>NW_026693726.1:4800000-6000000 GCF_021218885.2 Marmota monax | reverse complement strand
AAAAAATTTTAAAACCTTTTATAGTATTTCTCACATCTTAAGTTTGAAAATTTTATAGAAAAATGGGTGTTTTTGTTGTTGCTTTATTTTGCTCTATTTTAGAAGACCTACAAAAGCAGTAAGATTTCCTCAAGCCCCATTTGGAAAAGAAGGCACACAGCTATATAAAGAGACAGTCAGTGTGTGCTCTTAGAAGCTGTCATATCAGTTATACTTGCTCACATCTCTAAAACCCTGCTATCATAAATCAACCTGTGCTTACATTATAAAATTCAAAAGTCACATCTTCCTGTTGGTAAAACTATGTTTAGATATACAGAAAAAATGACCTTCATCTATAAAAATGCTTACTAAATATCTAAAATATATTAGAAATTAGAAACAATTATAGAGAAAATAGAAGTTAAACTGAGATAAACAAAAATTCACAAATTTATTGTAACAATGTGATATAGCTCCACCCTTCACACTTGTGGGGACTGGCAAATAAGATAAAGGGAGGCTCAGTATCATGTGCTTAATATTTAAGAGTTATAACTGAACTAAGCACTACCAAATGTTTTATCCTCTTGACAACTAGAGCTTCATAATCACCTAAAAGGCCAGATGTGGTTTTCAAAACTCATAAACTTCTGGAGTTCTAAGTAGACTCCGGCCCTCGTGACACCTATAAACTCTGAAATAAGGTGTATATGCAAAATCAGAATTTTACTTTAAAAAAAATCAAACTATGTAAGAAAAATCTGCACCAAACAACTTCAAGATCCTAAGGCTTATCAATAACATTTGATTATTTTCTCCAACACTATATTTACAGAATCCTGAAAGCCCAAAAAAATGGAAAACTAGTCCTGAATTTCCATTTGAACTGTTTATCAAAAGCTTACCTATCACGAATGGTCATAGTAATCTTCTCTCCAAAAGCCTGTTTGAGCACCTTGTGTGCTTTATCAGAGCTCCAGCCTGCACAGTTTTCACCATTGATCTGCAGCACCTGGTCCCCAAATCTCAGACCAACTAATGAGGCTGGAGAATTAGCCTGGACTAGCTGAACAAATATACCCTAAACAATAAGAAAATAAGTGGTCATGATTTGAAAGTGCTGGTTAGAAATCTCCCATCAAAACCAAGAAAAAGAAAAACTATGAGTGTAATGTGCCATGTTAACTCCTTTAAATCAAGCACACTGACAGGTCTTCAATGAGCGATGAGCATGAAGAAATCAAATACCCTCAACCCTCTGGATTTTCAGGCAGGAATGGGGTTTCCTGCCAAGGTTAGCCTTATTTTTGTATGTGCAAAAGCTGGATTTAGCGAGCTGATGAGACTTAAGACTGACACTAAATCCAATAAAGTAATGGCCAAAACTATAAATCAGGATAAAGACCCAACATGTCCTTAACAAATTCTAAAATGTTCCTCAGAGAGTAACCCTGTTTCATGTCTTCAGTATGGTGAGAAATAATTGTTTTATTACTACTTTATTAAAATAGTGATTGCCCTAATTAGAAACATGCTCAGAAAATGACCTATTAAATTTGAATTTCAAGGGCAGAAATAACAAACCTGTAAAATCATCTCACATCATCATTTACTTTAAAAATGTTTTTTAAAAAATGAATGTATGTCAATTCTCACAGATCAGTTTTTTTCTTAACTTTCATATATGTCACCCTATTTCAATCCCAGAATGTTCTTCTATTATGTTATACATACATAATATAGTTTAATAGTTTATAATAAGTAGTCTGGTGAGTACTCAGAAAAGAAAAAAAAAATCATTCAAAGTAATATTCTTGCAAGTTCCTAGTCTGCCTTCTCAAAATAGGGCATCTCCAATTAAACAAGTTAATATTTATAATATTCTGTTATAGATGCATCATTACAACTAAAACATTTCTATTTCAAATTATTTTAATATTAATCACTTAATATTTTATAAGCTATTTAGATAAACTAGATATTAAAGTACTTACATTATCTATTGATTTAAGCCTAAGCCCAATTTTTCCATCTTGATCCTTACACAAAATGACTTCACGAATCCCTTGCTTAATCTCTGCTCTACGAATTCCAACATCATTACCCGTTACAGGAGCCACCATATAATTCATACTGGAAGGTCTTGCTACCAACTGCTGAAAAAAACATATAGAATGTGTCAATATTTAGAAACAATGTCCTGAAAAAAAATTAAAATACCTGGAAAGTAACTCAGTTGTGCTTTTCCAAAAATTAATCTATAAATAATTTCTTTCAGACAAAGTCTGACTTCTGCAAAAAATGACACTAGTATTTACTTACTAATTCCTTTTTTTGTGCCTTTTCAAATTCACTGGCACTTATTTCATGCATACCATCATTTGCTGCATACTGACATTTAACTCAACAACAGACCACCAATGAAAATACTCTCATAAGTTATGGCCTATTGATTACATGGCCATCTCAGTTTGTGCAAGTACACTCCACATCTTCACAATGATGAAATCAACTAACAAATCATTTCTTAGAATGTATCCCTCTCAAAAAGGATATTTTTATTTGTCTTCATTTCAAATATATTTTCCTCAAACTTAAAGGCCATGCTATGCTTTTGAGAGACATTTTTCAGAAGGTATTTTTATGTGGAAGCCACTTCATTTTTATCAGAGGTACCTGGTTGATTTTTACATAATCCAGAGTTAAGTATGATTTTTATATTTTTAAAAGTTGTAAACAAGCTGGGCACAGTGGCGCACACCTGTAATCCCAGCAGTCCCAGCAGCTAGGAAGACTGAGACAGGAGGATTGAGTTCAAAGCCAGCCTCCGTAAGAGCAAGGTGCTAAGCAACTGAGACCCTGACTCTAAATAAAATACAAAATATGTGACAGGTCATAAGTGATTATTAAAGACTAAGATGATTATGGGACACTTTATGGAAAAAAAAACTTTGCTGAATCTTGGTTTTATGAAGGTGAACTGCACCTTTTAAGAATAAAATATAACGTTGTTATTGTCATATAAAGTTCAAATATTTCTACAAGTATGTGAATATACCCTGGTATTAAGCTACTGTCAAAAAGCTCCAAATGCACTCTTCTATTCTTTATTTGGTGGTGCTGGGGCCTGAATTGTTGAAGTTACATTTTCCTTTATCAGAATGTTTTGGGTTCCCTTTCATCACATGAGGCCCTAGAGACTGGAGGGAAAAGTGCCTATTTTCTGTTTGCTTTTGATTTTTATCAGCACTGCCTGAGCATGGCCCTTAACCTACACAGCTATTTCCAGTATCTATCTATTTCTGTCACTCAGAACCAGCCTCATTTCAACCCTTCAGAAGGCATGATACTTCAGCAGGGTTCTCTCTTCTAAGATCTGAGTCTAGCTCTGTGGAGCTCTCTGCCTAAGCTTCTGTTTATTCCAACTTCTTCCCTATGTTACTCAGTCCTGACAGAAGTAGCTAACTTTCTGCAGTTACACCTATATTCAATTTTTGCTTTTTCAATTCTTCATTTCTTAAATTATCTCTGATAAAAACTTACTACAATTTATTTTCACAACTGGACCTACATTTATTTGCTAAATAAATGCAAGGTACTGTATTAAGCACCAGGGTTATGGCAACAAGACAGACATGGATTCTGTCATGATCTTTTTACTATATTTATAACCACCAGATATGTTGAAGCCCAGAATCTGGGGCCTAATTATATGGAGTTTGGGATTGTATAGGACTATTAAGAGATTATGAGCAAAGAAATATGACAGATCTGTACTTCAGATTAATTGACCTAACAGCATCTTAATATTGTTTGAAATAAGAAGTTACTACAGGAAATGTAAGATATTACTGTAATAGTCTAGTTTAGAAGTCCAGAAACCCTGAATATGGTTATAGGAGAACTGGAATGGATAAAATGAGCACAAGAAATATGAGAGACAGAATCTAGGTTTCAGTAACTGAATAAATGCAGAAGACAAAGAACTAGTAAAAAGCATCTGAATTTTTTTTATTTATTTTAATTGTATTTTATTTACTTATTTTTAATTGGACACAATACCTTTATTTTGTTTATTTTTATGTGGTGCCAAGGATCGAACCCAGGGCCTCGCATGTGCTAGGCGAGCACAGAGTCTACCGCTGAACTACATCCCCAGCCCCAAGCATATGAATTTTTTTCCAAACATCTGAACTTTTAAGTCCTAATAAATCCAAACAGTGGTAACAGCACAATAGGAAGCAGATAATGCAAAAAGTAATATCCACAAGGAAGTGTAAAATTTAAGAGACTTGGTCAATGCTTAAGTTATAAATTTGTGAGTTAGTTACAAAAAGGAGAGCTTAAATCTATGTATAAAATTATGACACAAAATTCAAAATTAATTATATTATACATACCCCCTGAACTGATGCTCCAGGGACCATGGCCATATTTGCACGTATTTCTTCATCATTTAAACTCAGGCCCATGTATTGGGAGAGCTCCGGATACAGTTTAGGATAGAGATCTAATATAAACAGAAGAATGAATGAAGGAAGGAAAAGGCACTGAAAGAATACTCAAAATTAAAACTACCATTTACATAGGACTTCTACCTGTATTTAAAAAATGATATTTAAGTTAGAAAATCTAGAATATAAAGTAGCAATTTGGAGGGGGACTTCCACATCTTTCTGATTCAAAATGAAAAATATAAAAAATGTGTAAGATAAAAGTCATAAAATATGAATACATCTGAACTGAATCAATCTTCGATTTCTAAGACAGTTATCCCTTAGTATCCATGGGGGATTGGTTTCAGGACCCAGCACAGAAAACCAAATGTGTAGATCCTCAAGTTCCTCATATAAAATGGTGTAATATTTACATATAACCTATGCATATCCTCTCATATACTTTAAATCACCACTAGATTACTAGATTACCACTAGATTATTAGTTAATATAATGCAATGCTACATAAATAGTTACTGATTATATTAAAGAATAATGACAAGAAAATAATTTTGTACATGTTCGGTACATATAATTTTTACTTTTTATTATTTATTTTTAGTACTGGAGATTGAACCCAGGGTCACTTTGTCACTGGGCAATGTCCCTAGTCCTTTTTATTTTTTTGACACAGGGCCTTGCTAAGTTGCTGAGTCTGGCCCTGAATACTTGCAGTCCTCCTGTCTCAGCCTCCCAAGTTGCTGGGATTATAAGCATGCACAACTGGCAATTCTATTTTCAATGTGTGGCTGAATAAATCTGTGGATACAAAACCCAAGGATACAGAGGACTGACTACTCAAGAGTAAAAACAATTTTTCCAAATAAATTATATTCCCTTTTCTGTTTCTTAAACCTATTTCATTAGGAATTGTATAAGAGTATGGCTGAAAAAAAAAAAAAAAAAAGAGTATGGCTGATTTCTCCAATTCAGAAATGATCAAAATGTCTATTGTCAAGCCAGCTACTCTGTGACTCATTCACTAAACATGGCTATGGAATGAATCTTCTCAACTAACAACACTAAGAAAGAAAATTCAAAGTGTCCCATATCATTTTAAGAATGTAAATCACATTCCAATGAAATCCTAGAAACAGTATTTTTTTTAAATATTTATTTTTTAGTTGGACACACTACCTTTATTTTATTTATTTATTTTTATGTGGTGCTAAGGATCAAACTCAGGGTCTTGCACATGCTAGGCAAGCTCTCTACTGCTGAGCCACAACTCCAGCCCCTAGAAACAGTATTTTTAGATTAATAATATTAAAAGTTTTTAGTAGTTGTGTACTATTTTCAAAAGCTCTTTTTAAAATGATCTATTTGTAACTTAAAATGGATTCTAAAGTAAAAATGTTATAAATAGCTATAAAACAAGATGACAGTACACAAAGAACTTATATAACATTGGATTTGCATCCTAAGTCCTCTTATTTAGAGACTCTGTCCTGAATCCCTCTAAAATGTGAAGGAAAAGGAGAAGACGGGATATGGAGATTTAAAATACTCCTGAATCTGTGAAATATTCCAAAATGTAGGTAGCTGGAAATTTTATAAGTTCCCCTAGCAAAGACAGGAGACGGTTGATGAAGTTCAAGAGCAGCAGTGAAGAAAACCATAGTTCCCATGTAAGGTTTTTTCATAAATTAATCTTATTAGAGACTTATGAGTCACACTAAAATCAGTTTACTTAAGTCATAAAACAAATCTTCAGAGTCACAGTTTATTCTCTTAATTAGATAAAGGGCTATTTTTTAATAAATATTTTTCTTTATTTCTACTAGAACTTTAACCACCAATTTTATACAGTCTATCCAAAAAGAAAAAAAAAAATGAATCTTGGATTACACTTAACAAGTACTTCTGTGCTGAAAGAATAAACCCAAAGTATAAACCTACTTCCATCTTGACAGATGGGAGCAGAAGCTTCTGACAAAATTGCTGGGTTGGCAGGGTTTGCAGAAAAGGCAGTTTGAGCCTGAAAAAGAAAAGAAGAAAATTCTAGTACCACATCATAAATTCTTACTTAACATTCTTATTTAATCCAGTACTTCCAAAAAGAAACTAAAATCTTAAGTTTTTAAGTAAATTTTATTTCAAACACTTCAGCAATAATTTTTTTCGAAGGAAATCTGAATCAAGAACATATTTCATACTCTGAATATTTTAAGGTTATCATAAACATTGAATACGCATCATTTTACATCTATTTCTGAGTCCCACCACCCCAGTACTAAGATTGAATACAGGGCCTCATACATGCAAGGCAAATGCACTACCAATGAAGAACCTCCCCAGCACTTTATTTTTTGAGACAGGGTCTCCCTAAGATGTCCAGTCTGGAAAGTAAGATCCTTCTGCCTTAGCTTCCCAAGTATCTGGAATCATAGCTGTATACTATCACCCCTGGCTATTCTACATATCTTGATAACAAAGTACTTCATAGTGCTTCAACAAATTAATTAATAAATTACTATTTTCAAAAAGTAATCCAAAATGGATGACAAACCATTTTACATTTTTATCATTCTTTCACTAATTAGACCAAATAAAATCATTTAAATTATCTGCATAAGGCAAAAAAGCTCTATCATATTCATATAAGTCACATATCAGAAAACAACTAAAATTTTCATATTATGTTTCTAATATTTATTCTACCACTTTAGTATGTCTCACTGAAATAATCTATACTTAGCAAGTATAGGAATGCCTAAAACATACTTTATCACTAACATAAAAGAATGATGTTAAAAACACTCACAGAATTATTTTCACTAAACAGATATTTATCCATGCTACTCATGCTCAAATATGCTGTCTCAGGGATTCATAGCCTATGTCATAAGTACAAAGTACATTCCACAGATAGAAGTACTTTGTCCTTTACAGAAAGAGCTTTCTCTTCAATAATCATGTCATTTAGAGACAAGTTTGGCAATAAGTTGTATGACCAATCTAATTATCCCTTACTATTTAGCTCAAAATGTGTCAAAATAAGAAATGAAGTTTATACTATCTCAACCCAGATGTGCAATCAATGCCAAAAGTAGTCTCAAGGTGCTAAGAGAGATGGAACTGTAAGTAAGTACAGTCAATCAATGCTTTGAATGGTACTAAATTCATCTGAATTGTGAATGTTCTCATATATTGTACTTAGATAACTGAGTCATCCTATAGTATGTTTTATAATTTATTACACATTCTAAATTGAAACAAAATGCAGCATGAAAATCTTTTACTTATAACAATTCAGAAATTCAAAGTGAATTCTTAAAGTTCTTTTACCAACTTTCAACTAAAAGTAGTCAAGTAGCCATTTTCTTGAATCATCTGTAAGGAAATAAAAAATACTGCTCATTGTTAAAAAGAAATGAACTATCAAGCTGGAAAAAAAAAAAAAAGACAGGGAAGAAACTTAAACATATATTACTAAGTGAAAGAAGCCAATGTGAAAAGGCTAGATATTGCATTATGTCAACTATATGACATTCTGAAAAAGGCAAAATTGGGCAGAAAGTAAAAGGATTAGTTGTTGCTAAAGGTTGTGAAGAGGGATGAAGAAGCAGAACACAGATTTTCAGAGCAGTGAAACTATTCTGTATATGACAATGTCTTTATATACTTGTCAAAGCCCATAGAAAATGGCAGATAAAAAGAATTAACCCTAAAGTAAACTATGGAGTTTGGGTGATAATGGTAGAGATTCATCAACTGTTAAAAAATGTACCACTCAAGTGCACATGTCCAGAGTGACAGAGATTGCACACTTGTGGGAGCAAGGGATGTACTGTGCCATTTGTTCCACTTTGATGGGAACCTGAAACTGCTCTAAAATATAGTTTATGGATTTAAAAAATATTGCTTTTCTTTATACTATTTTTTATTCTTTCATTATTTTTTCTTAGCCAAAGAACACTTAAGAATTTATAGAAAGTTCTCTGCAAATAAAATTACTTAGTCATGTAATTTGCAGTAAAAATAAAACAAGGGAATAAAAACAGGAAATCATTAAATGTAGCAAATTATTTCAAACTTACCTTGAAACCTGGAAAAAAAAAAAAAAAAAACCAGGGGTGCATGAGGGACAGTGCCCCAGGCAATTACTGCCAAGGCCTGCTCTTTCTGTCATTTACAGAAAGCATGTAGAAAGAATCCATACTTGTGGAGTCTCTTCTGTCAAACCCTGCTCACCATTAACAGGAAATGAAAGCACTGGTTCTCTACATCATTGTTTCTTAAAAGCTTAATTTTTTATAGGATGAGGAACCACAAGCTCCTGTTAGGATTATACAATGTTGAAAGCCACAGCCTAATGGCTATTGTAAAATAGTTTATAAAATATGAACTGCCAGTTCACTGCTATGAGTGAGTTTTGCTGTGATATAAAAGGCCAGGAGATGAGAAAATGAATACTGCACTCCTCTACAATACCTCTTCAGGACTATCAAGAATAAAACAAATCCATATTAGAAAATGAAGAAAAAAAAAAAAAAAAAACCCAAAACACAGCCCAAGATTGTAATGGCTAAATTAGTAATACTTTTTAATCCAGGGGGAAGAAAAGAACCGTGTTTCCCTCCTTACTCATGGCTCCATCACTTAGCAAATATTTTTCTGATCTAACAAAAAGTCCTGTAACGGAATTATTCATGCAACCTGTTTCTCCTTAAAGAAATCAGCCTGATGTAGACTATATCCCTCTTTATTTTTCAATCCAATTCTTGTCAATTATCAATGACTTTTTCTGCTGTTTTCAAAATCAAAAGCCTCTGTTCAGAGCCAATTGTAAGTTCCATAGAAAGCTAACAAAAAAAAAAAAAAAAGTGAAAACAAAGATTAGTCTCAAATCTGCCTACAAATCTTTATCAGATAATGTGCTGATGTCACATTAATTAATGGCTTAGTGGTTATTCTGGAAAGTGAAGTATTTCACATATAAAAGCTTTCTAAAAGAAAAAGTACTGTTCAGGTGAACTTTGTAGAAATAAAAACTACATTAAAAAAACATTGCCAAAATACTAAAGAAGTGATACAACATTTAAGATGACTGAATAAGCCACCTAAAACTCAGAAGCATCAAAGCTCTGGCAGATGAACTGTAAGTTTTACAAACCACACTTTAATACCCACCCTGGATTTAAGATGGAAAATAACTGCTAGTGACTCTGTTCCTGTAGTTCAGCCATTCCCACAAAGTTAATAATCCCAGTCACACGTTACTACTTCTGCTTTTTTCCTTTTCCCAGTAAGGCCAATATTTTACCTAAAATGATTACGTTCTTCAGCTTGCTTAAGACTTTTCACATCTTCATAATAAACTTTTTCTGATCATTATTCAATCATTAAGATAAATCTCATTTTAGAGTAAAATGTCAGTACTTAAGTAAAATGAGTGTAGGATAAGGGGTTTGCAAACAGTGAACAATTCAAAAAGAAACCCCTCATAATTATCATATTAAAAAAATTATTTAGCTGGGTGCAGTGGTGCACACCTATAATCCCAGCGGCTTGGGAGGCTGAGGCAGGAGGCTCGTGAGTTCAAAGCCAGCCTCAGTAAAAACCAAGGCACTAAGCAACTCAGTGAGAACCTGTCTATAAATAAAATACAAAACAGGGCTGGGGATGAAGCTCAGTGGTCTAGTGCCCTTCAGTTCAATCCTCAGTAGCCCCCAAACAAAGATCATTTAGAGTATTAATAAATACAATGTGGGTAATAAATACAGTGTGGTTTATCTTGTCAAGTTAAAATAACAAACCATAGCTGAACAGAGTCTGAGTTTATAAGAGATCAAATAGAAAGCAAACTATAAACAGATGAGTTCAAAATGGTTTCCAGCTAAAAAAGATTATCAAATATTTCCAAAATACCAAGAACTGATCCCAACTCCACATTTTCTTTATAAGTAGAAGCATTTATATTCAAAGCTAATACATGAAGGAAAGAAATCACTATGCCCTTGTACTTTTACAATACTGCTCTTTTAAAAGTAGCATGTGCTTCACTACTTCTATATTTTTTAATTTCAAATAGGAGGGTTAGAATTATTATAAAGATCCCAAAAGAAAAATGTACCAATTTTACACAAAACTGTAATTATGTAAAGGCTGGAGTACATTTTATCAACTTAAATTTGTTGTAGTAGTTTAAACATTAGTCTGAAAAAGAAGCTATCTTCGAAGAGTTTAAGTCAAATTTTAAAGAAATAACATCCCACACCTATTAATTCACAGTGGAATGAAAAAGAATTACTAGTTTCTCTGTGACATTTTTGTCTACCATTAACAGGAATGAACAAAAAATTTTATGAATTATAAAAATATATACAAATACATCAACTAGTTATGTTTCTAGCTTTGCTTCACAAATAAGTAGAATGTATGTTACAGTATAGAAAAAAAATTAAGAAGTATTTAAACATACCTGAATTACTTTGTCCACCTTCAAATCTTCAAGAGATGGATAGAGAGACATTTTTGTAGAATTTTCCTAAAGAAAAAAAAAATTATTTTTCAAGTGTCACAGAATACACCACTGCACAGCCAGCAACAGACATGTGAACATGTACAACTGTTTAACACAATAAAAACATCTGAATTTTTGATTTGCATTTCCCTAATGACTAATGATGCTGATTATCTTTTTATGTGCCTGGCCACTTGCATTCTTATTATCTATCTCTGCATCTTCTATCTATACATAAATGTTTATTTAAACCCCACTACCTCTGGGTTTTAAACAGGATTATTTTTCTTTTTCTTTTTTTTTTTTTTTGAGTAGTTAACAGTTTTGCCTATATTCTAGTCATTACTCCTAATCCATTCAGACTACAAAAACAACAAACTATGGACGAGGTTACTTATAAACAGAAATTTCTTTCTCACAGTTATGGACAATGAAGTCCAAGGACAAGATGCCCACAGATCTGGTGTCTGGGGAGGCCCCATTTCCTACGTAATTGGCACAGAGTGGGAAGGACAAGGCAGCTCTACACCATCTTTTTCATAAGGGCACTGATCCTATTCATGAAAGCAGAACCCACACAAGATCATCACTCCCCCAAAGTTTCCACCTTCACCTTGGTCATTATGGGATGCAATAGATGAGCTGGGGGCTGGGTAAGCAAGACTAACATTCTGACTATATCACAGAACCCTATCAGACAGGATCTGTAAATACTTTCTTCCTTCGAACTGTTTTTTAACTTTCTTGACAAAGTTTTAAACTTTGATAAAAGTCAAATGTATATTTATTTTTGGTTACTATAGGCTTCAAATGAATTACTTAAGAAACTATTGCCTAACTCAAGGTCATTAAGACTTACATTTGTTTTCTTCTTCTAAGAATCTGATAGCTTTAATTCTTACAATTAAGTCTTTGATCTATTTTCACTAATTTTTGTACACTGTGTGAAATAGGTACCCAATTTCTTTTCTAAGTGGATCAAATGTCCTAACACCATTCTTTGAAAACTTTTCTTTTATTGAATTTTTTGGCACACTTGTTTAAAATCAAATGCCTAATTTTTTAAAGGCTCTAAATATGTAATGAATTGTAATGCATTCCGCTGTCTTATATAACAAACTAGAATAAAAAATTTAAAAAAGAAAATACTGAATTGATAGATTGAAATGATTTTATATCAGTATATTTTTGTAAATATATGCAAAATTGCATAGAAAATATTTTGAAAGGATAAACTAAATATGTTAATGACTCTTATAATATTAATGATACTATCCAAGAATAAATTTTACTCCTTTAAAAAAAAAAGATGGACAGAATGCCTTTATTTATTTCTATTTATTTATTTATTTATTTATTTATTTATTGTGGTGCTGAGGTTAGAACCCAATGCCTCACACATACAAGGTAAGTGCTCTGCCATTGAGCTACAGCCCCAGTCCTATAAATATATTATTATTTCTGGACTCTAAATTCTGTCCCATTGAGCTATATGTCTATCCTTTTAACAATATCACACAGTCTCGATTACTGTACATTTGTAGTTAAGTTTTGAAATTAGGAAGTATGACTCCTACTATTTTATTCTTTTTCAATATTGTTCTGGTTATTTTGGGTCCTTTCAATTCATTATGAATGAGGATCTATATGTCCACTTTCACAAGGAAAAAGAAATTTTCACAGGGATTTCATTAACTTTGTAGAAGTTTTATGTCCATGAATAAGTTATTTATTCCTGGCCTTTATACTCTTTTAATTTGCTTGTACTTATACTCTCTTTGGTAAACTGCTTCCTCCTATATATACTTATTAATGAATTTGATTTCTTAATCTTTTTTTGGGGTAGTGCTAGGGATTGAACCTAGGGCCTCACACATGCAGATAAGCACTCCACCACTGAACTATCCTTCCAGCCCTAAGTTCATTTTTAGACTGTTCATTTCTAGTGCAAGAAATAAATCTAACTTTGTACACTGACCTTGTACACAACTGTGCTGAATGCAATATTAGCTCTAGTACTCTTTATGGGGGTGGATTTATTAGGATGTTCTATATATAAAATCAAGTAGTTTTGAAATGAGATCACTTTTCCTCTTATTCCTGTCCCATCCAGATGGCCTTTTTCTTGTTCTTTTATAGTAGTAGCAAAATATACATAACAAAATATCCACCCTTTTAACAGTTTTTAAGTGTTTAACATTGACAATTATATTCATAATGTGCAGTTTTCTAGAATGATTGCATCTTGCATGACTAGCTACACATACAGAACAAATCCTTATTTCCCCTCCCCCATCTGTAATAATCACCATTCTACTTCCTGTTTCTATTAACTACTTTAAAAATTCATGTGAGTAGAATTATGCAGAGTTTGTCCACCTCTGACTTATGCTTTCAATTATTTTGAATAAATCCCATTTCATCATGGTGTAGAATCCTTTCAGTATACTAACTTGGTTAGCTAGTATTTTGTTGGAGATTTTTGCATCTATGACTGACAATTATATGACCTGCAGTTTTCTTTTCTTGTGATGTTGTTATTTGAGTTTGGTATCAGGGTAATGCCACTCTTATAAAATGAATATAGAAATATTGCTTGCCTCCTCTTCATTTTTTGAAGAGTGTCAGGACTGATATCACTTCTTTAAATGGCATTAGATTTCTCTACTGAAGAATTTGGTTCTGGACTTTTATTTGTCAAGAGGATTTTACAGATTCAATTTTCTTATTCATATTGCTCTTCATTAGTCTGTTTCCTATTATAAGAAAACATCTGAGGCTAAATAAAGAATAGCAATTTTAGCTCATAGTCTCAGATGTTCAAAGTCCAGGATGGGGGATGGCAGGCACAGATTCACCTTAGTTGAGGCTCACCTCACAGCTGATGGTATCATGATAGGAAAGCACTTGACAGCAAAGAGCTCTTTGGCAAGATGGGAAGCCAGCAACATACAGGGACCAGTAATGACTGAGCCCCAACTCTGAAAGATCCCACCACCTCTTTAACACCACCAGACTGAGAAACAAGTCTCCAACACATAAATCTTTTAGGACAGACCCCATTCAAACCACTGCAAGGTAATCAGATTTTATATTTCTTTATGATTCAGTCTTGGCAAGTGCTCTGTGTTCTTGGCAACTTATCTACTACTAGGTTTTCAATGAGTCAACACCTAACAGCCTCTTTTAAGTGTTGTTAATTCCATAGCATCATTTGGAATGTCTTTTTTCATTTCTGATTTTGCGTCTTCTCTCTTTCTTCTTAGTCTAGCTAAAAGTTTATTTATTTGATGATTTCTGGGGGAAAAAAACTCACGTTTTGTAAATTTTTCTTCTATTTTCTATTTTACTCGTTTCTTCTCTAATCTAGTAAATTGATGCTTTTACTTTATAAATTCATTCCTTAAGTCAACTTTAAACCAAATAAACATAATTTGCTTTTCTTTCTGGTTATTTTCTCTTTGTCCCCAACCTGTGGTGTTAGGGTTTGAACCCAAGATCTTTGGTTCCCCTTCTTGTAATCCAAAAAATTTGTTCAGGAATGTGCTTAATCTCCACACATTTGTGAATTTTCCAATTTCCCTCTGCTGACTTCTAGTTTCATTTCATTGTGATCAGAAAGGATGCTTCATATGATTTCAATACACTCAAATCTGATAATTCTGCTGTGCTGGAAGAAATGTTCTTTCAATGTCTTTAAACAGTACTGTAGTCCATTTATATGGACTACAGTACTGTTTAAGTCCTATGTTTTGGTTTTTTGTTGTTGTTGTTTTGTTTTGCTTTTTTGGTGTGTATACCAGGGATTGCACCCGGGGTTGTTTAACCACCAAGTCACATTCCCAGCCCTTTATATTTTTATTGTAAATTGCTTAGGGCCTTGCTAAATAGCAGAAGCTGGCCTTGCACTTGCAATCCTCCTGCCTCAGCCTCCCAAGCTTCTCAAGTTGCTGGGATTACAGATGCGCATCACCACACATGGCTGTTTTCCTTACTGATGTTCTGTCTGGATAGCTTATCCATTATTGAAAATATGATATTGAAATCTCCTACTATTATCCTCTTATTTCTCCTATTGGTTCTGTTAATATTGCTTCATGTTTCAGTGATCTGAGTCTGGGTGCATATGTAACTGTTCTTTATTCCTGATAAAATGACATGGGGCATGGGGTTAGAAATGATGGGTGGAATGTGATGATCATTATTATCCAAAGTACATGTATGAAGACACGAATTGGTGTGAATATACTTTGTATACAACCAGATATATGAAAAAATGTGCTCTATATGTATAATAAGAATTGTAATTTTTTTAAAAAAATCACCTGACTTTGAGATTTGCTAACTCCTTGCTCTGCTGCTGAAATCCCTAGCATATCTTTTGATTTAGTTACCACATTCTTAGCTCCAAAATGTGTTTGGTTCTTTGTTGATATTATCATTTTTCCTGAGGCACCTTTATGATGGTAGGTTTGAATTCTTTGTGAACAATTTGTGTAACTCCACTTTTTAAAGACTGGTTCCTGAATAGTCTGTTCCTTTGATTTTGCCATGTTGTCCTGATTCCTTATGTGCCTCATAACTTTTTGGGGGGATTAAAACATGACAATCAGAGAGAAAGAGCCACATCTACCAGGCTTTCTGTAATGATGCTATATAGAGAAAAATCTCCACTAATCATCCTGATTAGATTCTGGGTACTCACTGAACTTTTTCTGTGGATGCATCTTTTCTAGACTTTTATGTGTAAATTCTTAGAAGGATTTGTAGGTTTCCATTTTTATAGATCTTATAATCTTTTGCTCTTTCTGATATCTCTCTGTGGTACCTCAAGTTCTCTGGAGCTGCTGCAAGCTACCCAGCTCAAGAAGCACTAGCCAGAACATCCTTTGAGCAGCTCTCCAAAGAGCTGAAATCATTCTAGTCTACCCCTTTGCCTCTGACACTAAGTAGAGGAAGACAAACTTATCAGTTATTGTTTGATCAACCACAGGCCCTTTAGAACAGAAGCATGTCATTCAGCTCTTTGCTCTCAGTGGTTCCCATACATCTAGAGTATGCTGGCTCCCATTACAGGTCTGAGAACAGCATGACAGAAACCAGTCCCTTGGCAGTAAACTGAGAGGTTAAAACACTAGACAGTATGCTGACTCCTGTCACATGTTCCAACACAGGGGAAAGACAGAAACCAAACCTTTGGGCAGCCAGGTGAAAAATCAAAATACTGGATACACTCCCAACTTGGATTTCTCTAAGGGGAAGATGGAAATTGGTATGGTTTTTTTCCTACTCATTCCATGCTGAGCCAGGTGAAGGGACTATGAGGCATACATGTCTAAACTGTCAATGTTCCAACCTAGTAACCTCTTCTATAAGTGCCTATATTCTGTTACAATAGATACCAGATCCTTGGGCATACCCTTGCAAATCCTGAATGTTGCATATATTTCAGTTTTCTCTTTCCCTCCCCAGGAAGAAACCAGGAGCAGGGTTTCCTCTCCACACCATGCCGAGCTAGGGAATGGTCTATAATGAGCAAATGCCATTAGTTTTCCTTCCATTGTCCAGGCAGCTACTTTAATGATTGCTCAGGGTCTAGGAGCCTCTCAACTATTTTCTGCAATTCTCACAAAGAGAATTTATGAATGAATTGTTGAGTCAGTATCTCCATGAGAAGGAAGTGCCTAGCACCCAACTTCATTTTTCTGCCTAGCTATATTCCCTGACTACAACCCCCAATAAAATGCTGAAAAGAAATAATATAACACAATTCTTAAGGGAAAAGTAAGATTTAGGTTTTTGAAAAAAATACAAATTCTTGAGAGAGCACAAATACTACTTAATCATATTAATCCAGAAGAAAGAAATCAAATACCTTTTCTCTGTGTTCAAACATGAGTTCCCCTAGCAGACTTTCTCCCGAACACAATTTTTTTTGGCAGGATCGGGGTACTGAGGATTGAACTCAGGGGCACTCAACCACTGAGCCACATCCCCAGCCCTATTTTGTGTTTTATTTAGAGACAGGGTCTCACAGAGTTGCTTAGTGCCTCACCTTTGCTGAGGCTGACTTTGAACTCGCAATCCTCCTGCCTCAACCTCCCAAGCTGCTAGGGATTACAGGTATGTGCCACAGCACCCAGCATATAAACAAATTTTTTACTTTAAACTTTCAGCCATTTTATCAATAAAACAAAGTACATGATAAAAATAAAATATAAAGCAAGCCGTAGTATCAACAACTACACTGAAAAGAATGTTATTTGGGAGTCTAGAACTATTTCTATTTTTGGTTCTACCATTGCCTAAGTATAAGATCTGACTGTCTTCATGAAAAATAAATTGAGGGGCTGGGGATGTGGCTCAAGCGGTAGCGCGCTCGCCTGGCATGCGTGGCTGGGGTTCCATCCTCAGCACCACATACAAACAAAGATGTTGTGTCCACCGAAAACTAAAAAAAATGAATAAATATTAAAAAAAGAAAAAGAAATTGGACCAACTTAATGAGTAGTTTTCTAACTTTTCTCCTCCATAAAAGTATCTCTTCAAACAAATTTAAGTATTATGAACAACTCTATGGTTACTAATACTGAACAACTCAAGTATAGAAAAGAAATGGGCTTCAAAATTTTTTTAAGCTATGACCAAAATTTTTACTTTTGTAAAAACTTAGTTTCAGAACCGTCTCTAAATAAAATACAAAAACTGGTGATGTGGCTCAGTGGCCTAGTGCCCCTCAGTTCAATCACTGGTCCCCCAGCCACACAAACACACTGGAAAAAAAAAACCCACAAAAACACTTAGATACAGGTTTTCTTTAAATGTGTTGATTTTAACTTTCAGCATTATATTAAGAAACAAAGTATTCCTCCATGATTTTACTTTCTTGGCCTCATTTCATCCAATTTCTTTCCAACCACAATCCACTTGTTATTTGCCAGCCAGGTTATATGTTTCTGTGCCTTCATATTTTTGGAAAAGGTATCTTCTTTTAATTGAATATCCTTCCATGACTTCTCACCTATCAAAATTAAGGCACCAAAAACATTCAATAAATGGTGCTGACAAAACTAGAAATTCATATGTAGCAAAACGAAATTAAACCTCTGTGTCTCACCCTGCACAAAAATCAACTCAAAATGGATCAAACTAGAACAGAGACCCTGCACCTAATAGAAGAAAAAGTAGGCCCAAATCTTCACCATGTTGGCCTAGGATCTGATTTCCTTAACAAGACCCTTAAAGCACAAGAAGTAAAATCAAGCATCAATAAATGGAATGAATTCAAATTAAAAAGCTTCTTTTCAGCAAAGGAAACAATAATGTGAGGAAAGAGATTACAGATTGCCAGAAAAATCTACCATATGCACCTCCCACAAAGCATTAATCTCTAGAATATATTAACAACCAAAAAATAAATAACCCAATCAATAAATGGGCTAAGGAACTGAACAGACACTTCACAGAACAAGAAATACAATCCATCAACAAACATGAAAAAGTATTCAACATCTCTGGCAATTAGAGAAATGCAAATCAAAAGTACACTAAGATTTATCTCACTACAGTCAAAATGGCAATCATCACGAATACAGGCAACAATAAATATTGGTGAGGATGTGGAGAAAAAGGTACACATTGCTGGTGGGACTGCAAATTGGTACAACCACTATGAAAAGCAGTATGGAGATTCTTCAGAAAACTTGGAATGGAACCACCATTTGACCCAGGTATCCCACTCCTCAGTTTATACTCAAAGAACTCAGTATACTACAGTAATGCAGCCTCGTCAATGTTAATAGCAGCTCAATTCACAACAGCTAAACTATGGAACTAACCTAGATGTCCTTCAATAGGGGAATGGATAAAGAAAATGTGGTATATATATTCAATGGACTATTACTCAGCTTCGAAGAAGAATGAAATTATGGCATTTGCCAATAAATGGATGGAGTTGGAGAATATCATGCCAAGCAAAATAAGCCAATCCCCAGAAACCAAAGGCTGAATGTTTCCTCTAATATGCAGACACTATTTCCCAATAAAGGCACTAGAGAAGAACAGAGTTACCTTAGATTAGGTAGAGGGAGGTGAAGGGAGGGATGGAGAGGGGAGGGGATGTGGGGATAGGAAGGATAGTAGAACAAAACAGACATTATTACTTTATGTATATATGTAATTGCATGACCAATGTGATTCTACAACACGTACACTTAAAAAATGAGAAAATATATCCCATCTATCTACAATATATCAAAGTGCATAAATGCATTCTACTGACAATATAACTAATTAAAACAAATTTAAAAAATCCTAGTCAACTTTGAGGCTTAGCTCAAGTGCCACTTTTTTAGTCTTTGATGACCTCAATCTAACATTATTTGTTCCTCTCAACCCAGCAGTTTTACTTTCCTTATGCTACAGCTAGTACACATTTACCTCCAATACTTAAGGGTAGAACCCACAATTTCTTATTTATGTAGCATAAATGCTTTATCCTCAAAGACATCAAATGTTTACTATTATCAGTAAACAATATATCTTTAAATATTTATTGAAATAAATATTTATTGAAAAGATCAAAATACTGTAAAAGCAAGTCTATAATTTTGAATCTAATTGCAAAAAACCTTGCAAGGGAATAATAAATGTTTGTATTATTTTTCTGAAGGGTTCTATTAACTCATATGGTATACTGTATTTAGATAGTCTTAAAATATTGATAAATTCAACTTATATTAAAATTGAGTAGTGTTCATCAAACTGTAGGAATGGAGTGATAAAGAGAAAACACAACAGGGGAGAAATTATTTTCAGTTCTTACAAGTGGAAAGGAGTTAGTGGGCTGAGTATGGTGGGAAAAGGGGGAAGAGATTTAAAATTAAACATTCAT
This sequence comes from Marmota monax, assembly GCF_021218885.2. Classification (NCBI taxonomy): domain Eukaryota; kingdom Metazoa; phylum Chordata; class Mammalia; order Rodentia; family Sciuridae; genus Marmota; species Marmota monax. The sequence continues at coordinate 5,980,162 of NW_026693726.1, read as the reverse complement.
AAGAATTAAATATAAGGAAACAACTGAAAATTATTTCACATAAGATGATCACATAAAAAACATGCTCATGACAATGGTAACCAACAAAAAGCAATATATAATTACATGAAAATAAAGACAACTACATATGAATGATCAGATGATTAATTAATATACTACATTGGCATTTCATAGAAAATTTTAATCTCTAATCCTGCAATTTTTTTTCCCCAATGTGTAAAAATTTCTGAAGGGTCAGCACTCAGGGACAAAAACAAGAACATTTTCAACATCACAAAGTAAATTTAAAACAACTTCAGTCCCATAAGCAGTGGTATTTGAGTAAGCTGGGTGAACCACACACTCGAGAACAAAGCCGGTATGGAATAGACAGAAGCATAAAACCACAAAAATCAAACTTTCCAGCATAATATTTGCGGTATGTTAATTGTAACATTAAGTTACTGAAATTTAAAAAAAAAAAGCAAAATCTGCTTGTGAGAAACAGACAGTAATCTATAAGAATAAGTATCAGGACTATGGTCACTCCTGAGTGCATCAGGTAAATGAGGTCAGGAAGACACATCAGAATTGCCCAGTGCCTATTCATTCATTTGGAGAGGCATTTAGATTATTGTTATTTAAATTTATAGCATAAAACAATTTCAAAAATCATCTTTGCTTCTTCACACTGTATCACTAATCCACTCAGATTTTCAACTAAGCAAATAAAAATCTTATTCTTAATCATGTAATACAACTATTAAATACTTGGGCAAGCTGGAATCATATGGCAGCAAGACTTTAAAAGGAAACAGAAGGGAAATAAATCTGGTAGGCAGCCTGTTCACCCACAGAGTTCACAAGGAATCCTCCACTCAGTAGGTTGAACACATTCACCAAGCTTGGGGATCACTCTCACTGAGGAGATGTAGCCCAAGGTGACTTACTCCCAGGAAGGCAGTGAGAGAAACCTAAGCAGCTGGGAAATTTAATTTTGGAAGCTATAAGCCTCTACTGCCTCCTCACAGTGGGGAAACGCTCTCACCTTCAGGCTCTCAATTATCATCAACAATCAAAGATTCACCTGGAGTCAGTATTCCATTACTGACCTATGATGTCTTTTTTGTGAAACCATTTCTTTTTTTTTTATTATTGGTTGTTCAAAACATTACAAAGCTCTTGACATATCATATTTCATACATTTGATTCAGGTGGGTTTTGAACTCCCAATTTTACCCCAAATACAGATTGCAGAATCACATCGGTTACACATCCACATTTTTACATAATGCCCTATTAGTAACTGTTGTATTCTGCTACCTTTCCTATCCTCTACTATCTCCCCTCCCCTCCCATCTTCTCTCTCTACCCCATCTACTGTAATTCATTTCTCTCCTTGTTTATTTTCCCATTCCCCTCACAACCTCTTATATGTACTTTTGTATAACAATGAGGATCTCCCTCCATTACCATGCAATTTCCCTTTTCTCTCCCTTTCCCTCCCACCTCATGTATCTGTTTAATGTTAATCTTTTCTTCCTGCTCTTCCTCCCTGCTTTGTTCTTAGTTGCTCTCATTATATCAAAGAAGACATTTGGTATTTGTTTTTTAGGGATTGGCTAGCTTCACTAAGCATAATCTGCTCTAGTGCCATCCATTTCCCTGCAAATTCCATGATTTTGTCATTTTTTAGTGCTGTATAATACTCCATTGTGTATAAATGCCACATTTTTTTTATCCATTCATCTATTGAAGGGTATCTGGGTTGGTTCCACAGTCTAGCGATTGTGAATTGTGCTGCTATGAACATCGATGTAGCAGTATCCCTGCAGTACGCTCTTTTAAGGTCTTCAGGGAATAGTCCGAGAAGGGCAATAGCTGGGTCAAATGGTGGTTCCATTCCCAGCTTTCCCAGGAATCTCCATACTGCTTTCCAGATTGGCCGCACCAGTTTGCAGTCCCACCAGCAATGTACAAGAGTACCGTTTTCCCCACATCCTCTCCAGCACTTGTTGTTTGACTTCATAATGGCTGCCAATCTTACTGGAGTGAGATGGTATCTTAGGGTGGTTTTGATTTGCATTTCTCTGACTGCTAGAGATGGTGAGCATTTTTTCATGTACTTGTTGATTGACTGTATGTCCTCCTCTGAGAAGTGTCTGTTCAGGTCCTTGGCCCATTTGTTGATTGGGTTATTTGTTTTCTTATTGTTTAATTTTTTGAGTTCTTTGTATACTCTGGATATTAGGGCTCTATCTGAAGTGTGAGGAGTAAAAATTTGTTCCCATGACGTAGGCTCCCTATTTACCTCTCTTATTGTTTCTCTTGCTGAGAAAAAACTTTTCAGTTTAAGTAGGTCCCTTTTGTTGATTCTTGTTATTAACTTTTGTGCTATGGGTGTCCTACTAAGGAATTTGGAGCCCGACCCCACAATATGTAGATCGGAGCCAACTTTTTCTTCTATCAGACGTAGAGTCTCTAATTTGATATCTAGCTCCTTGATCCACTTTGAGTTAACTTTTGTGCATGGCGAGAGGAGGGGATTCAGTTTCATTTTGTTGCATATGGATTTCCAGTTTTCCCAACACCATTTGTTGAAGATGCTATCCTTCCTCCATTGCATGCTTTTAGCTCCTTTATCAAATATAAGATAGCTGTAGCTTTGTGGAGTGAAACCATTTCTAACACCAAATGTGTGGAGTCTGCTGAACATCAACCAACTATCCAACAAGAACTTAGTATTTAACAATTCAACTCTGATACCAGACACAATCAGCACAGACGCCACAAGTTCAGGGCTCTGTCCCATAACAATAAACTAAGGGATCCTATAATCCCCTCAAATTCAATAATTTAACAGAACTCCTCACAGAATTCAACAAAATTTTACTTACACTTACCAGTTTATAAAAAGAATATAACTCAGGAACAGCCAGATGGAACACATATATATAAATCAAGGGAAGGAGCAGGAGGTGATGGGATATATAAATAATCCTGATAAACAGCTATAATTAAAGAAATCTTCTCCCCTCCCTCATCCTTTTGTTTTCCTAGTTTAGTCTGAAGAACTCCCCCCATTATGACTTAGAAAATGTTCCCTTTTTTACTTATGACAAAGCCAGACAATGAATTCACAAATTCCCATTTCTTGCCATAGTTAGCTGAACAGTTTTCACCTCAGTGTTCAAAAAATATTCATAACCTAAACTTTGCTTGTACTTCTCTTTCCTTCAAGACAAAACTTAACTTTGATCTACCCTCAGCCTAAGCCAACATATAGTCCCTATTATGCCTCCTAAGATCAGGCTGACTTCATGGTAAAACATTATCTGACCTGAGATCTGACTTGCCACTCGCCGTCCTGCCCTTCCCCAAAAACTTCCTTTTCTAATCTGCTCCTTCCTATGAAATGCACCCCTTTTCTGCCCAGATGCTTGCAGATCTTAGACTTGGTACTCTCCCCTCTTGGAATACTCCTTTACAATAAAGCCACTTCTTACCTAAATCTGCATTTGTTTTGACAGTCTAAAACAATTACCCTCTCAGAAAGGATAACATTTTTTCCTTCCCTTACAATTCCAACCACATCTACCTGTACATACCTACCTTTCCAGTGCTTTCCTTGTAAAAAACTCCTTCCATGGCCACTATGAGCATGCTAGCATACTTAACCTTGCAGGGGAGGCTAGCCAGGAAGAAATAACCAAACCTTCAACAACATCCTTTTGCAAGCTCAAGATAGATTTTGAGTTACAGGGCTCAGTATTTCTGCCTCCCAAAGTTATTCATTTAGGTTTAAATGAGAAATTCATGTTTGAAAAACCACTCAAATGAAGTATTTATGTTCTAGGAAGAAAACTGTAAGGCATTTATCTCTCCTACCTCAAAGCAAGTGTCTAACCCTTTCAAACAATAAACATGTCATTTAATTAATATTTCCATGATAACAAATCATTTATTAAATAATGGGTCACATGTGAATCTCGTCTCATCCCATGGGAATTAGGATTAAAACAGGATACAGAACAGAGTTATCCTGTCAAGCCATTTCCCAGCTTCCTACAGATCTCCCAGTACTTGTATATTACAGAGGCTGAAACAGAGCCTGTAAATTATATTTAAATAATTAAATATAATCTGACACTAAGTCAAAGTATCAGAAATATGTGGCCCTTTTTGAAGAACCACAAAGCTACCCTTGGGAAATCTTTTCAATTATGACTGGAATGTCAAAACGACCACTGAGATTTAAGAGGATTCTGAAAATAACTATTACATCAGGGAAGAATTCTCATTTTACCTCACCCTCCTATCAAGCAGCATTACTGCAAGGCCTAAACTACAGAATTTTGTTCCTAGGCCTTTGTTTCAGCTGACCAATCAATATAACTTCTACTTTGCCTGAAATCAGCAGGCAAGAGTCACAGTGGCTATCTACTCTACCAAAGTTTGATCACAGCTCTCCCAATCATAAAAGCTATTTTTCTCTGTCCTAATTCTATGGAAAGAATTGGTGCTCTCATACTATTCTTAAGCCAAGTTTGGCCCACTCTTATACTCTATGCAACCTTCTTGACACTCTTCATGCCTTATGAAAGACTGCTAAACCCAGTCTTTCCCTGGGCCTTGGAAAATAATCCCCAAATTAGTTTCTATTCAGAGATTTCTCAGGGATTGGGGTAGTATCAAGGTATTTTCAAGACATCTAAAGTACCTTTTTTTTGTTAAGAATATGAAGTTTCTGATTTGTTCCTCAACCTCCCCACCCAGGTTAGTGTAGAATCTTTAAACATGTGCACAGAGAAAAGGCCTCCATAACTTAAACAATGTATATGGTATTTTGGAACATCAAGTTAATTTCCTTTCTATCTGCAAACACATTGGTAAATTCCCAAATGATACCACCTGGAATGGCAATACTGACTGACTTCACTCCTTGAACCAACCACTACAACTGGTTTCCTGCAACAATTAAGTGACTGGGTTAAATAATATTTGTTTTTGTTTTTTGCTTTTTCATGGTATATTTCTTTATTTATAAACATCCACTTTGGTTTTTGTCAACGTCGTTTTACAGTTTTCAGTGCACAGGTATTACATGCATTTTTGTTACCTAAGTAATTTACACGTACTTGTTATTTTCAAAAGTATTGGTTTTGTTAAGGTTCTTTTTTCAATTATTTTATTGTTAATATATTGATTTTGTATATAGGCTTTTCATCCTGAACTTTTTAAACAATTTTTTTAATTTGTTTTAATTAAACATGTCAGTAGAATGCATTTATGCACCTTGATATATCGTACATAAAAGGGGTATAATTTCTCATTTTTCTGTTTATACATGTTGTAGAGTCACATCAGTCATGCTTGTTTGTTTTAATCTGAGGCTATTTTAAAATATTTATGACAATGCAAATTCAGGACTGCAGAATCACTAACCATAAAAAAAGAAAAAAATACAGTGTCAAGACTCCAAAGATCTGAGTTCTAATCCCAGGTCGGCCATCAACTTAAGCTGCTTTCCAGGGTCTTGTCTTAATGTATAATACATTTAATCAACACTGTTTCAGTTTCTGCTGCACGGAGTTAGAAATCTGTTATTTAGATTTCCAGATTATTCTTATGCACTGTAAAGTTGAAGAACCACTGTTTCAGGACCTTAAATTCTGTTTTACTTTGATACCATATGATAGTACTTTAGGCTACTGCTTTGTGTGTTATAGTTTTCTGTGTCAATGTAAAAGATTTTGTATTATTTTTCATTTCACAATAATTGAAGCTAATTAAGCTACTTTTTTGTTTAAATAAGAAAATAGTTTGATATGTTGCATCCATCTGAAAATAATTTATGGGACTAGAATGTTCAAACCTTTTGTGGTTAAAGTTAAGGGGAATAGAGCTTGTAGTAGTAGATAGTAATAGGAAGTAGACTTTCTGCCTCAGATAAAATTTTATTTGTAGGCACAAGACTGGGAAACAGGTAGGGTCCAGGAATTTGAACTTTAATTCTTTGTATACAATCAGGGTCTAATGGACCTCCTTATTTAAGCAGTATTATTCTATGACTTTTACTTTTCCTTAGCAATTTTTTCAAAGAAAAAATGGAAATTTTTTTTCAATAAAATAAAATCATTATCTTACAAATACTATCAAGGTTTGCTAGAAATTTTTATAAGTCTAAAAATCTATACAAGATGAAATCTTAGTGAACTTATTTTTTCCTACATCTTGAAACATTTTTTGCTATTTTATCAATCTAGAAATTTATCATTATTCATTGGTTATTCCAAACTATGCTATACTAAAATGACAACAAAGATAGAGTTGTTGCATGATGATGCAACAGTGAAATAAATTATTACATTAGTCATCTTTCAGTTTGTATTGCCCAGAGAAAGCAACCTTTACAAGGTATAGGTCTAGAAATAGCACTTTTGTAGTCTCTTTATATTTTAAAGCCTTCAGTGAACCCAACAGAAAATTAAAGCTTTTTTTTTTTCATTTTCATCCACAGTGTCAGAAAAAAAGCTAAAGAGAGGAAGATGAAGAAATTTACTGAACAAATTAGAAAATGCATGCAAAAAGACAAATAGCTACATTTTAGAATCTTAATAAGAAAACTGACCATAAACAAGATCTCAGATTATCAGTTTTTAGATTATGATATTTTAATTGAAATTCCTCAAACCTAAGAATCAATAAGCAAACAACATATTTCTAATTAATAAAAGAAATACTTTTCATTCAGTTATTCTGAAGGAAGGACGTTATCATGCAATATTTTGAAGTAAGCACTGAACCATCCTGTTTTACTAAAAGGATCGTATAATCTTTTTTCATCTTTTCCATCTGCATACCAAAATTTGCTTGGCATGATTTCTAAGAGGTCAAATGAAGATAGGTATATAAACAAAGGTGAACATGGGTGGAAACAGTAATGTAAAAATTTAAAAAAATTCATTGCACAGATTATTCTCGCTGGTATTTATAAACACACATGTGAAAATTCTTTAAAAGTAAAGAGCAAACATGGTCAGCCTCTCTTCAAAACCATGGTCTGCCGCAGTCTGGCTGGGCACAAAATCACGAGCCACTCAAGCAGGAACAAACTTTATTATTTTTTGAATCTGCCACCAATGTCTGGTACGCACCCGGGAAGATTTTTTCCACCCACGCGGCCTCCTCCCGGACCCGCAGAGAGAGCTCCTCCCCCGGAACTCCCTCCTACTGTACTTCCCCAACCAATGGGAACTCTCCAGGAGTCCCGTAGCCGGCCTAGGTGAACAGCAGGAGTCCAATATCCATATGAATGCAAATCTTAACATAATCATATCATCTCAATGGCTAGCTGGCATCACCTTTCCACCAAAAATGCCATGCATCATATACTTGGCTCTTAGCATCTCCCCCCTTCTGTTTAAGTAACAAGCAATCTGGCTAGGGACCATGCCTGTTAGGTTTGTCCAATTCAACATATGGTTCTTACCCATCATCGGAAAACTGACTTTTAGGCGTCAGCCTCCTGTCTTAGGTTGATACCACTGCAACTGGATCATACCCGTCACTGACTACCGGTCCAGCATATAGCCATACTTGTGGATAGGCCTATGTACCAGTGGGGGGGGGTGAGGTTCTTTGCCTCACCTTTGTTGGCCCCCAAATTTGGCCTTGGTGCCGGTGGGGGGGTGAGGTTCTTTACCTCACCTCTGTTGGCCCCCAAAATTAGACCATCACTAGTAGAAGGGAGGAGGATACAGAAATGTCATGACACCAAGTCAATTAACAGCTCCTAGGAAAAATTGCATCACTGATGACACATCAGCAAAGATACACTAGCACTACCATAATTCGCTGCATCAACAAATAGATCACAAAGCATACAAGTGATACATAGTCCAGGCAAGTTCTGTAAGAAGTTCAAAGCAGAGGAATCTATCAATATGTCCATATCCTCCCAAAATAAAGCATACAAGTGATACATAGTCCAGGCAAGTTTTGTAAGCAGTTCAAAGCAGAGGAATCTATCAATATGTCCATATCCTTCCAAAATAAATCGACTCATTTACTGAGCATTACTTGTTGAGTTATAAATCATTGATGTATCAGTTTACACGGTTTGTTGTGATAACTCTCGAAGAAGTTGTAGTTTGGTTTTATCTTTGTCTTCACCAGCACTGGGATGAAAATAGGAATTTTGACAATGATGCTAAAAAAAAAATATGTAACATTTCAACAGGTACTAAGAAAACAATATTTAGAACAATTTACATTATCCTGAACAGAATTATTAAATATAATGAAAAGGAAAGGTGAAAGTAAACAAACAGATCTGTTAACCTTCTATTTGTTCATATATTAAAACAATCCTCAACAGCTGTTCACCCAAATTAATTAAATTAAACTATTAAAATCACGTGAATAATAAAAAAAAAATTTTTGGATCCATGTGCATGAGCGCTCCTCATATGTGATACATGGACATACGCACATACAGACATACAACACAAAACAGAAGTGTGCACACGTAACATATAACACATAAGACAATAGTAAAGGCCTTGTAGCTTTACCTAGGTGAAATCTCCATTGCAATGTTCAAAAACTCCACAGTCAAAAAATAAAACTGATCAGAAAAAACATTAACCTAGGTCTGTATGAGCTCAAAAATAAAATAGAACTTTATGATGTGGGAAAAAGCAATAATAAAATAGATATTGAAAAAAGCATCCTGGTTAATCACTGTCGCAGATGTAAGAATAGCCAAGCTGGAGATCTGGATATCAGCTGTTATGGATTTGAGTCGAATCATTTTCCTTTTGGTCTGTAGAAATTGTTTTAGTTAATCTCTCTGGAATCCAAATCGGCTGCTGTTCTCCCTGTGGAAAAACACAAACAGACCCCGACTCCAGACTATCACTGGGTCAGGACCTTTCCATTGTCCTGTTAGAATATCTTTCCAAAGTACCTTAGGCTTATGTACAGTTTTGGATACAAATGTCTTTCCACAGCACTAAGCCCTGATGAATCCAAATTTAAAAAGTTTAGAGTAAAAAGGGTTATTTTAAGTTTATCTTTGGGGGATATATACCCCTTTCCAGTTCCCTCCTTTTGTTTTAATAAGTACATTTTAATAGTTTGATGAGCTCTTTCAACTATGCCTTGTCCTTGTGGATTGTATGGAATTCCTGTTATGTGAGTAATGCCAAATGATGAGCAAAATTGTTTAAAAGAGGTGGATGCATAACCAGGACCATTATTGGTTTTTAACTGTTTTGGAACGCCCACAGTGGCAAAATTTTGTAAGCAATGAGCTATAACATCTTTAGTTTTTTCTCCGGCATGAAGGGAGCCCATCAGAAATCCGGAAGAAGTATCAACTGTAACATGTAAATGTTTTAATTTTCCAAATTCTGGCAAGTGTGTGACGTCCATCTGCCAAATATGGTTAGGTATCAGTCCTCTAGGATTGACTCCAAGATTAACTTGTGGTAAAAATGTCACACAATTTTGACATTGTTTTATTATATGTCGGGCCTGTTCTTTATTATTTTAAAACGCTTTTGTAAAGTATTAGCATTGACATGGAACCTTTTATGAAAATTTATAGCTTCTTCTATTGTGGAGAAAATATGTATGTCATGTGTAGATTTATCTGCTAACTCATTGCCCAAACTAAGGGCTCCAGGCAATCCTGTATGTGCCCTGATATGTCCTATAAAGAATGGATCTTTTCTGTCCCAGATTAGACTTTGTATAGTGGAAAACAAAGAGAAAACAGTAGAAGAAGGGGAAATCCTACCAGCATCTTCAAGGGATACTATAGCATTAACTACATACTGACTATCAGAAAATAAATTAAATACAGAATCTTTAAACATCATAAAAGCTTGTAATACTGCATTAAGCTCTACCTTTTGAGCTGATTGTTTGGGTACTAAAAATGTAAAAGTTTGATCAGGGGTAACTACTGCTGCTGTACCATTATTTGACCCATCAGTGAATATATTTGGAGCATTCATGATAGGGGTTTTTTTTTGTCATCTTTGGAAAAACTACAGGATGTTTAGACCAAAAAGACAACAAAGGATTAGACGGTAAGTGATTATCAAATGAAACATTAGATTTACACATGATTATTGCCCAAGTATTTAACTCATTAGCTAACTCATCAATTTGATCTATAATATATGGAGTAATAATTTTATTGGGAGAAATCCCAAACACTCCCTTTGCTGCTTTTATTCCTTTGAGTATTAATTGTCCTACAGCCTCAGGATACCTAGTAAGAATAGTGTTAGGAGAATAAGATAAATGTATCCACAATAATGGACCTTCTTGCCAGAATACTCCTGTAGGAATATTTTTTGTTGGCAGTACAATAAATAATAAAGGCAAACTTATATCAATTCTATCCAAATGCATATTTTCCATATGTTTCAATGATTTTTAATGCCTTTCTTGCTTCAGGCGTCAACATGCGGGGTGAATTTGGATCTGATGGACCTTTTAGAATATCAAATAAAGATCCCAACTCTCCTGTTGGTATGCCTAGATAAGGCCTTATCCAATTTATGTCTCCTAATAACTTTTGAAAGTCGTTAAGTGATTTGAGTTGATCTACTCCTATTTGAATTTTGGGTGGACGGACCATGGTTGAGGATAATAAAACCCCTAAATAATTAATTGGAAGATTTAATTGTACTTTATCTATTGCTATCTCTAGATTATAATTTTTTAATAAATTTGTAAGTGTGGCATAACATTCTAGCAATGTGTTTTTATCTTTATGTGCCAATAACGCATCATCCATATAGTGAAATATTTGTAGTTCAGGATTTTGATTTCTAAGTGGCTGGATTGCTTTGTTAACATAAATTTGACACATAGTTGGACTATTAGCCATCCCTTGAGGGAGTACTTTCCATTCGTATCTCTGATCAGGACCTTCATGATTTAGTGCAGGGATAGTAAATGCAAAATGTGGACTATCCTCAGGATGAATTGGAATTGAAAAAAAAAAAATCTTTAATATCTATAGCTAAAACATACCAGGTTTTTGGTAAAGCAGACAATTGGGGAATCCCTGATTGAGCAGATCCCATAATAACCATCTCATTATTAACGGCTCTTAAATCTTGCAATAATCTCCATTTACCAGATTTCTTTTTAATGACAAAAATGGGAGTATTATGGGGAGATACGGAAGGTTGTATATGTCCCTCTGCTAATTATTGTTTGACCAGGTCATGGGCTATTTGTATCTTTTCTTTAGTCAGGGGCCACTGAGGAACCCACACTGGTCTTTCTGATTTCCAAGTAATTTTGATTGTCTCAGTGGCCCTTTCTGAAAACCCAATCCATGTCTATTTGTTTCTTGATCTATTTGAATTGGTGCTGTCATACCTTGTTCTTGTTCTCTTAATCTTTCTTCTTTCCTAAAGCCTTGTCTAGCCCTAGTAGTGGGCGCATTAGGATTGATGTTATTTGTTAATGTCAAACCTAATTGATCTAGGACATCTCGTCCCCATAAATTTATAGGAAGATGATCCAATACATAGGGCTGTATAGTTCCTTCACATCCTTCAGGATCCTTCCAATCTAATACCATTGCACTTCTATGGGGATTAGTTACCACTCCTAGGCCTCGAAGCATTTGAGTGGCTTGTTGTAATGGCCAATGTTTCGGCCATTCTTGATGAGATATGATGCTAAGGTCTGCACCTGTATCAAGTAGCCCATTAAAGTCATGTCCTTGAATATTTAGTTTTAGCATTGGGCAAGAATCTAGATTTAAAGACAGCATAGCCCAATCTACACCTGTGGAGCCTAATCCCCTGGAACCTCTTTCTACAGTACGACTGGAAAATTTATCATGTAGGCTGGGTATTATTAATAACTGCGCTATTCTATCTCCTGGTGAAATTACTGATATACCTCTTGGAGAACTAGCTATAATTTTTATTTCACCTTCGTAATCGGGATCAATTACCCCAGGCCTTATGATAAGTCCTTTTAGTGTTGAAGAACTGCGTCCCAATAATAAGCCTACTGTTCCTTGGGGAAGAGGTCCTTTTACTCCTGTGGGAATGATTTGAACTCCCATCTCTGGAGTTAGTACTGCTCTGGCAGAGGCGCAGATGTCCAACCCTGTGCTCCCTCTAGTTTGTCTGATGAGGGATTTAATGGATAATGCGTCCTGGGCACTACCTTGATGGTGTTGCTGGGTTCCTCCACTGCCCCGTATATTTCTGGTTTTGGGCCCTGGAGCATTGGGCCCTCCAGTCCGTTTTTTGGCAATGGAGCCTGATGTCTTTCTCCACGATATCGTGGGTAAACACTTGGTCCTTGTCTGTTTTTTGATAACGGAATACCCTCTATGGTGGTTTGAGAACGGCATTCATTAGCCCAATGTTTCCCTCTACGGCATCGTGGGCAAATACCCGGTATTCTATTCCTTTGATACCTAGCCTTGTTAAACCCTCCTCCTATGGGGCAACTCCTTTTAAAATGTCCTGTTTGATCACAATTATAGCATGTTTTTGGCCTGGCATCTAAAGCCTGTTGTACTGCTGCTAAGACTTGCCCTTGTTCATTAATGTCTCTACATAATTTAATATATGTGTTTAAATCTTCATGTTTCCATGGTCTGATGACCTCTCTGCAGCAACGATTTGCTTGGTCATAAGCCAGTTGTTTTATAAATGGCATTGCCTGTTCTGTATCTCCAAATACTCTAGATGCTGTCTGAATAAGCCTATCTACAAATTCAGCGTAAGGTTCATTAGCTCCTTGTATTACCTTAGATAATTGTCCTTGTAAATCTCCATGCCCCTGTAAAGTTTTCCACGACTTAATTGCATCTACAGCAATTTGTGCATATACGCCAGGATCATATTCAATTTGTTGCCGTTGACCCTCATAAGGTCCTTTTCCTAATAACATATCTAGATTTCTTTGAGGGTAACCGGCTGCTGCATTTCGCCTAGCTGTCTCCATGCAAAATTCCTCATTGGCAACCTTCCATAACAAATATTGTCCTCCATTTAGCACAGATCGACACATGTTAGCCCAATCTGCTGGCGTCATGTCTAAGTTGGTAATGGATTCGACCATGCTCACAGTGAAGGGTGCTTGCGGCCCGTAGGTTGTTACAGCCTCCTTCAATTGCTTCACTGTTTTGAAATCTAAAGCACGGTGAATTCGTTGCCCTCCTGCCTGCTCAAGTACAGGGCATGCTAATCTTTGGGGTCCTGCCTCAGGATTCCGTCCATCAACTATGGGAGTTGAGGGCCGCTCAGCTGTAGATGGAGCTGTTTGTTGAATTACGCCCTCTGGTGATAGAACGGGGTTAGTAGCAGCCTCCTGTTGTAATTCCCCGCCTGATGGTTGTTTTTCCTCTAAGCTTTCTTTCTTCAAATCTTCCTCTGTCTGACTAGCTTGAGAGACCTTCTCTTTCGCTTGACCTAACATGTTTTCTACCATAGTCTGGACCTCTAACAATTTACTTAACAGTCTTTCGGTTTGTTTTTTACTAGTTTCTAATCTACTATAAAGGTAACGCAACCCAATAAGATAGCATAAAACAAAACCGAAACAGAATGAAACAAAAACCGAACAAAGAAGAGTTGTATCAATTTTCTCTTTCTCAGGGCTGAACAACTTCAAACCTTGAGCCAACCATTTTTCCCAGTTTGCCTGAGAAAATTCTAGGGATAGGCAGCTTGAAACAAAAACAAGATAAATCAAAACGAGAACACATTGTTTTTTGAAATGGTCATCCATTTTGTTGCCTTCCCTCAGGGGCGAGCAATTTTACTCACCTCCAAGCTTCAGGCGTTCCCCGTGCGGGCCGCCAGTTGCCGCAGTCTGGCTGGGCACAAAATCACGAGCCACTCAAGCAGGAACAAACTTTATTATTTTTTGAAACTGCCGCCAATGTCCGGTGCACCTGGGAAGATTTTTTCCACCCACTCGGCCTCCTCCCGGACCCGCAGAGAGAGCTCCTCCCCCGGAACTCCCTCCTACTGTACTTCCCCAACCAATGGGAACTCTCCAGGAGTCCCGTAGCCGGCCTAGGTGAACAGCAGGAGTCCAATATCCATATGAATGCAAATCTTAACATAATCATATCATCTCAATGGCTAGCTGGTGTCACCTTTCGACCAAAAATGCCATGCATCATATACTTGGCTCTTAGCAATGGTCCATTAATATTTTCAAAAGTACTGCATTTTATGATAGAAAAAATGCAAAAATTACCAAATAATAATGATGGCCTCTTATAGAGATATATTTCAAATCTGGAATCCATATTATGTTTTGACCACACAAGTGCAAGAAGAACCAAAAGCAATGATATGCTAGGACGTACTGGAGATGAATTTGAAATCTGAAATCATCTTTATAAGATACTTTCATTCATTATGTGCAATTAGTTCAATTCAAAGATTTGCTCATTTCAGCAATATATATTTTCAAAAGCAGGAAAATTTGGAATAATGTGGGTTGTGTTGAAAATGTTCTTAAAATTTCTAGTAAGATTGTTTCTCTCTTAATTTTAATTTTGTAAATTATTCATAAAATGTAATGACAACAAAGATTTCTAATAAAGTAAGGACTAATAAGCATTATGGGTTGTTCCTATATGGTGTCAAGGAACACACTTTGATAAAGTCCTTTAAACAGTTTTCCAGAGCACTGTCTCAAATCAACTAATCATCAGATCAGAATTACCTGGGGCACCAGTTAAAAATAGTTCCCCAGGCTGACACAGATTTCATGAAAGGTCTTTGAAAGTATTCTTTTTAATAAATATCCAGGGAGAATTTGAAGATCAGCCATTGAAAAATGTAGCAATATGAAGTCAACTCCATAATTTTTTCTTGCCAATGGGATTATATTTCTTTCTTACTGAACCAACAAAAAAACAAACGTCTAACAACACTCTGACAGCATGACTTTGAGAAACATCTACACATTACTAGTAGGAGTGTAAACCAGCACAATTCAGGTAGAAAATGAGCTTACAGTATCTGCCAAAATTATAAATTAAAATACTCTATGACCCAGCAACATTACTTCAGATCTTAAGTCTACAAATATAACTTTTTAATATCAGCATTACAAATATACTTTTGCACAGGGGAAAGAACATGAAAATTTTACTCACTGCTCCACTGATTACAATAGCAAAAGATCTAAAAGTTATATACACACTAAAACAGCTCCAAAATATTGTCACTAACTCGAAAAAATAAAAGCACTGTAGAGTAACATATAAAGCATAACATTTGTGTTAAAGGGAAGGATGGAAATATATTTATACATCTGCCTGAATAGATACAAAATATCCCTGAATGGGCACCTAGGAAGCTTAAAACAGTTGGCTGCTTACCAAAAGGAATATGGTTGGCTAGAACACACAAAGGAAGGTTTTATAATGTATCTAGCAGATGGAGGATTATACGCCGCATGCATTTATTATTGCTTACATTTTGAGCTTACTGCCTCAAACACTACGTTTCCAAAATGCACTGGCAACACTTGCTAAGAAATTAATAAATGCCAATACAACTATTACTAACATTTTAAAGTTGTTTAGGGGAGTCTTTTTAGAAATCTCTTGGCATTTAATTTACTACTTTATTATGGAGTGACTATTTACCAAAATTCTTAAATCATTCCACTTATTTTAATTTTGTGGCCGAGACCAATTAATCTGTAATATTTCGGTATCATTAAAGGCACAAAAGTTGATAGACCTTAGTTGGTAATAGAAAAATTAAAAAAAAAAAAATACCTTTTACAGTTGCCCTCCACCTCAAACAGGAAAATATAAACAATGAATAAATTCCAGTAATTTAACCAATCATGTTTACATTTAAAACTCAAGATAACTTACAAGGCCTGCAGCTGTTGACAAAGTAACTTTCGTTTCTAAGCAATTGTTCTCTTAAATAAGTGGATAAGAATTTGGTAACGCAAGTGTACTTTCTAAATAATGAACAGAAGAGGGGGTACAAACAGTACATGCGTATGCAGATACTCTATATGGACTCAAAAACCCTAGAAAATGCCTTTCGAAAACTGACATATTAGAATATTCGACGATTCATTAATTGTGCTTTGATGAACCTGAAAACTTTCCATATCCGTACGCCTCCACTTTCCCATTATTAGAAGGAAACCCTGACGTGAAAGCTCTGAGTCACCAGATCTCCAGAGAGATTTCCTTGTGAACACACCCTACAGGAACAACGTTTCTCCTTTGGCTCCAACTTCTTCCCAAATAAGCGCCCAGCAAACAACCTCTCCCCCACCGCCTTCAGGAACCGAGGCTTCGCCCACTAAACAAACACCCCGTCCCCCGTCCAGATCCCGGACGTGCCGCCTGCGCCGCCGAGGAAGGTGATCGAGGACGTACGGATCCCAGGGGCGCACCGAGGCCAGCAGCTGTTTTTCTACCCACCTCTGGAGACCTTATCCCGGAGGGACAAGGAGGACAGAGAGACCCGTGCCCGAGAAGTCGCTGGGCTGTGGCGGGGGCTGCTGGCTCCGCCCCAGGCCGGGCCTCTAGGCAGCCCGCCCACCCCACCCCCCACCCTCAACCCGAGCGGGACCCTGTGCTGGGGACTCAGGGGCTGGCAGGGCTGCCGCTCAGGAAAACTTCCCCCCAGGTCCGGCTGGGCGCGAGGAGGGGCGCAGAACCCCCCGAGGAGGGGCGTCGCGGCCACCGCCGTGGCCATCCGAACACCGTTATGACCTGTACGTGCTCCGTGAAGTAGCTCGGGACCCCGGGGTCCCCAAGACTCGACGCTTTGTCCCAGCGCCCGGGACGTACCTGCTTTCCGTCGCAGCAGCTCACCTAGGACACCAACACCCGCTCGCCGCCGCCTCCGGTCACTGGCACCGACTTCCGAGACCCGGGGGAAGGAGAGCGGCGCGCGCCCGAGACCGCCCTCAAGGAGCGTCACGGCGCCGCCCCCGCCTTCCGCCCGCGCAAGCGCGCGGCGCCGGGCGCTCCCGTCGCCCTGGTAACGGGCGGCGAGGATGGGGAGGGGCGCGGGGTCCTGGCGGCCGCCCGGGGTCTGCCTCTCCGGTCTGGTTTCTGCCTGCTGTATCCGACGCCGCGCAGCTTCTCGGTTACGCTCAGGACTTTCTCCGCCTCCCACGGTCCGTGCCTTAGGATCGCGTGTCTCTGGCTCCCGGTTCTGTTTCCGCGTGTGATGACAGTTCCCGTCACCTTCAACACAAAGAGATCCCTACAAGCCGCGCTTCCTCTTTGGAGGTTTCCTCACCCAGTCTTCCCCTTCCACCCCTGCTGTCCTGTGACTGTCCTCCTGCTTGACTTCTCCAACTGGAGCTCAGAAACATTCATCCCACTATTTTTTCTCAGTTCCAATCCTATTTTTCTCCCTCAATTTTTTTAAGGCTTTTATTACTCTTTGTTCACCTGAGCTAATGTTCATTGCCTGTTGAGGGTTATGTGTGGTGTTTTGCAAAAATAATAGCTGTATCCTAATATAAAAACATAAAATCTATGATTTCATGAGTGTTAATTATGTGCCAAAAAATTGTAAGAGCTAGTCTTTACGGTAATCTATAAGATAGATACAACCCACCATTACAAAGAAACTGAATATTACCTTATCATGGAATACTGTAGTGTCCTTGAGAAAATAAAGTTAACATACAAGCAGTTTATTTATAGCTAAATTGTTTAGTGTTACAATAACCTAATCTGTGGTAAGACTACTAAAAATCTGAGCATAAAAGACATGGCAGATAAAATAAAAACCTCTGCCCCCAGGGAAATCATGCCTTAGCTGATGAAATAAACATTTAAAAACAATTATACTACAGCAGGACATAGTGATGCATGCCTGTAATCCTAGTGATTGTGGAGACTAAGGCAGGAGGATTGCCAGTTGGAGGCCAGCCTCAGCAATTTAGCAAAAACCTCAGCAACTTAGCGAGGCCCTGTCTCAAAATTAAAAAAAAAAAATTAAAAAGGATGGGGTTATAAAGTGACCCTGGGTTCAATCCCCAGAACAAAACATATATATATATATATATATATATATATATATATATATATATATATATATATTCATTCATATATATATATATATATATATATGAATGAATTGGAAAGGAAGAAATAAAACGTTTGTTCTCAGATGACATAATTGTCTACGTAGAAAATTCTTGAGAATTGGCAAAGTAATAAAACTAACCAGCAATTATAGCAAGTTGTAGAATACAAGGTTGACAACAAAAGTCAATTGTTTAGTTTTTTGTTTTGGTTTTGTACTGGAGGTTGAAACTCCTGCAGCGCATTACCACTGAGCTACATCCCCAGCCCTTTCTCTTTTAGGTCCTCACTAGGTTGCTTAGGTTGACCTTGAACTTGCCATCTTCCTGCCTCAGCCTCCTGAGTCAGAGATTACAGACATGAACCACCCCACCTGGCAATTGTTTTCTTATGTACTGGAGATAGACAATTGGAAATTGGAATTAAAACACAATGCCAATTATCTTAGCACCAAAATAAAAAGAAATACTTAGCTATAAATTTAATGAAATGTACATAAGGTCTATGCAAGGAAAACTATAAAGTTCTACTGAAAAAAATTAAATCTAAATAAATTGAAAGATATTCCGTGTTCATGGATAGGAAGACTGAATATTGTTAAGATTTCAGTTCCTCCCAACTTGATCTATAGATTTGACACAATCTCAGGCAAAATGCCAACAAATCATTTTGTGGATTACAGAAAAAATGAAGGAACCAAGAGCTAACACAATTCCAAAAAAGAGAAAGTATGAAACCTGACAGTACTGTTTTAGTTTGGCTTCTGTAACAAATTACCAAGGACTAGATGGCTTAAAAAATCAAGATATATAGATGTATATATCTTACAGTTCTGGAAACTGGGAGGGTCAAGATCCTTGTGCCTGAGGATCTGGGGTCTGGTAAGGGTCCACTTCCTGGTTTGAAGATAGCCACTTTGCATTGTATCTTCATGTGGCTGAGAACAGGAAAAGAGTATGTTCTCTGCTGTTAATTATTATAAAGGCACTAGTGTTACCATTAGTGCTCCACCTCTTGACCTAATTATCTCCCAAAGGGCCCATTTCCAAATACCATCCCACTTCGTAATAGCCTTCAACATATGAATTTAGGGAGAGGAACATTAACATTCTGTCCATGGTAGTACTCAACTTTAAAACTTACTATAAAGCTGTAATAATCAAGAGGAAGTAATTTTGGCAAAAGAAAATACATCAATGGAGCACAATACAAAGCCCAGAAATAGACCCAACAAATGCATTTAATAGGTCTTGGGCAAAGGAGCAAAAACATTCAGAGGAAAAAGAAAAGTCTTGCTGGGGATGTAGCTCAAAGGGAAAGAACATGCTTAGCAGGCATGGGACTCTGTTTGAGCCCCAGCACCCCAGGAAAGCACAAAGGGGAAGAAAAGGAAAAGTTTCCTCAACAAATGGTGCTAAAACAACTAGACTTCTGTCTATAAAAAAAAAAAAATGAATCTAGACATAGACCAAAACCCCTTATAAAAATTACCTTGAAATGGATCATACACCTAGATTTAAAATGTAAAACTATCTAGAAGATAACAAAGGAGAAAATTTAGTTGACCTTGGGTTTGATCAAGAGGTTTTAGACACAGCAACAGTGTAATCCATGGAAGAAAATATCAAGTTGGACATCATTAAAATGAAAAATTGCTCTGTGAAAGACACTGTTAGGAGAAGATAAGCTACAGACCAAAAGAAAATATTTGCAAAAAAAATCCAATAAAGGATTTATATTCAAAATATACATATCACAGTTAAACTCAATAAGAAAACAAGACAGTTAAAAATTGTACAAAACCCTGAACAAATAGCTCATCAAAGAAGAAGTGGATGGCAAAAAAAAAAAAAAAATACATGAAAAGAAATTCAGAACTCCAAACAGGCATAAATGTAAGCATCTCTGCTTCAAGTTGCAAAGTAATCAGTCTTTTATAAATGAAAGAATGTGTTAGCCTAAAAAGGTAGAAATAAAAACAAGAACTACTTGGATAATTGCAAACATACTATAAACCTGTTGAATTGTCAGCAATGTTGAGAATTCCTGAAGAATATTAAGAGATTTACTTTTGGGAAGGTACCCTCCAGATACATTTATCACATAAAATTTCTATTTTTAAAATGGATATAGTTTAAAAGTATGAAATATGTTAAATCTGTATTAAAATAACTTTTGTTTAGATAAAAATAGAAGTTCAATATCATACAACATTAGGTAATTACAAATTAAAATAATGAAAGCATACTACATACCTATTAGAATGGTTAGAATCCAAAACAATGACAATACTAAGTGCCAACTATGGTGTGGAGCAGCAGAAACTCATTCATTGCTGGTTGGGATGCAAAATGGTCTGGCCACTTTGGAGGACAATTTGGAAGTTTCTTAAAAGCTAAACATAATGTTGTCATTTGAATCATTAATCATGTTCCTGGGCATTTATTCAAATTAGTTGATAAGTTATATCCACACAAAGACTGTGCATGAATATTTACAGCAGTAATAACGCTGCTATATGAATAAACATAATTGCCAAAAAATTGGAAACAACCAAGATGTCTTTCAATAGGTAAATGGAATAACAAACTGTGGTACATCCATACAATGGATTCAGCAATAAAAAATGTCTTTAAAAGACACAAAAAGGTGTAAGAGAATCCTAAATGCATTTTACCAAGTTAAAGAAGCCAGTCTGGCTACATGCTGTATGATTTCAACATTATGAATTCCAGAAAGGACGAAATTATGATGAAGTCATATTCTGTATGATACTATAATGGTAGTTTTATGACATTGTACATTTGTCAAAACCAAAAGATAGTGTGGGGAATACATAAGTGTGTGTGTGTGTGTTTGTGTGTGTGTATGTGTTTATTTGGTCTTTGTCCCCAGTTTCTAGCATAGACCTTCAAAAACAATTGCAGTTTCCTGAGTGATAAGAATGCTATGTGAATGAGCTTATTCATGGCAGGCAATTAAGGTAGAGGAGCTCTAGAAAGCGCCAAGGTGGAAGCCAGTCACCAGTATGTGATTAGGGCTGAAACTCTTCGCACCATCGCTGACCTCTGGAAAGGGAGATCTCTGAGTTTATATACTTTGAGTTTTATATATCTCTGAGTTTTATATCTTTGAGTTTATATACTTGGAAAATGATTCAATCAATCATGCCCCTCTAAGGAAACCTCACCCAAAAAAAAAGAAAAAAAAAATCTGGATGCCAAAGCTGGACGGAACTTTCTGGTTGGTGGATGTAACAGTATATCTTAGAGAGTGGTAGAACTTTTCAAACCATTGCCTAGGTACCTTTTCATCTATTTGTTTCCTTTACAATAAAATTGTGATCATATGTATATGCTTTCAGTAGAATCAGTGAGTCATTCAAACTAACTGTTGAACTTGAAAATGGGGGTTATGGGAAACTTCAAATTTGTAGCCAAATTGGACTGCAGTGTGGGCAGCATGAGGACCGCCCCCTTGTAGCTGGAATAGAGGGCAGTTTGTGGGAGACCTTCCTCTATCTTGTGGGAACTGATGTGAACTCTTGGTAGTCAGTGTCAGGATTGAATTGAATTCAAGGACACTCAGTTGGTGTCAGAGAGTTGTTCACAGAACAGAACACACTGTACAAAACACAGACTGGATTATGATGTAAACTACGAGCTTTATTAAGTATTATATAAATATTGGTTCATCAATTATAACAAATGTACCTCATTAATATATACTTATAATAGGAGAAATCATGTTGAGTACAGGGAGTGTATGAAAATTCATCGTACTATGTGGTCAACTTTTCTGTAAATCTAAATCTAGGTCCCTAATAAAATTGTCCTCACTTCCAGCTGCAAGTGGCATCCTCATGCTGCCCACACCGTGGTTTCTACTTGACTATAAATTTGAAGGTTCTCAAAACCCTCCTTCAAGTTCAACCTAAAGCTATTTTAAAAAATAAAGATAATAAACATTTAAAAGAAGTAATTAGGACTGGGGTTGTGGCTCAGTGGCAGAGTGCTTGCCTGGCATGTGTGAGGCACTGGGTTTGATTCTCAGCACCCCAGATAAATAAATAAAATAAAGATCCATTGACAACTAAAAAAAAAAAAAGAAGAAGAAGTAATTAAGTGTGCCTGGTAGGGAAAATGCCTGTAATCCCTGTGGCTCCAGAGGCTGAGGCAAGCAGACCCCAAGTTCCAGGATAGCCTCAGCAATTTAGCAAGACTGTAGGCAACTTATTGAGACCCTGTCTCAAAATAAAAAATGAAAAGGATATAGCTCAGTGGCAAAGCACCCCTGGGTCCAGTTCCCAGTACTATAAGAAAAAAGAAATATAAGGGGGCCGGGGGGGACGGGGGGGGGGGGGCTGGAACTAAAAGAAGATGAAGTAATTATACAAAGTAGTGGATATTTGAATTAAAGGTTAAAGTCCAAAGCAGAAGGCTGCACCTGCTAAGTCTTTGGGGAGACTTCCTTTGCCTGGGCTATAAGAATGGTGTAAAAATAGAAAAAGAACCACGATTGAAGTGGGGAGATCACAGGTGAGACATAAAGCCAGACAGGGAATGAGAGGCTTGCTCTTTTATATCACCTTGCTCTTGCAAGAACTCATGAATTCTATAAAACCAATATGAGTATCTTCTGATGGAAGTGCCATCAATGACCCAACCACCTTCACCCAGCCACCTCCTTTTAAAGGTTCTACCACCTCTTAATATCAACACACTTAGGGATCAACACATCCAAACCATGACATAGACTTGTCTTCATATCCAATCCATCCTCTAGGCAGTAACCAGAGTAATAATTCTAAATGCAAATCTAATCATGTTACTCTTTTTTCAGTAGCTTCAATACAGTCCCCTCCCCCTACTTTCCCAGCTTCAATTTAAGCCACTCCTTCTCCTCCCAGGTCTTCTAGCCACAATGACCTTTCAGCTCCTGGAATGCACCAAGGGTCAATTCAACTCCAGTGCTTTTACTTTTGCTGTTCTCTTTGCCTGGGGCATTTTTCCTCCATCCATCCCTTGGCTAATTCTACTCTTCAGCTTAAAAGCTACATTAGGGAGCTATGAAAAGACATTATAATGGAATCAAAATTATTCTAGCAGATCAAAGAATGCTTCCCGGAAGATGTAGCTTTTAAGCTGAAGAGTAGAATTAGCCAAGTGTTGGTGGAAAAGTGCTCCAGGCAAAGAAAACAGCAAAGGCATAAGCACGGGTGTTGAATTGACCCTTGGTTCATTCCAAGAGCTGAAAGGCCATTGTGGCTGGAAGACCTGGGAGGAGAAGGTGTGGCTTAAATTGAAGCTGGGGAAGTAGGAGTGTTATCATGATGGCAAAACCAGACCTGGTTGTGAAATAAAATTATAAAAATGTTATGGTGAGAAACCAATGTCTGGGGAAAGTGTCAGTCATCCTGAAGTGGGCACCCCCTTTCTCCACAGAAAAGCCCTCTTCACCATGGCTGATTTTGGGGCTGTCAGCAAAAGAGTCTCTGCAAAAGAGACCAATGTAGATAAACTTCCTATTTTCGTGTCACCCTGTTTACTTGGCCACTGGCCGAGAAAATACCAGCACTCCATTTGCTGGACACCCCCTTACTAGTTTTCACAAACGTATCAAGTATAGTACTTTGAAGAAATGTGCAAACAAGGCCTCTAGCCTTGAGCTGGGGCTTCACAGAGATGTCTTCATTTTTAAGATAAGCTACAATTGGGCTCCATGGTAACAGCTGGCAGGGGGAGGAAAGAAAGGGGAGAAGAAGCTCTCCCCTTCTCAGTGTTGTCCTTGAAGAGTTAACTTGCCCAGAATAGTGAAAGAAAAATCTGCTTTTATGTGAACTTCTGCAGACTGTGAACTTCTGAGCCCCTCCCCTTACATGCTGGGTATAAAACTCTGAAACTCTCTACTTGGGGCTCAGGGGATTAATTGATTACAGCAAAGGCTGTACCCTCTGGATCTGGCTGCAGCCAAATAAAACTGTTTCCTGCTATCTTCGGTGCTTTGCCTCGTTTGTCCCTACAACAGTCCATTCCCCGCCCCACCCCCCAGCCTTTCTCCAGGAAGCCTAATTAACCATGGTTCTCTACCTTTTGGATTATAAATAACTGCCCTAGGAGTCTCATCACTCCCTCTTATCTGTTTCTGTAAGCATGCTTTATGTTAGATATGCTGCCTGCACAAGGTCTTCAGCCACACAGATTGGAATTTTTTTTTTTAAAGAGGAAAAAAGCCCCAATGATAGGATGGGTCTGTAAATGTTGTGAGAAACTATGGATCAGGGCTCAGAATTTGAAACTATGGATCAGGGCTCAGAGTTTGGTTTTCCTCTGAGCCTACCAATGATAAATAAAGTTGGAGTTCTCATCCTCTCTAAGCACTGCTTGCTACTTCTCCACCTCTCTGTTTCCCACAAAACTTACCATCTACAGGTGCTGGTTCATTGTCTCCATTTGGCAAAAAATTGAAGAACAGGACACAGATAGCAAGCAAGTAGTAGGTTTATTGCAAAAGCGATAGAGACAGATTTCTCAGAAGAGAAAGGGCTGCAGAGCTGGGAATCTGGTGGGGAAGTTTGGGCTTTTTCTTTTTCTGGCCTCTGGAATTTCCTCCTTATCTCCTTCCCTGTTCACACTTTCCTCACTATTATTGGTTGGTGCCCCCTCTGTCCTGTGATTTTTGCTTTTTCTATTGGATTCCCCATTTAGGAGCACAAGGACTGAGTGTCTGTCTGAATGGGTCTCCTGCTTATGTCCAACTCCAGCCAGGAGTTAAACTCTTTAGAAGACCCTCTCCGTGCTCCTTTGTTCTGGACCTGCCCCCTACCTCCTCATACTTGCCACCTTGCCCCGGCTGCCTAGGCCATTCTACATCTCCCTCAGGGAGGACTGTACCGAAGCCACTGAAAAAGAGTAACATGATGAGATTTGCATTTAAAATTATTACTGCCTAGAGGATGGATTGGATATGAAGAGAAGTCTGCGTCATGGTTTAGGTGTGTTGGTATTAAGTGTGTTGGTATTAAGAGGTGGTAGTAAAGCTGGGGGACAAAAAGGCAGTCAATATAAATAATTTTAAAAAATGTGTCGTGTTGGGAAGGTGGGGGCTAGTTGGAAAGAAAATCAAATGCTGTCCTTTTCCTGTCGTCCTTCCCAAGCCCTTTCCCCGACTCCTGCTCCAACCTGCTGCTAACTTAAGCTGCCCCAGGAATTGTTCCTCTCCTTAAGGAGTTGTAAAAGTTGTTAATTAATGCCTCCTTCAGTGTCCCTCTTTGGCCTAGTCACCTGTGCAGGATGGGGAGAGATAAGGTGGGGAAAGGGCAGAACAAGGAAAACCTAAAATATATAAAAGGGCCTGGACACTCCCACTTCTTGGAATACCAGGATACCAGCTATGGCCCCTTCTCCCTCCCAGGAGAAGTCTGTGTTACTTTTTTTTTTTTTTTAATAAAACTTGTTTCTACGATTGCCTAGCCACTTCTCCAGCGTTTAATCTTCACATCTGGGAAACAGATGTGACAGTAACTGGTGATGTCAGTAGAATCTTTAAAAGGTGGCAGATAGGAGAAGGTGTTAAGGTCATTAGTGGCACTGAGGTCAGAAGATATTAATGTTGGTCTTGTAAAATTCATGAGTTCTTGCAAGAGCAAGGTGATAGAGAAGAGCAAGCCTCTCGTTCCCTTCTGGCTTTCTGTCTCACCTGTGATCTCCCCACTTCCATAGTAGTTCCCTTTCCATTTTTATGCCATTCTTATAGCCTACGCAAAAGAAGTCTCACCAGAGGCTTAGCAGGTGGGGACTTCTGCTGTTGGACTTTCAGCCTCCAAAACTGTGAGCTAAATTAAGCTCTTTATGTTATAAAGTATCCATCCTCAGATACTTTGTAATAGAACAGAAAATGGACTAATACAGTCTGGAATGTGATGATACATATACTAGGAAACTACTGCATAGTCATGATGTGTCCATTATAGTGAAGATGAAGAGAATTAAAAGATTTAGAAATATTAGAATAACAAATCAGGAAGACTTTGTGGCTGTTCAGATATGGACTAATTATAGGAAGTTATCTAAAATGAGCATCAGGTTTCTGACATGAACAAGGAGGTAGAGGGCTATGGGTGTGGCTCCGTGGTAGAATGTTTGCCTGGAATGCCTGAGGAGTGACCTGCTGAGGACTGACCTGCTGAGGACTGACCAAAAATACAAAAAGAAAAAAAAAAAAAAAAAAACAAGGAACAGGTAGATATTGGTACATGTACTGAGGTTAGGCACACTAAGATATAGAAAGATTAGAAGACTGTTTTGGGATTTATTACATTTGAAGCTGCATGTAACAATAGTAGTGGTAGGCTCAAAGACAGAAATATTAAAGACAGAAGTCAAAAGAAACAGAAAAAAAGTGGGATAAAGATAAGAAATTATTAAAAATCCATCATTAATCTTTTCTAACAAGATATTGAGTTCATAAAAGAGGATCAGAAAGATATTTTGAAAGTATGTTCAAAATGCTATGAAATTAAGAAGTACTATTATACTTATAAAATTACAAAATGTAAAAAAAAATATAGACCGTTTGAAAGATAAAGTCAATGAAATCTTTCATAAATGAGAACTAAAATTTAAAACATGGTAAGTAAGTAGAGAAAAAATAAGATCATGAATGGATCCAAGAAGTACATCATCCAAATACTAACATTTGAATTAGAAATAAAGAGGAGGAAATTATCAAACTATTGCAAGAACAGTTATCAGAGCTGGAGAATAGGTATCTCCAGCTTGATAGAATGCAATGATTGCCCAGAATAATTAAAGAAAGACTGTACTATAATACACTATTGCAGCATTTTAGATCATTAGAGGGGGAAAAAAATTCTGAAAGTTCACAGAAAGAGAGGTCACATGAGTGGAAATCAGAATGACGTTGGACTTCTTAACAGAAAAGTTATAATAGAGTTAAATAGAGGACAATGGTGTGACACATTCAAAATTATACGGGAATGTGATTTCTAATCTACAAGTCTATACTGAGCCAATCCATATGATTCAAGAACAATAGAATGAAAATACCTAATCCAAGTGAGGAATTAAAAAGTTTCAGTCTCTTACTCCCTTTGTCAGGAAGTTAAGTGTTTGCTCTACAAAAATGAAACTACAACAAGTAAAAGGAAAAGAGGGTGAGAAAGTTCCTACAACACAGGAGCTCCAGGGAGAGGCATAGGGTCTTGTTGAAGGGAGAGCATGGGTGACAATTATATTGGGGGCATCAAAATAAAAAATCCGGGTTGGAATTGAATGGTAGATGGTTCTAGGCAGAATGTCTTCAAGACAAGCAATATGTTTGAACAAACTGGGGGATTCTTTTTTTCTAGTACAAAGTAGGAAGATAAATTAATTCTGAGAGAACTTAGAATTCAAAACAGCAAAAAATTAGCTATGCAAATAAATCAAGAAAGGTAATCATATCACTCTATATGACTTATCTTCAAATAATATTTGTGTAAGTATAAAGAAATCAGCATGTTATCAGTGTGGGCCCAAACCATGATTGTAAGTTAACTACAGATACTAATTTAAGTTATTATCCAGAACATGTTTCTTTCGTCAGGATTTTAAGGAGTGTGATACAAAAATAAATATACAAACATGAATATACTCTAACAATTACCATGGTAGAGTAGGACTATTGAATGATATTATTGCATATAAAATCTCTTTAATTTCCATACCATGCTTAAAGTATAAGAACTCTAAATTCAAAAGGATGGCACTAGTCTCTTCCTACTTCATAATGGTTCTCATGGGTAGGAGTAAAGATGAAAATAATTATCATAAATTTTTATTTAATTTTCAGAACTGGGAATATGGTCTTCTTAAGATCCCTGAAATATGGGCTGCAGTTGTAGCTGACTAGTAGAGCACTTGCCTAGCATGTGTGAGGCCCTGGTTCAATCCCCAGCATCACATAAAACTAAATAAACACACATCTAAACTAAGAATATTTAAAAGATTAAAAAAAGACCCCTGAAATATTAGTATAATACTATGAAAATCAAAATTGTTGCTCTTTCTAAAGCTTTTATTTCTCCATAAACCTCAAGAGAGTCAATCATGTAAGGTCACTTGGTGAATTACACAACTTCCTCTTCATTTGAAAAATCTCAGCCACATGACCAACCAGCCAGCCCCAAACTCCTTGTGTAAGCCTTTGTTCCAGAACACATTTCCCCCTTAGAGTTTACATAATATCAGCAAGACTACAAACAATGTTTTGTTTAACAGTGAAACCAGCACTTTAAACACTCCTCAGCTGATGCTCTTGGAACAAATTTATTTATGTATATCCTAGAGAATTCCACTTGAAAAAGAATATGTTCCTGAAAAGATGTTAAGTCATACTGTCTATTCAATCTATTTTAAAAGAACATTGAAACAAATTATCGTATATAAAACCCAGACATTGTGAAAGATGAATAATTATTCCTTAAGTTAATATGACTTTTTAATTCATTTTGGACTTGGGGATTGAACCCAGGGACACTCAACCCCCAAACCACATTCCTAGCCCTTTTCATTTTCTATTTTGAGGCAGGGTGTCACTAGGTTATATAGGACTTCACTGGCTTTGAACTTGCAATCCTCCTGCCTCAGCCTCTCAAACACTGGGATTACAGGTATGCACCACCACACCCAGCTCAGTTAATATGATTTTTAAATTTGGATTTAGTAGAGAACATTCCTGTGTAAATTATAATATTCTCTTTGGTAAAAATGAACACTTTTCCAGGTAGTGTTGTTTTGAGGCCATTTCAAAAATTCTTCCCTCAGATTATTATGCCAATGTGAAGATTATCTAGACTCCATACTCCATTACAGTCCTGACCTATACTTTTTTTTTGGAGGGGGGGGGGGATGGAGGGGTGGAGGGCAGAGCCAGGGATTAAACTCAGGGGCACTTGACCTTGAGCCACATCCCAGCCCTATCTTTTATTTTATTTAGAGACAGAGTCCCACTGAGTTGCTTAGCACCTTGCTTTTTCTGAGGCTGGCTTTGAACTCATGATTCCCCTGTCTCAGCTTCCGAGCTCCTGGGATTACAGGTGTGCACCACTGCACCCACCTATGACCTATAGTTTTTATCTGCATTAAAAAATATTTTTGGTTGACATGATAATAGATTAAATATAATTTATAAATGTAAGTTAAATCAACTTATACAACAGCTGAATCCTCAGACATTTTACAGGTGGTAAAAATACTATTACTTAATATGAGAATAGGTCCATAATTTATAAATGTAAGTTAAATCATTTTATACAACAGTTGGATCTCCAGACCTTTTACAGGTGGTAAAAATATTGTTAGTGGACATATGAGTAAGTTAAACACAACTTATAAATATAAGAACTTTTAGGCCAGGTACAGTGACATTTGCCTGCAATCCCAGCACCTCAAGAGGCTGAGGCAGGAGAATCATGAGTTCAAAGCCAGCCTCAGCAAAAGCGAGGCATCTAAGCAACTCAGTGAGACCCTAACTCTAAATAAAATACAAAATAGGGCTGGGGATGTGGCTCAGTGGTCGAGTGCCCCTGAGTTCAATCCCTGGTACCCCCACCCTCCAAAATAAAGAACTTTTAGGACATTCAGATCCCCTTTCAAAGATATATGTTGAATTATGTTTTCCTAAAGACTTAAAATAAATTTAACTCTATTTAGGAATCCGTCCCCTTTGCAAATAGACATATTTAAGTCTTTTCACATTTTAAAACAGTTAGTGACTTGTAACTTCTTTTTTTTCTCCCCAAAGGTGTTTCACTTGCTTTGGTTATTTGTTTTGTTTCAAGGTCCTATTTTTTATTTTCTCAAACCAGCTGTCATGAATAATACTTTTCTGAAGAGAAATTCAAAACTCCATTAACCCAATTGATACCAGATTCCTATAATGAATATATAAAGAGGTGATCAGTAATGTGCAAGAATATGCTATGGTAGGTTTGAAATAGCCATATGTTGGTAAAAAGGATGAAGCTCTTTCTACATCAGTGTTCAAGATAATTTTTATAGGGTCACCAACTTACAATATTTTGTGGCCATTCACATGCAGTTTAGACTTTAAAATATCTGGAATATTTAAGGACCTCTGAATTCAGTTAAGGGGGTAAAATCATTAATGTCTCTGAGTGCAACCACACTCTGCAGCTGATGTACCACTTTGACATTTGAATTGCCCTGGGTGCCATTACATATTGGCTGGTTTTTCACTACCACGCTGAGCAGCGTTCGATGTGTAAAAACTTGTTTTTGCCATTCACTGTGGAATTTGCTATGGGATTCCTCCCTCAGTTGTGAATACACACACCCTTAAAAGGGATGCTAAATTCTTAGTTCCAAGTTACATGTAGCCAAAAGTGTTCCAGATGTTCAGCATCAACCACACTAGGAGAATAAATGATTTGTGAACTGTATTCATATGGAAAATCACTAGAGTTTCTTTCATTCATTTTGTTTCCTGTATATGGATAATCAATCAATTGGGTTAATTCGACTTTCGGATCTCACCCTTATCCCTCAAACTCTTGTTATAATCCCTACTGTATAATTTTACATGTGATCAGAAGTGGTCTTACTTGACTTTTCTTTCCCTTTGTTTCTCAAGTATTAATCATTCCTTCATCTGATGGGAATTCCCTGAGGGCTGGGGCTGGCTAGACTTTAAGTGGTCCTTGATCCT
The DNA here is from genome assembly GCF_021218885.2 of Marmota monax. Lineage (NCBI taxonomy): Eukaryota > Metazoa > Chordata > Mammalia > Rodentia > Sciuridae > Marmota > Marmota monax. Next base: position 5,949,354 of record NW_026693726.1, on the reverse strand, counting down.
GGCACAATGCCTGAGGAACTAAAAACGAATTGGTTCTGGAATTACCGTATTTTCTCATTTCTAAGAGCCACATTATTTCTTCACATTTTAACAGCTCATAATTTAAGGTTTCTTTCCATGTGTCAGGCTGAAAAGTAAGTTGAAACTGTTTTCTTTCCTTGACTTTTAGCCATGCTCCAACGTATCTCTTCAACTATCACCGCATTATTTTTATTATTCACATTGATAGCACAGGTAAATTTTAAACTCAAATTGGGTATTATGGTTTGGATATGAGGTATCCACCAAAAGATTCTGTGTTAATGCAGGAATGTTCTGAGGTGAGATGATTGGTTTGTGAGAGATGTGACATAATGAGACCATCCTAGTTTGAATGGACTGTGACTTGGTGGTAACTCCTATATAGGTGGGCATGACTGGAGGAGGCGGGGCCACTGGGGCAGTGCCCTGGAAGAGTTCATCTGCCCTACGCCCTGTCCCCTTCCTGGCTGCCATAAATGAAACAACACTCCCCTGCCATGCCCTTCTACCATGATGTGCTACATCATGCTGCAATGGAGTCTGCTGACCATGGACTAAAATTCTGGAACCATGAACCAAAATAAATGTTTCCTCCTCTTAAGTTGTTCTTGTCAAATATTTTAGTCACAGCAGTGAAAAGCTGTCTAAATAGTGGGGTCCCTCGTTGCCACCAAAAATGTCTTCTAAAAGATAATACAATGAGGTAACACAAGATTACTAGCTAAAAGGATTACCCCTGCAATTATAGGCATGAAACTAAAGCCAGGAGGAGATGGAATTTCACTATGTTATCCTGCACACATTTAAGGAGTTCTAGTTTCTTCTCTGGGGATTAAAGTCTTCTCCAACAATTGATCCTATGAAGCCCCAACCTTGACATTGGAATGTACAAAGTACATCCCAATAAACCCAACGTCTGTATAAGAGGCATAGAAAATGAGCAGGTGAATCTTTCAGGGGGCAGATCTGGCTGGACATAATGAACTGAGGGGAAGAATGTTCCATCATTATTTAAAGCCACAGTTCTGCATAAAGATACTTAAGAGTAGCAATGTGGACAACCACAGAGTTGGTCCTGTGTTTTATGCCTATGAAGAAAGCACAGAGATGGGATCCTGACTATGGTTTGGGAGGTAGATCAACCCTTCAAGCTAGGCCACTGGCACAGAAGTAGGATAGTATTCCATTTACTTAGCATAGTAAATATCCTATTGTTAGGGTCTGTAAACAAGTCAAGATGGCGCCTGGCATTTTGCCAGAGGGAGTGGTTTCTGAAGTAATGCCAGCGAGCCATTAAGTGTGGAGATTCCTTATTGGTTGACTGCTGTATCTAGTTTATGTTAATTAAGATAAGCTGTGTGGAATGTATATATACCCCTCCTGTCCTACAATAAACGGCTCCCACTCCTGCTGTATCAATCTACACAAGTTGCTCCTTAACAAATTTGTTAACAAATAACATCAATCAAAATGCACCCACTATTATGACTAGACAAAGTTTTAGGAAAGGAAAAAGATTAGAAAAACAAGAACAAGGTATAGCAGCATCAATACAAATAGATCAAGGAACAGACAAACATGGGTTGGATTTTCAGAAAGGGCCACTGAGACAATCAAAATTACTTGGAAATCAGAAAGACCAGTATGGGTTCCTCAGTGGCCCCTGACTAAAGAAAAGATACAAGCAGCCCATGACCTGGTCAAACAACAATTAGTGGAAGGACATATACAACCTTCCCTATCTCCCCATAATACTCCCATTTTTGTCATCAAAAAGAAATCTGGTAAATGGAGATTATTGCAAGATTTAAGAGCCATTAATAATGAGATGGTTATTATGAGACCTGCTCAATCGGGGATTCCTCAATTGTCTGCTTTGCCAAAAACCTGGCATGTTTTAGTTATAGATATTAAAAATTGTTTTTTTTCAATTCCAATTCATCCTGAGGATAGTCCCATTTTTGCATTTACTATCCCTGCACTGAATCATGAAGGTTCCAATCAGAGATATGAATGGAAAGTACTCCCTCAAGGGATGGCTAACAGCCCAACTATGTGTCAAATTGATGTTAACAAAGTAATCCAGCCACTTAGAAATCAAAATCCTGAACTACAAATATTTCACTATATGGATGATGTATTATTAGCACACAAAGATAAAAAAACATTGCTAGAATGTTATGCCACACTTACAAACTTATTAAAAAATTATAATCTAGAGATAGCAATAAAGTACAATTAAATTTTCCAATTAATTATTTAGGAGTTCTATTATCCTCAACCATGGTCCATCCACCAAAAATTCAAATACGAGTAGATCAACTCAAATCACTTAACAACTTTCAAAAGTTATTAGGAGACATAAATTGGATAAGGCCTTATCTAGGTATACCAACAGGAGAGTTGGGACCTTTATTTGATATCCTAAAAGGTCCATCAGATCCAAATTCACCCTGAATATTAACGCCTGAAGCAAGAAAGGCATTAAAAATCATTGAAACATATATGGAAAATATGCATTTGGATAGAATTGATATAAGTTTGCCTTTATTATTTATTGTACTACCAACAAAAAATATTCCTACAGGAGTATTTTGGCAAGAAGGTCCATTATTGTGGATACATTTATCTTATTCTCCTAACACTATTCTTACTAGGTATCCTGAGGCTGTAGGACAATTAATACTCAAAGGAATAAAAGCAGCGAAGGGAGTGTTTGGAATTTCTCCCAATAAAATTATTACTCCATATACTATGGATCAAATTGATGAGTTAGCTAATGAGTTAAATACTTGGGCAATAATCATGTGTAAATCTAATGTTACATTTGATAATCATTTACCATCTAATCCTTTGTTGTCTTTTTGGTCTAAGCATCCTGTAGTTTTTCCTAAAATGACAAGAAAAACACCTATCATGAATGCTCCAAATATATTCACTGATGGGTCTAATAATGGTATAGCAGCAGTAGTTACCCCAGATCGAACTTTTACATTTTTAGTACCCAAACAATCAGCTCAAAGGGTAGAGCTTAATGCAGTATTACAAGCTTTTGTGATGTTTAAAGATTCTGTTTTTATTTATTTTCCGATAGTCAGTATATAGTTAATGCTATAGTATCCCTTGAAGATGCTGGTAGGATTTCCCCTTCCTCTACTGTTTTCTCTTTGCTTTCCACTATACAAAGTCTAATCTGGGACAGAAAAGATCCATTCTTTATAGGACATATCAGGGCACACACAGGATTGCCTGGAGCCCTTAGTTTGGGCAATGATTTAGCAGATAAAACTACACATGACATACATATTTTCTCTACACTAGAAGAAGCTACAAATTTTCATAAAAAGTTCCATGTCAATGCTAATACTTTACAAAAGCATTTTAAAATAACTAAGGAACAAGCTAGACAAATAATAAAACAATGTCAAAATTGTGTGACCTTTTTACCACAAGTTAATCTTGGAGTCAATCCTAGAGGACTGATACCTAACCATATTTGGCAGATGAACGTTACACACTTGCCAGAATTTGGAAAATTAAAATATTTGCATTTTACAGTTGATACTTCTTCCGGATTTTTGATGGGCTCCCTTCATGCCGGAGGAAAAAAAAATATATTATAGCTCATTGATTACAAAATTTTGCCACTGTGGGCGTTCCAAAACAGTTAAAAACAGATAATGCCCCTGGTTATACTTCTACCTCTTTTAAACAATTTTGCTCATCATTTGACATTACTCATATAACAGGAATCCCATACAATCCACAGGGACAAGGCATAGTTGAAAGAGCTCATTAAACTATTAAAATGTACTTATTAAAGCAAAAAGAGGGAATTGGGAAGGGGTATATATTCCCCAAAGATAAACTTAAAATAACACTTTTTACTCTAAACTTTTAAAATTTGAATTCATCAGGGCTTAGTGCTGCGGAAAGGCATATGTGTCTAAAAAATGTACATAAGCCCAAGGTACTTTGGAAGGATATTCTAACAGGACAATGGAAAGGTCCTGACCCAGTGATTAGAGTCGGAGGTCTGTTTGTGTGTTTCCACAGGGAGAACAGCAGCCAATTTGGATTTCAGAAAGATTAACTAAGGTCCTGACCCAGTGATTGTCTGGAGTCAGGGGTCTGTTTGTGTGTTTCCACAGGGAGAACAGCAGCCGATTTGGATTTCAGAGAGATTAACTAAAGCGATTTCTACAGACCAAAAAGAAGATGATTTGGCTCAAATCCATAACAGCTGATATCCAGAACTCCAGTTTGGCTACCCTTACATCTGTGACAGAACCAGGATGCTTTTTTCAATATCTATTTTATTATTTCCCTTTCCCACATCATGAAGTTCTATTTTGGTTTTTTGAGCTCATACAGACCTAGGTTAATGTTTTGCTGATCAGTTCTATTTTTTGACTATAGAGTTTTTAAACATCGCAATGGAGATTTCACCTGTAAAAAGTTATAAGGCCTTTACTATTATGTTATGTGTTGTATGTATTATATTATGTGCGCACACTTGTGTTTTGTGTTGTACGTTTGTATGTACGTATGTCCATATATCATATATGATGAGCGCCCATGAAAAAAATAACCGGGGGGTGACGAACAACTTGTGTAGATTGATACAGCAGGAGTGGGAGCCGTTTATTGTAGGACAGGAGGGGTATATATACATTCCACACAGCTTATCTTAATTAACATAAACTAGATACAGCAGTCAACCAATAAGGAATCTCCACACTTAATGGCTCGCTGGCGTTACTTCACAAACCACTCCCTCTGGCAAAATGCCAGGCGCCATCTTGACTTGTTTACAGACTCTAACATCCTATTAAAAATATAAAGCTGTTACTTGGTCTATCTAGACTTAACAAGATGATATTTATTATTTAAATCCTGAAAGCCAATTGAGGACCATTCTATGTAGTGGGGGATACAAAAACTGTCATATGTCTTTTTCACAAGTTAGAGTTGGATCTTCATAGTCTCATTTAGTTTTTCTCAGTGTCCCCAGGAGATCTGTAAAATACCTTACACCTTATTTTTCTGTATGCTCAAACCTATCAGATACAGTAGTCTTCTATTTTCTGTGGTTTTGCTTCCTGTGTTAGCTGTGGTCAATTGCAGTCCAAAAATATTAATGGATAATTCCAGAAATAAACTAGTCACATTTTAAATTGCTTTTCTGAGCATGAGGTAAAATCTCACACCATTTGTGCCATCCCATTCTATCCCACTGAAGACATGAATCATCCCTTTGTCCAGAGTATCCATGCTCTATATGCTATCTACCCTCTAGTCACTTAGTAGTCATTTCAATTATCAGATTGACTATCTAGGTATTGTAGTGTTTGTGTTCAAGTAACCCTTTCATAGCAACCTAATGCTACATCACAATGCCTACATCATTCATTTCATTGCATGTCATCACGCAAGCATTGTATCATCGCATGTCATCTCAAGAAGAAGGGTGAGTACAGCACAACAAGATATTTTGAGACAGGTAGAAGAGAGAAAAACTATATTCCCATAACTTTTATTAGAGTATTTTTTATGGTTGTTCTACTTAATTATTAGTTATTGCTGTTAATTTCTTTCTTTCTTTTTGGTACTGGAGATTAAACCCAGCAGTGCTTTACCACTGAGTCACATCCCCAGCCCTTTTTATGTTTTTATTTTGAGAAAGGTCTCCCTCAGTTGCCTAGGGCCTTGCTAAATTGCCAAAGCTGGTCTTGAATTTATGATCCTCCTGCTTCAGCCTCCTAAATCACTGGGATTACAAACATGCACTACCATGCCCAGCTGCTTTTAATTTCTCACTTTGCCTAATTTATAAATTCAACTTTATTATAAGTATGTGTGTATATGTTATATATAAACATATATATGGAAAAAATAGTATACATAGGTGTCCATACTATCCATGGTTTCAAATATCAGTCTTAGAATATATCCTATGGATAAGCGGGAGCTTGGTTCTAGTTCCCCTGGAAATTCCCTTTTCCAACAGGGCCTAGTCTGAGAAGTTTGCTTTGTAGATGGTCACACATAATCTTTTACTTATTCACATATACCAGAGTCTCTTTTGCCATGTAAATTAACATATTCTAAAATTTGGGGGATTATTGTATGGAGATCTTTGGAAAACCATTATTTTGTCTACTACACCATCCTACCTCATATTGTCCACTATGAAAATGGTAAACTGCTGAGCTTCTTCTCTGCTTTGGACATAATCTACCCAAACTACACCCTACTCCACTGGTACCCACATTGCTTCTGTGAGCACACTTAGGTAGGGACCTGTTAAACAGACTCCCCTGAGACCCTCATAAGCACTCAGGTGATGGGAAGAGGTGCTGAAATGGCTTCTCTCCCTTTCAGAAAAACAATGCTGAGAGAAATTTTTCACCTTAAACATGCAGAGGAGCTCTAACTTGATGAGATATATTTTACAGCAACTCTAAGCTCAAATAAGTAAATAAAAGATAGTCATCAGAGTATTCCTGTATAGTCATTCATGAGGAACTAGATGCAGAGTAGGTACCCTTACTCACCCTTCCCTCTTCCTCCCTCCCATGTAAACAAAGGGCAATAGAAACCACTGCACAGATAAAACACCCAGTGTGGAAACTGGAGCCAGATAAGCCAGACTTTCCATCAGGTGACTGATTTCTGAAAAAAATTGAAGAGCACTAAAAGACAAGCAACTTAAAGGTTTAGCCACATATTCTTTTTTTTAAACATTCTTTTATGAAATAATTACTTGAGGATACATGCTAGCAAATTAAACAATGACTCTAAGAAAGGGGTGTGTATGTGGGATACAACACATAGTTGTGATTAATAATGAGAAAAATAATATAGTTAAGTCTAATTGTTTGTATATGGTATGAAAAGACACAAAGCTTTAAAATAATAACCTAGAATTAGATTGCAAATTTTCTCTCCATAGTTTCTGGGAATGAAGGACAAGAAAAATAAAATCCTGCTCATTTTTTTTTTCTCATATTAGAGAAGACAAAGGGACACTGAATATTTCTTGTTGCTGCTGGAAGAATATAGTTAAATGAATGTTAAAAATATGAGTGTAATCTCTAAAAAAAATTAAACTAAGATGTATAACTCCCATATCATAAGAAAGGAAGAATGAAAATGAAATATGAGGATGGAGAATTCTCCATTCAACAAAAGCAGGAATAAGAATGAATGATTATTGGTAAATAAAAATTAGATGGGCAGATTCCAACTTTTTGCCACTTAAAAATGACAGACTTTAAAAGTTAAAAAAAGAGAATATAAAAGATATTTAGGGCAAACACTAATAAAAACATGCAACAGTACAAAAATAAAGCTAATTCGTCTCTATGGAAAGAAGCATTATTATTGAAGAGGATAATTCCCTAAAAACCTATATGCATCTATCCACACAACTTCAAATATAAAGAGAGCAAAAACTGGCCACATGACTAGGAGAAATTGACAAATCCTCAACAATAACAGAAAAATTTATTATAACTCAGAAATCAAAATATCAAATCAACACTATTAAAGATATCAAAAACTTAAACATAGTAATAACTGATTACTAAACATAAGTAATAACTGATATAACAAAAGAATGTAGAATTCTATACAGGTAGAAATGTAGATTTCATGGGGCTGGTGTTGCGGCTCAGTGGTAGAGTGATCACCTAGCATGCACGAGGCACTGGGTTCGATCCTCAGCACCACATATATGTAAAATGAAGATATTGTGTCCACCTAAAACTTAAGAATAAATATTAAAAAAAAAAAAGAAATGTAGACTTCATTTTGAAATCTACATGGAACATTCACCAAATGTGATGGTGTATTAGGTCACATTGAAAAATTTATTTGACAAAAAAGCAGAATTAACATGAGGCCTCATTCTCTGATCACAATATTGTAACTGTGGAAATTCTCAATATAATAATTAAAAATCAAAACAAAACAAGTACCTGCTACTTGGAAGTTTATAATTACTCTTTAAAATAGCATCTGCTTAAAGATAAAATAGATACAAAGTTCTAAATTAACTGTCTTAGAGTGATATTTTTCCTTCATTTAAAAACAGAATATATACCAAATATCCTGAGTTTCTAATGATTTCTAATACAATCAGTGGGCTTGATTTTTTTCCCCTCTACTGGGGATTGAACCCAGGGTGCTCTGCCACTGAGCTATATCATATCATATGTGCCTGCACATGAGACTTTAAAATAATGTCGTGATGACTGCTGGGTGGACAGAGGGAGCAAGTATCCCAGAAAACGTCCAACAATATTCAAATACAGATATTTTTACCAGCAGGGCATATATTTCACTAAGCATTTTCTGATAGCATTCCAAGTGATGGAGTTCTTATGGTTCTGAGGGAAACCCCACCAAAACCCCTAGCCAATCAGCAAACATTGTCGGCTCAGTACAGACAACCAGTGGAAAATGAAACAACTTCAGAAAATTGAAAATTACTAGTCTTGAATCACGCTGTACTACATATATATGTCACCCAGGAGGCAAAATGATAAAAGCAGTGCAGTTAAGAAGAGATCAAAATATGCTTCAATTCTCGAATGTTACAGGGGAGTCCTAGGCATTTCCATACCTGCACAAGAATCAATTCTGTTTTTCTTCCAATCAGCTATTCAATGTTTACCTTTTCCTGGAGATTCATTTTCTATCTTTCTATCCTAATAATTCTTTAGGGGATTTTATCAGCTTACTTTGGAAACTCTAGAATTGTGTCATGAAAGCTCCTATCTGTTTTTGTCTAAGACTAGGGATAGTGAAAGCATACTACTACTGGTGGGGAAAATACTGTGCAGTTCTTACACTGGTTCAAAGAACAATGAATATTGCTTTAATGAAATCAATTATTGTCATTATCAATACTGCTAAGAAGCCCACATAGGCTAAAAGATAATAGAGAACCTCAAAAGGAGAATATGATGTTTGATTCAAGTCTTCTAAGAGCCAGATATAACATACTTGAGTCCAAAGAATTAAAACTTATATATCTTTATCAATGTAAAGCAAAAATAAAATAATATTATCTAACACTATATAAAAAGCCTATGAAATATAAAGAGGGAATACAGGTAGTCACTAAACAAACAGAACAATAGAATAGACATGGTGCATAAATTAGTAACTAATTCTGAACCTGTCAATGGTGCTGTCTAGGCAGCTTGGTGAATCCACTCCTGTGTATGACAGCTTTGTCTTTTATATCATTGTTGTATTTATTTGTTTATTTTTTGGTAGTGGGGGCAGGGGGGGCGGGGAATTGAACTCAGGGGCGCTTGACCAATGAGCCACATCCCCAGTACTTTTTTGTATTTTATTTAGAGACAGTGTCTCACTGAGTTGCTTAGCACCTCACAGTTGCTGAGGCTGGCTTTGAATTCCTGATCCTCCTGCCTCAGCCTCCCAAGACACTGGGATTACAGGCGTGCACCATGGAGCCCAGTTCATTATTGTATTTTTTTTGTTTCAGCAGAGGCAGGCAACAGTTATCTGCTGTCATTTTGGTTTGAATAAAGCCCATATGCAAGGTTTTATCATGCTCTAACCAACAGAAACCCTGGAGGGTAGAATGTGGTCTAGAAAAACATGCAAAATTAGAATAAGTATAGAAATTGTGTCTTGCAAGCTAAGGTTTCTTATTTAGCATGTCAGAAAACTTTGTTTGTTTGGAAAAAGGAAAACTATCTAATCTCTCACTTAGGAGAGCATAGATCCTCAAAATTTGAGGCCATCCCATTCCCAAGATGAAATTTATATAAATTATCGGAAGGGAGGAAATGAAAATCTGAGATGTGATAAATTATTATAGTTTGCTCTAATTGTGAGAATTTATGCACACTAATTGACTTGGACCATATCTTTTAGAAAATCAATGAAACCTTTCAGTGTTCCTCATGAAAAAATGAAGTTATATGATAAGCATATGGCTGTTGTTGAGAGCCGCAGCCGAAGGGGCCCCAGCAAACTTCCAACTGATTGGCTCCTCTGCAGTGATGCTCACTGGGCTGTTTCCCTGCCCTTTCAGACCACGGAGCTGCTCATTGGGGGACTCTTTCGGCTCCGCCCACATGACCCAGCCAATCTGCCTCAAGAGCGGTTGAGGTGCTCACCAGAAGAGTAGGTGGTGGCAGTTGGGCTCTGAGGGAATTCCTGGAGAGCTCGAGTGGTGTCTGCGTGCGTTCTAAAAATAAAGTTCGTTCCTGCTTGACAAGTGGCTCGTGAATTGTGCCCAGGCAGACTGCGGCATTTGGTGGCCCATACGGGAATGACTGAGGGTAAGTGATAAGGTAAACTGCTCGCCCCTGAGCGAACTTTATTTTTAGAATGCCGCACACTCCACCAGGAGAGCTCTCCATGAATTCCCTTAGAGCCCAACTGCCACCTCTGGCTCTTCCAGCAAGCCTCTCAACCCCCCTCTCCTCCTGTTCTTGAGGCCGATTGGCTGGGTCGTGTGGGTGGAGCCAAAAGAGTCCCCCAATGAGCAGCTCCGTGGTCTGAAAGGGTGGGGAAACAGCCCAATGAGCGTCACGGCAAATGAGCCAATCAGCTGGAAGTTTGCTGGGGACGCTTCGGCTGTGGCTCTCAACATCTCCCCCTCTCTGTTTAATTGAACAACAAGCATGTGGCTTAGGGACCGTGCCTGCCTTAGGTTGTCCAATACTACATATGGTCCTTACCCGTCATTGGATGAGCTGACCTCAAGGCGTCAGCCTCCTGTCTTAGGTTGGTACCATTGCAATTGGATCTTACCCGTCATTGACTACCGGTCCAGCATACAGCCACACCTGTGGATAGGCCTTTGTACCAGTGGGGGGGTGAGGTTCTTTGCCTCACCTCTGTTGGCCCCCGAATTTTAGCTGAACGACCATCACAAGCAGAAGGGAGGAGGATACACCAAGCCAATTGACTGCTCCTTTTCGAAAAATTGTACCACCGATGACACCATCAGCAAAAATACCCTGGCACTACCACAAGTCGCTGCACCAACAAATAGTTCACAATGCATACAAGTGATACATAGTTGAGGCAAGTTCTGCAAGCAGTTCAGTGATAGCTATTGCAGAAGCTGTAGTTTGGTTTTATCTTTGTCTTCACCGGCACTGGGATGAAGATAGGAATTCTGGCAATAATGGCTAAAGAAAAAATTATGTAACATTCCAGCAGGCACTAAAAGAAAACAATTTTCTGAACAATTTACATTATCCTGAACAGAATTATTAAATATAATGAAAAGGAAAGGTGAAAGTAAACAAACAGATCTGTTAACCTCCTTTTTTGTTCACATATTAAAACAATCCTCAACACCTGTTTACCCAATTTAAATTAAACCATTTAAATCACGTGAATAAGAAAAAATTATTTGGATCCATTTTTTTCATGAGCGCTCATCATATATGATATATGGACATACGCACATACAAACATACAACACAAAACACAAGTGTGCACACATAATATAATACATACAACACATAACATAATAGTAAAGGCCTTGTAGCTTTTTACAGGTGAAATCTGCATTGCAATGTTTAAAAACTCCATAGTCAAAAAATGGAACTGATCAGCAAAACATTAACCTAGGTCTGTATGAGCTCAAAAAAACAAAATAGAACTTCATGATATGGGAAAGGGCAATAATAAAATAGATATTGAAAAAAGCATCCTGGTTTCATTAGCCTCCAGGTGTGGGAGAACCACTGTAGCAGATGTAAGGACAGCCAAACTAGAGTTCTGGATATCAGCTGTTATGGATTTGAGCCAAATCATCTTCTTTTTGGTCTGTAGAAATCGCTTTAGTTAATCTCTCTGGAATCCAAATCGGCTGCTCTTCTCCCTGTGGATACACACAAACAGACCCCTGACTCCAGACAATCACTGGGTCAGGACCTTTCCATTGTCCTGTTAGAATATCCTTCCAAAGTACCTTGGGCTTATGTACATTTTTTGGACACATATGCCTTTCTGCAGCACTAAGCCCTGATGAATCCAAATTTTAAAAGTTTAGAATAAAAAGGGTTATTTTAAGTTTATCTTTGAGGGATATATACCCCTTCCCAATTCCCTCTTTTTGCTTTAATAAGTACATTTTAATAGTTTGATGAGCTCTTTCAACTATGCCTTGTCCCTGTGGATTGTATGGGATTCCTGTTATATGAGTAATGTCAAATGATGAGCAAAATTGTTTAAAAGAGGTAGAAGTATAACCAGGGGCATTATCTGTTTTCAACTGTTTTGGAACGCCCACAGTGGCAAAATTTTGTAAGCAATGAGCTATAATATCTTTAATTTTTTTCTCTGGCATGAAGGGAGCCCATCAAAAATCCATAAGAAGTATCAACTGTAACATACAAATATTTTAATTTTCCAAATTCTGGCAAGTGTGTGACATCCATCTGCCAAATATGGTTAGGTATCAATCCTCTAGGATTGACTCCAAGATTAACTTGTGGTAAAAAGGTCACACAATTTTGGCATTGTTTTATTATTTGTCTAGCTTGTTCCTTAGTTATTTTAAAACACTTTTGTAAAGTATTAGCATTGACATGGAACTTTTTATGAAAATTTGTAGCTTCTTCTAGTGTAGAGAAAATATGTATGTCATGTATAGTTTTATCTGCTAAATCATTGCCCAAACTAAGGGCTCCAGGGAATCCTGTATGTGCCGTGATATGTCCTATAAAGAATGGATCTTTTCTGTCCCAGATTAGACTTAGAAGTTATATGATAAGCATATGGCTGTCATCTCTGGATGCAGTGAGCTGGCTCTGTCCACAGGACTTGTCTGTGACAACATCTCTTTTTATTAATTCCCTCCCAAGACATAAAAAGGGGAGTTTCTTTATGGTCCAGAACTCTGTGAGCATGTAGCAAAGCTTAAGTGGAAAATGGTTGAAAGGTCAGAGCAGGGAATACCCAATTACTTACGTGATCTTAAAGTAGAAATACAGGACTAGTTTCAAAGTTTCACTTGAGGCATGTTTTAGTGTTCTGACTCTTACTGCCTTACGATTTGTTATGAAAATAACAAATCTGGGTACTGTGAAAGAAAACAGTGTCTCTTCAATATTTGGTCAAAAATGAATTTAAATTAGGATTAAAATTGTATTCCAGTGTGCCAGCGGGGTGGTGCACGTCTGTGATCCCAGCAGCTCAGGAGGCTGAGGCAGGAGGATCATGAATTCAAAACCAGCTTCAGCAAAAAGCAAAGCACTGAGCAAGTCAGTGAGACCCTGTCTCTAAATGAAATACAAAATAGAGCTAGGGATGTGGCTCAGTGGTTGAGTGTCCTTGAGTTCAAACCCTAGTACACCCCACCCCCCAAAAAACTCCCAGAAAGATTAGGTACAAATAAGGCATAGAATTAAGGAACATATGCAAAAGAAACCTAGAGAAAATCCGAGAAATGATCCTACCAAATAAATCCAAAGTCTTGATTAATGGAAAACTCTCTAAAATAGATACTCTGACCAAGAAGAAAGAGAAGCAACAAATAAACACCAGGAAGAAGCAATAAAAGGATTTAACTATAAGTAGAGAGATTTTTAATCTTAAAAACTCTGTAAACCTCTATCCACACACTGGGAAATGTGAATAAAATGATTACCCAGCAAAATGTATCGAATCTGTTTACTGAATAAGTTCTGCTCATTCAGGGTGATATGTAAAGTAGCTCATTTTTCTTTTTCTGAATAGCTGCTGTTGCAGGCAGATCTTGTTGCCAAAAGCTCGGTGCTTGTCCCTGATGCCAATCCAATAACAAGGACACAGTTTTCAGGAAAAGGAAAAAGAAGGTTTGCTTTGCTATTGCTTTGCTAGCAAAAGAGAAACACAGGGGATGACTCCTATCCCAAAGGCTGTGATTCTGCCCATCAGCAGGAACAGGGGGCATTTAAAGAGGTGATTCAAAGGCTATGTTCCACATGTTCTCCATTGGAGTTGTAATTCACTTGTTAATTTGGGAGATAGTCAATTCTGAGATCTTCTGGTACCATCCCCAAAGTCTGGATTACTTCATTCCTATGGTGGGTGTGTACTCAGGGACAGATAAATCTGCCTAGGATGGGGAAAAAAGGTAATTCTGTTTCCCCTGATATTAGAGAGGGGTAGAGGTTAGGGAGGAACAGGGAGAGAGGAAGAGAAAGAAACATGTCCATTTTAAAAATAAGTTGCTGTGGCAGAACAGCTAGGACTATATATTCAAAGCATAAAGTAGACCACAGTTACAATCTCATATTTTTTTTTCAACTTAGCCCTAATCTGATCTCTTCTTTTTATTTAAAAATATGTAATTGTCAAACAAAGATTAAATATTGTAAGGTCCTGGCTAAGCATCTGGGCAGCCATCTTAAGTGACAACCTCCATTTTCCTACCCAGGACCTTTCTGGGAAAGGCTTACTACTCCCTCATACCAAACTCACCCTTGAACCCCCTGCTTTAGGACCCACCTAGCCCTGATCCATGAGTTTGGCCCATAAAAACCCCCAAATCTAAGCCTGTCTTGCCTCTCTCTGTCTGTTGAGAGATGTGCCTTTATTTGTCAGCTCTGACAAATAAACTCTCGTGCATATCTCTGCCTGGTCTCTCACCTTTCGTTTCTCGCTCTCCCGTCTCCTGGTTCCTTGCTTTCCTTTCAAATATACCCAACATATCTAACATATTGATTTCATATACATATATGTTATGTAATGGTGACCACTATATTCAAATCTTTCAAGCTGACTCAACACCAAAGGTTTTCTCCTAGGATGACCTAACTCAGAGGCAATGGCTATGTTGTATGAAGTCTTTCTCTCTTTTGTTACCTCCAGTAGGCCTCTTAGCTGTACCACCAAAATGCCAAGAGGGCATATAACAAACTCCTAGAATTATTTGAAAACTCTTCACTTGGTCTGAAATGAGGGGAGAAAATTTGTTGCCCTTCTACTTCTGACTGTCATCATCAGGAACAGCCTCACTGCTAACCTCTCAGATGAGCTGAGGTTTCACAGTCTCTTGGAATGTCTTGCATAGATGGTCTGGTACCTGCATTTTTTGATCTTAAAGTTCTCTGCAGGAAATCTGAGACAACAGGAATAGTTTCACTTAGCATTTTCTTACATACAAATTGTTAGGTAGAACTTGACCTAGGCAACGCCATTTTGAAACATCTCCTCAATCTTAGAACCAGAGTTGCCTCAATATCACTGACTCAGCCTGACCTAAATCCCAGGAAATACTCCGTCATCATGCAAAGAAACCCCCAAACACTCCATCATCATATGAAAGGAAATTGTTACCTGAGACTGAAATCCTGAAAACATCTAGTTCCCCATGAAGGTGACCCCATAAGGACCCTTCTCGGACTACCCCCTAGCAATAGTCTAATAACTCTTTTCCTCATTTCTCCTACATCTATCCCCAGGCAGTAAGGGGAAGATAGTCTCAGTCTCCACTGGACCCCCTCCTCAGTGTGTCTGGAATAAACCTGTGTTACTGTTTATAAGGTCCTTGCTTAGCATCTGGACATCCATCTTAAGTGACAGCCAAGGAAAAAGTTTCGATTTCCTGCCCAAGGGCTTTTCTGAGAAAGACTCACCACTTCCTCATACCAACCCAACCCCTAACCACTTCATTAGGACTTGTCTGGCTCTGATTCCTGAGCCTGCTCCAAAAAAGTCCCAGAACCCAAACCTGCTTTGCCCTGTCCATTCTAGAGAGATGGCATTTGTCAGCTCTGACAAATAAACTCTTGTGTGTATCTCTGCCTGGTCTCTGTCTCTCATTCCTTGCTTTCCCTTTACTGTTGGGCTGCCTTTAATCTCTCTTTATTTCCTACATTCACTTTTTTCTTTATACAAATAAACCAAAATTGATTCAAAACCTGAAAACCAAAAAGACTAAGTTGAAAAGATAAAGATTTATTCCTAAAAAAGAAAAAAGAAACATGAGTTTTTTTGTGTAAGATTTATATTTAAGAGATAATTCTATATTATAATTTCCAAGGGCTGGGGTTGTGACTCAGTGGTTGAGGGTTTGCTTAGCATGTGTGAGGCACCAGGTTCAATTCTCAGCACTGCTTATAAACAAATGAATAAAATAAAGGTTCATCAACATCTAAAACAAATTAAAAAAAAACTTTATTATAAAATAAAACAAAATAAAAAACTAACAAATCAGTGACTCAGGAGGCTGAGACAGGAGAATCACAAGTTCAATGTCAGCCTCAGCAAAAAGCAAGGTGCTAAGCAACTCAGTGAGACCCTGTCTCTAAATAAAATACAAAATAAGGCTGGGATGTGGCTCAGTGGCTGACAGCCCCTGAGTTCAATCCCTTGTTATTGCCGCCACCTCCCCTCCCACACAATTTTTTTTTTCCTACACAAAGAGAAAGCACAAGTCAAAAATTAGGTCATATGCAACTCACAGGGCACTCACTATGTCACAGTGGTCCATTTTATGCTTTGAATATAGCCCTTGCTGCTTTGCCACTGCAACTTATTTTTTAAAATGGACAAGTTTCTTTCTCTTCCTCTCTCCCTGTTCCTCCCTAATCTCTACCCCTCTCTAATATCAGGGAAAAGGATAACCTTTCTTCCCCATTCTAGGCAGATTTATCTATCCCTGAGTAAACACCCACCATAGGAATGAAGTAATCCAGACTTTGGGGCTGGTACTAGAAGATCTCAGAATTGACTATCTCCCAAATTAACAAGTGAATTACAACTCCAACAGAGAATTTGTGGAACATAGCCTTTGAATCACCTCTTTAAATGCCCCCTGTTCCTGTTGATGGGCAAAATCACAGCCTTTGGGGCAGGAGTCCCCTGTGTTTCTCCTTTGCTAGCAAAGCAATAAAACTTTTTTCTCAAAATTGTGTCTTGGTTATTGGAGTGGCTTTAGGGACACCGACCTAGTTTTCGGCAACAAATCTGGTAATTCAGATGGGACCCAAGAGTGAGACCTCACTTCAGCTTTTTTGGGTAGGCCTGGCACTCCAAACGACCCCCACTTCCATGCTGAGGATAGAAGGTTTGTTGAGAACCAACTGAAGGAGAGTTAGGAGACAGGTGAGTTTGCCTCAGGTTGAACCAGAGGAGCTATTTCTGTGAGTAAAGGGAGGGACTAAGAGACCATCCCAGCAGCTGCTGAAGCTCCTTTTGCTTTGGGGAACTCCCACCTTCTCTCCCTGAATAGTACAGATTGCTTCACCATGGTCCACTTTGAGGAAAAAAAGAACTCACGAAAGCCACAACATCCCTGGCCATTAGATAAGTCCCCTGGTGTGCATGCCAATGAAGCCAGATTTAAAGTTAGGTAGTCAGTGTAGTTAGATAAATCGGGTCTAATGCGGAGTGAAATCTAAAATGGAGGCCATGCTGGCAATGATTCTGGGAAATGCAGGACAACTCATGGAATGTTAATGAAGTCCCGAAAAGGCCCTAGGCCAAAGTCCACCTCAAAGAAATGTTAATGAACAGCCCCCAGCAAAAAGGTGCTGACTCAGAAGTCCTTCCTGACCAGATTACTTCTTTGGCCCACCTGTGTCCCACCCCTCGGGCCTTCCCACCTACATTCCATCACTGAAAGAACTATAAAAAGGGGAAACACCCGCACTTCCACGGATTCCACCTCTTGGGTCCCCTTCTTCCTCCGGGAGAAGTCTTTTCTGCTGTCCTTTAATAAACTTCTAATTTCTACTCTGACCTTGCCTCAGCGTGCTTCTTTGGTGTTATTCTTCAACATTGGGGAAGCAAGGACTCCTCACCGGTCAACAGCGGTAACACCAATACGCCTGGTTCCTCTTTGTGGAAACTGGTGTAGGAATCATGATTACGCAGAACAAGAGAACCTGGGGATTTGTACTCCCTCTGATCTCTTCTTGGTTTTCATCTTCTCGTCTGTTTGTTGGCCTTGGGCTTGGGAATTCTCTCTAGTTGTCTGTCCTGTTTTATTTGTAATTGCTACCACCCCTTTTAAGACATGGCATTGATTGACTGCATTGATTCTATAGGTAGTCTCTTGGGAAAGACCTTGGCTGGTCAATTTAAAGGCTTCTGTCTGTCAGCCATGGTTATGGGGCTCCTCTCTGGTTGTCTCTCTCTGTGTTTCTTTTTGTACAATCTTGCAATTGGAGTTGGTCTGTCAGAGGTAATGTGAGTTGAAGGAAGGGCCACTTAAAAGTCTGTCTAAGATAATGCTTTACTTTAGTGATCTGGCTTTTGAATACCTTTCTAGATCATTGTACAATCTTGCCATTGGAACTGGTCTGTCAAAGACAAAGTAAGTGGAAGAAATTTGCATGTGCAGGTCTGTTTTAAAAGTTCTTATTTGTTAGCCCTGGTTTTGGTTCTCTTGAAAAACCAGCCTCTACCTCAGAGCAAAGCCTGTCCAAGGAAGGAGGCGTGACCCTTGTCCTTGGAAAGACCCACAGAGCACTCCTAGGCACATACCCACCCTACAAATAATTGGAGAGATCTGCTGCTCCAGGTTCCCTGACTCAGTCAGTCTAGCTGGAGACCCATAGCAACCCCCTAGCAGCCACCAATCAGCATGAGACAGGGAAAATACCTGGGATTCCAGATGACCCTCCCAGTAGTTTATGGTGGTTGATAACATGTTGGGAAACCATGTAGTTCAGCACTTACACCCCTCGTGGCCTAAACCAATTAGTTCAAAGGAATCCCCCCTTGTACTAACCAATCACCCCTACCCAATTTGTTCCCTCCGGTGAATGTGCTAATCATGTTTTAGAGTTGTTTTATGATTTTCCCGCGGTGTGTGATGATTTGCTAAGAGATGCTGTGATGTATGTGAAGTCCCTGCCTTCCCCAAAGAGTGTATAAAACTGCTGCAAACCCTGGGCTCCGGGCCTCTCAGTGTCACCAGTTGCTGTGTGCATGCGGAGGACCGAGCTAGCAAGCAATGAACACTTCTTTGCTGCTTACATCGATCTTGGTCTCTGATAGTCTTTTGGGGGTCCTGAATTTGAGCATAACACTCTAAATAAAATACAAAATGGGGCTGGGGATGTGAATCAGTGGCTGACTGAATATTTAAGTTATAATAATATAATTGACACCCAAAGTATATGTGACTATGAATATGTATGCATCTGAGAACTGTGTCTAAGCCTTGTATAAGTGTTATGTAAAAGTTTATAAAATGAAACTTATGTAAGTTTACAGACAAGATAACCAATAAGTGCTCTCTTTTATACATTATATCTGACATAGAAGAGCCACACTGTCATTTGAAGACCTGTCTTATCTCTGTTTTCTTCAACTAAGCCAATATCTGATCATTAACACGGTTTCCTAAATGTATAAGAGATTTAAGGCTATCTTTTGATTTTTTGTTAACCTATGTACCCCTGTGATTTTTACCATATACTCTGGATTCTAAAATGTAATTTAAAAGTTAAACTTAGTTAAATGTAAAGCTTGGGGTAGGATTTGCCAAGTTGGTTATCCAAATTAAAATTATCTATAGCAGGAAGGGCAGCAGAATAGAATAGACAATATGATTGATGTATGTACATTCCATGTATGTATTATATGTCAAAATACATCCTGCTGTCATGTATGACTAAAAAAAATTAAAATTAAAATTAAAATATTATCTATAGCAAAATTGTTAAGATTTGTACAGAAATAACAAATTTAGTTGGTATTTATACACATCATTTGATATTTTATAGCTGGATAAAGTAACCTGTTATCAATAAGTTATATAAACAATTTTTTTGTTACTCTTTGCACTGGAATTGAAACTTAAGTACATTTTTGAAAGATAATAATAAGATCCTTATCTGTTAAAAGTGACATGGTAGAACATGGAAACATTCTGATATTTTTCCACATGCACAAAAAAAATCTCTCAGCCTTTCTTTGGTTTAAGGCTCTGCCTCCCACCTTAACTCTGTTAAAATGGCTCCAAAATAGGCTAGACTTCAGCTCATCTAAAGTTGTGTGTAAAAGACTGATTTTTGTTGTGAAGGTTACTGTGATCTCAAACAGGGGTATAATGTATAAGTAAAGTTTCAAGATTATAAAAGTAATTTTTCTTGGTTCATAGCTATTATACAAACAATATATTTTTTCTCTGTTAATTTCATTTTTTATTTTCCTTGTAAACTTTATAACTGTTGCCTGTGTTTGTAGAGGTACTGCTTCTTAAAAACAAAAAACAAACCTGGGTTAATTTGAAATAATAAGCCATCACCTACAGGACAGATAGTATATAATGCTGACTTCCAGTACTAACACTAACCTCAATTAAATGAAAGAGGCATCTGTAAAATTATAGATGTTAATATCATAACCTGTTATTCCCTCTTTAAGATTGATGAAACTGGATTGATGGGTGCTTAAAACCAAAAACACAGAGACCAAAGTCAAGGAAGTAAAGGGGCCAAAGAAAAAGCAACCACATTTTGACCCTTGCCCTCTAAGGTCAGCCAGAATGCAGAGAATAATGGAACCCCTCTCTGGGACCTTGCAACTCTGGTGAGTCACCTGATCTGCTGATCATGAAGATCAAGAGGACCCTAAATAATGGGAAGCTAACCAGTGTACATTTTGCAAAGAGGAGATAGAAATGTCCTGATGCTTCCAAGAAAAGCCACATATGGCCACCCAGACACGGACCCATCCTGGCAAGTGGCACCACTGGTAGAGGAAAGCTAAAGGAGCCAGGTAGCTTTACACATGTCCACAAGAATGATCTCTGAGGAATCTCAGCTGACTCTTAAGAGTAGATAGAAACAAGGTCAGTTTTGACCAACTTTGTCTTAAACACCTTGCAGGAGATTATAGCTTTAAAAAACCACAGTTTGGGGCTGGGGATGTGGCTCAAGCGGTAGCGCGCTCGCCTGGCATGCGTGCGGCCCAGGTTCGATCCTCAGCACCACATACAAACAAAGATGTGGTGTCCACCGATAACTAAAAAAAAAGATAAATAAATAAATATTTAAAAAAAAAAAACACAGTTTTACATAAACATTTTTTTAATGTAACTTAAGATGTACAGTTGTGTCAGCCCTATGGAAAGTAAATAAAGTTGGAGGCTATAAAGGAAGAGTTCTTGCATGCATAATAATAATGATCACAAATTTGTCTCAATAATGGTTGCAAATTTGTCTTGAGTTAATTTGAGTCTGATTTCACAGACCTACAAATCTTCCTAACCTTCTACATCGATGAACTTATTCTCTTTTTCACTGATAAGATTATTAGTTACTGTCCTCATGGTTTTCAGAGATTGGCTGAAATACTAATTGTTTTATGCTAGTTATTTACAAAAAAAAATAATAATTCTTTGCTGTCTTGCTTATTGTTGTCTTAGCATGATCCCTGCCCTATGTATGCCTTGTCACCTGCCATCTGCCACTGTAGACCTCTGGACTGCTCTGATGCTGGATGTCCTTAACTGCCCACACCCCACCTGATAGAGAACAAGGACTTTGGGTTATTTTCCCCAACTTCACCCCCTTTCAGCAGCAAGAAGTTTGGAGAAGTCATTGCCCATTTTCCATAAAAATGAAATTGCCAGTGGGGAAATGTCACAGTGGTCCACTTTATGCTTTGAATGTAGCCCTTGCTGCTCTGCCACTGCCACTTATTTTTAAAATGAACATGTTTCTTTCTCTTCCTCTCTCCCCGTTCCGCCCTAATCTCTCCCCCTTTCTAATATCAGGGGAAACAGGATTACCTTTCTTCCCCATCCTAGGCATATTTATCTATCCCTGAGTACACATCCACCGTAGGAATGAAGTAATCCTTTCTTTGGGGATGATACTAGAAGATCTCAAAACTGACTATCTCCCAAATTAACAAGTGAGTTACAACTCCAACAGAGAACGTGGGGAATGTAGCCTTTTGAGTCACCTCTTTAAAAGTCCTCTGTTCCTGCTGATAGGCAGAATCACAGCCTTTGGGACAGGAGTCCTCTGTGTTTCTCCTTTGCTAGCAAAGCAACAGAGTGGCTTGGGGAACAAGGACCCAGATTTTGGCAACAACATACACACATCCCTCACACACCACATATATACTCATTATACTGCACATCCACACCAACCTTTGAACATTATTGAAACTTTTTTGTGTCACATTATATAGTCATTGTTTGGAAAGTTCTTTGCACATGGGTCCCTGTGTCCTGTCACTACAGATTAGGTTTCTCTGGTGTGTGAGGTGGCCACTGGGGATCTTGGGCCCTGGAGGAGGGGCTTGCATTCTCCTAAGGCTTGCCTCCATCTGCCCTGCTGAGTCTCCTCCACCACAACTGCTTCTGGTCATAATATACCTAGGAATCAGGATCCAGTTCTCATGCTGCCCCTCAGCCCAGGACAGACCTGAGTGCTCACAGGATAGCAGTCACACCACATAACTCAGCAACCCCTGACCCTAGAACTATGGGCTCCCACACCATCCTCATCCACATGCCTTTCCATCTGCAGGCCCAGATGCCAGGGTCTTCCCACCCAAGTAATCTGCCCCTTGTCCTTCACATTTCTCCAGTGAGCTGGACTCCAGCTGCTGCTTCCCAGAATGCAGAAATGGGGAAGAGAGATTAACCATGGTGTGGGCCTCCACGGTAGGGCTTGGAGGCCCTCCTCTCTGGACTCTCCCTCCAGCCCTGACTGTGCCCCAGTGATCTGTCCTGAAGCTCAGGAGAAGCTTGAGGTGGTTTGGGCAGGTGGGAGCTCCATTCCCTTAGGACTTGCTGTGGGGGCCTGGCATAGGGGGAAAAGGAAGAATGGTGGGGAGACCAGGAGGGGACTGAGGAGACCTGGAAGCTGGGACACCATAGCCCAGGATGCTCACGGCCACTAATTGTGCAGGGGACGTGGATAGCACCTCAGTGAGGGGCCCAGGATCAGCAGGCAGGGGACCCTTGGGAGTCCCAGCAGGGGAGCAGGCATGGGGTATGAACTTTGTATTCCTGGGGCCCCAGGATCTGGAGTCCCTGATGACTGAATTGGGGCATCCTCCAGTGTCCGAAATAAAGACAATTAAAAAGGAAATATGAATTTAACCACAATTTGGCCAAAGCAAGGAAGAAGCTGATCTGTCTTTGCTATCCCACATAAGCACTGTGATCTACAGGAGCGAAGCCAGGAGACACAGATGTGTAGACCTGGTGGTCCCTGCTAGGGATCATGGTAAATTCCCTCCAGCTCTGCATTCCTTCCTGGGCTTGGGCTTTGGCCTAGGCATGGGACATTGGCAGGAAATGGCAAGGACTGAGAAAAAAGTTATTTGGAGCTTCTTTGAAATTTTCTGCTTTTAATCAGGCCCTGTCATAATCCCCCTGTCTTGTCCATCCTGCAGTCTTGAAGGATGTGGGGCTCCATGTGGTCTGACCCTTTATTACAGGGTTGAAGCAGAAATCCCCTCAAGGGCAGCCAGAGCTTTTGAGGGTAAGGAACCAACATGCAAAGATGCCCACCGGCTCCACCTAGTGGCCCACCTGGGAACCCAGCTGCAAAGCCTCTGCAGTGCCTGGTTTGGGTAGGGTCCTGGGCACGTGACCAGCTTCATTCTGACAATTCCCCCATTTCTGAATGACTTTTTCTGAAGACATTACTAATTTCCCACCAAGTGGTCTGGGCCCATGTCACCGGGATGAGTTTTTCCTGTCCTTTGGTCTGATCTGGTCTTTCATCAGAGGAGAAGAGTCAGTTTAAAAGATCATTTTTAGCCAAATTTGAGCAAGAACACTGGCTTAGAAAGAGTGGTTCATAGGCTAAGTTTTTACTTGGAGTCCTGAAGCATGTGCCTGGGGTCTGCTGGGTGCAGCAGCGGGTGGGCTTGCAGTGGAGGAGTGGCCCTGGTCAGCATCTGCCTTCCTGCCCAGCTCATACGCTCATACTCCAGGTCTCCTGGATGCAGTCACTGTCCTGTCCAAGTTCCCAGGACCTCCTTTTCACCTCTTGGGGCTGCACTTCTCTCCAGGGCTCTGTGGGTGTCCACCATGAAGGGAACTGGGGACATCTTTGATGATGTGGGGCTCACAGCAGGTCCTCAGACCTACCTTCCATCTCACTCCCCATCTTCCCAACCTAACGTGTGAGAACTTTGCTTTCTGAGCCACCATCTTCTCATCAAACCTTGGGGTACACGTACCTGGGTACAGACCCCAAACCCAGACCTTTTCACTAATGATAGAGCTAAGAGCTCTGGCATCTCCTCTTCCTCATCCTTCCCCTTCAAAAGTGTGGATCCTGCAGTTCTAGCTGGGAATCCATCCGTGATGGGGGCAGGCTCCTGGAGGGCCCAACTCTAGGGTCAATGAAGCATCAGCACAGTGACCAAGTGACCCTGGCTGCTAACTCACACCCAAGGTCTTTGAAAAAACATTCTACCTTCAATTTATTTATTTTTATTATGTTACAAAAACATACATTGCTGTGGAAGACTTGGGGAAGGTGGAGAAGATCAGAGCAGGAGGAACTAACGGCCTGCATGGAGGAGCACCTGAGACCTTCACTCCCAGGCCACATGGGCCTCTCTGTGGTCTGTGAGTGGGGAGACACAGGCCAGCAGAAGCAGCAAAGCCTTGTATATGCCACTGCCCAAGCTGACCAGGAATACACTTGGCAGATGCAGCCACTCCACCTCTGACCACAGCTGAATTGGCCCAAGGCTCTTCTCCACTCTGCAGGGCTGAAGAGGCCATCATCGTGGAGGGTAGGGGACAACTGTGGTCTGGATGCCTTTGAAACACTGCCTGTGCATCTGGAGGATGGCACATATTTTTATTCACCTTTCACTGCAACCACTTCTTCCCTGCAGGGGCAGAAGCACCTCAAGTCAGTGTCATTCCTCAAACCACGTGGCTCAGATCCTCTTTTCTAGTCCCCATCATTCTGTCTCTTTCATCTATCAACTTGACCTGTCCTCTCAGCCCTGGTAAGGACCACAATCTGAAGCCACATTCCCAGCCAAAGACAAAAACTACCTCAGACGCCACTGTCCTGTAAAGACTCAGGAGACTCCCAGAACTTGCCAGAAGAGACCTCAGAACTCAACCACAGTAGGCACACGTCTTTCACTGAGTGTGGTCACTGGGTTAAAACATCCATAGAGCCTGGAGCAGTGGCCATGCCTGTATGCCAGCTCCTGGGAGGCTGAGGCAGGGGGTTCACGTGTTTGAGGCCAGACTGGTGACTTTGTGAGACCCTGTGTTGAAATTAAAAAAAAAAAAAGGCTCGGGGTGGGGGCAGCTGGGGTTGTGGCTCAGCAGTAGAGAGATTGCCTTGCATATATGAGGTCCTGGGTTTGAGCCTCAGCACCACATAAAAACAAATAAAATAGAGGTATTGTGTCCAACTACAACTAAGAGATTTTAAAAAGAAAAAAAAAAGTCTGGCAGAGTGCCCCTGGGTTCCATACCTGATACCACAAATCAATAAATTCATGTATGTTTTTTAAACATCCATAGATGATGTGCCAAGAGCCAGCATTAGGGCTGAGGATGACCCCAGACCTGCCTGTGGAGGAAGCAAGTCCTCAGCAGTGCCATGCTTGTCCTGCTTCAGCACGCCTGGTCCTGCTGCCTGTCTTGAGACAGGTGTTCTATGACATCAGATGTGTGAAGCAACCTGAGGACTCAGGGCAGAAAGGAGCTCTCAACAAATGAAAGCCTGCCCCCTCCCCCAGCCTGACCAGCAGGGTGGAGCAGGGAGCTCCTCCTGTCCTAGTGCCCTCAAGTCAGTGCCCACACTGAGTGCACCGTCCATCCTAGTGCCCCAGTTTCAGCCCCAACACCCCTCACTTGCTCTTTGCTCACATTCTCTCCCTCTCCCCTCCAACTTCCACTGCTGGCTCCCTCTATAGCTTCTAGAACACCCAAAGGAGACTCATTCCCACTCCTAGGCTGGTCCTGGGGCTGAGTCCAGTCCCACATCGGTAGAGGGCCCAGCCTGGCCAGTTCTGTGGCCATGCCCTGCTTGAGGTTGACAGGTAGGCCTGGCCAGGGCACTGCTGAGGAATGGAACCTTGCAGAAGAATGTTACAGGGCTGCTGGGAGGACTAGCAGGCAGCAGTGTAGGCCTCTCAAGGCACAAGTGGCCACAGCAGAGCCCCGTGTGGGTGAGACTGCTGTCTAGCATCTAGCAGACAAGCAGATGTTCCCCCAAAACCCAGCTAATGAATGCACACAGTCTCCCATGAACACTTACCTCTGGACAAATGCACATAATCCCATGGTCAAAACTGCAGAACCTGAAATTTGCAGAGCCAGGTGTGCCTCAGCCTGAGTCCATCCCACAGACGGTCTGCTCCTGCTTCCTGTGGCGTTCTCTGCAGCTGCACCAAAGCCCTGCACACTTTGTCCAGCTTCTCTGTTTCTTCCCCTTCATTCTATTTTTTTTTTTTTTGGTCCCAGGGATTGAACTCAGGGACACTTGACCATTGAGCCACATGCCCAGCCCCATTTTGTGTTTTATTTAGAGACAGTCTCACTGAGTTGCTTAGCACCTCACTTTTGCTGAGGCTGGCTTTGAACTCATGATCCTCCTGCCTCAGCCTGGGGAGCCTCTGGGATTATAGACCTGTGCCACCAAGCCCAGCCCCTTCATTCTTTATCACATTGTGTCACACATATCATGGGCACATCCTGCCTTACTGGATAAACACCCTTCCCCTTTCAAGTGTTTTGCAATTTCTAGAAGTGGTCAAGCAGATTCTTTTGATTGCTCTGTCTGTATTAGTGAGTCCCAGTCATGTGAGCTTGAGGCTTGGTCCTACTTTTGTCCTGTTACCAACTTGCTTTCCAAGTTCTTCCTACTGGGTTATTTGGCTTGTGGTATACTTGGAAATGTCCATGTCAACTCATTCTCACTGGCACTTGCTATTTTCATTTTAGGAAAGGTTTTTGCCACTCAGGAGGGTGAGATCTGACCTCCCAGCTTGGCTTGTATTATGTGGACTGTGGGCCGTGTCCTAAGACCTCACAAAGTCACTGTGGGTTGCTCTAAATGAAGTTGAGTATGATTTCCTTAGGCTCTGACTTCAGATTCAGAGGAGTCATGCAGAGGCCAAGCCCAGTTCTGTCCATAGGTTTGGACTTAAAAGGGAGGCAAGAGGCCGGCCAAGGAGAAGAGCAATGGGGAGGGGATAGACGGTGGGAGGAACCTGGGAAGGAGAGTAGCCCTGGATGCTGGAGGGAGCAAGGGAGGCAGTGGGATGGAGGAGCCTCCACAGTTGTGCTATGGAACAGAGCCGGCCCTGCACCTTAAACCCTGCAACTCTGCTGTACCCTCCCTCAGCACCACGTGCACCTGTCTGTGTGCATAGGAATATGTGTAGAAGCCAGGTGTGGCCATGGGCAGGGCTTGCCTCTTGGACGTGTCAGCCTACCCTGAGCTACCAGGAGCCAGGGTCTGACCTGTGACCTGAGGATCTCTCTGCCAAGTTTTGCTATCATCCTTTTGGGACTCTCCTGGGTTACAATCTGATATAAACATGGCGCAGCTCTATTCTAGGTCCCTTCCTGACCATGCACAGCATGAGTCCCAAAGATCACTGGTTTGTTGTTTTGTGCATTGTCTCCATTTAATGGATCCATGGGGAAAAGGTTAATAATGCAGGAATATTTATGTGTAAACATTGTGAATAGCTACAGAAATGTGTGGATCTACACTTCCAGTAATGGAAACTAGCATCCATTCCGACAAGAACACCCGCTTGTCCTGAATTATAGAGGGCCACCTCTGAGCTATTTGCATAGCCTCTACTTGGCTTTGAAGCCAAGGAGATGTTGGTCTGGCATTACAAATCATTTTGTGGCTTATTATGCAAAGCACGTGACCTCAGTCTTTGCTGGGCTAGGAGGCTGCTCTGTAGCTTGGGAGTTGGGCGTTACCCATTGGGCTTGGACAGCCCACCCCCTGCTTTATTTGGCCATGGGCAGGGGGTGGGCTTGTTTGGTGAAGAATATTCTATGGAAAAGCCTTTGTGTATCCCCCATATAACAATAAACAACATGGGGGGCTTGGGATGTGGCTCAAGTGGTAGTGCGCTTGCCTAGCATGCGTGAGGCACTGGGTTCAATTCTCAGCACCACATAAAAACTAAATGAAGATATTGTGTCCACCAAAAAAAACTAAAAAATAAATATTAAAAAAAAAATAAACAACATGGGCTAACTTTCTCTCTCCTTCCATTGTGGAAGCAGGACCCTCTTAAGGTCGCAGCCATCCCGCCCTCGCTTTTCAAAATTATTTCTGTGTCGTGTGATTTTTTTCACCATATTTTGCAGCCAGCTCACTACACATAGGGGAACTCAGCATATCTTGCCTACATGGGCCACAATGGAGCTGAGTGTTCACAATTGTTCTCCCTGCTTTGTTTTTGTCTTATTTATAAAATAATATTATCAACAAACATTCTGTCAGAACCATACTCAACTATGAGCCAGTGAATGCTGTGAGTGAACTCTGCATTGAGGCAGAGAGCTACCAGACTGACTGATCTTGTCCCTGGTGGTTCCATGGCAACCATCAGCTAGTACAGACCAGAGTGAGTCCAGCCAACATGGAAGCATTCAGTGAGCAGCACTTGATCTGTGGAATCCACAATGGAGAGAGGTGTATTTTAAGATGATTTGTGAAGCATGTGTCATACATCCTCTGCACCGGTTAAATTAATAATAAGTTCATGAGTGATCTTTGGAGAGCTTACTGATTGACATCTGCTGGCACCCCAGGTAGGGTGCAGGGCAAGAGTCACTCTGAAGTGGTGCATGGTGCATCACTAGGGGAAGCCAAGGACCAAGGCAGGATCTTGGAACATCCCACACATATTCTTTATCCATATACAGTGGACCTAAAGATGGGAAAGAAGAACCCTCACAGGATGTAGAGTCCTTGGAACCATTTAGAGTATATTCTTCAGCTCACATTCTCAGTAGCCACAGGGATGTTGAAACCATGTTGCTTTTGCACAGGTCTGAAGAAGTACTGAGAGGAGGGGAATGCTAAGCCGGAGAACACAGAGGAAACTGAGGATCCTGGCTAGGGGAACATAGGAGAGTACAACAGGAGACTGAGTACTGTTAGGTGAGGGGTGCTCATCCACAGTTCGCAGAGCAGACCCAGAACTGCTTGGCAAAGGGCATGCACTCAGGGAACACAGAGAAGCCTGGGCACTGCTGTGTGAGGGGCACTCACCAGAGAACACAGAACAGCCTCACACTGCTGGGCCAGAGGCAAAACCCCAAAGGACACAGAGGTCCCAGGGGAGACTGAGCACTGCTGGGCAAGTGGCAGTGCTCTGCAGGACCCAGAGACAGAGCACCGGACAGCAAGGGGCTCTCACCCCCGTGTTTCAGTGGCGTCGGAGAAGTGGTGGGAAATGGGTGATCACCCAGAGGACCCAGAGGAGACTGAGAACAGCTGGGTGAGGGGCGCTCACTCACAAGACTCAGAGAACCCTGAGCAATGGAGGGAGAGGGGAGATAAGAGGAGAGAACATAGAACACTGAGCACTGACTGGGGAGGGGCGCTCATGCACAGGACCCAGAGGAGACTGAGCAATGGATGGTGGGAGGAGATCTGGAAGAGGACACAGAGAACACTGAGCGCTGCTTGTTGATGGGACATTCATCCATATTCACCCAGAGGAGACCGAGCTCTGCTGGGAGAGGGGCGCTCACCCACAGGATTCAAACCCTTGGAACCTTTTGAAGACTATCACTCACCACAAGTTTTCAGTTACTGAGGTGATGTTGGGACAGTGGCGTGTGTTCCCAGGTTGGAGGAAGTCCTCAGTAATGATGGGAAATTGTCCTGGGCCTGATTCACAGGTCCTGGAAGGTTGCTTGCCCAGTGAAACGAGAGTTCCTACTGGCATGTCCAGAAAGATCCTGAGCATGGTTGTATATTTGGTGTTCATCCACTGTTCCCAGAGACCTCAGAAATCATGGGGATGTTAAATTACCCATAAGAACACAGCCACTGGAGCACAGGTGTGGTAATGATGGACAATGCATGATCGATCCAGGTCTTCGTGCTGTTGGAATGGAGATCCACTAACAATTATGTTTTCAGGCCCTCTCCGATACTGGAGAGAAGCCTGTAAGTACATCACCACCAAAGACCCAGCCAGGTGGTTTGGAGTACTGCACACATGGCATACGTTAAGGGCTTAATGAGTGGCAAACCGCAAACCCTGTAGGCACAGTCCGGGTGTGAGGCCACATGTTGCAGTCCGTGTTCTTGCTCCATGGCCCACTACTCGATTGGTCACTGCAAAGACAGCAGAAATTGCAGTGGTGGCTGCCTGTAATCAGCTTAGCTACTGCCTGAGTGTATATACCCGGTAACTGCACAGTAAAATCAGACCTGCTTCCTTCTTGGTCTCCGGAAGTCTTGGTTGGCGACTCCGCAGCCACACTCACCTCTACCCTGTTCTGTGGACCTCCTTGCTGGACGAGAGAGAGCCCACGCACCTGGAGAGAAGCCTGTGTGCATGGCAGCACCAAAGTCCCAGTGAGGAAGTTGGAAAGTGGAATTGTCAACATTTCACCAAGATTCCACAATAGTGGATTGTAGGACACTCAGATATGGCCACAGTTGGTGTATTAATGGGAGCAGGAGTGAGGCTTACCTCCAGACTTCACCAAATGAGCCAGATGGCCTAGGGCTCAGAGGACACTGAGCAGTGTTGGCCTAAGGGAACCCTGTCCCAGTATTCAGAGGAGAAAGGTAATGGTTGGGCAGTGGGCACACACCACAGAACTCAGAGAGGATCCTGAGCAATGGTAGGTGATGAGAGATTAAGGACAGGATCCAGAGAAAACTGAGCAGTGCTCGGCGAGGTATGCTCATCCAGAGGACCCAGAAGAGGCTGGACACTTCTGGGTGATGGGAGCTCACCCAGAGGACAAAGAGGACACTGAGGCATTTTTGGCTAGGGCTACATAGCACAGAACCCAGAGTAGACTGTGGGATATCAGCTGGATGGCACTACCCCACAGGACTGTGAGGAGACAGAGACCTGATATGCAAGAGACACTTATCTGCAAGGCCCAGAGAAATGGCACTGGAGGGCCAGGGGCACTCACCACCAAGATTCAGGAGAGAGTAAGCACAGGAGAACAAGGGGTGCTCAACATGAGGAGCCAGAAGACATTGAGCAATGGTGAGAGAGGAGCGCTCATCTACAGACTCAGAGCCCAGGGAAACTGTCAGAGAGCATCCCTAACCTCAAGTTTTCTGTTACCTCAGAGATGGTACACAGTGTTGCTTTTTCACAGGTCAGAAGAAGTCCTCCTTGATGAGGAGAAATTGTCCTTGGTCACACATCACATGGTCCTCTCCAGGAGAATTTCTTTTGATCCACAGTACTAGACAGCTGCTTCTCTGGTGGAAAAAGTGTGCCCAGAGGCATGTCAGGGAAGCTCCAGACCATATTTGGAAATTTGGTTTTCATGCACTGGTCCCCACAAGGACCTTAGGAATACTGGCCAGGTTAAATCATTCATAAGAGCTCAGCCACTTGAGCACAGGTGTGGTAATGGTGGACCACGAGTACTTGAAGGAGGTCCTGCAACTGAGAAGCACTTACATTTATCTTGTGGTTTTTCAGGCATTGGTGAGAAGATCCTCTGTATTGTAGCACCAAAGGCCAAGCTAGGTTGTGGGAAAGAGACAGTATAAATACTTCTCCAAGATTACAAGGTCATGTTCATTGTGAAACTCAGGTGAAGCCACAGTTGGTGTATGAATCTTAGCAGGGAAGGGATTCACCCACAAAGGTCACTAAAAAACCAGGTGACCTAGAGTTCAGAGGAGACTGACCTTTGGTGGGTGAAAAGCACCCACCCCAAATAACCAGAGTATATTGAGAACTTCTGGGCAAGGGGAGCTCACCCACAAGCCTCAGGGTACACTGAGCAATGGTGAATTCAGTGAGCCTAAAGAGAGGACCAACAAAATAAGGATCACCTTAGGCGAAGGGCACTCACCCACAGACCCAAGGCCACTGAGTAATGGTAGACAAAGAGAACATCGAACAGGACCCAGAGAACACTGGGGACTGTTAGGTGAGGGGCCCTCACCCACAAAACCCAGAGGAGACTGCGCACTGCTGGGTGAGGGGCGCTAACCCCCAGGACACAGAGAACCCTGAGCAATGGTGGGAGAGGAGAGATCAGAGGTTAGCACAGAGAGAGAAGCCTGAGCACTGACTGGCGAGGGGTGCTCAGGCTCAGGACTCAGAGGAGACTCAGCAATGGATGGTGGGAGGAGATCTGGAAGAGGACACAGAGAACACTGAGCACTAGTTGTTGATGGGGCACTCATCCATATATCCAGAGGAGACTGAGCTCTGCTGGGGAGAGGGGTGGCTCACCCATAGGACTCAAACCCTTGGAACCTTTTGGAGACTATTGCTCACAATGAGTTTTCAGTTACCCTAGTGATGGTGGGACAGTGGTGTGTGTTCCCAGGTTGGAGGAAGTCCTCAGAAATGATGGGAAATTGTCCTGGGCTTGATCCACAGGTCTTGGAAGGTTGCTTGTCCAGTGAACAAGACTGCCCAGTGGCATATCCTGGAAGATCCTGGGCATCATTGGATATTTGGTGTTCATCTAGTGTTCCCAGAGACCTCAGAAATAATGGGCACATTAAATTATCCGTAAGAACACAGCCACTGGAGCAAAGGTGTGGTAATGGTGGACAAAGGGTGATCAAACCAGTCCTCAGTACTGTTGGAATGGAGATAAACTAACAATTATCTTTTGGTTTCTGGTACTGAAGAGAAGCTTGTAAGTACATCACCACCAAAGACCCAGCCAGGTGGTTTGGAAAGTGTCAACATTTCACCAAGATTCCACAACAGTGTATTCTTGGAAACTCGAATACAGCCACAGTTGGTGTACTAACAGTAGCGGTGGAGAGGCTCACCCTCAGATTTTACCAAATGAGCCAGATGGCCTAGGGCTCAGAGGACACTGAGCAGTGTTGGGCTAAGGGCACCCAGCTGCAGTACTCAGAGAAGCTGATGGCTGGGCAGTGGGCGCACACCACAGAAGTCAGAGAACCCTGAGCAGTGGTGGGTGTTGGGAGATGGACTGGATCCAGAGAGACTGAGCAGTGCTCAACAAGGTATGCTCATCCAGAGGACCCAGAGGAGGCTGGGAACTGCTTAGTTATGGGTTCTCACCCAGAGGACAAAGAGGATACTGAGGTATACTGATAGCTGGGGCTACAGACCACAGATCCCAGAGTAGTCTGTGTATTGTCAGCTGGATGGTGCTCCCCCACAGCACCCAGAGGATAGAGAGACCTGATGTGCAAGGGACACTTACATGCAAGACCTAGAAAAATTGCACTGGAGGGCCAGTGGCACTCACCACCAAGATTTAGGAGAGAGTGATCACAAGAGAACAAGGGATGATCAATAAGAGGACCCAGATAAGATTGAGCAATTCTGGGGAAGGAGGCCTCAATCACAGGACCCAGAAGACCCTGAGCAATGGGGGGTACAGGACCCAGAGTATACTGAGTGTTGCGAGGTGAGGAGCCCTCTCCTGGAGGACGCAGAAGAGACAGAGGAATATTTTGAGAGGAGAACATAGCACAGGTCCCAGAGAAGACTGAGGAGTGTTAGGCCAGTAGTGCTCAACCAGAAGACCCAGAGGAGACTGAGCATGCCTAGGTGAGGTACGTTCATGCAAAGGACTTAGAGGAGACCAAGCAATGGTCTTTGAGGGGAGATTCAGAGTGAACTAAGAGAAAACTGAGCCCTGTGTGGTGATGCAGCTAAAAGAGGCTGTAACATTAACAGGCACAGTCCCTAAGCCACATGCTTGTTGTCTAAACAGAGAGGGGGAGATGTTGAGAGCCACAGCTGGAGGGGCCCCAGCAAACTTCCACCTGCCAGCAAACTTCCAGCTGCCAGCTGATGATTGGTTTACAGCAGCCCCAGCAAACTTCTAGCTGCCAACTGATTGGCTCCTCTGCCTTGATGCTCATTGGGTTGTTTCCGGCCCTTTTAGACCACGGAGCTGCTCATTGGGGGACTTTTTTTGGCTCTGCCCACGTGACCCAGCCACTCGGCCTCAAGAGCAGGAGGAGTGGGGGAGGTACAGAGGCTTGTGGGAAGCTGGTGGTGGCAGTTGGGCTCTGAAGGTTTTCCTGAAGAGCTGTGTGGTTTGGCGTGTGTGTTCTAAAAATAAAGTTCGTTTCTTTTGACAAGTGGCTCCTGAATTGTGCCCAGCCAGACTTCAGCACTGGGCCTTGATCCACAGGTCCTGGAAGGATGCTTGTTCAGTGAAATGAGAGTGCCCAGTGACATGTCCAGGAAGATCCTGAGCATAGTTAAATATTTGGTGTTCATCCAGTGTTCCCAGAGACCTCAGAAATCATGGGGATATTAAATTATCCATAAGTACATAGCCACTTGAGCAAAGGTGTGGTAACGGTGGACAATGCGTAGTTGACTCAAGTCCTCAGTGCTATTGGAATGGAGATCCACTAACAATTATCTTGTGGTTTCAGGCCCTGGAGAGAAGCCTGTGTGAATGGCAACACCAAAGTCCCAGGGAGGTGGTTGGAAAGAGGAAGTGTCAACATTTCGACAAGATTCCACAGTAGTGTGTTTTTGGACACTCAGATATGGCCACAGTTGGTGTACAAATATTAGCAGGAGAGAGTCTCACCCCCAGACTTCACTAAATGAGCCAGATGGCCTAGGTCTCAGAGGACACTGAGCGGGATTGGGCTAAGAGCAACCAGTCCCAATACTCAGCAGAGATGACTGATGGCTTGGCAGTGGGTGCACACCACAGAACTCAGAGAAGCCTGAGCAATGGTGCATGACAGGATATTAAGGACCCCAAAAGACTGAGTGGTTTTAGGTGAGATGTGTTCATCCAGAGGATCCAAAGGAGGCTGGGCACTGGTTGGTGATGGGCGCTCACCCGGAGGACAAACAGGACACTGAGGCATTTTTGGCTAGTGCTACATAGCACAGAACCTAGAGTAGACTAGTAGACTACTGTCAGCTGGATGGCGCTACTCCACAGGACCCTGAGGAGATAGAGACCTGATGTGCAAGGGACACTCACCTGGAAGACCAGGAGAAATAGCACTGGAAGGTCAATGGCATTTACCATCAACATTCAGGAGAGTGAGCACAGGAGAACAAGGGGTGCTCATCAAGAGGACCAGATGAGATTGAGCCATGGTGGGCAAGAGAGGTTCTCTACAGGACCCAGAAGACCCTGAGCAATGCAGGTGTGTGCAAACATGAAGGACAGGACCCAGAGAATACTGAGTGTTGTGAGGTGAGGAGACCTCTCCTGGAGGGCACAGAAGAGACTGAGGAATATTTTGAGAGGAAAGCACAGCACAGGTCCCAGAGAAGACCAAGGGCTCTTATGTGAGTTGTGCTCACCCAGAAAAGCCAGAGAGGACTGAGCATGGCTGGGTGAGGTGCGTTCATGCACAGGACCTAGAGGAGACTGAGCAATGGTTGCTGAAGGGAGAATCAGAGTGAATTCAGAGAAGACTGAGCCCTATTTGGTGATGCGGCAGTCCTTCACAGAACTCAGAGCAGATGAGCCCCGGTGGGAGAGGAGCGCTCACGCACAGACTCAGAGCCCAGGGAAACTGTCAGAGAGTAGCCCTCATCTCACATTCTCAGGTACCTTAGGGATAGTGGACAGGGTTGCTTTTATAAAGGTCAGAGGAAATCTTCCTGGATCAGGAGAAATTGTTCTTGGCCACATGTCATATGGTCCTCTCCATGTGAATTACTTTTGATCCACAGTCCTAGACAGCTGCTTCTTTGGTGTAAAGAGTGTGCCCAGTCAGGGAAGATCCAGACCATACTTGGAAATTTGGTTTTCATGCACTGGTCCCCACTGGGACCTTAGGATTACTGGCCAGGTTAAATCATTCATAAGAGCTCAGCCACTTGAGCACAGGTATGGTAATGGTGGACCACAAGAGATTGAAGTAGGTCCTCAGCACTATTGCTTGCATTTGAGATGCACTAACAGTTATCTTGTGATTTCAGGCATTGGAGATTATCTCCCCACATGGTAGCACCAAAGGCCAAGTGAGGTTGTGGGAAAGAGACAGTATGAACAGTTCTCCAAGATTCCACCATGGTGTTTCCTGAGAAACTCAGGTGAGGCCACAGTTGGTGAATGAATCTTAGCAGGAAAGGGATTTGCCCACAAAGGTCACTAAATAAACCACATGGCCTGGGGCTCAGAGGAGACTGAGCCCTGGTGGGTTAGAGCACCCACCCCAAATATCCAGAAGACATTGAGAACTTTTTGGCAAGGTGCGCTCACCCAGAGGCTCAGGGAACCCTGAGCAATGGTGAATTCACAGAGCTTAAAGAGGGGACCCACAAAATAATGAACACTCTTAGGGAAGAGCACTCACCAACAAGGCCCAAGGCCTCTGAGAAATGATTGGCTAATAGAACATTGCACAGGACCCAGAGAACACTGGGGACTGTTAGGTGAGGGGCCCTCACCCACAAAACCAAGAGGAGACTGAGCACTGCTGGGTGAGGGGTGCTCACCCACAGGACTCAGAGGACCCTGAGCAATGGAGGGTGAGGGGAGAAAGGACAAGATTCGGAGAGAACTGAGTACTTTCAGGCCAGGAGTACTCAGCCACAGATTCCAAGGGGAGTGAGGAAGGATTGGCTAGAGGAACACAGCACAGGACACAGAGAAGCCTGAGCACTGTTAGGGGAGGGGTGCTTACCCGCAGGACCCAGAGGAGACTGAGCACTGAGGGGAGGGGAACGCTAACTTAGAGAACCCAGTGGAGACTGAAGATCCTGGCTAGAGGAACATAGCGAGGACAAGAGGAGACTGAGTACTGTTCAGTGAGGGGCTCAGAGCAGACCCAGAATTGCTTGGCAACCCAGGGGACACAAAGAAGCCTGAGCTCTGCTGTGCGAGGGGCACTCACCAGAGAACACAGAATAGCCTCACACTGTTGGGCTAGAGGCAAGACCCCAAAGGACACAGAGGTCCCAGGATAGACTGAGCACTGCTGGGCAAGTGGCAGTGACCCGCAGACCTGCAGGACCCAGGGACAGAGCACCTGACGGCAAGGGGCTCTCACCCCCACATCTCAGTGGTGACAGAGAAGTGGTGGGAAATGGGTGATCACCCAGAGGACTCAGTGGAGACTGAGCAATGGTGGGTGAAGGGAGATAGAGAAGAGAACAGAGAGAGAAGACTGAGCTCTGATTGGCGAGGGGTGCTCAGGCACAGGACCCAAAGGAGACCAAGCAATGGATGGTGGGAAGAGGTCTGGAAGAGGACATGGAGAACACTGAGTGCTGGTTGTTGATGGGACACTCATCTGTATACCCAGAGGAGACTGAGCTCTGCTGGAAGAGGGGTGCTCATCCACAGGACTCAAAACATTGGAACCTTTTGGAGACTATAACTCATCATGAGTTTTCAGTTGCCCAAGTGATAGTGGGACTTGGTGTGTGTTCTCAGGTTGGAGGAAGTCCTCTGTAATGATGGGAAATTGTCCTGGGTCTTGATCCACAGTTCCTGGAAGGATGCTTGTTTGATGAAACGAGAGTGCCCACTGGTATGTCCAAGAAGATCCTGAGCATCGTCAAATATTTGGTGTTCATCCAGTGTTCCCAGAGACTTCAGAAATCATGGAGATGTTAAATTATCTATAAGAAAAAAGCCACCTGAACAAAGGTGTGGTAATGGTGGACAATGTGCGATGGAACCAGGTCCTCAGTGCTGTTGGAATCGAGATCACTAACAATTATGTTTTGGTTTCAGGCCCTGGAGAGAAGCCTGTGTGCATGGCAGCACCAAAGGCCTAGTGAGGTGGTTGGAAAGAGGAAGTGCAACACTTTGCCAAAATTCTAAACTAGTGTATTCTTGGAGACTCAGATACGGCAACAGTTGGTGTACTAATGGTAGCGGGAGAGAGGCTCACCCACAGACTTCACCAAATGAACCCATTGGCCTAGGGCTCAGAGGACACCGAGCAGTGTTGGGCTAAGGACACCCAGCCCCAGTACTCAGAGGAGAAGCTGATGGCTGGGCA
Source organism: Marmota monax (assembly GCF_021218885.2). Taxonomy (NCBI): domain Eukaryota; kingdom Metazoa; phylum Chordata; class Mammalia; order Rodentia; family Sciuridae; genus Marmota; species Marmota monax. The sequence goes on along the minus strand of NW_026693726.1, from coordinate 5,911,240 downwards.
GTGGGCACACACCACAGAACTCAGAGGACCCTGAGCAATGGAAGATAATGCGAGATTCAGGACAGAACCCAGCAAGAAAGAGCAGTGTGAGGCGAAGTATGCTCATCTATAGGACCCAAGGGGGCTTGGCACTGCTGGGTGATGGGTGCTCAGAAATAGGACAAAAAATATATGAGGCATTTTTGGTTAGGGCTATATAGCCCAGAACCCAGAGTAGACTGTGGACTATCAGGTGCAGGGCACTACCCCACAGGACCCAGAGGAAACAGAGACCTGATGTGCAAAGGACAATCACCTTCATGACCAGAGAGATAGCACTGGAGGGCCAGGGGCACTCACCACCAAGATTCAGGTGAGAGTGAGCACAGAACAACAAGGGGTGCTCAACAAGAGGACCCAGATGAGACTGAGCAATGGTGGGCAAGGGGGCCTCACCCACAGGACCCAGAAGACTCTGAGCAATAGTGAGTTTGCAAACAAAAAGGACAGGACTCAAGAGCGCACTGAGTTTTATGAGGAGAGTAGCCCTCTCCTGGAGGACACAGAAGAGACTGAGGAATGTTTTGCGAGGAAAACATAGCACAGGTCCCAGAGAAGAGTGAGGAATTTGGGGCAAGTAGCACTCCATAGAAGACCCAGAGGAGACTGAACAAGGCTGAGAGAGGTACGTTCAAGCACAGGACCTAGATGAGGCTGAGCAATGATCATTGAGGGGAGATTCAGAGTGAACTCAGAGAACACTGAGTCCTATGTAGTGATGCAGCAGTCCTTCACAGAACTCAGAGCAGATGAACCCTGGTGGGAGAGGAGTGCTCATGCACAGACTCAGAGCCCTGAGAAACTGTAGGAGAGTAGCCCTCACCTCAAGTTTTCAAGTACCTCAGGGATGGTGCACAATGTTGCTTTTTCACAGGTCAGAGGAAGTCCTCTTTGATGAAAAGAAATTGTCCTTGGCCACAGGTCACATGATCCTCTCGAGCAAAATTGCTTTTGAGGCCAAGCAGCAGGAAGAACAAAGAGATCGAAAAGGAGACGCTTGGCTCCCGGAGGCTTGGCTGCTCAGAGCCGCGGGCGCTTTGCTCCCATCTGCTTCCTCTTTCGCTTCGCTCCAGGCGGAGAAGCTGAGTGTGTAATCAGCAGTGGATTGTAAGTACCTGAGGCAAAGAAAGCTCAGTGCGCCCCGCCTTTTTTTTCTTTTTTTGAATATTTTTTATACAGGGAGAGTTTGTGGATTGGGATTGTTGGCGGGGCTGTGGTTTCTGTGCCAAAAATCCACTCCGCGGGAGCCGCCATTTGCTTTCTGCTTGCTGTCTTGATGGCTCTGTATGCATTGTCCGGCAGCCGCACCTAGAGGTTGGAGCTGGGCTGCGTGCCGAGCCCTGTCCTCCAAAGGCTGAACTGCAGCCTTGAGCGCCTCGGTGGCCTGTTCGCCGCTGCACCTTCGGGCAGAGCCTGCTCTGGGGTCGTTCTGCACCCCCTGCCAGGGGACCCGTGCTCCAGAGGAGGGGGATGGAGAGCCGCGGCGGCAGCTGCTTGGGCCCCAGGGGTCGGGCACCTGGCTGAAGAGCTGCGGAGGCCAGGGCGGCTCTGCTACGGTCGCACACGAGCGCAGCTGCCGTGAGCGCGGCCCAGAGACGGAGGCGACGGCGGCAGGGTTTCATTTCTAGAAATCTGGACTGGAAACAGAAGCAGCAGTTTGTATAATCCCAAGAACTTGCTTATGCCAGGAAGCTGTAAGGGCAACCTGAATATTACTGAGGAGATCTAACATGGTGGCAGGCACAGAGAGACCAAGTCTCTGACATCTTCAACTGCGCGGGCATAGGGAGCCGTAAACTGTCTAAATGCTGTTTGCTCAGGATCACTAGGCAATGCTGAGCTGACGTGGATCTGGGGTGTACAGGCTGGGCCCCTCAGAACACACACACAGAGCCCGAATCGGAGGCAATTAAGCTCCGGTTCGCCTGCTTCGTGTGACTCAGCACTAACGATCCCGCTGAAATAATTGGCCGGCCCTTAGGAACTTACAGAGGTAAAAGCCAACCGAGCCTTCATAGGCAGTGGCCACAGGACTGAAACGGGGATTGGGAGAGACAGTCAGGACCCACCCGTTGCATTGGTCACCCGGCAAAGGGCACGAACGGTCACCATTTGCATGGGAAACCACCATGGCAGAGAAATGGCGTCACGGGCGGAGGAGATAACTGCATTGAAACCAGCGCGACAGGTGTGTAATCCCCTAGTCATCTGTCTCCACACAGCGGGGAAACCTTAAGGGCCCCTCCCAGCTCTCCTGTGAACGAAATAACCAGACCGAGGGAATCAGGAGTGGCGCGGGACTCGCGGCGCGGAACTCCCGGCTACCGCTCCCACCAGTGCTGACAACTGAGGGCTCTTGCACCAGCTACCGGGGGCGTGGCTACAGGAGGGCAAGCAAATTCGCTGGGGGATCTCAGCCCCAAGCTCTACAAACTTAGGGTCTGAGGGAGGCAAACAGGGAGAGTGAGCCCAGGTGTTCATGAAAACAGGGCTCCCAGGAGCAGCAGACCTGGCGCGTAGACAGTATTATGGTGATCGCCACAGGTGAGCACGGCCTGGCTTGAGGAAACAAAAGACAAGGCCCTAGACACTCAGGATTGGAGACCAGCCCAGTCTAGGACAAAGAGCTGCTGCACAGTGAATGGTTCCCACCTACTGAGAGGAGAAGCTTGGCCCACTGGGCACAGCTCCACCTACTGGAAGAGAAGTTAATAGAACTCTAGGACTGCATTTATTATTATTATTATTATTATTATTATCATTTTTTTCTTTTTCTTTTTTTTTCTTTTTTTCCTTCTTTTTCTTTCATTTTCAATTTTTATTTGTTGATGTTCTTTTACTTTTTTTCAATGTTTCTATTTTTTTAATTTTTTTATTTTATTATTAGTATTATTTTTTAAATTTTAATTTTCTTTTTTTATTATCATTATTATTTTTCTTAAATTTTTTTTCTCGTCTTTTCTTTCTTTCTTTATTATCTAATCTTTGTTAGTTTTGTTCCTTTTGTCTTTTCATTTCTTTTCAATTTTCTTATTCCCCGTTCCTTGAATTCTACCTGCCTACTCTCATTCTCTTTAGTGACTTCTTCCCTTCCCTTCTAATATCTTTCCTCCCAACCATCAAATAAATCTATAAGAGTAAACAGAAACTCAGCAGTCAAACAGAACAAGAAGTAACATGAGCAGCATAGAAAAGCAAGGAAGAAAAGGAGTACAAACAATGAAGGACAGCCTAAATATTCAGGAGGACCTAGAGTCAGCAGAAAAATGGTCATATAAAGAACTCAAGGAACACCTTAGACAGATGGAATGGAACCTTAAAGAAGATACGAGACAGCAAATCCAAACAGTGAAAGAACACTTTGAAAATGAATTACATAAACAGATAAAAGAAGAAGTTAAGCATCTTTATCAGGAGATAGAGATTATAAAAAAAAAAAAAAACCAAACAATAATTCTAGAAATGAAGGAAATGATAAACCAAATTAAAAACTCAATTGAGAGTATCACCAACAGAGTGGAGCAAGTAGAAGCCAGAACATCAGATAATGAAGACAAAATATATCATCTTGAAAAGAGCCTAGCCAACTCAGAAAGGCTGGTTAAAAACTACGAGAAAAACTTCCAAGAGTTATGGGATAACATAAAAAAACCAAACCTACGAGTCATCGGGATAGAAGAAGGTACAGAGATTCAAACCAAGGGAATGAGTAGCCTGCTGAATGAAATAATTACAGAAAACTTTCCAGAAATAAAAAAGGAAACGGATATACAAATTGTAGATGCATACAGGACACCGAGCACACAAAATCACAGTAGACCAACGCCAAGACACATTGTTATGAAGATATCCAATATACAGAACAAAGAGAAAATATTAAAAGCTACAAGAGAAAGGAGGCAGATTACATTCAGGGGTAAACCAATAAGGTTAACAACGGATTTTTCATCACAGACGCTGAAAGCGAGAAGATCCTGGAACAACGTATTTCAAACACTGAAAGACAATGGATGCCAACCAAGAATTCTGTATCCAGCAAAATTAAGCTTCAGGTATGACAACGAAATAAAAATCTTTCATGATAAACAAAAGCTAAAAGAATTTGCAGCCAGAAAACCAGCATTGCAAAGCATCTTGAGCAAAACACTACACGAGGAAGAAATGAAAAACAATAACCAAAACCATCAGTGGGAAGTGCCTCTGTAAAGACAGAGGGCAGGGGGAAAGCTAACCATGGAGAAACAAACTAAATTAAAAAAAAAAGAAGAAGAAGAAGATAAATAATCAAACATGGCTGGAAGTACAAACCATATATCAATAGTAACTCTAAACGTTAATGGCTTAAACTCTCCAATAAAGCGACATAGGCTGGTAACACGGATTAAAAAAACAAATCCAACACTATGCTGCCTCCAGGAGACACATCTGATTGGAAAAGACATACACAGGCTGAAGGTGAAAGGTTGGGAAAAAATATACCACGCACACGGTCCTCGTAAGCAAGCAGGGGTGGCCATCCTCATATCGAATAAAATTGACTTCAAGACTAAATTAATCAAAAGGGATAAGGAAGGACATTATATACTGTTAAAAGGAACCATTCACCAACAAGACATAACAATTATCAATATTTATGTAACAAATAATGGTGCTGCGACGATCATAAAACAAATTCTCCTCAAATTCAAGAATCAAATAGACCACAACACAATAATTATGGGTGACTTCAACACACCTCTCTCACAATTGGACAGATCCTCCAAACAAAAGCTGAATAAAGAAACTATAGAATCAATATCACAATCAACAACCTAGACTTAACTGACATATATAGAATATATCAACCATCATCAAGTGGATATACTTTTTTCTCAGCAGCACATGGATCCTTCTCAAAAATAGACCATATATTATGCCATAGGGCAACCCTCAGTAAATATACAGGGGTGGAGATAATACCATGCATTTTATCTGATCATAATGGAATGAAACTGGAAATCAATGATAAAAGAAGGAAGGAAAAATCCTACATCACATGGAAAATGAACAATATGTTACTGAATGATCAATGGGTTACAGAAGACATAAAGGAGGAAATCAAAAAATTCTTAGAGATAAATGAAAATACAGACACAACATATCGGAATCTATGGGACACAATGAAAGCAGTTTTAAGAGGGAAATTCATCGCTTGGAGGTCATTCCTCAAAAAAAGGAAAAACCAACAAATAAATGAGCTCACACTTCATCTCAAAGCCCTAGAAAAGGAAGAGCAAAACAACAGCAAATGTAGCAGAAGGCAAGAAATAATTAAAATCAGAGCGGAAATCAACGAAATTGAAACAAAAGAAACTATTGAAAAAATTAACAAAACTAAAAGTTGGTTCTTCGAAAAAATAAATAAGATCGACAGACCCTTAGCCATGCTAACCAAGAGAAGAAGAGAGAGAACTCAAATTACTAACATACGGGATGAAAAAGGCAATATCACAACAGACGCTACAGAAATACAGAAGACAATTAGAAATTATTTTGAAAACCTATATTCCAATAAAATAGAAGATAGTGAAGACATCGATAAATTCCTTAAGTCATATGATTTGCCCAGACTGAGTCAGGAGGATACTCACAACTTAAACAGACCAATAACAATAGATGAAATAGAAGAAGCAATCAAAAGACTTCCAACCAAGAAAAGCCCAGGACCGGATGGGTATACAGCGGAGTTTTACAAAACCTTTAAGGAAGAATTAATACCAATACTTTTCAAGTTATTTCAGGAAATAGAAAAAGAAGGAGCTCTGCCAAATTCATTCTATGAGGCCAACATCACCCTGATTCCGAAACCAGACAAAGACACCTCAAAGAAAGAAAACTACAGACCAATATCTCTGATGAACTTAGATGCAAAAATCCTCAATAAAATTCTGGCAAATCGGATACAAAGGCACATCAAAAAAATTGTGCACCATGATCAAGTAGGATTCATCCCTGGGATACAAGGATGGTTCAATATACGGAAATCAATAAATGTTATTCACCACATCAATAGACTTAAAAATAAGAACCATATGATCATCTCAATAGACGCAGAAAAAGCATTCGACAAAGTACAGCATCCCATTATGTTCAAAACATTAGAAAAACTAGGGATAACAGGAACTTACCTCGACATTGTAAAAGCTATCTATGCTAAGCCTCAGGCTAGCATCATTCTCAATGGAGAAAAATTGAAGGCATTCCCCCTAAAATCTGGAACAAGACAGGGATGCCCTCTATCACCACTTCTATTCGATATAGTTCTCGAAACACTGGCCAGAGCAATTAGACAGACGAAAGAAATTAAAGGCATAAAAATAGGAAAGGAAGAACTTAAATTATCACTATTTGCAGATGATATGATTCTATACCTAGAAGACCCAAAAGGGTCTACAAAAAAACTACTAGAACTAATAAATGAATTCAGCAAAGTGGCAGGATATAAAATCAACACGCATAAATCAAAGGCATTTCTGTATATCAGCGACAAAACCTCTGAAACGGAAATGAGGAAAAACACTCCATTCACAATATCCTCAAAAAAAATAAAATACTTGGGAATCAACCTAACAAAAGAGGTGAAAGATTTATACAATGAAAACTACAAAACCCTAAAGAGAGAGATAGAAGAAGATCTTAGAAGGTGGAAAAATGTACCCTGTTCATGGATAGGCAGAACTAACATCATCAAAACGGCGATATTACCAAAAGTTCTCTATAGGTTTAATGCCATGCCAATCAAAATCCCAACGGCATTTCTTGTAGAAATGGATAAAGCAATCACGAAATTCATATGGAAAAATAAAAGACCCAGAATAGCAAAAGCAATTCTAAGCAGGAAGTGCGAATCAGGCGGTATAGCGATACCAGACTTAAAACTATATTACAGAGCAATAGTAACAAAAACAGCATGGTACTGGTACCAAAACAGGAGGGTGGACCAATGGTACAGAATAGAGGACACAGAGACTAATCCACAAAGCTACAACTATCTTATATTTGATAAAGGAGCTAAAAGCATGCAATGGAGGGAGGATAGCATCTTCAACAAATGGTGCTGGGAAAACTGGAAATCCATATGCAACAAAATGAAACTGAATCCCCTCCTCTCGCCATGCACAAAAGTTAACTCAAAGTGGATCAAGGAGCTAGATATCAAATCAGAGACTCTGCGTCTGATAGAAGAAAAAGTTGGCGCCGATCTACATATTGTAGGGTCGGGCTCCAAATTCCTTAATAGGACACCCATAGCACAAAAGTTGATAACAAGAATCAACAAATGGGACTTACTTAAACTGAAAAGTTTTCTCTCAGCAAGAGAAACAATAAAAGAGGTAAATAGGGAGCCTACATCATGGGAACAAATTTTTACTCCTCACACTTCAGATAGAGCCCTAATATCCAGAGTATACAAAGAACTCAAAAAATTAAACAATAAGAAAACAAATAACCCAATCAACAAATGGGCCAAAGACCTGAACAGACACTTCTCAGAGGAGGACATACAATCAATCAACAAGTACATGAAAAAATGCTCACCATCTCTAGCAGTCAGAGAAATGCAAATCAAAACCACCCTAAGATACCATCTCACTCCAGTAAGATTGGCAGCCATTATGAAGTCAAACAACAACAAGTGCTGGCGAGGATGTGGGGAAAAGGGTACTCTTGTACATTGCTGGTGGGACTGCAAACTGGTGCGGCCAATCTGGAAAGCAGTATGGAGATTCCTGGGAAAGCTGGGAATGGAACCACCATTTGACCCAGCTATTGCCCTTCTTGGACTATTCCCTGAAGACCTTAAAAGAGCGTACTAGAGGGATACTGCTACATCGATGTTCATAGCAGCACAATTCACAATTGCACAATTCACAATTGCCCAGATGCCCTTCAATAGATGAATGGATAAAAAAAAATGTGGCATTTATACACCATGGAGTACTACGCAGCACTGAAAAATGACAAAATCATAGAATTTGCAGGGAAATGGATGGCACTAGAGCAGATCATGCTTAGTGAAGCTAGCCAATCCCTAAAAAACAAATACCAAATGTCTTCTTTGATATAATGAGAGCAACTAAGAACAGAGCAGGGAGGAAGAGCAGGAAGAAAAGATTAACATTAAACAGATACATGAGGTGGGATGGAAAGGGAGAGGAAGGGAAGTTGCATGGTAATGGAGGGAGACCCTCATTGTTATACAAAATTACATATAAGAGGTTGTGAGGGGAATGGGAAAATAAACAAGGAGAGAAATGAATTACAGTGGATGGGGTAGTGAGAGAAGATGGGAGGGGAGGGAGGGGGGATAGTAGAGGATAGTAAAGGTAGCAGAATACAACAGTTACTAATAGGGCATTATGTAAAAATGTGGATGTGTAACCGATGTGATTCTGCAATCTGTATTTGGGGTAAAATTGGGAGTTCGTAACCAACTTGAATCTATTGTATGAAATATGATATGTCAAGAGCTTTATAATGTTTTGAACAACCAGTAAAAAAAATAAATTAAAAAAAACAACAACAAAAAATTGCTTTTGATTCATAGTCCTAAACAGCTGCTTCTCTGGTGAAAAGAGTGAGCCCAGTGGCATGTCAGGGAAGATCCAGACCATATTTGGAAATTTGGTTTTCATGCTCTGGTCCCCACAGGGACCTTAGGAATACTGGCCAGGTTAAATCATTCATAAGAGCTCAGCCACTTGAGTACAGGTGTGGTAATGGTGGACCACGAGTGATTGAAGTAGGTCCTCAGCGCTGTTGCAATTGAGATGCACTAACAGATACTTTGTGGTTTCAGGAATCAGAGAGAAGCCCTCTGTACAGTAGCACCAATGGCCAAGCAAGGTTGTGGGAAAGAGACAGTATGGACAATTCTCCAAGATTCCACCTTTATGTTCGCAGTGAAACTCAGGTGAGGCCACAGTTGGCATATGAATCTCATCAGGGAAGGGATTTACCCAAAAGGTCACTAAATGAACCAAGAGGCCAAGAGCTCAGGGGAGACTGAGCCCTGGTGGTTAAAATGCGCCCACCCCAAACATCCAGAAGACATTGAGAATTTGTGCAAGGGATGCTCACCCACAAGGCTCAGAGGATGCTGAGCAGAGGTGAGTGCGGTGAGCTTAAAGAGAGGACCCACAGAAGAATAAGCACTCTTAGGCAAAGAGCAGTCACCCACAAGACCCAAAGGAAACTGAGCGCTGCTGGGTGAGGGGCACTCACCTGCAGGACTCAGAGGGCCCTGAGCAATGGTGGGTGAGGGGAGATTAAGATAGGATTCAGAGAGGTCTGAGTACTTTCAGGTGAGAGGTGCTCAGACAAAAATTCCAAGAAGACTGAGGAAGGATTGGCTAGGGGAACACAGCACAGGACACATGGAAGACTGCCGACTGTTAGGTGAGGGGTGCTCAGTCACAAGAGCCAGAGGATACTGAGCATTTATGGGCTGGGAATGCTAACCCAGAGAACCCAGAGGAGCCTGAGGAACCTTGGCTAGTGGAACATGACAGAGGACAAGGGGAGACTGAGTACTGTTAAGTGAGGAGCACTCACCCACAGATCGCAGAGCAGACCAAGAACTTTTTTTTTTTTTTGAGCTGTCAAGAGAACTTTATTCATTGGAAACTGGGCAACAGACCCCTCAGGGAGCTGCATGCCCCTAAGCCCTGGCCCCTTCTGATTGGACCCTAGTGAAATGTGCACAGTTGATCTCCCTAATGTCAGGGAGAGACAAAGAGGAATGCCATTTTTCTATGTAAAGTGAGGAATAAAAGGGGAGTGAGTAGAAATCTGGTTATCCCTCCTGAGGCTCCCTGTGGAGCTGGGATGCCTGAGGTTACATGGTCCCCAGATCAGGTGTAGATGCACACCCCTCCCAGAGGTAGATTGATCCCAGCTTTTGTATTGGGTTGGGAGAGAGCCTCTTCCGATCATGACAGGCAGAAGTGGCTCTAAGGGCACCTGAGAGATTCCACCCCCAAACCTACCAGGGCACAGGGGCTCTGGATGAACACAAAGGTTCAAGATCATTCCAAGGCCCCTGAGTTGCCAAAATATCCAAGTGACACTGATGTGTTGTGCTGCAGAAGCTGGGGGAAAAGTGGCAAGGAGGCAGGGGAGTACCTACAAATGTCCAACAGGAAAACCAGAAGCAGAGACAGGTAGCCCCAGAGGCTGGTGTGTGGGTGCGCCTGGGCAGGCTGGAGGAGAACCCACAGCACACAGTCTCAGGACCTTTGCATAGTGACATAGTCACCACCCTCAGCATCAAAGGGACCCAATTGGGTACAGAGAAGCTATGTTGCCCTGCCCCCCCCCCCAGATCAAAGACTTCCAGAGTGTCCCATCTCCATGTTCTGGATGTATGGCTTGAGGCTTAGCAGGACAACCAAAGGGCAGAGGATTTCAGGCCAGGACCCAGCAGTGAGATGTTATTTCTGTCCCAGAGCAGGTGCCTGTGTGGAGCGTGGAGAGTAGACAGGCAGGGAGGGAGTCTTCAGAGGTAGACATTGAGGGTCTTCAGGATACCCCGGCGGCAAAGCGGGCAGTTGCGGTGGTAGACGGGGTGGCGCATCAGGATTTCAGTGCAGGCCTGGCACAAGCACAGGTGCCTGCAGGGCAGAAGCAGCATAGTCTTTCTCTGGTCCTGGCAGATGACGCACTTCTTCCACTCCTCTTGCTCCTTTAGCAACTTCCACGGGTCTTGTCCAGCTGTAGATTCTTCCTCATTGAGCCTCTCCCAGCCCCGGGCAGGTGCCACTCTTATGGTACTGACCTCCTCCTCTTCAGCCTCTGACCTGGGCCCTGCTTCAGGAAGTGTGTCCTGTTCCTGGGTCCTGGTTGAGAATACCCTCCTGGGGCCACCCTGAGGGGCCCCTGGTGCCCCTCCCCGGTATGCCCAGCTCACCAGCCTTAGGCTGCGGCTCCACACTTGGCGCCATGCCTCCAAGCCCAGGGCTAGGTGAGTCAGCCTCACAACGTCCTCTCGCAGTCGACGGTAGGATGGCCGGTTATGAAGCTGACTGAGTGCTCGGGTGGCCAGTCTCAGGGCGAAGTCTGGGTGCAACACAGTCACTGTCACTGCCAGCACACAAGCCAGTAACACCAGGCCAGTGAGATTGACAAGTACAAAGCTGGCCAGGAGTCGGGCAGCTGAGGCCAGCAGTTCCAATACTAGTTGGCAGAGGGTCCAAAGGAGGATGGCCATGGCCACAGCACTCCTGGAAATATGGGTCAGGAAGGCAGCCACCACATCCATCATCCTCCACAGAGGGCCCGTAACTGTATCCCAGAGAGCCAGCACAAGAGAGAAGAGGTTCTGAGTGCCAATGAGGCAGATGTTGACCAGGTTGTTGATCACATAGGCCACCAGGCTCATAGCAATAGTACAGATGTCACAGGCCTGGCACATCAAAGAATGGCCATTGGAGACCACATTGAGGATACCCCTGTGCAGTATTTCCCGTCTCTGTAGTTTCCCATGAGATGCCAGGTGCCCCAGGAGTTTCAGGCTCTTAAGGCCAGAGCAGCAGCTATACAGCAGAGTACACAAGGCCCGCAAGCCCCCAAAGGTGAATGGGACCAAGGCTTCCATGAAGGCCAGCAACGAAAGCAGGACACCTCGGCCCAAGTGCAGAAGACTAGTCAGTACTGTGTGCGGCAGGTTGTAGATGAAGGCCAGGAGCCAGGCCAGGGAAGCCAGGAGGGAGGATGCCAGCAAGAAGTTGAGATCCAACACCAAGGTCAGCACATCCAGCACCAGGCCCACCAAATTCACTACCAGATACACAGCCTCCATGATAGGGATATGGAGGTCAGCCCAAAAGAAAGCTGGCTCCTGAGCTGAGGGCGCTGTCAAGGTTGTCAATATTTTGGGTGATCAGTAATTAATTTGGAAGGGAAGTGAACAGTCTCCAACTCAGGGGGAATGAAAATCTAAGGAAAAAGTGGGCTAGAGAGAAGGGGGTCTTAATAGAGGGAAAGGGGGCCAGATGCTGCTCCAAGAATCCTGGTTTTGAAGGCGGGCTGGTTGGGAGGGAAGAAGCCAAACATCTCTGAAGTGAAGGTGAGCACAGTCTGGAGGAGAGACCTCGGCTTTGGAGGCCTGGTGTGGTGTACCACCACCAGGCAGTGGGTCAGACAGGGAGGAGACAGGGAACCCATGGGATGGGATTGGGTTGGGCCTGGCCGTGGGGGCAGCGCTGGCTGGGCGCAGTCTAGCGGTCCAGCTATGCAGGTGCCCCTGTCCCCGCGCGGCCCCCATCCTCCTGCTCGCGGCCCTGGACGCCCAAAGAGGGAATGGGAGAGGGAGCCGGCCTCAGCAAACCCCCAGTGCGGCCTCTACTTCGCTGGGCACAGCCATCTTGTGTCCAGAACTTCTTAACAAAGGGCACGCGCCCAGGGGACACAGAAGCCTGAGCATTGCTGGGTCAGCAGTAAAACCCCAAAGGGCACACAGAGGTCCCTGGGGAGACAGAGCAATGCTGGGTGAGGGACGCTCACCCACAGGACTCAGAGGAAAGGACCCTGAGCAACAGAACACTGAGCACTGACTGGGGAGGGGCGCTCAGGCACAGGACTCAGAGGAGACTCAGCAATGGATGGTGGGAGGAGATCTGGAAGAGGACACAGAGATCACTGAGCACTGGTTGTTGATGGGATACTCATCTTTATACCCAGAGGAGACTGAGCTCTGCTGGGAGAGGGGCGCTCACCCACAGACCTCAAACCCTCGGATCCTTTTAGAGACTATCACTCACCTCAAGTTTTCAGTTACCCAAGTGATGGTGGGACAGTGGTATGTGTTCCAGGTTGGAGGGTGTCCAATGATGAGAAATTGTCCTGGGCCTGATTCCCAGGTCCTGAAGGTTGCTTGTCCAGTGAAACCAGAGTTCTATGTGGCTTGTCCAGGAAGATCCTGAGCATAGTTGGATATTTGGTTTTCATCCAGAGTTCCCAGAGACCTCAGAAATCATGGGCATGCTAAATTATCCATAAGAACACAGCCACTTGAGTTAAGGTGTGCTAATGGTGGATAATGCGTGATGTTATCCTCCGTGCTGTTGAAATGGACATCCACTAACAATTATCTTGTGGTTTTATGTCCTGCAGAGAAGCCTGTGTACATGGCAGCACCAAAGGTCCAGCAAGGTGGTTGGAAAGAGGAAGTGTCAACATTTTGCCAAGATTCCACAGTAGTGTATTCTTGGAGACACAGATATGGCCACACTGGGTGTACTAACGATAGGGAGAAAGAGGCTCACCCCCAGACTTCACCAAATGAGCAAATGGCCTAGTGCTTAGTTGGATATTTGGTTTTTATCCAATGTTCCCGGAGACCTCAGAAATCATGGGTACATTAAATTATCCATAAGAAAACAGCCACTTGAGCAAAGGTCTGGTAGCGGTGGACAATGCGTGATCGAACCACATCCTCATGTTGGAATGGAGATCCACTAACAACTATCTTGTGGTTACAGGCCCTGGAGAGAAGCCTGTGGGCATGGTAACACCAAAGGCCCAGCAAAAAGGTTGGAAAGAGGAAGTGTCAATATTTCACCTTGATTCCATATTACTCCATTGTTAGACACTCAGATATGTCCACAGTGGGTGTACCAACAGTAGCGGGAGAGGGGCTCACCCACAGATTTCACCAAATGAGCCAGATTAACTAAAGCTCAGAAGCCACTGTGCAGTGTTGGGCTGAGGGCACCCAGCCCCAGTACACAGTGAAGATGGCTGATGGCTGGGCAGTGGGTACACATCACAGAACTCAGAAGACCCTGAGCAATGGTGGGTGATGGGAAATTAAGGATGAGACCCAGAGAAGACTTAGTAGTGGTAGGTGAGGTGTGCTTACCCAGAGGACCCAGAGGAGGATAAGCACTGCTGGTTGATGGGCACTCACCAGAGGACAAAAAGGATACTGAGGCATTTTTTGGCTGGGGCTACATAGCACAGAACCCAGAGTAGACTGTGTACTGTCAGCTGGATGGTGCTCACCCACAGCACCCTGAGGAGACAGAGATCTGATGTGCAAGGGGCACTCACCTGCAAGACCTGGAGAAATAGTACTGGAGGGCCAGTGGCACTCACCACCAAGATTCAGGTGAGAGTGAGCACAGGAGAATAAGGAGTGCTCAACAAGAGGACCCAGATGAGATAGAGCAGTGGTGGGCAATGGGGGCTCACCTATAGACTCAAAACCCTGGGAAACTGTCGGAGAGTAACCCTCATCTCAAGTTCTTAGGTACCTAGACAGTGTTGCTTGGTCACTGGTCAGATGAGGACCTCCTTGATGCGGAGAAATTGTCCTTGGCCACAAGTCACATGGTCCTCTCCAGGAAAGTTGCTTTTGATTCATATTCCTAGACAGCTGCTTCTCTGGTGAAAAGAGTGTGTCCACTTGCATGTCCAGGGAGATCCTTAGCTTAGTTAGATATTTGGTTTTCATCCAATGTTCCCAGAGACCTCAGAAATCATGGGGATATTAAATTATCCATAAGGACACAGCCACTGGAACAAAGGTGTGGTAATGGCGGACAATGCGGGATTGACCCAGGTCCTCAGTGTTGTTGGAATGGAGATCCACTAACAATTATCTTGTGGTTTCAAGTCATGGAAAGAAGCCTGTGTGCATGGCAGCATCAAAGTGAGGTGGCTGGAAAGAGGAAGTGTCAACATTTTACCAAGATTCTACAGTAGTGTATTCTTGGACACTTAGATATGCTCAGAGGTCACTGAGCAGTGTTGGGCTCAAGGAACCCTATCCCAGTACTCAGTGGAGTCTATTGATGGCTGGGCAGTGGGCACACATCACAGAACTCAGAGGACCCTAGCAATGGTGGGTGACAGGAGATTTAGGACGTAACGCAAGAAGACAGAGCAGTGCTAGGTGAGGTGTGCTCATCCAGAAGACCACGAGGAGGCTTGGCACTGCTGGATGATGGGTGCTCAACCAGAGGACGAAGAGGGCTCTGAGGCATTTTGGCTAGTGCTACATAGAACAGAACCCAGAGTAGACTGTGCCCTGTCAGCTGGATGGCACAAACCCACAGGACCCTGAGGAGACAGAGACCTTATGTGCAAGGAACACTCACCTGCAAGACCTGGAGAAAAAGCACTAGAGGGCCAGGGGCACTCACCACCAAACTCAGAAGAGACAGAGCACAGGAGAACAATGGGTTCTCAACAAGAGGACCCAGATGAGACTGAAGAATGATGGACAAGGGGGACTCTCCAACAGGACCCAGAAGAACCTGAGCAATGGTGAATGTGCAAACATAAAGAACAGGACCCAGAGCATACTGAGTTTTACGAAGAGAGTAGCCCTCTCCTGGAGGACACAGAAGAGACTGAGGAATGTTTTGAGAGGAGAACATAGCACAGGTCTCAGAGAAGACTGAGGAGTGTTTGGCAAGTAGCGCTCCCCCAGAATACTCAGAGGAGACTGAGACAGCTGGGGTAAGGTGCGTTCATAGAGGAGACCAAGCAATGGTGGTTGAGGGGAGATTCAGAGTTAACTCAGAGAAGACGAAGCCCTGTTTGGTGATGTGGCAGTCCTTCAGAGAACTTAGCAGATGAGTCCTGGTGGGAGAAGAGCACTCACCCACAGATTTGAGAGCCCTGGGAAACTGTCAGAGAGTAGCCCTCACCTCAAGTTCTTAGGTACCTCAGGGATGGTGCACAATGTTGTTTTTTCACAGGTCGGAGGAAGTCCTCCTTGATGAGGAGGAATTGTCCTTGGCCACAGGTCAGATGGTTCTCTCAAGCAGAATTGCTTTTGATCCACAGTCCTAGACAGCTGCTTCTCTGGTGAAAAGAGTGATCCCAGTGGCATGTCAGGGAAGATCCAGACCATACTAAGAAATTTGGTTTTCATGCACTGGGACCTTAGGAATACTGGCCAGGTTAAATCATTCATAAGAGTCAGACACTTGAACACAGGTGTGGTAATGTTGGACCATGAGTGACTGAAGTAGGTCCTCAGCACTGTTGCAATTGAGATGCACTAATAGTTATATTGTGGTTTCAGGCATTGGTGAGAAACCACTCTGTAAGGTAGCACCCAAAGGCCAATTGAGGTTGTTGGAAAATGACAGTATGGACAGTTTTTCAAGATTCCATGGTGGTTTTCGCTGGGAAACTCAGGTAATCCACAGTTGGTGTATGAATCTTAGCAGGGAAGTGATTCACCCACAAAGACACTAAATGAACCACAAGCCAAAAGCTTAGAGACTGAGCTCTGGTGGGAAAAATGTGCCCACCCCAAATATCCAGAAGACATTGTGAACTTCTGGGCAACGGGCGTTCACCCACAAGGCTCAGTGAACTCTGAGCAATGATGAGTGCAGCAAGCTTAAAGAGAATAAGAAGAACAAGCAGTCTTAGGTGAAGGGCACTCACCTTCAAGGCCCAAGACCACGGAGAAATGGTTGGCGAAGAGAATATCGCACAGGACCCAGAGAACACCGGGGACTGTTAGGTGAGAGGTGCTCACCCACAGGACTCAGAGGACCCTGAGAAATGGAGGGTGAAGGGAGATTAAGGACAAGATTTGGAGAGAACTGAGTACTTTTAGGTCAGGGGTGCTCAGCCACAGTTTCCAAGGGGAGTGAGGAGGGATTGGCTAGGGGAACACTGCACAGGACACAGAGAAGACTGAGCACTGTTAGGGGAGGGGTGCTCACCCACAGGACCCAGAGGAGACTGAAGTGGAGGGGAATGCTAACCCAGAGAACCCAGAGGAGACTGAGGATCCTGGTTAGGGGAACACAGCAGAGGACAAGAGGAGACTGAGTACTGTTAGGTGAGGGGTGCTCACCCACAGTTCACAGAGCAGACCCAGAACTGCTGGCAAAGGACCTGCTCCCAGGGGACACAGAGAAGCCTGAGCACTGCTGTGCGAGGGGCACTCACCAGAGAACAAGAATAGCCTCACACTGTTAGGGCAGCAGCAAATCCCCAAAGGACACAGAGGTCCCAGGGGAGACTGAGCACTGCTGGGCAAGTGGCAGTGCCCTGCAGGACCCAGGGACAGAGCACCGAACAGAAGAGGCTCTCATCCCCACTTTTCAGTGACTGAGAAGTGGTAGGAAATGGGTGATCACCCAGAGGACCCAGAGGAGACTGAGCATGGCTGGGTGAGGGTTGCTCCCCCACAGGACTCAGAGGAACCTGAGCAATGGTGGGTGAGGGGAGATCAGACGATAGAACAGAGAGAGAAACCTGAGCACTGACTGGCGAGGGGGGCTCAGGCTCAGGACCCAGAGGAGACCAAGAAATGGCTGGTTGGAGGAGGTCTGGAAGAGGACACAGAGAACACTGAGCGCTGGTTGTTGATGGGACACTCATCTGTATACCCAGAGGAGACTGAGCTCTGCTGGGAGAGAGGTGCTCATCCATAAGACTCAAAACATTGGAACCTTTTGGAGACTATAACTCACTATGAGTTTTCAGTTACCCAAGTGATAGTGGGACTTGGTGTGTGTTCTCAGGTTGGAGGAAGTCCTCTGTAATGATGGGAAATTGTCCTGGGTCTTGATCCACAGTTCCTGGAAGGATGCTTGTTTGATGAAACGAGAATGCCCACTGGTATGTCCAAGAAGATCCTGAGCATCGTCAAATATTTGGTGTTCATCCAGTGTTCCCAGAGACTTCAGAAATCAAGGGGATGTTAAATTATCTATAAGAAAAAAGCCACTTGAACAAAGGTGTGGTAATGGTGGACAATGTGCGATGGAACCAGGTCCTCAGTGCTGTTGGAATCGAGATCACTAACAATTATGTTTTGGTTTCAGGCCCTGGAGAGAAGCCTGTGTGCATGGCAGCACCAAAGGCCCAGTGAGGTGGTTGGAAAGAGGAAATATCAACATTTTGCCCCCCCCAATATTTCACAGTAGTTTATTCTTGGAGACTCAGATATGGCCACAGTTGTTGTACAAACAGTAGCAGGAGAGAAGCTCACCCACAGACTTCACCAAATGAGCCAGAAGGCCTAGGGCTCAGAGTCCTCTGAGCAGTATTGGGCTGAGGTCACCAGTCCCAATATTCAGTGGAGACTAGTGATGGCTGGGGAGTAAGTGTACACCAGAGAACTCAGAGGACCCTGAGCAATGGTAGGAGATGGGAGATTCAGGTCAGGACCCAAGAGAAAGCACTGCTAGGCAAGGTGTACTTATCCAGAGGACTCAGAGGAAGCTGAGCACTGCTAGGTGATGGGCGCTCACCCAGAGGACAAAAAGGATACTGAGGCATTTGGGGCTAGGGCTACATAGCACAGAACAGAGTAGACTGTGGACTGTCAGGTGCATGGTGCCCCCTCAAAGGACCCAGAGGAGACAGAGACCTGATGTGCAAAGGACACTCACCTTCTTCAAGACCTGGAGAAATAAAACTGGAGGGCCAGTGGCAATCACCACCAAGATTCAGAAGGGAGTAAGCACAGAATAACAAAGGGTGATCAACAAGAGGACCCAGATGAGATTGAGCAATGTTGAGCAAGGAGAGCTCACCCACAGGACCCAGAAGACCCTGAGCAATCTTGAGTGTGCAAACATAAAGGACAGAACCAGAGCATACTGAGTTTTATGAGGAGACTAATCTTCTCCTGGAGGACACAGAAGATACTAAGGAAATGTTTTTTGTGAGGAAAACATAGAACAGGTCCCAGAGAAGACTGAGGAGTGTTTGGCCAGAGGCACTCCTGCAGAAGACCCAGAGGACACTGAGCCCTGCTGGGTATGGTGTGTTTATTCACTCCTGTTCATAACTCCTAATGGAGACCGAGCAATGGTGGTTGAAGGGAGATTCAGACTGAAATCAGAGGAGACTGGGTCCTATTTGGTGATGCGGCAGTCCTTCAAAGAAGTCAGAGAAGATAAGCCTTGGTGGGAGAGGACCTCTCACGCACAGATTCAGAGCCCTAGGAAACTGTCGGTAGCCCTCACCTCAAGTTCTCAGGAACCTCAGGGATGGTGACAGTGTTGCTTTTTAACAAGTCAGAGGAAGTCTTACTGGATCAGGAGAAATTGTCCTTTGCCACAGGTCACATGGTCCTCTCCAGGAGAATTGCTCTTGATTCACAGTCCTAGACAGCTGCTTCTCTGTTGGAAACAGTGTGCCCAAACATGTCAGGGAAGATCCAGACCATACTTGGAAATTTGGTTTTCATGCACTGGTCCCCACAAGGACCTTAGGAATACTGGCCAAGTTAAATCATTCATAAGAGCTCAGCCACTTGAGCACAGGTGTGATGATGGTGGACCATGAGAGATTGAAGTAGGTCCTCAGCGCTGTTGCAATTGAGATGCACTAACAAATACCTTGTGGTTTCAGGTATTGGTGAGAAGCCCTACTGTACAGGAGCACCAAAAGCCAATTGAGGTTGTTGGAAAATGACAGTATGGACAGTTTTTCAAGATTCCATAGTGGTTTTCGCTGGGAAACTCAGGTAATCCACAGTTGGTGTATGAATCTTAGCAGGGAAGGGATTCACCCATAAAGACACTAAATGAACCACAAGCCAAAAGCTTAGAGGAGACTGAGCCCTGGTGGGTAAAATGCGCCCACCCCAAATATCCAGAAGACATTGTGAACTTCTGGGCAACGGGCGTTCACCCACAAGGCTCAGTGAACTCTGAGCAATGATGAGTGCAGCAAGCTTAAAGAGAATAAGAAGAATAAGCAGTCTTAGGTGAAGGGCACTCACCTTCAAGGCCCAAGACCACTGAGAAATGGTTGGCTAAGAGAATATCGCACAGGACCCAGAGAACACCAGGGACTGTTAGGTGAGAGGTGCTCACCCACAAGACCCAGAGGAGACTGAGCACTACTGTATGATGGGCACTCACCCACAGGACTCAGAGGACCCTGAGAAATGGAGGGTGAAGGGAGATTAAGGACAAGATTTGGAGAGAACTGAGTACTTTTAGGTCAGGGGTGCTCAGCTACAGTTTCCAAGGGGAGTGAGGGGGGGATTGGCTAGAAGAACACAGCACAGGACACAGAGAAGCCTGAGCACTGTTAGGTGAGGGGTGCTCACCCACAGGATCTAGAGGAGACTGAGCACTGAGGGGAGGGGAACGCTAACCCGGAGAACCCAGAGGAGACTGAGGATCCTGGTTAGGGGAACACAGCAGAGGACAAGAGGAGACTGAGTACTGTTAGGTGAGGGGTGCTCACCCACAGTTCACAGAGCAGACCCAGAACTGCTTGGCAAAGGACCTGCACCCAGGGGACACAGAGAAGCCTGAGCACTGCTGTGCGAGGGGCACTCACCAGAGAACACAGAACAGCCTCACACTGCTGGGGCAGCGGCAAAACCCCAAAGGACACAGAGGTCCCAGGGGAGACTGAGCACTGCTGGGCAAGTGGCAGTGCCCTGCAGGACCCAGGGACAGAGCACCGAACGGCAAGAGGCTCTCATCCCCCCATTTCAGTAGTGACTGAGAAGTGGTAGGAAATGGGTGATCACCCAGAGGACCCAGAGGAGACTGAGCATGGCTGGGTGAGGGTTGCTCCCCCACAGGACTCAGAGGAACCTGAGCAATGGTGGGTGAGGGGAGTTCAGACGATAGAACAGAGAGAGAAACCTGAGCACTGACTGGCGAGGGGGGCTCAGGCTCAGGACCCAGAGGAGACCAAGAAATGGATGGTTGGAGGAGGTCTGGAAGAGGACACAGAGAACACTGAGCGCTGGTTGTTGATGGGACACTCATCTGTATACCCAGAGGAGACTGAGCTCTGCTGGGAGAGAGGTGCTCATCCATAAGACTCAAAACATTGGAACCTTTTGGAGACTATAACTCACTATGAGTTTTCAGTTACCCAAGTGATAGTGGGACTTGGTGTGTGTTCTCAGGTTGGAGGAAGTCCTCTGTAATGATGGGAAATTGTCCTGGGTCTTGATCCGCAGTTCCTGGAAGGATGCTTGTTTGATGAAACGAGAATGCCCAGTGGTATGTCCAAGAAGATCCTGAGCATCGTCAAATATTTGGTGTTCATCCAGTGTTCCCAGAGACCTCAGAAATCATGGGGATGTTAAATTATCTATAAGAAAAAAGCCACCTGAACAAAGGTGTGGTAATGGTGGACAATGTGCGATGGAACCAGGTCCTCAGTGCTGTTGGAATCGAGATCACTAACAATTATGTTTTGGTTTCAGGCCCTGGAGAGAAGCCTGTGTGCATGGCAGCACCAAAGGCCCAGTGAGGTGGTTGGAAAGAGGAAATATCAACATTTTGCCAAAATTCCAATCTAGTGTATTCTTGGAGACTCAGATATGGCCACAGTTGTTGTACTAACAGTAGCGGGAGAGAGGCTCACCCACAGACTTCACCAAATGAACCCATTGGCCTAGGGCTCAGAGGACACCGAGCAGTGTTGGGTAAGGGCACCCACCCCAGTACACAGAGGAGATGGCTGATGTCTGGGCAGGGTGCGCACCACAGAACTCAGAGGACCATGAGCAATGGTAGGTAATGGGAGATTCAGGATAGGATTCTATAAGAGCAGTGCTAGACGAGGTGTACTCATCTATAGGACCCAGGAGGCTGGGCACTGCTGGGTGACGGGTGCTCACACAGAGGACAAAAAAGATATGAGGCATTTTGGGCTAGGGCTACATAGCACAGAATCCAGAGTAGACTGTGGACTGTCAGGTGCATGGTACCCCCTTCAAAGGACCCAGAGAAGACAGAGACCTGATGTGCAAAGGACACTCACCTTCATGACCTGGAGAAATAGCACTAGAAGGCCAGGGGCGCTCACCACCAAGATTCAAAAGAGAATGAGCACAGGACAACAAGGGGTACTCAACAAGAGGACCCAGATGAGATTGAGCAATGGTGGGCAAGGGGGCCTCATCCACAGGACCCAGAAGACCCTGAGCAATGGTGAATGTACAAACATAAAGGAAAGGACCCAGAGCATACTGAGTTTTATGAGAAGAGTAACCCTCTCCCGGAAGACACAGAAGAGACTGAGAAATGTTTTGAGAGGAGAACATAGCACAGGTCCCAGAGAAGACTGAGGAGTGTTTGACAAGTAGCACTCACCCAGAATACCCAGAGGGGACTGAGCAAGGATGAGTGAGGTATGTTCATGCACAGGATATAGACAAGACCGAGCAATGATCCTTGAGGGGAGATTCAGAGTGAACTCAGAGAAGACTGAGCCCTGTGTTGTGATGCAGCAGTCCTTCACAAAAATCAGAGCAGATGAGCCCTGGTGGGACAGGAACACTCACACACAGATGCAGAGCCTTGCCCTCACCTCATATTCTCAGGTAACTTAGGGATGGTGAACAGGGTTGCTTTTTCAAAAATCAGAGGAAATCCTCCTGGATCAGGAGAGATTGTCCTTGGCCACACATCATATGGTCTGCTCCAGCAGAATTGCATTTGATCTACAGTCCTAGACAGCTGCTTCTTTGGTGAAAAGAGTATGCCCCGTGACATGTCGGGGAAGCTCCAGACCATATTTGGAAATTTGGTTTTCATGCACTGGTTCCCACAGGGACCTAGGAATACTGGCCAAGTTAAATCATTCATAAGAGCTCAGCCACTTGAGCACAGGTGTGATGATGGTGGACCATGAGTGATTGAAGCAGGTCCTCAGCACTGTTGCAAGTGGGATGCACTAACAGTTATCTTGTGGTTTCAGGCATTTATGAGAAGCCCCTCTGTACAGTAGCACCAAAGGCCAAGTGAGGTTGTGGGAAAGCGACAGTATGGACACTTCTCCAAGATTCCATGGTTGTGTTTGCTTTGAAACTCAAGTGAGGCCACAGTTGGTGTATGAATCTTAGCAGGGAAGGGATTCACCCACAAAGGTCACTAAATAAACCACGAGGCCAAGAGCTCAGAAGAGACTGAGCCCTGGTAGGTAAAATGCGCCCACCCCAAAAATCCAGAAGACATTGAGAATTCATGCAAGAAGCGCTCACTCACAAGGCTCAGGGGATCCTGAGCAATGGTGTGTGTAGTGAGCTTAAAGAGAGGACCCACAGAATAATAAACACTCTTAGGCGAAGGACACTCACCACAAGACCCAGAGGAGACTGAGCACTGCTGGGTGAGGGGTGCTCACCCACAGAACTAAGAGGGCCTGAACAATGGTACGTGAGGGGAGATTAAGACAGGATTTAAAGAGGTCTAAATACTTTCAGGCGAGAGGTGCTTCGACACAAATTCCAAGAAGACTGAGGAAGGATTGGCTAGGGGAACACAACACAGGATGCTGAGAGCCATAGCCAAGTAAGAATGACGCATGGCATTTTGGGTTGAAAGGTGACCCTGCTCAGGGATTAGGGTGGCTCCAGGTTTAGGGTGGATCCTGCTGGATTAGGGTGGCTCCGGGTTTAGCGTGGATCCTGCTGGGAATAGGGCATATCCTGCTCCTCAGGCGCCCACTCCTTGAGTTCCAGTTGAGTTCTCGCGGGGTTCTGAGAGTATTGGTACGCAGAGCCCAGTGGAGGGAGTGTATTTTCCCAGAACGTGCGTGTAGAGTGTCGGTGAGAGTTCGGGAATAAAGAGTTGCTGTTGGAATCTACAAGTTTTTGTGGTGGCTCCGTTATTTTGTGCCCAGACAGACTGCAGCAACAGGACACAGAGAAACCTGAGCACTGCTGGGTCAGCGGCAAAACCCAAAAGGACAGAGGTCCCAGGGGAGACTGCGCACTGCTGGGTGAGGGACATTCACCCACAGGACTCAAAGGACCCTGAGTAATGGTGGGAGAGTGGAGATAAGATAGAACAGAGACAGAAGCCTGAGCACTGACTGGTGAGGGGTGCTCAGGCTCAGGACCCA
Source organism: Marmota monax (assembly GCF_021218885.2). Taxonomy (NCBI): domain Eukaryota; kingdom Metazoa; phylum Chordata; class Mammalia; order Rodentia; family Sciuridae; genus Marmota; species Marmota monax. The sequence goes on along the minus strand of NW_026693726.1, from coordinate 5,887,351 downwards.
GAGGAGATTGCACAATGGATGGTGGGAGGAGATCTGGAAGAGGACACAGAGAACACTGAGCACTGGTTGTTGATGGGACACTCATCCGTATACCCCAAAGAGCCTGAGCTCTCCAGGGAGAGGGGTGGTCCGCCCACAGAATTCAAACCCTTGGAACCTTTTGGGGACTATCACTCATCCATAGTTTTCAGTTACCCAAGTGATAGTGGGACAGTGGTGTGTGTTCCCAGGTTGGAGGAAGTCCTCAGTAATGACGAGAAATTGTTCTGGGCCTTGATATACTGGTCCTGGAAGGGTGCTTGTTTGGTGAAACGAGATTGCCCAGTGGCATGTCCAGGAAGATCCTGAGCATAGTTGGATATTTGGTTTTCATCCAGTGTTCCTAGAGACCTCAGAAATCATGGGCACATTAAATTATCCATAAGAACACAGCCACTTGAGCAAAGGTGTGGTAATGGTGGACAATGCATGATCGAACCACATCCTCAGAGCTGTTGGGATGGAGATCCACTAACAACTATCTTGTGGTTACAGGCCCTGGAGAGAGGCCTGTGGTCGTGGCTGCACCAAAGTCCCAGCAAAAAAGGTTGGAAAGAGGTAGGGTCAATTTTCACTTTGATTCCACAGTAGTGTATTCTTGGACACTCAGATATGGCCACAGTGTGTGTACTAACGGTAACGGGAGAGAGGCTCACCCACAGACTTCACCAAATGAGCCAGATAGACTACGGCTCAGAGGACACTGAGCAGTGTTGGGCTGAGGGCACCTAGCCCTGGTACACAGTGAAGATGGCTGATGACTGGGTAGTGGGCGATCATCACAGAACTCAGAAAACCCTGAGCAATGGTGAGTGATGGTAGATTAAGGATGAGACCCAGAGAAGACTGAGCAGTGGTAGGCGAGGTGTGCTCACCCAGAGGACCCAGAGGAGGATGAACACTGCTCATCAACCAGAGGTTGATGGGCGCTCACCCAGAGAACAAAAAGGATACTGAGGCATTTTTGGTGGGGCTACATAACACCCAGAGTAGACTGTGTTCTCTCAGCTGGATGGTGCCCCCCCAGCACCCTGAGGAGACAGAGCCCTGATGTGAAAGGGGTGCTCACCTGCAAGACCCCGAGAAATAGCACTGGAGGGCCAATGGCACTCAACACCAAGATTCAGGAGAAAGTGAGTACAGGAGGACAAGGGGTGCTTAACAAGAGGACCCAGATGAGACTGAGCAATGCTGGGTAAGGAGCACTCACCCACAGATTCAGAGTCTTGGGAAACTGTCAGAGAGTAGCCCTCACCTCAAGTTCTCAGGTACCTCAGGGATGCTGGACAGTGTTGCTTGGTCACTGGTCAGATGAAGACCTCCTCAATGAGGAGAAATTGTCCTTGGCCACAAGTCTCATGGTCCTCTCCAGGAGAGTTGCTTTTGATTTATATTCTTAGACAGCCGCTTCTCTGGTGAAAAGAGTGTGCCCACTTGTATGTCCAGGGAGATCCTTAGTTTAGATGGATATTTGATTTTCATCCAATGTTCCCAGAGACCACAGAAATCATGGGCACATTAAATTATCCATAAGGACACAGCCACTGGAGCAAAGGTGTGGTAATGGTGGACAATGCTTGATGGAACCAGTTTCTCAGTGCTGTTGGAATGAAGATCCACTAACAATTATCTTGTGGTTTCAAACCCTGGAGAGAAGCCTGTGTGCATGACAGCACCAAAGGCCCAGTGAGGTGGTTGGAAAGACAAAGTGTCAACATTTTGCCAAGATTCTACAGTAGTGTATTCTTGGACACTCAGAAGTCATTGAGCAGTACTGGGCTAAAGGCACCCAGTCCCAGTACTCAGTGGAGACTACTGATGGCTGAGCAGTGGGCGCACATCACAGAACTCAGAGGACCCTGAGCAATGGTGGGTGACAGGAGATTTAGGACCTAACCCAAGAAGACAGAGCAGTGCTATAGGTGAGAGGTGCTCATCCAGAGGACCCAAAGGAGGCTTAGCACTGCTGGGTGATGGGTGCTCACCCAGAGGACAAAGAGGATACTGAGGCATTTTTGGCTAGTGCTACATAGCACAGAACCCAGAGTAGACTGTGCACCTGTCTGCTGTATGGTGCTACCCCATAGGACTCTGAGGAGACAGAGACCTGATGTGCAAGGGACACTCACCTGCAAGATGTAGAGAAATAGCACTGGAGGGCCAGTGGCACTCACCACCAAATTCAGAAGAGACGAGCACAGGAGAACAATGGGTTCTCAACAAGAGGACCCAGATGAGATTCAGGAATGTTGGACAGTGGGGCTGCCCAACAGGACCCAGAAGACCCTGAGCAAACATAAAGACCTTGAGCAAACACTGGTGAGTGTGCAAACATAAAGAACAGGACCCAGAGCATACTGAGTTTTATGAGGAGAGAAACCCTCTCCTGGAAGACACAGGAGAGACTGCGAAATGTTTTGAGAGGAGAACATAGCACAGGTCCCAGAGAAGACTGAGGAGAGTTTGGCAAGTAGCGCTCCCCCAGAAGATCCAGATGAGACTGAGCACACATCGGGTGAAGTGCGTTCATGCACAGGACATAGAGGAGACTGAGCAATGTTTGTTGAGGAGAGATTCAGAGTGAACTCAGAGAAGACTGAGCCCTGTTTGGTGATGCGGCAGTCCTTCACAGAACTTAGCAGAGGAGCCCTGGTGGGAGACGTGCATTCAGCCACACACACTCCGAGCTCTGGAAAACTGTCAGAGAGTAGCCCTCACCTGAAGTTCTCAGGAACCTCAGGGATGGTGCACAATGTTGCTTTTTCACAGGTCAGAGGAAGTCCTCCTCAATGAGGAGAAATTGTCCTTGGCCACAGGTCACATGGTCCTCTTGAGCAGAATCACTTTTGATCCACAGTCCTAGACCGCTGCTTCTCTGGTGAAAAGAGTGTGCCCATGGCATGTCAGGGAATTCCAGACCATACTTCAAAATTTGATTTTCATGCACTTGTCCCCACAGGGACCTTAGAAATATTGGCCAGATTAAATCATTCATAAGAGCTCAGACCCTTGAGCACATGTGTGGTAATGGCGGACCACGAGTGATTGAAGTAGGTCCTGTTGTAATTGAAATGCACTAACAGTTATTTTGTGGTTTCAGGCATTGGTGAGAGGCACCTCTGTAGGGTAGCACCAAAGGCCAAGTGAGGTTGTGGGAAAGAGATAATATGGACACTTCATAATTCCACCATCGTGTTCTTTGTGAACCTCAGTAAGGTGACAATGAATATCAGCAGGAAAGGGATTCATCCACAAAGGTCACTAAATGAACCAGGTGGCCTAGGGCTCACAGGACTCTGAGGCCTTGAGGGTCAAGAGCGACCACCCCAAATACCAAGAGGACATTGAGAACTCCTGGAACGGAACACTCACCCAGAAGGTTCAAGGGACCCTGAGCAATGGTGAGTGCGGTGAGCATAAGGAGAGGACCCACATAAGAATGAGCAATCTTAGGTGAAGTGTACTTGCCTGCAAGGTTTGAGGCTACTGACAGATGGTTGGCTAAGAGAACATTGCACAGGACCCAGAGAACCCTAGGGACTGTTAGGTGAGAGGCCCTCACCCACAAGACCCAGAGGAGGCTGAGCACTGCTTGGTGAGGGGCGCTCAGGCAGAGGACCCAGAGGAGACTGAGCAATGGATGGTGGGAGGTCGTCTGGAAGAGGACACAGAGAACACTGAGCACTGGTTGTTGATGGGACACTCACCCATATACCCTGAGGAGACTGAGCTCTGCTGGGAGAGTGGTGCTTACCCACGGGACTCAAACCCTTGGAACCTTTTGGGGACTATCACTCACCCCCAATTTTCAGTTACCCAAGTGACGGTGGGACAGCGGTGTGTATTCCTAGGTTGGAGGAAGTCCTCGGTAATGAGAAATTGTCCTGGGCCTGATCCCCAGGTCCTGGAAGATTGACCGTACAGTGAAAACAAGCATGCCCAGTGGCATGTCTAGGAAGATCCTGAGCATAGTTGGATATTTGGTTTTCTTCTAGTGTTCCCAGAGACCTCAGAAATCATGGGGATGTTAAATTATCCATAAGAACACAGCCACTTGAGCAAAGGGTGGTAATGGTGGACAATGCATGATTGAACCAGGTCCTCAGTACTGTTGGAATGGAGATCCACTAACAATTATCTTGTGATTTCAGGCCCTGCAGAGAAGCCTGTGTGAATGGCAGCACCAAAGGCCCAGCGAGTTGGTTGGAAAGAGGAAGTGTCAACTTTTCGCCAAGATTTCACAGTAGTGTGTTTTGGATACTCAGATACAGCCACAGTGGGTGTACTAATGGTAGCGGGAGAGAGGCTTACCCTCAGACTTCACCAAATGAGCCTGATGGCCTAGGGCTCAGAGGACACTGAGCAGTGTTGTCCTAAGAGCAACCAGCCCTAGTACTCAGCAGAGATGGCTGATACCTGGGCAGTGGGCACGCACGACAGAACTCAGAGGACCCTGAGCCATGGTGGGTTATAGATGATTAAGGACAGGACCCAGAGAAGACTGAGCAGTTCTACATGAGGTGTGCTCTCCCACTGGATCCAGAGGTTGCTGGGCACTGTAGGTCATGGCCGCTCATCCAGAGGACAAAGAGGATACTGAGGCATTTTTGGCTAGCGCTACATAGCACAGAACCCAGAGTAGACTGTGCACTGTCAGCTGGATGGAGCTACCCCACAGGACCCTGAGGATCAGAGACCTGATGTGCGAGGAGTATTCACTTGGAAGATACCAAGAAAAAGCCCTGGATCCTAAGTGGTGCTCACCACCATGATTCTTGGGAGACTGAGCACTGGTGAACAAAGAGTGTTTGTGAAGAGGTCCCAGGTGTGATTGAGGAATGATAGGCGATCAGTGGTCACCCATGAGATCCAGAGGTCTCTGAGCAATGATGGATGAGGCAACATTAAGGACAGGACCCAGAGAATACTGAGTTTTGTAGTGAGGAGCCCTCACCACAGAGCTGAGAAGATAGGAATGTTTTGCTAGGAAAACATAGCACAGGACCGAGGGATATTTGAGGACTCTTAGGATGCAGTGTTCCCCACAGTCCCAGGAGGAGACTGAGACATCTCTGTTAGGGGAAGTTTCTCTCAGAACAGAATGGAGAGTTAGTAGGGTGGTTCATAGGCTCTCATTCATTAGACTCAGTGAAGACTGTGCTCTGTGGTGGCCCACAGTATAGTTAACATCTTTAGTACTCACATTTTTCCTTTCCCCATGTTCTTAGGTGAGGTTGGTGCTCATCTCTTGGTCTCCTTCCTTCTTCCCTGCTCTCTGCCTCACAGTGTCCTCTCCCCCTGGTGGTCTGGCAACAGTCTCCAAGCAGTTTGTTGTGCTCTGCCTACCTTCTCTCCTTTCTACCTATGATATTGTGATGTCATAATGGCCTTGGAGGAGGGTCAGGCTCAGTTGCTGATGCTACTGTGGGCTTGGAGAGGGTATGGAGGCCCTCAGGACCAGCTGTGTCCCTCAGTCTAACCTTTCCTTGGCCTTAATGTCCTCTGCTTCCACTGGTTTTATTAGTAGGCCTGAAAAATCTGTGCCAAAGTCTATTACTGGTTGTCCCTTGATTTCTGTGAATGACTTTGGTGGGGGTGCTGTCCTGGACATCAGTGATTTGGAGTCACAAGGTAACTTGGAGTTTGGGTATGAGAGCCTCAGTTTCCCAACCAGCCCCTGATAAAGCCAGGGGCCTCCTTGTCTCTGACTTTCTCAATTGGGTTCCTGGGCCTGCTCTGTAAACCTTGTTTCTTCTGGGCTCAGCCCTGGGACCCCACTGTGTCCCTCTTCTACCAGCTATTATCTCGCCCTTGCATACCACTTGGTGCCTGGCCCTTCTGGAACTTCACCCAACCATCCTGTTCTGGGTCTTCTGACCCTGACAGTAGGAATCCCAAAGGCTCCTGTGTGGTCCTCATTGAAGGGTGGGAATAAAGTCCCACCACAGGGTCAGGATCTGTCCTAGTTCCTGGGCTGCTCAGCCCAGGGCATTTGTGACAAGGCAGAGCCTATACCTCTGCCACAGACTCTGCCAGTATCCCCAGTGCTACACAGTTGGGGCTTGTTCTTGTTACCCCCATTCCTCCCCACACAGATTTCCCCAGAGTGCTGTGGTTTTAGAGGAGACTGAGATGTCTGGACCCCCTGGAGACAGAAAAGGAACCTTGGTGTGGCTTTAGGACATCCCAGCTGCGGTGGGGATGGTGTCGCCTGGGTGCAGAAGGGCCCGGGTGGTCTCTCCTCCTCACCTTCCTTTTCCTCCTCCCTCCGAGTTTCTGGGGTTTACCAAGAACTTCAAGGAGCCTGGTGATGATTCAGAGGCCAGTGTTCCCAAACCCCAGTGTCCTCAAAAGATGGAGAATGGTGTGTTCACGTCACAGAAGAAGCCTCAGAACATGGACCCTGCCCTGAGTCCCTCTCCCCTTCAGCTTAGCTCCTTTGTCAGGATGGGGAGGGGCCTTGGGACTCTTTGTTTTTGTGTTCTGAGACATTCTCCAAGTTGCCCAGGATGGCTTTAAACTTGATCCTTCTGCCTCAGCCTCCTGAGTAGGTGGAATTATAGGTGTGGGCCACCGTGCCCAGCCTCAGCCCCCTTCTTGTTAAAGACCTTTACAATGGCCTGGTGTTGGAGAAACTGTAAGAGTCAGACCCACACTAATGACAGCCAGGAAGCACAGTGGCTCTAAAGTCTCACACACACACATACACACTTGTGCTTGAAAGGTTAATAATCTTGAGAACTGTTTGCTAATCTTGTTCCCAGAATGTGCTGTCCCCAACTGCCAAACTGCAGAATGTATCCCCTACCCGGTTGCAGGCAAACCACCCACTCGCCCTGACCCGTCAATGAACTTCCCTCCCTGCCCTCTCCAAGGAAAGTATATAAGCTCTGCTTAAGCTGTTCTCAGGGCTCTTTGCTCTATTCAAGTGAGCTCTGAGCCCCAGCATGCTGGACCCCAATAAACCCTTTGCTGTTGCATGAGACAGTCTCTTGGTGGTCTCTTCCTCCGACACTCGCCTGACCTTTACAGTGCTAACGTGTGTGCAAGGCTGAAGCTTGGTCTTCCTCTTTGAAAAGGGCCAGGCACACAGCCCCTGAAGAGGCTGCCTGTTGAGGGCCGCGCACCCTGGTGGCCGCCACTCAGCGGCTCCCGCTTCCTCCTCCATGTCCCGCCTTCCCTCGAGGTGGCTCGCCCGTCTCCACCTCCCTCCGCAGCCCCAGAGGCCATCTGGGTGCCACGTGGGAGACAGGCCGGGGATCCACGCTGCCCACAACACCTCCTGGGGTGGGCTGAGGCAAGAGCGGGCCTGGTCCACAGGCGGTGGAGCCAGGAGCAAACCAGTCTGAGGAGGCAAGATAGAGGGGCTGGGCTCCACCCGCTCAGCTGATTGGCTCCTCTGCCATGACGCTCATTGGGCTGTTTCCCCGCCCTTTCAGACCACGGAGCTGCTCATTGGGGGACTCTTTTGGCTCCGCTCACACGACCCAGCCAATCTGCCTCAAGAGCGGGAAAATTTAAAAATGACCTAAGAGTTCGGGTAGAGAGTGCTGGGGGAAGTGCCTGAGGTGGCGGTTGAGCTCTTTGAGAATTCCTGGAGAGCCAGGGTGGTGCTGGCGTGCCTGCTAAAAATAAAGTTCGTTCCTGCTTGACAAGTGGCTCATGAATTGTGCCCAGCCAGACTCCGGCAGCTGCCCACATCTTTCAGGGCTCCAGCGGCTCATGTGGCTGCCACCCCACCTTCTAGCCCCCACATGAGGGAGCTCCAGGTTGGGGTGGCCCCATAAGGCTTGTCACACAAAACTCCCCACAGTGGTCTCTGGGCCCCAGAAAGGAGGGAGACCCACCATGTCCCAGTGAGGGCTCCCCTGACGTGGGTCCCCACAGTGTCTCCCACTGGTGGTCCCTATCTGTAGCTGGGGAACTTGATAATAAATGGTTTCCTGTCTGCGTTCTCAGGCCATCCCTTTTCTCTCTGTCCTAACCTGTACCACCAACTAGGCTTCTGGCATCAGGTGCCCTGGCTGGAGGCTGATGCTACAATCCCTGCTCCTCATGTTCACCATCTACAGGATTTCCTTCCAAAGAAGAGTTTACATCCCAAATGTGTGCCTCATGCCAGTCACAAAGCCCACTCTGTGGCCTGCCTTCCTGAATAAATCTCTGCCTGTGTCTCTATTGACAGGTCCTGAATCCCTTTCTGCAGCAAGTCTAGAATCTGCTGAGGCTGAGTGAGGTCCCCTTCTCCCTCCCGGAGGCCTCCTCAGACCCCATCTGATGACAACAGGATTCCTTTTTAGAAACACACAGCCTGCTCCTCAATGGGCCTACGGGTGTGGTGGCCCTGACCTTACGCTCCCTAGTGTTATGGGATTCCTGAGACATGCGCCAGGGGGTTTCTGGTCCTTGGGCTGCAGGCTAGGAAGGAACCCGTTCAGCAGTACACTCACTGCCCCAAACTCTGTGAGAGCTGGGACCTGGGCTCTGTCACCAGACCAGCCCCTGCCAGGAACCACAGCGCTTCATCAGAACTCACCTGAGCAGACTGCCCAGAACTCCAGACCCACTTCAGCTAGGATGTCCACACTGCCTTGGTTTGTCCTTTGTGCTTATGGATTTGGGGGGTTTGACGGGTAAATTCACTCACTTTTTGCTTTTGCACACCTAAATTATACATGTTTTTGTTTGGAGGCAGACTTTTGGCTCTCAGGCCCTCTCTGCTGCTATTCAAGGTTACTTAGGGGACTGTCCACCAATCTGTAAGTTAACTCACCTGCTCCTTGAATGTGAAATCTGCTTTCCTAAATAATCCGCCTCTCTAAAAACAAAGAAAGGAAAAAAGAAAATTAACTCTCAGACTTTTTGGGCGTTGAAGATTTCTATAAAAACTTGTGCACAGGATCCTAAATTTAAGTCATGTGACCTCAGCTTGTTTCAGCTGGTCACAGCATGACTTGAATCTAACTGTCCCATTCTAGACTTGGTACGTACATTATCATGTTGCTTTGTCTCATAGCTTAAATCTTAACATAGGAGGATCTCTGACAAATGGAATAATTTAGATTTGTTACAGAAAATAAAGTTGTCTTCAAAACCGTAATACATGTTCATTTTGTTTTGTTTTTGTTTGCTTGGGGCTGGGGTTGCCTGCCAATCAGGAGCCTACATGAGTTACCCTACAGTGTGCAGATCCAGGAGCCATGAGGGATTCTGCCTCCTCCTGCTGGTGTCCCTGATGTGCTCCAGGCATGATGAGTGAGCCAGGCATCCAGGGGGCCTTCCAGAGGCAAGGGGCCTCATCCCAGGACTGTACATCTGTACTTCTGTGGGGTCACTCCTCCAGGATCCTAGACAGTGGGCAGAGGCCAAGGTCTGGCTGTGGTTCTGTCTGAGGTGCCTAAGGTACCTGCTTATGTCACTGCCTGGCAGCCCTGGCCTGCAGTTCTACTCTTGCTCTAACATCCAGAAACCCCAAATCCTCCCAAAGTCTTAGGTTCCCCCTCCTCAAGGGTGCCCTGAAATGCCTCCGTGGGAAGCAGCCTCCAGGGATCCAGGGTGGCCAGAGCACTGGTCCTGTGTGGAGGCAGTTGCTGGGGACCCAGGGCCAGAGTGACCTGCAGACTAATGGACCCACCACCAGCTCACAGCTGTTGATCCAGGATGGCCATCCTCCCCAGGGCTTCATGTACTGCTTGGCCCACCCATAGTCCCAGGTAGTCAGCAGCCATCTGTGAGAATCCCTTGGGGTCTCCAGACATATGATTCCTCTGTAATTCATGCAACAGGGGAGTCTTGGTTGGCATATTGAAAGGACCCACTGGAGAGGTCGAGCAAACCTTTTGGCCAGGATGCCAGGAGTTGAGGCTGAGCTGGCACAGCCAGGGCTGGAGCCTACAGAAGGAGGCAAGAGCTCACAGTGCTCACACTGTCCTGGCACCAAGCCTGTTCTGCACTTCACCAAAGAGCACTCTTCAAACAGTTCTCCGAAGGGGCTTGCCATTATTCCAAACACCACGATGAGCCAGAATACAGTTTGTAAATGTGAGGCTGAGCGTCTGTCCCAGCAACTGAGGCATGTTTTTCTCATCAGATGTGGTGATATTTCTCATAGGGGCTTTGCTTGCATCTTTGTGTTTGATTAACCCTGTTGTGAAGCTGTTCATCTGTATGCAGTTGGTGCTTACATCTAAAGGCTCCTCCAGGGCAGGCCAACTGGTCATGAATGGAAAATGTCTGGAGGAAATGCATCCACTCCCAACACACACAGACTTTCTTCCTTGTCCTCATTCCCTAGGCAGCACAGTGTAGCAATGACTTCCACAGAGAGGGATTGTTTTAGGTGCTGCCTGTCATCCAGAGAGGGGTCAGACTCTGTAGGCACTACTCCCTTTCAAACTGTGAGGTCCTGGAGCCAGCACCCATGACCACTGATGTCCACTGTGCTGTTAAACAAACCAGTTCAAGAAGTGGCTTCAGTCCTCAGGGTGGACCACGCCGTCCCTGTGTGTAAGTCCTATGAAGACCCTAACACCGTCACCTTAGTGGTGAGCCCAGGACCTTGCTTTGCTGTGTAGGGTCTCTCCCCGTTCTGTGACCACTGATGCCATGGAGGTGACTGATCTTGAACAACCCTTCATGCATAGGTTGGTAGACACAGATGGAGCCCACCCACACCTCTTTTCCCAGGAGCAGCCATTGCAAAAACACATTCCATCCTTTCACAGCAGCCAAAGACAGGTGGAAAAGAGTGATGTGGTGTGAGGAAAGGGAGAAGACACCCAGGGAGATCACCAGGCCTCTCCTCTGGGTAGAGCCAGGCCCTTGGTGGGAGAATGAAGTTCTAGATGATAGGTTTCCAGTTTTGAGTTTTGGCTGGCAGACAGGACCCTTCCATGTGACTCATGCCTCCACTCCAAGACTGTCTGGCACTGCCCCGTCCTCCACTGACCTGCTGGCCCTGGTCCACAGGCATGGGCCAGTTTCCCCAGGAGAACACTCATTAAGCAGCTCCCAGCGAGTCTCCCCAGTACCCATGCTGATTTCATTTTGAGATCAGTTCATAGTTGCACAGAAGTTGCAGCAGTAACTCAGGGTCCTTGTCTTGGCTTCTGTGGCTTCTTAAACACCAGCATGTTCTGTAACTGGATGGTGCCGATCAGCATAGGGAATGAGGCACCAATGCTGGGCTCCACCAGCCCTGCAAAGATGGAGTTTGATGTCCCTATCTGGGAGGCCGAGAGGCATCACCTGCCCATCTCCTAGTCTCTTCCAGCCAAGAGGGCCCTCCGCCTTGCCCTGCCCTTCATGGCCCCTGCACTGCCCATGGCTCACATCCTAGGGATCAGCCTGCTCCGATTTAAGACTCCCAGGTTAAGCATCATCATTAGTATTCTTCTTCTTCTTCTTCTTTTTCTTTTTTTTATAACAAAGATCTTTTTCTAGGTGTAGATGGACAGAACACAATGCCTTTATTTTTATGTGGTGCTGAGGATCGAACCTGGGTCCCACCCGGGCTAGGCGAGCGCTCTACCACTGAACCACAATCCCGGCGCATCATTAGTATTCTTGACAAAGGAGGCGTCCATGGGTTTACCCATCTGTATGAATTGGAAATGCCTGGGCTCCTAGGCACTGCACAGGGAAGTCCTGAAGTCAGGCCCATTGCCCACTCCAGCTCCCGTGGTGTTCACTGAAACACTCATCTGAGGGGTCTCAGGCCACCTGACACTCAGCAGCCAGTGGCCTCAATAAAGTGGGTAGACTTGAGTTGCAATGGATTCCATTCTCCTTGGATTCCAGTGTCTGTCACACCGCACCTGTGGCACAACCAGGCATGAGTGCTCTCCTGTCAACACCCAGTCATTTTCTATAGGGCAGGTGGTGGCCTGGCTTGCCTCTGGGCCCATCTGTGGGTCATATTTGGCTGGGAGGCTTCCTAACACATAGATGGGAGAGGGGGCAGCATGTCTGTGCTGTGTGTGTACATGTTGTGTGATTGTGTGAGATGGTGTGTGCATGTGTGGGTGTGTATGAGGAGTGAGAGAGCACATGGAGTGGGTGTGCATGTGGGGATGTGCAAGAAGAGTGATAGTGCATGTGGGGTGGCTATGCATGAAATGTTCAAGTGCTTGTGTGTGTGGGGTTGGTGTAGGGTGTGCATGAGAAGGGGGTGTGGGTGTGCACAAGGATGAGTGTGCATGTAGGGTGTGTATGAGGAGTGGGTGTGAGGTGTGCACAAGGAGTGGGTATGGGGTACACACGAGGAGTGGGTGTGGTGTGCACAAGGAGTGGGTGGGGTGTGCATAATGTGTGCGTGTGCACGTAGGCTGTGCAGGAGGAGTGAGCGAGCATGGTGGCAGAAAAGGGCCTGGGGCCTGCAGCCTGGTAGTGGAGTCTGTAGCTTTGGCCACCCTCCACTCTGGTTTGACCCAGAACTGCTCTTTTGTGCTTGGGACCTCTGCGCCTCCCCACCCTCCCCTACTGGCTCCTCTTCCATCCTGTGCCTGGGGGCCAGCCGTGGCAGAGGAAAGAAAGGCAGGGGTCCAGCCAGTATCTGGCCAAAGTTCCAGCATGGGTGGGGGCAAGGAGGGTAGCCTGGCAGCCTCTGGACCTTGTCTGAGGAGCCAGGCCAGGGCAAGGTGGGTAGGGAGGGGCTGCCCCCAGCCCCACAAATCAGAGGTTCTGACAGGACCCTGGCCTCCCACTTTTCCATGGAAGCCCACTGGCCCAGGCTGCAGGGAGAGGATTCTTGGGAGAGGCAATCTCTCTAGGAAGGGGGAAGAGGTTTCTGGAAAATAATATCTAGCTCAATTCAGTCAGCAGGGGGCCTGGGCATCCACCCTCTGGGCTGCCCTGTCAGCCCCAGGACCTCTGGGTGTTCTAGGAGGTTGGTGGTGGGGCGGGGGTGTGGGGTGCTGAGAAGAGCCTCCAGACTTGGGGGAATTTACCTGGCAGGGGCTCCAGGCTCAGCTGAAGCTGGCTGAAGAGGAAGAAAAAACTGGTCTGTGGGGACATGGGGCACAGGGTCCAGGAAGAAATGGAGGAGTCTGAAGGAGTCTAGGAAGTGGGGAGGGGAGGCAGCCAGGGTCCTTCCTAGCCCTCCTCCAGGCTGGCAGCAAACAGCTCTGTTGGGAAATAGAGTTAAAACAAAATCTCCTGCCAGCCCAGAAACATTCTCCACAAAGAAAGGGAAAGAAGACAGTTTTAGCCTTGAACAAGCATTAAATAAGGAGTGGGCTACTAGGTGGTCACTGTAGGCGGGCGGTGTGGCTGAAGGAAGTAGGTGACCCTTTGGGGACTACATTTTGTCCCCTTGGCTTGCCCCCTTCTCCCTCTCCCTCCTTCCTGGCTGCCGTGAGCTGAGAAGCTTTCCTCTGCCATGTGCTTCTGCTATAATGTACTCAGCTTGGGCCCAGCGCAATGGAGTCGGCCAGCTATGGACTGAACCTCCAAAATGGTGAGACAAGGTAAACTCTTCCTCCTCCACATTGTTCTTGTCGGACATTTTGGTTACAGCAATGAGAAGCTGACTAGCACAACAACCAGGAAACAGCAGGAATGGGTAGGACTCCTGATAAAATAACCCAACAGGAGTCCCACCAAAGGCAGGCCAGGGTGACCAGATGTCACCTGGGAGTCCTGGGGGACAAGAGACTCCATCAAGTAACCAGGGTGATCAGGTATTGGAGGGTTGGGCTTCTTCTAAACTGACTTCGCGGAGCCCTTGCTAAAACCAGACTCAAAAAAAAGAAGCACACCCTTGAGCACAGGACAAGGATCTGGAGCCTAACTGCAGTGGGGTCCATCAAAACACCTTTGGCACCTACAAGGTGACTGTGCACACCAGGAAGAGAAGACTTGCAGAAAGCCTCAGCCTGCTTCAGGCTGCCTATGTAGTCATGAAATATGGGCAGTGAGGTCACTCTGATAGGTCTCAGACAGGAATGAGGAATATGACTGGGTGCAGGGGGAAGGGCCAGCCTTGCTACAGGACAGCTATGAACTGACCTAACTGCTCTGCCCAGTGTTTCATGACAGGCAGGACCTGGGAGCAAAGAGAGGCATTTCTGAGCACAGGGCTGAGGGTGGGGCTTGGCACTGCTGGATGATTCTCTTGAAAAGGGATAAGTGAGAGGGTTAAAGGTGATAGGATTCTCATCAACAAAGAAGCATGATTTGAAAATTTGGAAATTTCCCAGTCTACTCATCAGAGATAGTGAGAGCGAGTTTGGAAGAGGAGAGTGTGGCGCGAGAGACTATTAGTGAAGGAGATGAGGACAGTTCTGGGCTGAGAAAATGCAAGAGTGTCCCCAAGGGCACTGTGTCCTCCATCACAGGCCTGGAGGACAGTGAGCCCAAGGAGGGGCTCCTACCTGGTCCCCCTCACGTGGTGGCTCCACCCCTCACTCCTTCCTCAGCTCTCTGCACATGGCCACCCCACCTGGACTACAAGCTGTGAGGCCCAGGCAGAGAACCTCTGTGGGCAAGGCCACCACAGAGCCATGGAGGCAGAGCCATCCCCAACTCCCCAAACTAGTGTGGACACTGGCATAAAAGTCCAGCCTGATGTGGGACTGCTCCTGACTCAGCATAGAGGCAAGACAGAAAACCCACAGGGCATGGCCCAGGCACCCAGCAATAGGGCCAGCTGCCACCTCTGCCACTCGTGAACAGGACACTGACACCCACTGAGTCTGGAAAGTGACTCCATCCCTGAAGGCTTATGGGTAGAACATCAGGCCAGAAGATTGTGGGGTTCTGTTGGTTTGTTGTTTTGTTACTGGGGATTAAATCCAAAGATGCTTTGCCACTCAGCTACATCCTCAGCACTTTTTATGTTCTTATTTTGTGACAGGGTCTCACTAAGTTGCCAATGCTGGCCTCCTTGCAATCCTCCTGCCTCAGCCTCCCAACTCACTGGAATTACGTGTGTGGGCCACCATGCCCAGCAGAAAAGATTATTCTTGAGCCTTAAGCTTCAGTGCCCTGTTGTGCTGTGGGCTTGCTTGAGACATTATGCCTCCTGCTTTCCCACTTTTCCCTTTGGAATGGGAATGACTGTCTATGCCTGTCCCCCACTGGCTTTGGAATCACTTACCTTTTGGAAACCTCCAGCCACACAGCAAGAGCAGTTTGACTCAGGATGAATTGTGACTGACCTCACCCTGCTGTGATGGACATGAGACTCTGGACTGAGACATACCAAGTTGGACTTAGGGGGCTACTGGAAGAGAATGAATGTATTCAACATGTCTGAGAAGGATGTGTATTTTGGGAGAAACTACATGGCCTTAATGCTTAGTGACACCTCACCCAAGTTTAATGTCGAAATCTGTGGAGTATTGGACAGGGGATTAGGTCAGGAGGGCAGAGCCCCCATGGGTGGCATTAGTGCTCTCATAAAAAAGGCCCAAGGAGTACAGTTTCTATCATGTGAAAGCACAGCCAGAGGTGATGTCCACGAACCAGAAAGTGGCCCTCTCCAGACACCAGGGCCATCAGTGCCGTGATCTTTGGCCATGAGCCTGCAGTACTGGGCATGCATGTTGGCTGTGTATGGGTCAGTCTGACAGCACTGCAAGGAAATGCCCAAGGCAGCTAATTTTATAAAGAGAAGAGGCTGATGTATCTTAATTTTGGCATTTCAAAGCCGTAGCACCTGCCCAGTTCTGGTGAGGGCCATGTGACATGGTTATGTTGTCCCCAAGAGCAGGAATGTGATGGAGCAAATATCACATCTGTGTGTGTATATGTGTGTGTGTGTGTGGGGGGGGAGCTCTGGTCTCCATAACAATCCTCCCTGAGGACTACCCAGATGTCCCCAGAGAACCACCTTCCTGGGGCTTGCTGCACTGACCCAGGGACTGCCCACTAGTACAAGCTCCAAATATTCCCCCTCTTCCACACAGTGGCACCCTGCAGAACAATCCTTCACTCACAGTGGACCCCTGCAGGACACCCCAACCACACCCCAACCACAGCACACTGCCTGTGGGCCCCCAGCTGCCTCCAGGAACCACATGCCCTCCTTCCCTTCCCTTCCCAGCCTAGCTCCAGGAGGAGTGGGGGAGGCTGACTTTTTGATGGACAGAGAAAGTGCTGAATGGTCAGTCTGAAGGCCTACCTCCTGCTCTCTGCTGCCCAAGGTTCTGTTTACTTTGTCCAAACCTCCCAGTCCTTACACCTGCAGCCTTGTTAGGACAGCGTCTTTAGTCTCCAGATTCCTAAGGCTGTCCCAGGTCAACCCTCGCCAGCTCTCTACCTCGAGTCCTGTGGGCCAGCTCTGCCGTCCTGAGCCTGTCCATCTGGCTCCCCAGGGACTGCTTCTTGCTGCTGCTTTCAGCCCAGCACCCTGGAGCAGGGGCCCAGGCAGCCTCTGGCCTCCATCTTGGGGAGCCCTTTTGCATGGCCAGGCTCTGGTGAGGTTCTGAAGCAGGGTCCGTGTCCATCAGGCCTGCCCAAAGGCTTGGGCTTCCTTCCTGTAGTGTCAGAGGTGTCCCTGAGGACCTTCTGGGCCCCCCTCCTGCAGCCACCTGTGGGGCTCAATATCCTCTTTATTTTGGCAGCACTGCCACCAACAAAGCTCCAGAAGATTTCCCCCTGTATTTTAATTTAATTCATTCAATAATTTAATTAATTAGTACTCAGAGTTAAACCCAGGGGCAATTTACCGCTGAGTTACAACCCTACTTTTATTTTATTATGAGACAGGTCTTGAAGTTGCAGAGGCTACCCTCAAACTTGGGATCCTTCCATCTCAGCCTTAGGTGGAGGGAATACAGGCCTGTGCCACCTGCCCTGTTGATGGCTTTTTAAAGAATTCTCACCTGAATTACAGCTCACAGGTTCCCCAAACCGAGGGTCTCTTAAAATTCTCTTATTTTCCATTTCAAATTATACTACATAAATATGAGTAACTTAAACCCAGAACTTGCCTTGGCAATGCCTCCCTGGCCTGTGAGGTTTCCTTTCTGAACCTTTCCGTTGGTGGCACGCGCATGCGGTTTCCGCGCAGTGACCTGGCGCCCCTCGCGAGGCCCTGGAGGGGTGTGTGGGGCGCCCTCACAGCCTTAGCAACCAGGTTGGGGTGCAAAAGGCCCTGCGCCACCCGCAAGGGATGCAGACAAGGCGGCTTGAGGCTCCCTCCCCGGGTCCCCACCCAGTAGGTCCTGAGTTTGAGGGAACACCTGCTCTTGAGGATCTTCCTCCAGGCCACGCCTCTGACCCCAGCCAAGCAGGAGGCTGAGGCAGGAGGATCTCAAGTTCAACCAGGCCTAGCAACTCATTGAGACTGGGGTTCGGCTCAGTGCTAGAGCCCCCGTGTAGGGGGTTGGTATTCATGTCTCATGGCACACCTGGCCAGCCCATTTCTATATGGAACCTGTCTCCCCCAGGCCAACAGTGGGTGGTGCATGGGGTTTGAGATTGGCCAGCCCCCACAGCCTGGCGACGGAAGACCCCACTAATGAGGAATGGGAACAGGGATTGCCCCGCTATGAAGCACTGGTGGTTGCTACCCTATCATTGGCAGTCACCCCAGCAAGCAGCCTAAAAGAGGCACACCTTTGTCCATGTGAAGGTTCAGAAACTAGAAAAGTGTGGTGCAGTGCCTACAAGGACAGCCACCTGGCTAGTGGTAGCTAAATTGCACTACCTTGGAAGGGACAATGAGACTGTGCAGGGGTTGATAGGCAGGTGGGATGAGGTGAAGGTGGGAGAATCACAAAGTCCGGGGTTCCATTATTTACAACATAGTATTTAGGTAGCTTCATGTAAGAGCCAGTTGCATCCTTTTAAACTATAGCCCTTCCCTTTTTCTGCCCCAGTTTTGAAAATGGCCAATCCTGTAGACTGTGGCTCTCCCCCACCCCAGCACTTCCTATCAGAGCTCAGGGCAGTGCTGCCTCAGGGATAAAAAGAGGCAGCTTGTAGAATAGTTTAAGGTGTGGTATAGCCATGCCACCTGCTTCACTCTTCCTGCTAAGGATTGCTTTAGCTATTCTGGGTCTCTTGTTTTTCCAGATGAATTTCATCATGACTTTTTCTATTCCTCTGAGGAATGTCATTGAGATTTTGATTGGAATTGCATTAAATCTGTATAGTGCTTTTGGTAGTATGATCATTTTGATAATATTAATTCTGCCTATAAGAGCAAGAGCAAGAGCAAGGTAGATCTTTCCATCTTCTAAGGTCTTCTTTAATTTCTTTCAATAGCATTCTAGTTCCATAGTTTTCGTTGTAGAAGTCTTTCACCTCTTTTGTTGGGTTGATTCCCAAGGGTTATTTTTTTTTGAGTATTTTTTTAGTTTTTTGAGTATTTATTTTTTGAAGCTATTGTAAATGGGGTAGTTTTTCTCATTTTCCTTTCAGAGGATTTGTCACTGATATACAGAAATGCCCTTGATTAATGGGTGTTGATTTTGTATCCTGCTACTTTGCTGAGCTCCTTTACTAGTTTCACAAATTTTCTGGTGGAATTTTTTGGGTCTTTTCGGTATAGAATCACATCATGGGCAAATAGTGCTAATTTGAGTTCTTCTTTTCTTACTGTATCCCTTTGATTTCTTTCATCTGTCAGCATGGTATTGGCACCAAAATAGACGGGTAGATCATTGGTACAGATTCAAGGACACAGAGACTAACCCACATAATTACAGTTACCTTATATTAGACAAAGGTGCCAAAAACATACATTGGAGAAAAGATAGACTCTTCAACAAATGGTGCTGGGAAAACTGGAAATCCATATGCAACAAAATGAAATTAAACCCCTATCTCTCACCATGCACAAAACTCAACTCAAAGTGGATCAAGGACCTAGGAATTAATCCAGAGACTCTGTGTCTAATAGAAGAAAAAAGTAGGCCCTAATCGCCATCATGTGAGATTAGCCCCCTACTTCCTTAATAAGACTCCTATAGCACAAAAATTGAAGTCAAGAATTAATAAATGGGATAATGATGAACCCAGTCTAATTCCATCTTAAGATTGGGAGCCATCTCATCACAAATCATGAAAAGTTAATTTCTGTTTTATTATAAATTCCTGAGATTTCTAGACTTGTTTGGAATTCCTGCCTGTGCTCTGAACTCATCCATGCCTGGCTCTCCTTGACCAGATAACAACTGTCTCTAAAACTTTAGTGGGGTCTTATAAATTCTGGCTCCCCCTGACCATATAACAACTATCTCTGAAATCTCAGGGGCACTCATAAATTCTGATGTTGGGATCTGAATTTACTCCCTACTTTGAAATATCATGCCATGTAGATCATTAACCTATTCTCAGCCTTTGATTATGCTTGTCTAAATCCTGTTAGCTGGAAATTCCTAAGACACCCCCTTTGCAACGTTTTGTGCTATAAAACCTTTTTCCTGGAGAGCTGGAGTGCTGATCTCTAGCCTGGCTTAGGGACAGACAGTCCTGGCCAGCTTTGTTTGTGTAAACAATACAAGCTTGTTTTAATTTGATTTAAAATTGGAATTGGTGGTCTTTTCTTTGTGTCATGGTTCAAACAACACATTCAAACTAAAAAGCTTCTTCTCAGCAAAAGAACAATCAGTGAGGTGAATAGAGAGCCTACAGCTTGGAAGCCAATTTTTACCCCTCACACATCAGACAGAGCACTAATCTCTAGGATATATAAAGAACTCAAAAAGCTAAGCACCAAAATAACAAATAACCCAATCAATAAATGGGCCAAGGAACTGAGTAGACACTTCTCAGACAACCAATCAACAAATATATGAAAAAATGTTCAACATCTATAGCTCTTAGAGAAATGCAAATCAAAATTACTCTAAGATTTCATCTCACTCCAGTCAGAATGACAGCAATTAAGAATACAAACAACAATAAATGTTGGCAAGGATGTGGGGGAAAAGGCACACTCATAAATTGCTGGCGGGATTGGTAATTGGTGCAGCCAATATGTAAAGCAGTATGGAGAGTCCTTGGAAAACTGGGAATGGAACCACCTTTTGACCCAGCTATCCCACTCCTCAGTCTATACCCAGAGGACTTAAAAACAGCATACTACAGGGACACAGCCACATCACTGTTTATTGCAGCACAATCTGCAATAGCTAAATTGTGGAACCAACGTAGATGCCTGTCAATAGATAAGTGGATAAAGAAATGGTGAAATATATACACAGTGCAATATTACTCAGCAAGGAAAGAATACAACCATGTCATTTGCAGGTAAATGGATGGAGTTGGAGAATATAATGCTAAGTGAAGTTAGCCAATCCCCCAAAACCAAATGTCTAACATTTTCTCTGATATAAGGAGTCTGATTCATAGTGAAGATGGGAGGCGGAGCATAGGAGGATTAGACAAACTCTAGATAGGGTAGAAGGGAGGGAGTGGAAGGGTGGGGGCAAGGGGTGTAAAAAAGATGGTAGAATGAGATGGACATCATTACCCTAAGTATAGGAATGATAACACAAATGGTGTGAATATACTTTGTATAAAACCAGAAATATGAAACAGATGTGCTCTATATGTGTAATATGAATTGTAATGCATTCTGCTGTCATATATAACAAATTAGAATAAAAAAATACAATTAAAAGAGGCAGCTTGCCCACCCAAGGGTGATTGCTCAATAGATGGTTGCATAGCACATCCTCTGCAAAAGTAATGTTTGCTTTACTGAATAACTTGAGCACTTGCCTCAATTCTTACAGGGCAGGGTATGTCCAACAAAGGGGCAAGCCAGCCTGAAGACCAATGCAGCTGCAAGGCAGGCACTACAGGGAGACTGGAATATGGGGTGGGGACACCTGGGGCTGAGGGATTGCAGAGCTCTCCAAGCTCAGACTCCTGCCCCGCTAGCCCCAGGTGCATCCGCATATCAGCCTACCCAACCCTCACCATGCACTCTGCACCCTGGCCTGAGTGGGGAGACACAGGCTTGGTTTTTATTATTGTTTGTTTGTTGTCTCTCTAATTTTGAGGCCCCAGCTGGAGCTGTCCAGTGCCCTTTTTGACCAGCGAGTTAAGTTCAGCCCCCAAGTCCTTCCTTTCTCCTGCTAAAATCTCCAGGCTACTACACTCCTGCCCTAGTAGCCCCAGGGCCTTGTGCAGGACAATCAAGGACAGTCCTATGCCCCTTTGGTCACCAAAATTGTTCACCTTAGCCAATCGACAGGAAGCAGGAAAAACCTATCTACTCCTACCCTGCCAGCCACTGTCAGCCCCTACAGGTCCAAGGGCTATAACCCAGCCCCAGGGATACCCCTTCACCTCATGGGGTAACAATTCTCTCCAGGGCTCTGTGGGTCTCCACCATGAAGTGCACTGGGGACATCTGTGAGAATGTCCTACCCTCCCAGCTCACTCCCCATCCTCCCAACCCTAAGTGTGAGATCTTTGCTGTCTGAGCCCCATTCTTTCCTCATCAACCCTCAGGGTACATGTACCTGGGTGCAGACCTAAAACCCAGACCCTTTCTCTTGGTAGAGCTGAGAGCTTCCTCATCCTCCCCCTCCAAAAGTGTGGATCCTGCAGTTTTAGCTGGGAGTCCATCTATGATGAGGACGGGCTCATGGAGGCCTCGGCTCTGGGGTCAATGAGGCATCAGCACAGTGACCAGGTGACCCTGGCTGTTGACTTACTCTCAGGGTCTTTGAGAAAATATTCTACATGCAATTAAATTCTTTATTTTTTTATTTTATTACAAACGAGCACACATTGCTGTGGAAGACTTGGGGAAGGTGGAGAAGATCAGAGCAGGAGGAACCAATGGCCTGCATGGAGGAGCACCCGAGACCTTCGCCCCCAGGCCACTTGGGCCTTTCTGTGGTCTGTGAGCAGGGAGGCAGAGGCCAGCAGAAGCAGCAAAGCCTTGAAATATGCCTCTGCCCAAGCTGACCAGGAACACACTTGGCAGATGCAGACACTTCACCTCTGACCACAGCTGGATTGGCCCAAGGCTCCTCTCTGCAGGGCTGAAGATGCCATCATCGTGGAGGGTAGGGGACATCTGTGGTCTGGATGCATTTGAAACACTGCCTGTACCTCTGGAGGATGGCACATATTTTTATTTACCTTTCACTGCAACCACTTCTTCCCTGCAGGGGCAGAAGCACCTCAGGTCAGTGTCATTCCTCCAACCATGTGGGTCAAATCCTCTTTTCTAGTTATGGTCCTCATCATTCTGTCCCTTTCATCTATGGACTGGACCCATCTCTCAGCCCTGGTAAGGACCACAATCTGAAGCCACATTCCCAGCCAAAGAAAAACATTACCCCAACACCAACTTTCCTCTAAAAACTCAGGAGACTCCCAGAACTTTCCAGAAGAGACCTCAGAACTCACCCCACAATGTGCACATGTCTTTCATCCATAGAGCCTGGAGCAGTGGCCATGCCTGTATGCCAGCTCCTGGGAGGCATAGGATGGAGGATCACACGTTTGAGGTCAGCCTGGTGAATTTGTGAGATCCTGTGTTGAAAAAGAAAAAAATTGGGGCAGAGTGCCCCTGGGATCCATATCAGATACCACAAATCAATAAATTCATGTATGTTTTTTAAACATCCATAGATGATATTCCAAGAGCCAGCATCAGGGCCGAGGATGACCCCAGATCTGCCCATGGAGGAAGCAAGTCCTCACAGCGCCATGCTTGCCCTGCTTCAGCATGCCTGGCCCTGCTGCCTATCTCAGCTGTCAGCTGGGCTCTTAAGTGAGTCTAGGGCTTGCCCTGATCTTTATCTTGGCAATCAGCCTTGTCTTGACCTGGGCTCAGTTCAGCACTGGACGTGGTCTGGAACTGACATCTGGCCTTGTGCCTTGTCTTGCTCTGTGCACACGGGCTTATAGGTGCTCCTGGATTGAACTTAAAGCTAGGAATGTGCAAGTCTCTGAATGAGCCCACTAACTGATGGAGCTCCCTCAGGGACAATTGCTTGGTAGATGGTATCTGTCAAAACAACCAGGCACAACAGCCTTGTAGGCCACAGGACAGGACCTGGCCCCTGCTTGACCAGCTGCTGCCTGATCCTCCCCTGGAGGGTTCTGGGATAACCACACAGAGCATGACCTCACGGCCAGATGGGCCTGAGTTCTAGTACTTGCCCTGCCCTTTGTTGCTTGTATACCACTGGCAAAGTCCCATCAACCCCCTGAGCATCCTTTGCCATATGGAAACTGAGGTGCTCACTGCTCCCTTACAGACTTGAGGCAGGTGACACGACATCAGATGTGTGGAGCATCCTGCAGGAATCAGGGCAGAAAGGAGCTCTCAACAAATGGAAGCCTGCCCTCCCCAGCCTGACCAGCAGGGTGGAGCAGGGAGCTCCTCCTGTCCTAGTGCCCTCAAGTCAGTGCCCACACTGGGTGCCGTCCATCCTAGTGCCCCAGTTCTAGCCTCCACACCCCTCACTTGCTCTTTGCTCACATTCTCTCCTCTCTTCCTCCAACTTCCACTGCTGGCTCCCTCTAGAACTTCTAGAAAAACCAAAGGAGACTCATTCCCACTCCTTGGGCTAGTCCTGGGGCTAAGTCCAGTCCCACAGCTGATGGAGGGCCCAGTCTGGCAAGGATGGTGATGGCACCAGCTCTGTGGCCATGCCCTGCTTGAGGTTGACAGGTAGGCCTGGCCAGGGTAGCACTGAGGGATGGAGCCTTGCAGAAGAATACTACAGGGCTGCTGGGAGACTGCCATGTGGACTGGCAGGCAGCAGTGTGGCCTCTCTCAAGGCAGAGGGCAAGTGGCCAGAGCAGAGCCCTGTGTGGGAGAGACTGCTGTCTAGCTTCTAGCCGACAAATAGATGTTCCTCGAAAACCCAGCTAATGAATGCACACAGAGTCTCCCATGAACACTTACCTCTGGAAAAGTGCACACAACCCTATAGTCAAAACTGCAGAATGAAAAATATTCAGAGGTGGGGGTGCTTTGGCCTGAGTCCATACCAAAGGTGGTCTGCTCCTGCTTCCTGTGGCGTTCTCTGCAGCTGCACCTCAGTCCTGTGCATTTTGTCCAACTTCTGCACTTCTTCCCCCTCACTCTTTATCACATGAGTGTTTCCTTCCTTGGTGTGAAAAAAAAAAAAATTCACGGGCACATCGTGCCTTGCTGGATAAACACACTCAACCTCCTCTTCCCCAATTCAAGTGCTTCTCAATTTCTTCAAGTGGTCAAGTGGGCAAAGTTTCTTCTGATAGATCCATCTGCATTAATAAGCCCAAGAAATCCAAGCTTGATGCTTGGTCATGTGCTGGTCCCATTACCCACTTGCTTTCCAAATATTTCCTACTGGCTTCTTGAGCTTGTGGTATATTTGGAAATGTTCAAATTCAACTCAACCTCACTGGCACTTGACACTTTCATTTTATGAAAGGATTCACAAATCAGGAGGGTGAGATCTGACCTCACATCTTGGCTTTAATATATGTTTCCAAGTGCCCAGTCCTAACGCCTCACAAGGATGGATACATTTGCCTGACCTGTTAGCTTTCGGTGGATTATTTTTCTCCTGAAAGTCCCTGTAGACTGCTCTGAATGAAGGTAAATATGATTTCTTTACACGAAAATACAGGTTCAGAGGAGCTGTATAAAGGCCAAACACAGCTCTTGATATGGTTTTGGACTCCTCAAAAGGGATACGAGAGGGAGGCCCAGGTGATGAGTGATGGGGAAGAACAGAGGACAGGAGGAGCCTTGGGAGGAGAGCAGCACTGGATGCTGAAGGAAAGTCAGGGAGATAGTGGGCTAAAAAAGCCTCTAGTTGGGCTATGGGATAGAGCTGGAGAGTGGGACAGTGGGGCCTCTTGATAGGACTAGGAAGCCCATAACATGGTGGGAAATGGTCCGGAGCCCCAGTTCACATTTTTTGTTCCTGTCAAGGTGTGCATTGCAGCTGATCCAGGGGTCCTTCTTTGGTGAAAACAGAGCACCCAGGGCCATGTCCCAGAAGATCCTGAGCATCTTTGGATGTTTGGTATTCCAACAAGAGTCACTGGGACTGGCTGTATTCATTGATACAGGAGAACTCAGTGAGTTCACTGAAGGTATGCATACTGAGGGAACTAGCTAGATGCTTGGTGCTGAGGGGATGGAGATTCACTGCAGATGCTCTTGTGCTCACAGGCATAGGTGAGAAGCCTGTGCACATGGCAGCACCAAAGGCCAAGGGAGCTTGTTGGAATGAGGAGGTGTCCTCATTTTTCCCAGGTTGCATGTAGTGGTGATCTGGATGCTCTGGTGAGGCCAAACTTGGTGGACCTCCATTAGGGGAAGGGGTCTCCTGCCCAGAAAACCTAGATGAGCCAGAAGGCATGGGGCTCAGAAAAGAATGAACCCTGCTGGGCCAAGGGCACACACCCACTACACAAAGAGGAGACTAGGAAAGACTGGGAGAGAGACGCTCACCCACGGGGCTCAGAGGACCCTGACCAAGTTAGGGGAAGGGGGACCTAAATATTAGGCCCAGAGAAGGCTGAGCCCTGTTAGGCTAGTGCTCAACCACAGGTCCCAGAGGAGACTGAGGCACTGCTGGGGAGGGGCGCTCACCCAGAGGACTCCGAGTCCTGAAACCTCCTGGAGAGGATCCCAGAGCCCAAAGTCTCACCTACCTCAGTGACAGTGTCACAGTGGTGCTTTGGTACTGGTGTGAGGGTGTCCTCCAGGTTGACGGGAAGGTGTCCTGGGCCACGTTTCCCAGGGTCCTGTCCAGGTGGGAATGGCGCCTGATGCACACGCAGTTCCCAGAGGGTTTTTTCCTGTGGTGAAATCAGAGTGCCTGGTGGCATGTCTCAGGAGATCCCGTCCAGAGTTGGAAAGTTGGCTTTCATCTGCTGGCCACAGGGACCTCAGAAATCCTGGGCATGTTGCAGTGGGCCACAAGAATACAGTGACACGAGCCAGGTAGTGGAAATCCTGCACAAGGAGTGATGCAGCCAGATCCTCGGTGCCGTTGCAATGAGAACCACTAAGGATGGTTTTTGTGGCTTCAGGCACGGGGAGAGGCCAGCGTGAATGGTGGAAAGAAAGGACAGGCAAGCTGGTTGCAAAGAGGAAGTATCCAGAGATGTCCAAATTTCCTTAGTCTTGTGCACATGGAAACCCTCCTCAGGACGCAGAGGGTGTCCTGGCATTGGAGGGAAAGGGACCCACACTCACAGTTCATTAGTAGAGCCAGGAGGCACAGTGCTAACAGAAGACTGAGTACTGGTGGGTGAGGGGCGCTCTCCCACAGGACCCAGAGGACCCTGAGCAATGGTGGTTGAGGGGATCGGATGGGACAGTTTCCAGGCAAGACTGAGCACTGTTAGGTGAGGGGCGCTCTCCCACAGGACCCAGAGGACACTGAGGCACTGCTGGGCGAGGGGCGCTCACCCAGAGGAGCCTGAGCACTGCTTGGGCAGGGGGTGGTCAGCCTGAGGAGCCTGAGCACTTCTGGCTGCAGGGTGCTCACCTGCAGATCTCAGAGCCAGAGCACTGGAGGGCAAAAGGGGCAAACCCACAAGATTCAGAAGAGACTGCCCCCTGGTTTACAAGGGGCACACAGCAAGAGTACCCAGAGGAGCCTGAGCACTGCTTGGGCAGGGGGTGGCCAGCAAGAAGGAGCCTGAGCACTGCTGGTTGAGGGGCACTCACCTACAGGTCTCAGAGCCAGAGCACTGGATGGCAAGGGGGCAAACTCACAAGATTCAGAAGAGACTGCCCACTGCTGGACAAGGGGTACATTGCAAGAGGACCCAGAGGAGACTGAGCACAGGTGGAGGAGCCGCACTCACCCCCAGGGCTCAGAGGACCCTGAGCAATGGAAGGTGAGGGGAGACAGAAAACAGCACCCAGGAGACTGAGCCCTGTTGGACCAAGGACACACACCCACAGGACCCCAGAGGGGATTGAGTGCTGATGGGAGAGGGGCGCTCTCCCACAAGACTCAGAGTCCTGGGAACCTTTTGGGCATTGTCCCTGAGCCCAATGTCTCAGGGACCTCAGGGAGGGTGGGACAGTGGTGCTCTTTCTCAGGTCTGAGGAGGTCCACCAAGAGGGTAGGAGATTGTCCTGGGGCCCATGGCACATTTTTCTCCTGTCAAGGAGAAAAAATCGGCCTTGCAGCCGATCCACAAGACTGAGTACTGGTGGGCGAGGGGCGCTCTCCCACAGGACCCAGAGGACCCTGAGCAATGGTGGTTGAGGGGAAAGTTTCTTCTCTGGTGAAAACAGAGCACCCATGGGCGTGTCCCAGAAGGTCCTGAGTGTCCTTGGATATTTGGTTTTCTCACAAGGGTCAAGGGGATCCAAGAAGCGCTGACCCTGTTCATTGATCCAGGAGAACCCAGTGGGTTGAGCAAAGGTGTCTACAATGAGGGATCCAGCCAGATTCTTAGTGCTGATGGGATGAACAATCACAGAAGATGCTCTTGTGGTCTCGGACCTAGGTGAGAAGCCTGTGCGCAGGGCAACACCAGAGGCCAAGCGAGCTTGTTGGAATGAGGAAGTGTCCTCATTTCTCCCAGGTTGCCTGTAGTGGTGGATCTGGACCCTCTGGTAAGGCCAGTGTTGGTGGACCTCTATTTGGGGAAATGTGTCTCCCCCCCTAGAGTTCCCTAAGCATGTCACCTTTTGGGGGGCTCTGATGAAATTGAGCACTTGCGGGTAAAGGATGCCCACCCAGCACACCCAGAGGAGACATAAATGTTAGATGAGGTCAGCTAACTCCTAGGACTCCTAGGACCATGAGCAATGTTTTGGAAGGGGAGCTGTAGTACCATGTTCATGGAAGACTGAGCAATGATTGGCTAGGTGAACTTTTTTAATGAGAGAGGACATTACCCAGAGAATACTGAGCACTGTGAAGCGAGGGTTACTCACCCACACTTTTTCTAGGATACTGAGCTCTTGTATTAGAAATTCTCCTTCACAAGATACAGTAGTGATTGTACACTAGTGAGTCAGGGCCACTCTCTTTGAGGACTCCTTGGGAACTCAACACTGGCAGTGTTGGTTCCTGGCTTATAGGATATTCCTATCATCAGTGCAGTCTTTCTTCTCTTGTCCCATGTTCTGTGGTGACCTTTTGGTGTCTTGGTCTCTTCATATCTTCCCTGGTCTCTGCCTCACAGTGTCCTCTCCTCCTGTTGGTCTGGCAACAGTCTCCAGGCAGTTTCTTTGGCTCTGCCCACCCTCTCTCCTTTCTACCCATGACATTTGTGATGTCATAATGGCCTGGGGAGGGGCAGGCTCAGTTGCTAGTGACACTGTGGGCTTGGAGAGGGTATGGGGGCCCTGAGTACTGGCTCTGTCCCCCAGCACAACCTTTATTTGGATTTAAGGCTTTCTTCCTCCTGTGGTTATATTTAGAGACCTGAAGAGCCTGGGCCAAAGTCTCATCATGATACTGTTGTCACTCGAGTTCTATGAATTATTTGGTTCAGGGTGCTCTCCTGGGCATCAGGGATTTGGGTTCACAATGTGACTGTGAAGATTGGGTTTGAGAGCTTCAGTTCTGCATCCACCCCTGCTGGAGCCAGGGGCCTGTTTGTCCCCTGCTTTCTCATTTGGTTCTTGTAAACCTTATTTCCTTGGTGCTCAGCCCTGGGACCCCGGGTCTCCCTCTCCTCCCCTCCTCTTCCAGCTATTACCTGGCCTTTGTGAACCTCTTGCTGCCTGGCCCTGCTGGGAACCTCACCCATCCTGTTCAGGGTCTTCTGAGCCTGACAGCAGGAGTCCCACAGACTCCTGTATGGTCCACATTAAAGGGTGGGAATAAAGTCCCACCACAGTGCCAGCCTCTGTCCTAGTTCCTGTGCATTGTCTGCCAGGTGTGGGACCAGGCACAGTCTGCCCCCTGCCACAGGCCCATCCAGTGTCCTCAGTACCACATAGTTCGAGCTTGTCCTTGTTACTTCTATTCCTCACCCCACAGACTTCTCCAGGGTGCTGTGGTTTAAAGGGAGCTGAGATGTCTGGGCCCTCTGGGGACAGAAAGGGATCCTGGTATGTCTTCAGGACAGCAGCATCAACTGGGCAGTGGGGCTGTTGCCTGGGTGCAGAGGGTCCCAGGTGCTCTATCCCCCTCACCTCCCTCTTCCTCCCATCTCAGAGTTTCTGGGATTTACCAAGAACTTCAAGGAGCCTGGTGATGATTCAGAGGCCAGTGTTCCCAAACCCCAGCATCCTCAAAAGATGGAGAATGGTGTGTTCACGTCACAGGGGCAGCCTCAGAACCTGGACCCTGCCCTGAGTTTCTCTCCCCTTCAGCTCATCTCTTTGTCAGGATTGGGAGGGGCTTAGGCCCAGGGGTGCTCCACTCCTGAGCAACACCCCAGCTCTCTTAGTTTTTTGTTTTGAGACCAGGTCTCTCTAAGTTGCCTCAGCCTCTTGAGTAGGTGGGATTATAGGTGTGGGCCACGGTGCCCAGCCTCAGCCCTCTTCTTGTTATAGACCTTCCTTCCTTATAATGGCCTGCTGTTGGAGAAGCTGTAAGAGTCAGACCCACACTGATGCCAGCCATGAAGTCACACACACTTGGGCTCACGTGTATGGGAAGCTGAAGCTTGGTCTTCCTCTCTTTGAAAAGGTCCAAGCACACAGACCCTAAAGAGGCTGCCCTCACCTGTGTGGCTCCAGGGGCTCATGTGGCTGCCCCCTCACCTTCTAGCCCCCACCTGAGGGAGAACCAGGCTGGTGTGGCCCCATCAAGCTTGTCACACAAAATTCCCCACAGTCATCTCTGGGCCCCGAAAGGAGGGAGGCCCACCATGTCCCAGTGAGGGCTCCCCTGACATGGGTCTCCACAGTGTCTCCCACTGGTGGTCCCTATCTGTAGCTGGGGAACTGGATAATAAATGGTTTCCTGTCTGCGTTCTCAGGCCATCCCTTTTCTCTCTGTCCTAACCTGCACCACCAACTAGGCTTCTGGCATCAGGTGCCCTGGCTGGAGGCTCCTAGCAGGGTGGCATACCCACTCCCAAGGACTCTGTCTTGCTCTGCCAATTTCCTGTTGTCCTTAGGAACCATGAGCAGGGGCTGTTTCCTCCCATGGCCAACTCCAGGAGCCCCCCAGGACCCTCCATGGAACTCTTCAGGTTAGGTCCCTGGAGGGGACAGTTGTGAGGAGGCCCTTCAGCACAGGCAGGTAGCAGAGGAGGACAGTCTGTGGGCCTGGTTCCTTCCCTCCCAGAGCCAGCCTCCAGGGTGACCTACATTCCAGAGTCTGGAAACTTACTGCTCAGAGGCTCCCCCAACCACAAGACCCCCTGCAACATGCACTAGGAGAGACAGAGAGGTCTTATTGGAGCTGTTACTCTAAAGAACTCTCACTCCAAAGCTCTCAGGGCCAAGCCCAGGGTTCTCCTGGGAGGGCTCAGTTGCTAGGAGCCTTCACTGCTCAGAGGATTCCTGCTTTTGATCCTGACAGGTCACAGGGAGGCCTGAGCACCTGGGGGCTTTGCCCACAGACTCCTGTTTTTTTAGGTCACATCTGACAAGGACTCTGTCCTTGACCAAATTTTGTCCAGGATCCTCTTGTTACAGGCACTCCTAAGACTGGGAATTCTCAAGAAGTCTCAGAGTGCTTTTTCCCAGCCCTAACCATAGTTCTACTGACCTGTTCCTTATTGTTTCCACCAGGGCTTCCAACAGGCAGTGCCCCGAGGCCAGAAGGGTACAACAGGCCACAGGGGACGGCAACCCAGGCTGTACTCTGCTTCTTTCCGGACAACAGTCTCCACCTTAAATGCCCTCCTATGAGGTGGGGGGTGCAGATTCACTCTCTTCCCAGGAAGAGCAAGCTGCACTTGAATTTGGTTTTCCTTTTCATGTTGTTTTTTCTCTCGTTCCTGATGCAGTTTGGCCAGGATATCCAGCCAGTTGGGACCCTGGTTTCAGGCCTCTAGCCTGGGCCCAGGACAGAACTTGGCCATGTTGGAGGACTAGAGCCCTCTGCTGGAGACACTGGAGACAGCTGCCAGAGCTTTCCCAGGGCTGGTGGACCAGAAGGAGGGACAGTTAAAGATGCTCCCTGCAGCTGCAAACCCCAGTCTTGTCTCCTGACTTTCTGTCCCTCAGAGCCAGTGCTGATTCCACATGGGCCCCTTTCCACCCTGCTCCTTTCTTGGGGGTCTCTCCTTGAGACCATTTGGGGCCTCTTTCAATCCAGGAGGAGTTCTTCTTGAACTGTTTTTCTGAAAGGTGCCATTTGGGTGTTAGTGACTCTGGCATCATCTGCAAGAAGAGAGCACAGAGGCAGATCAACTGGGTTAGTATACAGAGAGTATTTTTTAGCCTGATTACAAGAAGCCTGCAGAGAGTGTTCAAGACCCAGCATGTGGATTCAGTCCGGGTGCTTCATGCCAACTAGAGAGCATCAAGTCCAAGGTCCTGAGGGGAAACCTGATGCCACGACCCGCCCTGCACTCCATTACCCAAGGAATGGAGCCCACCAGACTGATGCCACCACCTCTGCTCCACACTCTCACCATCTGCAAGGTTTCCTTTCAAAAAAGGGTCAAGACTCCCAAAGCGCACCTCACGCCATCTGTGGCCTGCCTTCCTGAATAAATCTCTGCCTATGTCTCCATTGACAGGTCCTGAATCCCTTTCTGCAGCAAGTCAAGTCCCTGCCAGGGCTGAGATGAGGTCCTCTTCTCCCTCCTGGGACCTCCTTGGACCCCATCTGGGGATGACAGGATTCCATTTCAGAAGCACATAGCCTGCTCTTCGGGGGCCTACTGGTGTGGTGGCCCTGACCCTGGAGCCACCTTACACTCCCCTGGTGTTCTGGGCTTCCTGGGACAAGTGCAGGGATTTCTGTTCCTTGGGCTACAGGCTAGAAAGGAACCCGTTCAATAGTACACTTATTACCTTGATCACTGTGAGAGTTGGGACTTAGGCTCTGTCGCCAGAGCTGCTGCTGTCTTCCTATAGCTTCCTTGCTTACATTAGATTCTTTACAAATCCCTTTGGTGTTGCAACATTCAAAACCAAAAATCTTTAGCAGCTTGTGGTGATGCATACTTGTGATCCCAGAGGTTCAGGAGGCAGAGGCAGGAGGATTGCGAATTTCAGGCCAACCTCAGCAACTTAGCCAGACCCTTAAAATAAAAATAAAAAGGGCTGGGAATGCAGCTCAATGGTAGAGTGACCCTGGGTTCAATCCCCAGGACCAACAAAAGCCAAATATCTTGAGCCTTTCCCTCTCTGATCTGTTGCGTGTTCTTGCTGGTGATGGTGAGTGATCAGTGCTTTCACCTGTACAAGGCAGGCACTGGGCTGTCTGGAGGGTGCGCGTGGTAGGGTGGAGCATTTGGATCTGGGCCATGGCCATAAGGTTTTGTGTTAAGGTCTTGGTCCTCAGTGCAGCAGTGTTCAGAGGTGCGACTTAGGGGAAGTGATTGGATCAAGACAACTCTGAGCTCACCCATGGAGTAGCCTTTACTGAGTCATCTTGAAGGGGATCACTGGGAGGTGGGGCAGGAGGAGAGCCCTAGACAGAGGGTAAGCTCAACCCCAGACTCTCCCTCTCCCTCTCCTTCTCAGACCCCCATGAGGCCAGCAGCTTTCCTCTGCCATGAGTTCCCCATCATGACGCTCTGCTTCAGGCCCAGAATCAACACAGTCAGTGACCATGGACAGAAATTATGGAACCATGAGCCAAAATAACCCTTCCTCCGGGAAGCTGATTTCTCTGGTGATTTGTCACAGGGACAAACTTGAGTAACAGCATCTGCATTGCCTACAGGACCATAGAGCTGAACTTGATGACGAGTTCCAGGTAGGCTTAGAGAACTTGGAAGGTCTCCAGGGCCCATGTATGACAAGGACACATTTTGCTATGACTCACACCAATCATTTGATTCTTGAGCTTTATTTTTTTTTTTATTACAGACATGACTCTATTCCTTGTGGAAAGTCCTGTCAGTCATCTCAAATACCCCAATACTGGGGCTTTTGTATTGCTTTCCTAACTGGATTTGGGAAGTACAATGGCTTTTGATTACATTTTTAAAATGATAAACAGAACAAAATAAAGTGACACTGAACAGGAAAGAAATACAGAGCATACTACATACAGGTGGGATTTATATGCACAAGTCATGATGCACAATATTTTTTCCATTGTCTCCTAGTAAAAAAAAAAAGTTCAAAAATTCACTTGCTAGGGCTCAGCCTACTTCAGGTCAAAGGGATGAGAGTCAGCTTTCCATTGCTGTGTCAAAATACTCAAGATAAACAGCTCACAAAGAGGAAAGGTTTCAATCCATGGTTTTCTAACCCTACTGCTCTGGCAGCACAGCACCTCATGGTGGGAGTGTGTGGCAGAGGAGGCCTGAGCCCCTCATGCCAAGTGGGATGCAAGGAGACAGGAAGGGCCAGGTCCCCAAAGCCCTGCATCCTAATGTTCCACCCCCTCTCAATAACACCACCAACTGGGGACAAACTTCAACACATGGGCCTCTGGGCGAACATCCATCTAGCCCACAGCAGGGCACAGATAGCTTCCAGAAGCAGGGTGTGCAATAGCAGAGGCTCAGTTGTGGTCAATGGGTGTGCTGGGTCTCTGATCTGGATCACAGGGTCGAATATCCCAAGGCCTGGGAGATGGCCCAGCATAACCCAGCTGATGTTTCCTTTCTTTTTTTTTTTTAATATTTATTTATTTATTTATTTTAGTTTTCGGCGGACACAACATCTTTGTTTGTATGTGGTGCTGAGGATCAAACCCGGGCCGCACGCATGCCAGGCGAGCGTGCTACCGCTTGAGCCACATCCCCAGCCCTGATGTTTCCTTTCTGAACTGTTCCGTTGGTGGCACGCGCATGCGGTTTTCCGCCAGGTGAACTGGCTCCCCTCGCGAGGCCCTGGAGGGGTGTGTGCGGGCGCCCTCGCAGTCTTAGCAACCAGGCTGGGGTGCCAAAGGTCCTGTGCCACCCGCAAGGGATGCAGGCAGGGCGGCTTGAGGCTCCCTCCCCCAGGGGGTCCTGAGTTTGAGGGAACACCTGCTCTTGAGAATCTTCCTCCAGGTCATGCCTTTGACCCCAGCCAAGCAGGAGGCTGAGGCAGGAGGATCTCAAGTTCAGGCTAGGCCCAGCAACTCACTGAGACTGGGGTGTGGCTCAGTGCTTGCGCGCCCCTGTAGGGGATGCTCTCCATGCCTCCTGGCACACCTGGCAAGCCCATTTCCATATGGAACCTGTCTCCCCGAGGCCAACAGTGGGTGATGCATGGGGTTTGAGATTGGCCAGCCCCCAGAGGTGGTGACTGAAGACCCCACTAGTGAGGAATGGGAACAGGGACTGGCCCACTAAGAAGCACTGGTGGTTGCTACCCTATCATTGTCAGTCACCCCAGCAAGCAGCCTAAAGTGGCACATCTTTGTCCATGTGAAAGTTCAGAAACTTGAAAAGTGGGGTGCAGGGAACACCACAGCCACCTGGCCAGAGGTAGCTAAGTTGCACTACCTTGGAAGGGACAGTGAGACTGTGCAGGGGTTGATAGGCAAGTGGGATGAGGTGAAGGTGGGAGAATCACAAAGTCCAGGGTTCCATTATTTACAACATAGTATTTAGGTAGCTTCATGTAAGAGCCAGTTGCATCCTTTTAAACTATAGCCCTTCCCTTTTTCTGCCCCAGTTTTGAAAATGGCCAATCCTGTAGACTGTGGCTCTCCCCCACCCCAGCACTTCCTATCAGAGCTCAGGGCAGTGCTGCCTCAGGGATAAAAAGAGGCAGCTTGTAGAATAGTTTAAGGTGTGGTATAGCCATGCCACCTGCTTCACTCTTCCTGCTAAGGATTGCTTTAGCTATTCTGGGTCTCTTGTTTTTCCAGATGAATTTCATGATGTTTTTTTCTATTTCTCTGAGGAATGTCATTGGGATTTTATTTGGAATTGCATTAAATCTGTATAGTGCTTTTGGTAGTATGGTCATTTTGATAATATTAATTCTGCCTATAAGAGCAAGAGCAAGGTAGATCTTTCTAACTTCTAAGGTCTTCTTTAATTTCATTCATTAGTGTTCTATAGTTTTCGTTGTAGAGGTCTTTCGCCTCTTTTGTTAGGTTGATTCTCAAGGGTTTTTTTTTTTTGAGAACTTTTTTTAAGTTTAGTTTTTTTTTTTTTTTTTGAGGCTATTGTAAATGGGGTAATTTTTCTCATTTTCCTTTCAGAGGATTTGTCACTGATATACAGAAATGCCCTTGATATATGGGTGTTGATTTTGTATCCTGCTACTTTGCTGAGCTCCTTTACTAGTTTCACAAATTTTCTGGTGGAATTTTTTGGGTCTTTTCGGTATAGAATCACATCATGGGCAAATAGTGCTAATTTGAGTTCTTCTTTTCTTACTGTATCCCTTTGATTTCTTTCATCTGTCAGCATGGTATTGGCACCAAAATAGACGGGTAGATCATTGGTACAGATTCAAGGACACAGAGACTAACCCACATAATTACAGTTACCTTATATTAGACAAAGGTGCCAAAAACATACATTGGAGAAAAGATAGACTCTTCAACAAATGGTGCTGGGAAAACTGGAAACCCATATGCAACAAAATGAAATTAAACCCCTGTCTCTCACAATGCACAAACTCAACTCAAAGTGGATCAAGGACCTAGGAATTAATCCAGAGACCCTGTGTCTAATAGAAGAAAAAGTAGGCCCTAATCTCCATCATGTGAGATTAGCCCCCTACTTCCTTAATAAGACTCCTATAGCACAAGAATTGTAGTAAAAAATTAATAAATGGGATGATGATGAACCCAGCCTAATTCCACCTTAAGTTTGGGAGCCATCTCATCACAAATCGTGAAAAGTTAATTTCTGTTTTACTATAAATTCCTGAGATTTCTAAACTTGTTTGGAATTCCTGCCCATGCTCTGAACTCACCCATGCCTGGTTCTCCTTGACCAGATAACTACTCTCTCTAAAACCTTAGTGGGGTCTTATAAATTCTGGCTCCCTCTGACCATATAACAACTATCTCTGAAATCTCAGGGCACCTCATAAATTCTGATGTTGGGATCTGAATTTACTCCCTACCCTGAAGTATCATTTGATGTAGATCATTATCCTACTCTCTGCCTTTGTATTACACTTGTCTAAATCCTGTTAACTGTAAGTTCTCAAGGCACCCCCCTTTGCAACGTTTTGTGCTATAAAATCTTTTTCCTGGAGAGCTGAGGTGCTGATCTCTAGCCTGACTTAGGAACAGACAGACCTAGCCAGCTTTCTTTGTGTAAACAATACAAGCTTGCTTTAATTTGATTTAAAATTGGAATTGGTAGTCTTTTATTTGTGTCATGGTTCAACAACGGATTCAAACTAAAAAGCTTCTTCTCAGCAAAAGAAACAATCAGTGAGGTGAATAGAGAGCCTACAGCTTGGAAGCCAATTTTTACCCCTCACACATCAGACAGACCACTAATCTCTAGGGCATATAAAGAACTCAAAAAGCTAAGCACCAAAATAACAAATAACCCAATCCATAAATGGGCCAAGGAACTGAGCAGACACTTCTCACAAGGTGATATACAACTAATCGACAAATATATGAAAAAATGTTCAACATCTCTTGCTCTTAGAGAAATGCAAATCAAAATTACTATAAGATTTTGGGGCTGGGGATGTGGCTCAAGCGGTAGTGCGCTTGCCTGTCATGCGTGCAGCCCGGGTTCGATCCTCAGCACCACGTACAAACAAAGATGCTGTGTCCGCAGAGAACTAAAAAATAAATGTTAAAAAAATTCTCTCTCACTCACTCTCTCTCTCTCACTCTTTCTTAAAAAAAAAAAAAATTACTCAAAGATTTCATCTCACTCCAGTCAGAATGGCAGCAATTAATAACACAAACGACAATAAATGTTGGCAAGGATGTGGGGGGAAAAGCACCCTCATACATTGCTGGTATAGAGGAGCTCCTACATGGCACAGCCAGGGAAGAGGGGACTCCCCCCTCCAAGCGGGAGACCTCTTCCACCTGGGTGTCCGGGGTGCTTGTATACTGCCACAGCCAGGGTAGAGGGGATTTGCCTCTCCAGGCAGAAGACCCCTCCCACCTGGGTTTCCATGAAAGCTGGTATACCCTGCATCCAGGGTAGATGAAACTCGTCCCTTTAGGCGGGAGACCCCGCCCATCTGGGTATGGGGGGAAGCTCCTATACAGCTGCAGCCAGGGTAGAGGGGACTCGCCCCTCCATGCGGGAGACCCCTCTCACCTGGGTGTCTTTGGGTACTCCTACATCACTGCAGCCAGGGTTGAAGGGACTGGCCCCTCCAGGACGAAGACCCCTCCAACCTGGGTGTGTGTGTGTGGGGGGAGCTTGTACACCCCTTTAGCCAGGATAGAGGGAACTCGCCCCTTCAGGCGGGGATCCCTCCCATCTGGGCATGGGGAGGGGATCTTGTATATGGCCTTAGCCAGGTTAGAGGGGACTCGCCCTTCCAGGCGGGAGACCCCTCCCAACTAGGTGTTTGTGGGGAGCTTGTATACCGCTGCAGCTGTTATAGAGTGAACTCTCCCCTCCAGGTGGGAGATCCCTCACACCTGGGTGTTGGGGGGTGGGGGGAGCAGTATATGGCTGCAGCCAGGGAGAGAAGACTTGACCCTTCTATAAAAGGAGAGACCCCTCCCACCTGGGTGTCCTGGGTAGCTAGCTCATATACAGCTGCAGCCAGGGTAGCAGGGACTCGCCCTCCAGGCAAGAGACCCCTCCCACCTGAATGTAGGGGGAAGCTCATCTCCTCCACAGCCAGGGTAGAGGCGGACTTGCCTCTCCAGGCGGGGAACACCTCCCACCTGGGTGTCTGCAGGACTCCTATACACACCCCCGCAACCAGGGTAGAGAAGACTCACCCCTCCAGGCAGGAGACTCCTCCCACCTGGGTGTCCAGGAAAGCTGTATACCGTCTTAGGAAGAGGGGACTCGCCCCACTAGGCGGGAGACCCCTCACACCTGGATATCAGGGGGAGCTCCTACACCACCTCAGCCATGGTAGAGGGGATTCACCCCTTTAGGCGGGGGACCTCTCCCATCTTGGTGTCTGGAGGAGATTGTATACCGCCACAGACAGGGTAGAGGGGACTCGCCCCTCCAGGCGGGAGACCCTTCCCACTTGTATGTCAGAGGGAGCTCATATAACCCTGCAGCCAGGTTAGAGGGGACTAGCGACTGGATATCAGGGGGAGCTCCTACACCACCTCAGCCATGGTAGAGGGGATTCACCCCTTTGGGCGGGGGACCTCTCCCATCTTGGTGTCTGGAGGAGATTGTATACCGCCACAGACAGGGTAGAGGGGACTCGCCCCTCCAGGCGGGAGACCCTTCCCACTTGTATGTCAGAGGGAGCTCATATAACCCTGCAGCCAGGTTAGAGGGGACTAGCGACACCTGGGTGTTGCGGGGGAGCTTCTATACCTCCGCATTCAGGGTAGAGGGGAGTCGACCCTCCATGTGGGAGACCCCGCCCACCTGTATGTGTGTGTGTGGGGGGGGGAGTTTGTATACTGCTAAAGCTAGGGTAGTG
The DNA here is from genome assembly GCF_021218885.2 of Marmota monax. Taxonomy (NCBI): domain Eukaryota; kingdom Metazoa; phylum Chordata; class Mammalia; order Rodentia; family Sciuridae; genus Marmota; species Marmota monax. The sequence goes on along the minus strand of NW_026693726.1, from coordinate 5,848,824 downwards.
AGGACACGCCTCTCCAAGCAGGAGACCTCTCCCACCTGGGTGTCCGGGAAAGCTAGTATACCACAGCAGCCAGGGTAGAGGGGACTCGCACCTACATGGGGGAGACCCCTCCCACCTGGGTGTCTGGGGGAGCTCATACACTGCTGCAGACAAGGTAGAGGGGTCTCGCTCCTCTAGGCGGGAGACCCCTCCCACCTGGGTGTCAGGGTGAGCTAGTATATCGCTGCAGCCAAGGTAGAGGGGACTTGCCCCTCCAGGCGGGAGACCCCTTCCAACCTGGATGTCGGAGGGAGCTTCTATACCCCGGCTTAGGGTAGAGGGGACTCGCCCCTACAGGTGGGAGACCCTCCCACCTGGGTGTGGTGGGAGGGGGGAGGGGAGCTCCTATATCTCGGTAGCCAGGGTAGAGAGGGACTTGCCCCTCTAGTTGGGTCACCCCTCCCACCTGGATATCGGGGAGGCTCCTATACTGCCACAGCCAGGGTAGAAGTGTTGGCCCCTACAGGCGGGAAACCCTCCAACCTGGGTGTCCCAGGAGCTTTGATAGGGGACTCGCACCTTCAGGCGGGAGACTCCTCCACCTGAGTGTCAGGGGAGCTCATTTACTGCCTCACGCAAGGTAGAGGGGACTCCCAACTCCAGGTGAGAGACCCTCCCCAACTTGGTGTAGGGGGGAGCTCCTATACCGCTCCAACCAGGTAGAGGTACTCAGCAGCCAAGGTACTCGCCCCGCCAAGAAGGAGACCCCTCCCACCTGGGTGTCAGAAGAGCTCATATGCTGCTGCAGCCAGGAGAGAGGGGACTCGCCCCCCCAGGCGGGAGACCCCTCCCACCTGGGTGTGTGTGTAAGGGGGGGGCGCTCTTATACCTCCTCAGCACAGGGTAGAGGGAACTCACACCTCCAGGAGGGAGAACCCTCCCACCTGGGTGTCTGGGGGAAGGGGAGCTCTTATACCGCCTTAGCCAGAGGAGAGGGGACTCGCCCCTCCATGCAGGAGACCTCTTTCACTTGGGTGTCAGGGAGAGGTCATATACAGCTGCAGCCAAAGTACAGCGGACTCGCCCCTGCAGGAGGGAGACCACTCCCACCTGGGTGTTAGGGGGAGCTTGTATACCCCAGCAGCCAGAAGAGAGGGGACTCGTACCTCCAGGCGGGTGACGGGTGGAACTTGTGAACCGCCACAGCCAGGGTAAAAGGGACTCGCTCCTCCAGGTGGGAGACACCTCCCACCTGGGTGTCAGTGGGGAGCTCCTATACCACTGCAGCCAGGGTATAGGGGACTCGCCCCTTCCGGCCAGGGACCCATCCCACCTGAGTGTCAGGGGGAGCTCTTATACCGCAGCAGCCAGGCGGGAGATACCTTCCACCTGGGTGTCTTGGCGAGCTCCTATACAAAGGCAGGGTAGAGGGGACTCTTTCCCCCACGCGGGAGACTCCTCCCACCTGGGTGTCAGGGGAGCTCCTATACTGCAGCAGCCAGAGTAGAGGGGACTCGCCCCTCCAGGAGGAAGACCCCTCCCACCTTGGTGGGGGCGGGCCTCGTATACCGCCCCAGCCAGGGTCGAGGGGACTTGCCCCTCTAAGCAAGAGACCCCTCCCACCTGCATCGGGGAGCTTGTACACCGCCACAGCCAGGTTAGAGGGGACACTCCCCTCCAGGTGGGAGACCTCTCCCACCTGGGTGTCAAGGAAGGATAGTATACCACCACAGCCAGGGTAGACGGGACTCGCCCCTTCAGGCGGGAGATCCCTCCCAAATGGTTATGAGGGGAGGGAGCTAGTATACCTTAGCAGCCAGGGTAGAGAAGACTCGCTCCTCCATGCGGGACACCCCTACCACCTGGGTGTCTGTGGGAGCTTGTACACAACTGCAGTCAGGGTAGAGCGGACTTGTCCCTCCAGGCGGGAGACCCTTCCCACCTGGGTGTTGGGGGAGCTTGTATACCTCCACAGCCAGGGTAGAGTGGTCTAGCCGCTCCAGGCGAAAGACCCTCCCAAATGGGTGTCGGGGACAGCTCCTTTACTGCTGCAGCCAGGATAGAGGGGACTCACCCCTCCATGCTGGAGAACCCTCCCACCTGGGTGTCAGGGAAAGGTAGTATTCCACTGCAGCCAGGGTAGAGGGGACTCGCCTCTCCAGGCAGGAGACCTTCTCCCACCTGCATGGGGGCGGGGCCGAGAGCTCAGAAACCGCTGCAGCCTGGGTACTGGGGACTCCCCCGCCAGGCAGGAGACCCCTCCCACCTGGGTGTCACAGAGAGCCTGTATACCACCTTATCCAGGGTAGAGTGGACTCGCCCCTCCAGGCGAGAGACCTCTCCTACCAGAGTGTCGGGGATAGCTCATACACCACCGCAGCCAGGGTAGAGGGTACCTGCCGGTCCAGGCGAGAGACCCCTCCCACCAGGTTGTCAGGGAGAGCTCTTATACTGCAGCAGACAGGGTAGAGGGGACTCGCCCCTCCATGTGGGAGACCCCTCCTACCTGGGTGTTGGGGGAGCTTGTATACCACCGCAGCCAGGGTAGAGGGGACTCGCCCCTCTAGGAAGGAGACCCCTCCCACCTGGGTTTCCAGGGGAGATCCTATACTGCTGTGGCCAGGGTAGAGAGGACTCAACCCTCCAGGCTGGAGATCCCTCCCACCTGGGTGTTGGGGGAGGCTCCTATACTGCCCTAGCCAGGGTAGAAGGGACTCGCACTTCCAGGTGGGTGGCCCTCCCACCTGGGTATGGGGGGAGCTCTTATACCTCTGCAGCCAGATAGAGGTGACTCGCACCTCCAGGCGGGAGAACCCTCTCACCTGGGTGTCTGGGGAAAATCATATACCTCCACAGCCCGGCTAGAATGGACTCGCCCCTCCATACTAGAAACCCTTCCCGCTTGGGTGTCTGGCGTAGCTCTTTTACCGCCACAGCAAGGGTATAGGCGACTCGCCTCTCCAGGCGTGGGACCCCTCCCACCTGGGTGTCTTCTGGAGCTCCTATATCACTGCAGCCATGATAGAGGGGCCTCGCCCCTCCAGGCGGGGTACCTCTTCCACCTGGGTGTCAGGGGGAGCTCCTTTACCATCGCAGCTAGTGTAGATAGGACTCGCTCCTCCAGGCGGGAGACTGGTGTCCGTGGAGCTTGTGTATGGCCTTCTCCAGGGTGGAAAGGACTCGCCCCTCCAGGTGGGAGACCCCTCCCACCTGTGTTTGGGGGGGGGTGCTTGTATACCGCCTTAGCCAGAGTAGAGGGAAATTGTCTCCTTTAGGCAGGAGACCCCTTTCACCTGTGAGTCCTGGGGAGAACCTTTACTGCCTCAGGCAGGGTCCAGGGGATTCTACCCTCCAGGCGGGAGACTCCTCCCACCTGGGTGTCAGGGGAGCCCCTATACCGCTGCAGCCAGGGTAGAGGGTACTCACCCATCCAAGCGGGAGACCCATCCTACCTGGGTGTCGGTGGGGAGCCCCTATACCCCTGCAGCCAGGGTATAGGGGACTCTCCCCTTCCACTGGAGACCCATGCCACCTGGGTGTCAGGGGGAGGTATTATACCACCGCAGGCAGGCTAGAGGGGACTCACCCCTCCAGGGGGGAGACGCCTTCCACCTGGGTGTCCTGGGGAGCTCCTATCCCTCCGCAGCCAGGGTAGAGGTGACTTGCTCACACCGTGGGAGACCCCTCCCTCCACGGTATCCGGGAGAGCTTGTATACCGCCTTAGCCAGGTTGAAGGGGACTCGCTCCCCCATGTGGACGACCCTCTCATCTGGCTATGCGGGGAGAGCTCATATACCGCCACAGCCAGGGTAGCGGGGACTCTCCCAACTAGGCGGGATGTCCCGCACACCTGGTTGTCTGGGAAGCTCATATTCCACCGCAGGTAAGGTAGAGGGGACTTGCCCCTCCAGGCCGAAGTCCCCTCCCACCTGGGTGTGTGGGGGTGGGGGGAGCTCATATACTGACACAGCCAGGGTAGAGGGGAATCACCCCTCCAGGGAGACCCCTCCAACCTGGGTGTCAGAAGAGCGGGCTCCTATACCCCAGCAGCTAGGGTAGAGGGGACTCGCCCCACCAGGCTGGAGACCCCTACCACCTGGGTGTTGGGGGGAGTTCCTTTACCGCTGCAGCCAGAGTACAAAGGACTCTCCTCTCCAGGCAACAGACCCCTCCCAAATGAGTATGGGGGGGGGGAGATCTTATACCACCACAGCCAGGGTAGAGGTGACTCGCCCCTCTGGTATAGGAGCTCCCCCTCCCACCTGGGTGTCTGGGGGACCTCCTATACCGCTGAAGCCAGGGTAGTAAGGACTCGCCCCTCCAGGCAGGAGACACATCCCACTGGGTGTCAGGGGGAGTTCTTATATCGCCACAGGCAGGGTAGAGGGGACTCTCCACTCCAGGCAGAAGTCCCCTCCCTCCTGGGTGTCCAGGAGAACTTGTATACCACCTTAGCCAGGGTGGAGGGGACTAGCCCCTCTAGGCGAGAGACCTCTCCCACCTGGGTGTCGGAGCCATATACCCTGCAGCCAGGTTAGAGCGGACTCCCTCCTCCATTTGGGAGACCCGTTCCACCTGGGTGTCAGCGGGAGCTTGTATACTGCCACAGCCAGTGTAGAGGGGACTCGCCTCTCTTGCAGGAGACTCCTCCCACCTGGGTGTCAGGGAAAGCTAGTATACCACCGCAGCCAGTGTAGAGGAAATTTGCCCCTTCAGGCGAGAGACACCTCCCATCTGGGTGTGTGGGGGGGAGCACTATACCGGGACAGCAAGGGTAGAGAAAACTCGCACCTCCAGGCAAGAGACCCCTCCCACCTGGGTATGGAGGGAAAGTTCTTATACCGCCACAGCCAGGGTGGAGGTGGCTCGCCCCTCCAGGTGGGAGACTCCTCCCATTTGGCTATGGGGGGAGAGAGTTCGTATGCCGCTCTAGCCAGGTTAGAGGGGACTAGGCCAGAGACCTCTCACACCTTGTTGTCAGGGGAGCTCATATACCCCGCAGGCAGGGTAGAGGAGACCCCTCTCACCTGGGTGTAGGTGGGAGCACCTGTATCGCCACAGTCAGGGTAGAGGGTACTTGCCCCTCCAAGCAGGAGACCTCTCCCACCTGGGTTTCAGCTGGAGCTCATATACCACCCCAGCCAAAAGAGAGGGGACTCGCCCCTCCAGGCGGGAGACCCCTCCCACCTGGGGGGGGAGTTCCTATACTGCCTCACCCAGGGTAGAGGGGACTCGCCCCTCCAGGCAAGAGACACCACCCACCTGGATGTTGAGGGGAGCTCATAGACCTCCGGAGCCAGGAGAATCCTCCCACCTGGGTGTCAGGGGAACTAATATACTGCCCCAGCTATGATAGAGGGGATTTGCCCCTCCAGGCGGGAGACCCCTCCCACCTGGGTGTCAGGGGGAGCTCATATATCTCTGCTGCCAGGGTAGTGGGGACTTGCCCCTCCAGGCGGGAGACCCCTCCCACTTGGGTGTTGGAGGGGTCTCCTATACCCCCTCAGCCAAGGTAGAGGAAACTAGCCCCTCCAGGCTGGAGAACCCTCCCACCTGGGTGTTGGAGTTGGGATGCTCTTATACCTCTGCAGCCAGGGTAGTGGGGACTCGCCCCACCAGGCAGGAGACCCCACCCACTTGGGTGTCGCAGGGAGATTGTATACCACCTTAGCCAGGGTAGAGGAGACTAGCCCCTCAAGCGGGAGACCCCTCCTACCTGGGTGTCGGGTGTAGCTCATATACCACCTGGGTGTCCTGGGGAACTCCTATACATGCGCAGCCATGGTAGAGGTCGCTCGCCCCTCCAGGCGGGAGACCCCTCCCTCCTGGGTATCCAGGGGAGCTTATATATGGCCTTAGGCAGGGTGGAGGGGACTCGTTCCTGCAGGCGGGAGACCCTCCCATCTGGCTATGGGGGGGGGGAGCTCTTACACCGCCGCAGCCAGGATAGAGGGGACTTGCCCTACTAGGTGGGAGACCCCTCACGCCTGGTTTTCAGAGGAGCTCTTACACCCCCTCAGGCAAGGTAGAGGGGACTGGCCACTCCAGGTTGAAGACCCCTCCCACCTGTGTATGTGGGGGGAGCTCTTATACCGCGGGGAGCTTGTATAGCACCTTAGCCAGAGTAGAGGGACTCGCCCCTCAGGCAGGAGACTCCACCCACCTGGGTGTTAGGGGAGCTCCTATACCGCATAAGCCATGGTACAGGGGACTCCGTCCTCCTGGCGGGAGACCCCTCCCAATTGGGTGTTGGGGGGAGCTAGTATAGTGCCCCAGACAGAGTAGAGGGGACTTGCGCCTTCAGGCGGGAGACCCCTTCCACCTGTGTGTGTGTGTGTGTGTGTGTGTGTGTGTGTGTGTGGGAGGGAGCTCGTATACCTCTGCAGCCAGGATAGTGGGGACTCGCCCCTCCAGGCAGAGACCCCTTTCACCTGGGTGTCGCAGCAGCTTGTATACCACCTTAGCCAGGGTAGAGGTGACTCGCCCCGCCCCTCAAGGCTGGATATCCCTCCCACCTGGGTGTCTGGGGGAGCTCATATACCATGGCAGCTAGGGTAGAGGGTACTTGCCCATTTATTCGGGAGACCCTTCCCACCTGGGTATCAGCGGGAACTTGAATAACGCTGCAGCCAGAGTTCAGGGGACTCGCCCCTCCAAGCGGGAGACCCCCCCACCTGGGTGTCAGGGGGCGCCCATATGCCGCTGCAGCCAGGAGAGCAGGGACTCGCCCCTCCAGGCCAGAGACCCCTCCTACCTGGGTGTCAGGGTAGCTCCTATACCTCTGCAGCCAGGGTAGAGGGGACTCGCCCCTCTAGTCTGGAGACCTCTCTCAAATGGGTGTGTGTGTTGGGGGGAGTTCTAACCAAGGTAGAGGGGACTCCCCCCTTCAGCGGGAGACCCCTCCCACTTAGGTGTTGGGGGAGCTCCTATACTGCCACAGCCAGAGTAGATTTGTTCGCCCCTGCAGGCGGGAAGCCCCTCCCACCTGGGTGTCCCAGGAGCTCTTATAGGACACCAGCCAAAGTAGAGGGGACTCGCCCCTCCAGGCGGGAGACCTCTCCAATCTGGGTATCAGGGGGAAATTAATATACCTCCGCAGCCAGGGAAGAGGAGACTCGCCCCTCCAGGCGGGAGACCCCTTCCACCTGGGTGTCGGGGGAGCTCGAAACAGCTGTAGGCAGGGTAGAGGGGACTCGCCCTTCTAGGCAGGAGACCCCTCCCACCTGGGTGTGTGTGTGTGGGGGGGAGCTCTTATACTGCCGCAGCCAGGTTAGAGGGGATTCGCCCCTCCAAAAGAGATACTCCTCCCACCTGGGTGTCAAGGGAGCTCCTATACCGCAGCAGCCAGGGTACAGGGGACTCGCCCCTCCAGGCCAGAGGGCGTTGAGGGGAGCTAGTATACCGCCCCAGTCAGGGTAGAGAGGACTCGCCCCTCCAGGCGGGTGACTCCTCCCACCTGGGTATCTGTGGAGCTCCCTACAGGCAAGGTAGAGGGGATTCGCCGCTCCAGGCAAGAGACCCCTCCCACCTGTGAATGGGTGAGGAACTTTTTTACCGCTGAAGCCAGGGTAGAGGTGACTAGCCCCTCCAGGCGGGAGACCCCTCCCCCCTGGGTGCCCAGGGGACATTGTATACTGCCTTAGCCAGGGTGGAGGGGACTTGCCCTTTTGGCGGGAGACCCCTCCCATCTTCTTTTTTTTTTAATTTATTTTTTTTATTGGTTGTTCAAAACATTATAAAGCTATTGACATATCATATTTCATACATTAGATTCAAGTTGGTTATGAACTCCCAATTTTACCCCAAATACAGATTGCAGAATCACATCGGTTACACATCCACATTTTTACATAATGCCCTATTAGTAACTGTTGTATTCTGCTACCTTTCCTATCCTCTACTATCCCCCCTCCCTCCCCTCCCATCTTCTCTCTATACCCCATCCACTGTAATTCATTTCTCTCCTTGTTTATTTTCCCATTCCCCTCACAACCTCTTATATGTAATTTTGTATAACAATGAGGGTCTCCCTCCATTACCATGCAATTTCCCTTTTCTCTCCCTTTCCATCCCACCTCATGTATCTGTTTAATGTTAATCTTTTCCTCCTGCTCTTCCTCCCTGCTCTGTTCTTAGTTGCTCTCATTATATCAAAGAAGACATTTGGTATTTGTTTTTTAGGGATTGGCTAGCTTCACTAAGCATAATCTGCTCTAGTGCCATCCATTTCCCTGCAAATTCCATGATTTTGTCATTTTTTAGTGCTGCGTAATACTCCATGGTGTATAAATGCCACATTTTTTTTATCCATTCATCTATTGAAGGGCATCTGGGTTGGTTCCACAGTCTAGCAATTGTGAATTGTGCTGCTATGAACATCAATGTAGCAGTATCCCTGTAGTACGCTCTTTTAAGGTCTTCAGGGAATAGTCCAAGAAGGGCAATAGCTGGGTCAAATGGTGGTTCCATTCCCAGCTTTCCCAGGAATCTCCATACTGCTTTCCAGATTGGCTGCACCAGTTTGCAGTCCCACCAGCAATGTACAAGAGTACCCTTTTCCCCACATCCTCGCCAGCACTTGTTGTTGTTTGACTTCATAATGGCTGCCAATCTTACTGGAGTGAGATGGTATCTTAGGGTGGTTTTGATTTGCATTTCTCTGACTGCTAGAGATGGTGAGCATTTTTTCATGTACTTGTTGATTGATTGTATGTCCTCTGAGAAGTGTCTGTTCAGGTCTTTGGCCCATTTGTTGATTGGGTTATTTGTTTTCTTATTGTTTAATTTTTTGAGTTCTTTGTATACTCTGGATATTAGGGCTCTATCTGAAGTGTGAGGAGTAAAAATTTGTTCCCATGATGTAGGCTCCCTATTTACCTCTTTTATTGTTTCTCTTGCTGAGAGAAAACTTTTCAGTTTAAGTAAGTCCCATTTGTTGATTCTTGTTATCAACTTTTGTGCTATGGGTGTCCTATTAAGGAATTTGGAGCCCGACCCTACAATATGTAGATCGGTGCCAACTTTTTCTTCTATCAGACACAGAGTCTCTGATTTGATATCTAGCTCCTTGATCCACTTTGAGTTAACTTTTGTGCATGGCGAGAGGAGGGGATTCAGTTTCATTTTGTTGCATATGGATTTCCAGTTTTCCCAGCACCATTTGTTGAAGATGCTATCCTCCCTCCATTGCATGCTTTTAGCTCCTTTATCAAATATAAGATAGTTGTAGCTTTGTGGATTAGTCTCTGTGTCCTCTGTTCTGTACCATTGGTCCACCCTCCTGTTTTGGTACCAGTACCATGCTGTTTTTGTTACTATTGCTCTGTAATATAGTTTTAAGTCTGGTATCACTATACTGCCTGATTCGCACTTCCTGCTTAGAATTGCTTTTGCTATTCTGGGTCTTTTATTTTTACATATGAATTTCATGATTGCTTTATCCATTTCTACAAGAAATGCCGTTGGGATTTTGATTGGCATTGCATTAAATCTATAGAGAACTTTTGGTAATATCGCCATTTTGATGATGTTAGTTCTGCCTATCCATGAACAGGGTATATTTTTCCATCTTCTAAGATCTTCTTCTACTTCTCTTTTTAGGGTTTTGTAGTTTTCATTGTATAAATCTTTCACCTCTTTTGTTAGGTTGATTCCCAAGTATTTTATTTTTTTTGAGGATATTGTGAATGGAGTGTTTTTCCTCATTTCCATTTCAGAAGTTTTGTCGCTGATATACAGAAATGCCTTTGATTTATGCGTGTTGATTTTATATCCTGCCACTTTGCTGAATTCATTTATTAGTTCTAGTAGTTTTTTTGTAGACCCTTTTGGGTCTTCTAGGTATAGAATCATGTCATCTGCAAATAATGATAATTTAAGTTCTTCCTTTCCTATTTTTATGCCTTTAATTTCTTTCGTCTGTCTAATTGCTCTGGCCAGTGTTTCGAGAACTATATTGAATAGAAGTGGTGATAGAGGGCATCCCTGTCTTGTTCCAGATTTTAGGGGGAATGCCTTCAGTTTTTCTCCATTGAGAATGATGCTAGCCTGAGGCTTACCATAGATAGCTTTTACAATGTTGAGGTAAGTTCATGTTATCCCTAGTTTTTCTAATGTTTTGAACATAAAGGGATGCTGTACTTTGTCGAATGCTTTTTCTGCGTCTATTGAGATGATCATATGGTTCTTATTTTTAAGTCTATTGATGTGGTGAATAACATTTATTGATTTCCGTATATTGAACCATCCTTGCATCCCAGGGATGAATCCTACTTGATCATGGTGCACAATTTTTTTGATGTGCCTTTGTATCCGATTCGCCAGAATTTTATTGAGGATTTTTGCATCTAGGTTCATCAGAGATATTGGTCTGTAGTTTTCTTTCTTTGAGGTGTCTTTGTCTGGTTTCGGAATCAGGGTGATGTTGGCCTCATAGAATGAATTTGGCAGAGCTCCTTCTTTTTCTATTTCCTGAAATAACTTGAAAAGTATTGGTATTAATTCTTCCTTAAAGGTTTTGTAAAACTCCACTGTATACCCATCCGGTCCTGGGCTTTTCTTGGTTGGAAGTCTTTTGATTGCTTCTTCTATTTCATCTATTGTTATTGGTCTGTTTAAGTTGTGAGTATCCTCCTGACTCAGTCTGGGCAAATCATATGACTTAAGGAATTTATCCATGTCTTCACTATCTTCTATTTTATTGGAATATAGGTTTTCAAAATAATTTCTAATTGTCTTCTGTATTTCTGTAGCGTCTGTTGTGATATTGCCTTTTTCATCCCGTATGTTAGTAATTTGAGTTCTCTCTCTTCTTCTCTTGGTTAGCATGGCTAAGGGCCTGTCGAGAACTTATTTATTTTTTCAAAGAACCAACTTTTAGTTTTGTTAATTTTTTCAATGGTTTCTTTTGTTTCAATTTCGTTGATTTCCGCTCTGATTTTAATTATTTCTTGCCTTCTGCTACATTTGCTGTTGTTTTGCTCTTCCTTTTCTAGGGCTTTGAGATGAAGTGTGAGCTCATTTATTTGTTGGTTTTTCCTTTTTTTGAGGAATGACCTCCAAGCGATGAATTTCCCTCTTAAAACTGCTTTCATTGTGTCCCATAGATTCCGATATGTTGTGTCTGTATTTTCATTTATCTCTAAGAATTTTTTGATTTCCTCCTTTATGTCTTCTGTAACCCATTGATCATTCAGTAACATATTGTTCATTTTCCATGTGATGTAGGATTTTTCCTTCCTGTAAATATACAGGGGTGGAGATAATACCATGCATTTTATCTGATCATAATGGAATGAAACTGGAAATCAATGATAAAAGAAGGAAGGAAAAACCCCTCCCATCTTCTATGGGTGGGGAGCTCATATACTGATGCAGCCAGGATAGAGGGGACTGGCCCCACTAGGCGGGAGACCCCTCACACCTGGTTGTCAGGGGAGCTCATATACTGCCACAGACTTGGTAGAGGGCACTCGCCACCCCAGGCGGGAGACCCCTCTCACCTGAGTGTAGGGGGGAGCTCCTATACCGTCACAGCCAGGGTAGAGGGGACTCGCCGCTCCAGGCAGGAGACTCCTTTCACCTGGATGTCAGAGGGGGCTGTATACCCCCTCAGCCTAGGTAGAGGAAACTCGCCCCTCCAGGCGGGAGAACCCTCCTACCTGGGTGTGTGTGGAGGTGCTCTTATACCGCAGCAGCCAGGGTAGTGGGGACTCGCCCCTCCAGGCAAGAGACCCCTTTCAGCTGGGTGTCACAGGGAGCTCCTAGACTACCTAAGCCAGGGTAGAGGTGACTCGCACCTCCAGGCAAGAGACCCCTCCCACCTGAGTGTCCGGGGAAGCTCGAATACCTCCACAGTCAGGGACTATCCCCTACAGGCGGGAGACCCCTTCCACCTGGGTATCCGGGGGAGCTCTTATACTGCCACCGCCAGTGTAGATGGCTTCACCCCTGCATGAGGAAGACGCCTCCCACCTGGGTGTCCCAGGAGCTGTTATAGGGTGCCAGCCAAAGTCGAGGGGATTCGCCCCTTCAGGCGGAACATATCTCCCACCTGTGTGTCGGGGAGAGCTCCTGTACAGCTGCAGCCGGGGTAGAGCGGAACCGCCCCTCCAGGTGGGAGACCCCTCCCCCCCTGGGTTTTGGGGGAGCTTGCATACCGCCTCAGCAATGGTAGAGGGGACTCGCCCCTCTGGGCAAGAGACGCCTCCCACCTGTGTGTTGGGGGGAGCTTATATACCTCTGCAGCCAGGGTAGAGAAAACTTGCCCCTCCAGATGGGAGAACCCTTCCAACTCGGTGTCGAGGGAAATCCATAACCGCTGCAGCCAGGGCAGAGGGGACTCGCCCCTCCAGGAGGGAGACCCTCCCACCTGGGTGTCAGGGGAGCTCCTTTACCGCCAGCAGCCGTGGTAGAGGGGACTCGCCTCTCCATGCGGGGCACCCCTCCCACTTGGGTGTCTGCAGGAGCTGGTATATCGCAGCAGCCAGGCTAGAGGGGACTCGCCCATCCAGGCGGGGGACCCCTCCCACCTGGGTGTCAGGAAAAGCTAGTATACCACTGCAGCCAGGGTAGACGGGACTCGCCCCTTCAGGCGGGAGACCCCTCCCATCTGGTATGGGGGGGGGGTAGAGGGGACTAGCCCCTCCATGCGGGAGACCCTCCCACCTGAGTGTTGGGTGGAGCTCCTATACCTTGGCAGCTAGGGTAGAGGGGACTCGCCCATTCCAGACAAGAGATCCCTCTCACCTGGGTATGGGGTGTGGAGTTCTTATACTGCCCCAGCCAGGGTAGCGAGGACTCGCCCCTGCAGGCAAGAGACCCCTGCCACTTGGGTGTCAGGGGGGAGCTTGTATACCACCTTAGCCAGGGTGGAGTGTACTCGTCCCTTCAGGCGGGAGACCCCTCCCATCTGGCTATGGGGGGAAGGAGTTCATATACCACTGCAGCCAGGATAGAGGGGACTCGCCCCTCGAGGCAGGAGACCCTTCCCACGTGGGTGTCAGAGGGGGCTCCTTTACCCCCGTAGCCAGGGAAGAGGAAACTCGCCCCTCCAGGCGAGAGAACCCTTCCACCTATGTTTCAGTGGGGGCAACTCCTAAACTGCTGCAGCCAGGGTAGTGGGGACTCGCCACTCCAGTCAGGAGACCCCTTTCACCTGGGTGTCGCCGGGAGCTTATATACCATCTCAGCCAGGATAGAGGGGACTCGCACCTCCTGGCAAGAGGCCCCTCCCACCTAGGTGTCTGGGGAAGCTCATAGACCACTGCAGCCAGGGTAGAGGCTACTTGCCCCTCCAGTCAAAAGACCCCTCCCCAGGGTGTCAGGGGGAGCTCCTATACCAGCAGCCAGGGTAGAGGGGACTCGGTCCTCCATGTGGGAGACCCTTCCCACCTGGTTGTCGTGGGGATCTCGAATACCGCCACAGCCAGGGTAGAGGGGAGTAGCCCCTACAGGCGGGAGACCCCTTTCACCTGAGTGTCGGGGGGAGCTCGTATACCTCCGCAGCCAGGGTAAAGGGGACTCATCCCTCCAGGAGGGAGACCCCTCCCAGATTGGTGTCATCGGGAGCTCCTTTACAGCTGCAACCAGAGTGGACGCCCCTCTCTAGGTGGGGGACCCCTCTCACCTGGGTGTGTATGGGAGCTCATATACCGTAGCAGCCAGGGTAGAGGGGAGTCACCCCTCCAGGCGGGGGACCCATCCCACCTGGGTGTCGGGGGTAGCTTCTTTCCCGCTGCAGCCCATGTAGAGGTTACTCGCCCCTCCATGCGGGAGTCCCCTTCCAACTGGGTGTCAGTGAAAGCTAGTATACCACTGCAGCCAGGGTAGAGAGGACTTGCCCCTCTAGGTGGAAGACCCCTCGCATCTGGGTGTTGGGGGAGGTCGAATACAGCTGTAGCAATGGTAGAGGGGACTCGCTCCTCCAGGCGGGAGAACCCTCCCACCTGGGTGTGTGTATGGGGGTGGGGGGAGCTCCTATACCGCCACAGCCCAGGTAGAGGAGACTTGCCCCTCCAGTCGGGAGACCCCTCCCACCTGAGTGTCCTGTGGAGGTGGCATACTGCCACAGCTAGAGTAGAGAGGACTCGCCCTTCCAGCAGGGAGACCCCTCCCACCTGGGTATCAGGAGAAGCTCTTATACTGCCACAGGCAGGGTAGAGGGGACTCCACCCTCCAGGCGGGATACTCCTCCCACCCGGGTGTCAGGGGAGCTCCTGTACTGCAGCAGCCAGGGTAGAGGGGACTCGCCCCTCCCGGCGAAAGACCCCTCCTACCTGAGTGTCAGGCGAGCTAGTATACCACCCCAGTCAGGGTGGAGGGAACTCTCACTTCCAGGCGGGGGACCCCTCCCACCTAGTTGTCAGGGAAGCTCCAATACCTCCGCAACCAGGCTAGAGGAGACTCACCCCTCCAGGCTAGAGAACCCTCCCATCTGTGTGTTGGGAGAAGCTCACATACAAGACCCCTCCCACCTGGGTGGGGGTGAGCTTGTATAACACCTTAGCCAGGGTAGAGGGACTTGCTCCTGGAGGCAGGAGACCCCTCCTACCTGGGTGTCGCGGGTAGCTTATATACCACCGCAGCCAGGGTAGAGGGTACTTGCCTGTCTAAGCCGGAGAACACTTCCATCTGCGCATAAAAATGGGGAGCCTGGGTAGAGGGGACTCGCCCCTCCAGGAGGGAGACCCCTCCCACCTAGGTATCAGGAGGAGCTCTTATACTGCCACAGGCAGGATAGAGGGGACTATAACCTCCAGGCGGGATACTCCTCCCACCTGGATGTCAGGGGAGCTCCTGTACTGCAGGAGCCAGGGTAGAGGGGACTCGCCCCTCCAGGCGAAAGACCCCTCCTACCTGAGTGTCAGGCGAGCTAGTATACCACCCCAGTCAGGGTAGAAGGGACTCTCACTTCCAGGCGGGGGACCCCTTCCACCTAGTTGTCAGGGGGAGCTCATATACCACAGCAGCCAGGCTAGAGGAGAATCACCTCTCTAGGCTGGAGACCCCTCCCACCTGTGTGTTGGAGGGATGGGAGGAGTATACTGCTGCAGCCAGGGTCCTGGGGACTCGCCCCTCCAGGCAGGAGACGCCTCCCAGTTATGTGTCGCGTGTGTGGGGGGGGAGGGACTCCTATACCGCCCTAGCCAGGGTAGAGGGAACTCGCCCCTACAAGCGGAAGACCCCTCTCACCTGGGTGTTGGCTGGAGTTCCTATTCCTCAGCAGCCAGGGTAGAAGGGACATGCTCCTCCAGGGGAGAGACCCCTTTAACCTTTTTATTTGGGCGAGCTTGTATTCCGCCTTAGGCAGGGTAGGGGGGACTCGCCCCTCCAGGCGGGAGACCCCTCCCATCTAGGTGTCGCAGGGAGCTTGTATAACACCTTAGCCAAGGTAGAGGGACTCGCCCCTCGTGGCGGGACACCCCTCCTACCTGGGTGTGGGGGGTAGCTCATATAGCACACCATGCAGGGTAGAGTGTACTTGCCTGTCCAAGCGGGAGAACACTCCCATCTGGACATAAAAGGGTTTTTTTGTTTGTTTGTTTGTTTGTTTTTTTTCTCTATACCACTGCAGCCAGGGTAGAAGGGACTCGCCATCCAGGCAGGAGAACTCAGGAGTTCTAATACTTCTGCAGCCAGGAGACGGGGGAATCACCCCTCCAGGCTGGAGACCCCTCCCAACGGGGTATATCACAGCAGCCAGGGTAGTGGGGACTCCCTCCTCTAGAGGAGAGACCCCTCTGACGTGGGTGTCCGGGGGAGCTCCCACCACAGCCAGGGTAGACCCCGCTAACCTGGGTGTCAGGGTTAGCTCCCACCGGTAGCCAGGGTAGAGGAGACTCCCCCCTTTCGGGGGAGACCCCCATAACCTGGGAGTCGGAGGAAGCTCCCACCGCACTCAGGGTAGAGGGGACTCCCCCTCCGGGGGAGAGACCCCCCTAACCTAGGTGTCGGGGGGGGGGGAGCTCGTATACCACTGCACCCAGGGTAGAGGGGACCCCCAACTCCAGGGGGAGACCCCTCTAACCTGGGTGTCTGGGGGAGCTCCCATACCATCACACCTAGGGTAGAGGGGACCCCCACCTCCAAGGGAGAGACCCCTGTACCCTGGTTGTGAGGGTGAGCTCCCATACCACCGCACCCAGAGTAGAGGGGACTCCCCCCTCCAGGGGAGAGACCCCTCTAACCTGGGTGTTGGGGGGAGCACCCACCGCACCCAGAGTAGAGGGGACTCCCTTCTCCAGGGGGGGAGACCCCTCCAACCTGGGTGTGTGGGGGGGAGAGCCCACCGCACCCAGGGTAGAGGGGACTCCCCCCTCCAGGGCGGGAGACCCCTCTAAAAAAATGGGTGTCCTTGGGAGCGCCTGGGTGTCGGGAGGCCCTGGGTGTCGCTTCCCCCTTCAGGGGAGAGACCCCTCTAACATGGGCATCGGAGGTAGCTCCCACCACTGCCCAGGATAGAGGGCACTCCCCTTCTCCTGGAGGCAGACCCATCTAACCTGGGTATTGAGGGGAAGCTCCCACCGACACCCAGAGTAGAGGAGGGACTCCTATCCCCCGGAGGCATACCCCTCTCACGTGGGTGTCAAAGGGAGCTCGTATACCATCGCGCCCAGGGTAGAGGGCACTCCCCCCTCCAGAGGGGAGACCCCTCTAACTTGGGTGTTTTGGGATTCTCCGGTACCATTGCATCCAAAGTTGAGGGGACTCCCCCCTCCAGGGTGGAGACCCCTCTAACCTGGGTATCAGAGGGAGCTCCTGTACCATCGCACCTAGGATAGAGGGGACTTTCCCCTCCAGGGGAGAGACCACTGGAACCTGGGTGTCAGGGAGAGCTTGTGTACCATTGTACCCAGGGAAGAGAAGACTCCCCTTCCAGGATGGAGACCCCTCTAACCTGGGTGTCTGAAGGAGCTCCTGTATCATCATTCCCAGGGTAGAGGGAACTCCCCTCTCCAGGGGAGAGTCCCCTCTAACATGGGTCAGGGGGAGCCCATGTGCCATCGCACCCAGGGTACAGTGGACACCCCCTCCAGTGGGGAACCCCCTCTAATCTGGATGTCAGGGGGAGCTCCCACCGCACCCAAGGTAGAGGGACTCTCCCCTCCAGAAGGGACACCTCTGTAACCTGGGTATGGGGGCGCGGGATCTCTCACAAGAATAGAGGGGACTCCCGGCTACAGGGGGGAGACTCCCCTCTAACCTGGGCGTCAGGGGGAGCTCCCACCGATGCCCAAAGTAGAGAAGACTCACCCCCTCTGGGGGGGGGTGCAGACCCATCTAACCTGGGTGTCTGGGGGAGCTTGTGTACCATCTTACCCAGTGTAGAGGAGACTCCCCCCTTTAGCGGGGAGACCCCCTCTAACGTGGGTATCAGGGAACTCCGTGTACCATTGCACCCACGGTAGAGAAGCCTACCCCTGGCATGGGGCAGACCCGTCTAACCTGGGTGTCCGGGGGGAGCTCCTGTACCATTGCACCCAGGGTAGAGGGGACGCTCCCCTCCAGGGGGGACAACCCTCTAACCTGGGTGTGGGGGAAGTTCGTATACCATCACACCCAGGATAGAGGAAACTACCCCCTCTAGGGGAAAGACCCCTCTAACCTGGGTGTCAGGGGAAGCTCCATGTCCACCAAGAATAGAGGGGGTACTCCCCACTCCAGGAGGAGAGAACCCCCTCTAACCTGGGTGTCGGGGGGAGCTCCCACCGCAGCCTAGGGTAGAGGGGACTCCTCTCTCCAGGCAGGGGACCCCCTCGAACCTGGGCGTCGGGGGAACTCCCACTGCCGCCCAGGGTAGAGGGGACTCCCCCATCCAGGAGGAACCCCCCCTCGAACCTGGGCATCCAGGGGGAGCTCCCACCACACCCAGGGTAGAGGGGACTCCCCTTTCCTGGGAGGAGTCTTCTTTAACCTGGGCATCCAGAAGATCTCTGACCACATCCACAGTATTGGGGACTCCTTCCCTCCAGGGAGGAGGCCCCTCTAACCTGGGCGTCTGGGGAGCTCATATACCAATCCCAACAAGGGTAGAGGGTTCTCCCCGCTCCAGGAAAAAAAATATCCCTCAAACCTGGGTGTGCGTATGGGGTGGGGAGGGAGCTCCCACTGCACCCAGGGTAGAGGGAACTCCCACCTCCAGGGTGATGTCCCCTCTACCCTGGGTGCTGTGGGAGCTCCCCGCCCCCACATCCAGGTTAGAGGGGCCTCCCCCTGGATGGGGGGAGTTCCATCTATCCTGCGTGTGTTGAAAGCTTTTCCCAATGCCTAGTTTAGAGGGGTTTTCCTCCCTCCAGGCGGGAGACCCCTCTAAACCTGGGTGTCGAGGGGAGTTCATATACCATCGCACCCAGTGTAGATGGGACTTTACCCTCCAGGTGGGAGACCCCTCTAACCTGGGCATCGGGGGAGCTCTTACCGCACCCAGGGTAGAGGGCATTCCCCCCTCAAGGGGGGAGGCCCCTCTAACTTGGGAATCGAGAAGAGCTCCCACCGCACCCCCGGTGAAGGGGACTACCCCCTCCAGGGGCGAGACCCCTCTCACCTGGGTGTTGGGCAGGAGCTCGGATAACATTCCACCTGGGTGGAGGAGACTCCCCCTCCAGGGTGGAGACCCCTCTGACGTGGGAGTTGCGGGGGCAGGGGGAGCTCATATACCCCGGTACCCTGAGTGGAGGGGACTCTCCCCTCCAGGGGCGAGACCCCTGTAACCTGGGTGTGTGTGGGGGGGCTCATATACAACTGCACCCGGGTGGAGGGGACTCCCCCCTAAGGGGCGAGATCCCTCTAACTTGGGCATCACGGTGGAGCTAGTATACTCCTGCACCCTGGGAAGAGGGGACTCTTCCCTCCAGGGGGGAGACCCCTCTAACCTGAATATCGTGGGGATCTCCTATACCACCACATCCCGGGCAGAGGACACTCCCTCTTTCGGGGGGAGACCCCTCTAACCTGAGTGTCTCAGCGAGCTCGTACACCACACCGCACCCTGGGTAAAGGGGACTCCCCCTTCCAGGAGGGGACCCTCTAACCTGGGAGTCAGGGAAAGCCAGTATATTACTGCACCCCTAACTTGGGTGTTGAGGGGAGCTCCCACCTCACCCCAGGGGGAGCTCATATACTGCACCCCTTACTTGGATGTCAGGGGGAGCTCCTACCACACCACGTATAGAGGGTACTCCTCCCTCCAGGAGGGACACCCCTCTAACCTGGGTGTTGAGGGTGCTCTCACGGCACCCTGGTTAGAAGGGAACTCACCTCCAGGGAGGAGACCGTTGTAACCTGGGTGTTGTGCAGAGCTCCCACTGCAGCCCGGGTAATGGGGCCCTTCCATCCAGGGGAGAGACTCCTCTAACCTGGGTGTTGCAGGAGCTCCCAACTCACCCCGAGTAGAGGGGACCCCCCTCCAGGCTGGAGACCCCACTAACCTGAGTTTCAGTTAGAACTCCCACCCCTCCCTAGGTAGAGGGGACCCCCTTTTCCAGGAAGGAGACCCCTCTACCCTGAGTGTTGGGGGAGATTTCACTCCGTTGCACCCAGGGTAGAGGGGACTCCACCTTTAGGGGGAAGATGCCTCTAACCTGGGTGTCCGGGGGATCTCCCAAACCATTGCACTTATGGTAGAGGGGACTCCACCCTCCAAGGGGGAACACCCCTCTAACTTGGGTGTCTGGGGCTAATTGAATACCATCGGACCCAGGTGGATTGGTCTCCGCCCTCCAGGGGGAAGACCCCTCCTACCTGGGTGTCAAGGAGAGCTCCCACACCATCGCACCCAGGGTGGAGGGGACTCCACCCCTCCAGGGGGGAGGCCCCTCTAACCTGGGTGTTGGGGGGAGCTCCCAACACACCCAGAGTAGAGGGAACTCCCCCCTCCCCCTCCCGGGGGCAGACCCCTCTAACCTGGGTGTTGGGAGGGAGCTCCTGCTGCCACACGGGATAAAGGGTAGAGGGGACTCCCCCCTCCTGGGGGAAGACTCCTCTAACCTCGCTGTAGGTGTTGGGCTGAGCTTGTATACCATCGCACCCATGGTAGAAGGGACCCCCCCTACATGGGGGAGACCCCTCTAACCTGGGTGTCAGGGGGAGCCTCTATACCATCGCACCTAGGGTAGAGGGGACTCCACCCTTCAGGGGGAGACCCCTCTAACTTGTGCGTTGGGGGTTAGCTCACACCGCACCAGGGTAGAGGGGACCCCCTCCAGGGTGACCTCCCTCTTCCTAGGTGTTGGGGGAGCTTCCTCCACACTCAGGGTAGAGGGGACTCCTTTCTCTAGGACGGAGACCCCTATAACCTGGGCATCTGCGGGGGCTCCCCTGGATGCCCAAGATAGTGGGTACTCCCCCCGAAAAGGCAATGACCCTTCTAATCTGGGTGTTGGGAGGGACTACCCCCGACGCCCAGGGTAGAGGGGAATCCCCCCTCCAGAGGGGAGACCCCTCTAACCTGGGTATCATGGGGGGGCTCCTATACCACAGCAACCAGGGTAGTGTGGACTCCCCCCTCCCAAAGGGACCCCCCTCTAA
Source organism: Marmota monax (assembly GCF_021218885.2). NCBI lineage: Eukaryota > Metazoa > Chordata > Mammalia > Rodentia > Sciuridae > Marmota > Marmota monax. Next base: position 5,828,318 of record NW_026693726.1, on the reverse strand, counting down.
CCTGGGTGTCGGGGGTGGGCTCCTATACCACAATACTCAGGGTAGAGGGGACTCCCTTCTTTAAGGGGAGAGCCTTCTATCCTGGGTGTCGGGTGGGGGGCTCATATACCTCCGCACCTAGGGTAGAGGGGACTCCCCTTTCCAGGTGGGAGACCCCTTTAACCTGGGTGTTGGGGTGGGGGGCTCACATACCCCTGCATCCATGGTACAGAAGAATCCCCCCTCCTTGTGGGAGACCCCTTTACCTGGGTGTCCGAAGGAGGGGAGCTCTTTTACCACCACATCCAGGGTTTAGGGGACTCCCCTCCAGGTGGGAGTCCCCTGTAACCTGGGTGCGGGTCCGGGGCTCATATACCACTGCACCCTGGGTCTTCCCTCTAAACTGAATATTTGGAGGAGTTCGTATACCACCGCACCCCAGGAAGAGGGGACTTTCCTTACCAGGAGGGAGTCCCCACAAAACCTGGTGTTGTGGGGAGCTCATATTCCACCGCACCAGGGTAGAGGGGACTCCCCCTTCCAGGACACTCTAACCTGAGTGTCTGGGCCAGCTCATATTCCACCGCACACTGGGTACAGGGGACTCCTTCTTCCAGGGGGGAACCTTCTAACATCAGTTTCGTTTGGATCTCCCACTGCACCCCTGTGTTGAGAGCCACAGCCCAAGGGGCCCCAGCAAACTTCCAGCTGCCAGCTGATGATTGGCTCACAGAGGCCCCAGCAAACTTCTAGCTGCCAACTGATTGGCTCCTCTGCAGTGATGCTCATTGGGCTGTTTCCCTGCCCTTTCAGACCACAGAGCTGCTCCTTAGGGGACTTTTTTTGGCTCTACCCATATGACCCAGCCAATCAGCCTCAAGAGCAGGAGGAGTGGGGGAGGTGGAGAGGCTTGTGGGAAGCAGGTGGTGGCAGTTGGGCTCTGAGGGTTTTCCTGAGGAGCTGTGTAGTGCGTGTGTGTGTGTTCTAAAAATAAAGTTAGTTTCTTTTGACAAGTGGCTCCTGAATTGTACCCAGCCAGACTGTGGCACCCCTGGTAGTGGGGACCCCCCCATCCAGGGTGGAGCTTTGTATGGGGTTTCATAAATTGACTTCCAGACCACTCACTTATAATCGAATCAAGCCTTTATGAAGCACACTAGTGGAGACTGACCAAAACATAAAGCTGTTCCACTGATCAACCCCAAACAATTGCAAGGGCACTCCTTATAAGCCTGAAAACCACAAAAGGTATATTCGGAGGTCTAGCCAATGCAAGCAAGCCAGGTTACAGAAGTGGGAGAGTGCAGTCAAGCTGGGGGAAGCCTAACAAATCACAGTTAGCACAATTACCCCAGTTACAGAAACAGAGCCCCATTACCCTAGTTACAGGAACAATGCCCCATTAGGTAGTTCCGTGTTCTCAAAGGTTTCTATAGCAAAAGGAAAATAACATCTTGCCTCAGTTATGACCCTTCTACTTGGCATGGTTGTTTTACAGAATGGAGTCACAAAACAAAATGGAGTCACATTTGCTTTTATTATCACATTGTGTTGGCCACAATTTAGAAATGTGTGCATTTAAAATATCAATACATAGTGGCACATAGGTGATACTCATAAATAGAAAGGGGGAAAAAGATAAAAATTTGATAATGCGGGGGATCCAACATGGTGGCGAGAGGGGAGGCAGCGCTTTCAGTACCTCCTCAACAAAGGAGTCAGAGAGACGCATGGATACGCTTAGATATGACCTGCTGAGAAACTCCTAGCAAAATTCCACTAAAGAGAGACCGGCCGGGAATTGGAAGGATTTTTGGAGGTGACAATCTGCGCTAGACGAGTGAATCTCCGCCACGCAGCACAGAGGTCCAGACCCGCCAGCCGCTGCCCGCGCGACTCGGCGACTGTCGGCTGCCTGCACGCGGCCCCCGCGTCAGGGCGGATAGCCCCCGAGGCGCAGCGCCGCAGGAGCGGTGCAGGGACTCTAGGAAGAGGTCTCTCGCCAAGCCTTCATGAAATAGCAAACCGGGAGCTGAAACCAACCAGAGACAGACCAGTCCCACCCCTCCCTTCGGACAATCTGGCAAGGAGCCTGGGGCCCACCATAGCAGAGTGGTGACATCACCAGAGTTCCGCCGACAGAATTCCTTCCCAGCGGAATCCACATTAGCAGGTGTGTGACTCCCACCCCCTCCAGATACAAGCAGCCAGGAAACCACCGGGGGCGTGTCTGTAGGGAAGCAGAGGGGATTCCAGATCCCCACCTCCCCTTAACACCAGCGGCGACACCCAAGATCTTAGCCGCCAGTTTCTGGGGGTGTGCCCACCAAAGGGGTCCTGAAAAATTTAACTGTTGGTTCCCAGATCACCCCACCACAGCACTGGGGCTTAATTGAATGACAGAGAGGGTGTTCATCTTTCGGGATATAGGACACGCGGTGGGGCTGCAAGTGTAATCAGATCCTTGGGGAACCGCCTCTGGTGAACAGGACCTGGCTGGCTGGCTGGGAGGAGGAACAGGGGGAGGGGCCGGATAAGTGAAAGGGCTCTGGACTAACAGGATTGAGAGACTCCCAGGAGCCACCGTACAGGGATTTCTGTCAGCACATAAAGGGCAGAAGCTCAGCTCAGAGGGCACAGCTCCGCCTATTGGAAGAGAAGAAAACGGGATTCAGCCATAGAACAGGGGATGCCAGCATGGCAGAGATCTGATGTCATCGGAGAGCGGCCGAGGAGAAAACTTCATCGGTGCCAGCGGCGACGGAAACAGTTGGTCCCCTGGTAGGGAGGGTGAGTCACAGATACCCGAGTCTCTCTCGCTTTGTCGTCGAGCCAGAGGCGAGGAGAGGGGCCGCCGCCCGCGCCCGCAAGGTAGGAAGACCTGCGACCAACCTGCAGATCAGGCCCAGCGGTCTGCAGGTGTGGTAAGAGGGGCAGGGCAGAGCCACCGCCCGCGCTGGCAAGGTAAGCAGACCTGCGACAGACCGGTGGATCAGGCCCAGCGGCCTGCCAGCGTGGTACACACTTCACCCCAACTGGAGTAGGGGCAGAGCAGAGCCTTAGCCCGCGCCCAGATCAGGCCCAGCGGCTCGCCTGTGTGGTGGTCAAGTGACCCCAATTGGAGTGGGGGCGGAGCGAAACTGACACCCTTGCCCAAAAGGTGGGCAGACCTGCGACCAACCTGCAGATCAGGCCTAGCGGTCCCCGGGCGTGGTAGGAGGGGCAGGGCAGAGCCTTCGCCCCCACCTGCAAGGTAGGCAGACCTGCGACAGAACAGCGGATCAGGCCCAGGGGTCCGCTGGCGTGGTAGACACCTCACACCAATTGGAGGAGGGGCAGAGCAGAGCCCCTGCCCACACCTGCAAGGGAGAATTTTCAACTATACAAGAGCAATATAAATATATAGGGGGGGAAAAATTCAAAAACACAACAGTTTCACCAAGAAGAAAGAAATGCAAGCAGTATGAAAAGACAAGGAAAGAAAGGACTACAAGCAATGCAGGTCAGCTCAACTTTAGAAGAGGTAACAGCTGCAGCAGATGGAATGTCAGATAAAGAATTCAGGATATATATGCTTCAGATGATCTGGAGTATCAAGGAAGAAATTAGACAGCAAAATCAGACAATGAAAGATCACTTCGACAAGGAATTACACAAACAAATCCAGGAAGCAAAGGATCAACTATACAGGGAGATAGAGGTTATAAAAAACAAACAAACAGAAATCCTAGAAATGCAGGAAGCAATAAACCAACTTAAAAACTCAATTGAGAGTACTACCAGCAGAGTAGAACACTTAGAAGATAGAACATCAGACAATGAAGACAAAGTATTTCAACTTGAAAAGAACATAGACAGCTCAGCAAGACTGTTAAGAAACCATGAGCAGAACATCCAAGAAATATGGGATAACATTAAGAGACCAAACTTAAGAGTCATTGGGATACAGGAAGGTATAGAACTCCATACCAAAGGAATGAGCAATTTATTCAATGAAATAATACGAGAAAACTTCCCAGACTTGAAGAATGAGACAGAATCCCAAATTCTAGAAGCCTACAGGACGCCAAATGTGCAAAATTATAAGAGATCCACACCTAGACACATTATAATGAAGATGCCCAACATACAGAATAAGGAGAGAATTTTAAAAGCTACAAGAGAAAGGAAGCAGATTACATTTAGGGGCAAGCCAATCAGGATAACAGCTGATCTTTCAACACAGACTCTGAAAGCTAGAAGATCCTGGAATAACATATTTCAAACACTGAAAGAAAATGGGTTCCAACCAAGAATTGTGTATCCAGCGAAATTAAGCTTCAGGATGGAAGATGAAATTAAAACCTTCCACGACAAACAAAAGTTAAAAGAATATGCAGCTAGAAAACCATCTCTTCAAAACATCCTCAGCAAAACATTACAGGAAGAGGAAATGGAAAATAACAATGAAAACCAACAGTGGGAGGTAGGACAGTAAAGGGGGGGGGGAATAATCAAAGAGGAAAACAAACCATGTTTAGTAACATAAATAAACAAATATGGCTGGAACAACAACCCATATCTCAATAATAACCCTAAATGTTAATGGCTTAAACTCACCAATTAAGAGACACAGGCTAGTAGAATGGATCTCAAAACAAGACCCAACAATATGCTGCCTACAGGAGACGCATTTGATAGGAAAAGACATACATAGGCTGAAGGTGAAAGGTTGGGAAAAATCATATCACTCATATGGACTTCGGAAAAAAGCAGGAGTGTCCATACTCATATCAAATAAAATAGATTTCAAGCCAAAGTTAATCAAAAGGGATAAAGAGGGACACTACATACTGCTTAAGGGAACCATACACCAACAAGACATAACAATCATAAATATATATGCCCCAAACAATGGTGCAGCTATGTTCATCAAACAAACTCTTCTCAAGTTCAAGAGTCTAATAGACCACCATACAATAATCATGGGAGACTTCAACACACCTCTCTCGCCACTGGACAGATCTTCCAAACAAAAGTTGAATAAGGAAACTATAGAACTCAATAACACAATGAATAACCTAGACTTAATTGACATATATAGAATATACCACCCAACATCAAGCAGTTACACTTTTTTCTCAGCAGCACATGGATCCTTCTCAAAAATAGATCATATATTATGTCACAGGGCAACGCTTAGACAATATAAAGGAGTAGAGATAATACCATGCATCCTATCTGATCATAATGGAATGAAACTGAAAATCAACGATAAAAGAAGGAAGGAAAAAGCATACATCACTTGGAGAATGAACAATAGGTTACTGAATGATCAATGGGTTATAGAAGACATCAAGGAGGAAATTGAAAAATTCTTAGAGATTAATGAAAACACAGACACAACATATCGGATTCTGTGGGACACATTGAAAGCAGTTCTAAGAGGAAAATTCATTGCTTGGAGTTCATTCCTTAAAAAAAGAAAAAACCAACAAATAAATGATCTCATGCTTCATCTCAAAATCCTAGAAAAAGAAGAGCAAAACAACAGCAAAAGAAGTAGAAGGCAAGAAATAATTAAAATCAGAGCTGAAATTAATGAAATCGAAACAAAGGAAACAATTGAAAAAATTGACAAAACTAAAAGTTGGTTCTTTGAAAAAATAAACAAAATCGACAGACCCTTAGCGATGCTAGTGAAGAGAAGAAGAGAGAGAACTCAAATTACTAGCATACGGGATGAAAAAGGCAATATCACAACAGACACTTCAGAAATACAGAAGATAATCAAAAATTATTTTGAATCCTTATACTCCAATAAATTAGAAGATAGTGAAGGCATAGATAAATTTCTGAAGTCATATGATCTGCCCAGATTGAGTCAGGAGGATATAGACAACCTAAACAGACCAATATCAATTGAGGAAATAGAAGAAACCATCAAAAGACTACCAACTAAGAAAAGCCCAGGACCGGATGGGTATACAGCAGAATTTTACAAAACCTTTAAAGAGGAACTAATACCAATACTTTTCAAGCTACTTCAGGAAATAGAAAAAGAGGGAGAACTTCCAAATTCATTCTACGAGGCCAACATCACCCTGATACCTAAACCAGACAAAGACACTTCAAAGAAAGAAAACTTCAGACCAATATCTCTAATGAACCTAGATGCAAAAATCCTCAATAAAATCCTGGCGAATCGGATACAAAAACATATCAAAAAAATTGTGCACCATGATCAAGTAGGATTCATCCCTGGGATGCAAGGCTGGTTCAATATACGGAAATCAATAAATGTTATTCACCACATCAATAGACTTAAAAATAAGAACCATATGATCATCTCGATAGATGCGGAAAAAGCATTCGACAAAGTACAGCATCCCTTTATGTTCAAAACTCTAGAAAAACTAGGGATAACAGGAACATACCTCAATATTGTAAAAGCAATCTATGCTAAGCCTCAGGCTAGCATCATTCTGAATGGAGAAAAATTGAAGGCATTCCCTCTAAAATCTGGAACAAGACAGGGATGCCCTCTCTCACCACTTCTGTTCAACATAGTTCTCGAAACACTGGCCACAGCAATTAGACAGACGAAAGAAATTAAAGGCATAAAAATAGGAAAAGAAGAACTTAAATTATCACTATTTGCAGATGATATGATTCTATACCTGGCAGACCCAAAAGGCTCTACAAAGAAACTATTAGAGCTAATAAATGAATTCAGCAAAGTGGCAGGATATAAAATCAACACGCATAAATCAAAGGCATTTCTGTATATCAGCGACAAATCCTCTGAAATGGAAATGAGGACAACCACTCCATTCACAATATCTTCAAAAAAAAATAAAATACTTGGGAATCAACCTAACAAAAGAGGTGAAAGACTTATACAATGAAAACTACAGAACCCTAAAGAGAGAAATAGAAGAAGATCTTAGAAGATGGAAAAATATACCCTGTTCATGGATAGGCAGAACTAACATCATCAAAATGGCGATATTACCAAAAGTTCTCTATAGGTTTAATGCAATGCCAATCAAAATCCCAACGGCATTTCTTGTAGAAATAGAGAAAGCAATCATGAAATTCATATGGAAAAATAAAAGACCTAGAATAGAAAAACAATGCTAAGCAGGAAGTGTGAATCAGGCGGTATAGCGATACCAGACTTCAAACTATACTACAGAGCAATAGTAACAAAAACAGCATGGTACTGGTACCAAAACAGGCGGGTGGACCAATGGTACAGAATAGAGGACACAGAAACCAATCCACAAAACTACAACTATCTTATATTTGATAAAGGGGCTAAAAGCATGCAATGGAGGAAGGATAGCATCTTCAACAAATGGTGCTGGGAAAACTGGAAATCCATATGCAACAAAATGAAACTGAATCCCTTTCTCTCGCCATGCACAAAAGTGAATTCAAAATGGATCAAGGAGCTTAATATCAAATCAGAGACACGCCGTCTGATAGAAGAAAAAGTTGGCTACGATCTACATACTGTGGGGTCAGGCTCCAAATTCCTCAATAGGACACCCATAGCACAAAAGTTAACAACTAGAATCAACAAATGGGACTTACTCAAACTAAAAAGGTTTTTCTCAGCTAAAGAAACAATAAGAGAGGTAAATAGAGAGCCTACATCCTGGGAACAAATCTTTACTCCTCACACTTCAGACAGAGCCCTAATATCCAGAGTATACAAAGAACTCCAAAAATTAGACAATAAGATAACTAACAACCCAATCAACAAATGGGCCAAGGACCTGAACAGACACTTCTCAGAGGAGGACATACAATCAATCAACAAGTTCATGAAAAAATGCTCACCATCTCTAGCAGTCAGAGAAATGCAAATCAAAACCACCCTAAGATACCATCTCACTCCAGTAAGATTGGCAGCCATTATGAAGTCAAACAACAACAAGTGCTGGCGAGGATGTGGGGAAAAGGGTACACTTGTACATTGCTGGTGGGACTGCAAATTGGTGCAGCCAATTTGGAAAGCAGTATGGAGATTTCTTGGAAAGCTGGGAATGGAGCCACCATTTGACCCAGCTATTCCCCTTCTTGGTCTATTCCCTAAAGACCTAAAAAGAGCATGCTACAGGGACACTGCTACATCGATGTTCATAGCAGCACAGTTCACAATAGCAAGACTTTGGAACCAACCCAGATGCCCTTCAATAGACGAATGGATTAAAAAAATGTGGCATTTATACACAATGGAGTATTACTCTGCATTAAAAAATGACAAAATCATTGAATTTGCAGGGAAATGGATGGCACTAGAGCAGATTATGCTAAGTGAAGCTAGCCAATCCCTAAAAAGCAAATGCCAAATGTCTCCTTTGATATAAGGAGAGTAACTAAGAACAGAGTAGGGACGAAGAGCATGAGAAGAAGATTAACATTAAACAGAGATGAGAGGTGGGAGGGAAAGGGAGAGAAAAGGGAAATTGCATGGAAATGGAAGGAGACCCTCAGGGTTATACAAAAGAACATACAAGAGGAAATGAGGGGAAAGGGAAAAATAATACAAGGGGGAGAAATGAAGGTCAATAGAGGGGGTAGATAGAGAAGAGGGGTGGGGAGGGGAGGGGAGGGGGGATAGTAGAGGATAGGAAAGGTAGCAGAACATGACAGTCACTAGTATGGCAATATGTAAATCAATGGAAGTGTAATTGATGTGATTCTGCAATCTGTATATGGGCTAAAAATGGGAGTTCATAACCCACTTGAAGCAAAGTGTGAAAGATGATATATCAAGAACTATGTAATGTTTTGAACAACCAACAATAAAAAAAAATTTAAAAAAAAATAAAAAAAAATTTGATAATGCTCCATCTGTCAGTACTTTCAACAACTTTGGTCAACTTCCAGTTGAGGCCTATATTCTTCCTGACTTCCAAATAAATATATGAGGGAGGAGAAGGGGTGGGGGTGCAAGTAATAAGAAGTTATTAAGTCCTTCCCCCCCACCCCCACCCCCACTACCCAGTACTGGGAATTGAACCCAGGGATGCTTAACCACGAAGCCACATCCTTTTTTATATTTATTTGGAGACAGTCTAGGTGAGTTGTTTAGGGCCTCCCCAAGTTGCTGAGGCTGGATTTGAACTTGTGATCCTCCTGCCTCAGTCTCCCAAACTGCTGGGTTTACAGGTATGCCCAATGAAAGAAAAATGACCACAACACTCAGAGCGACCAAGAGATCTTTATTGCAGCAGTGCAAAAGAGGAGAAAGAGAGAGAGAGAGAGAGAGAGAGAGAGAGAGAGAGAGAGAGAGAGAAGAAAGAGAGAGCAAAAGCAAGAGAGAGGGGCCCGGCAGGAGAGAGTTTTTATGGCCAAAATCTAATGGGGTCTCTGGGTCTGCAAGCTGCCTTGTTGGCATACAATGATTGGATCATACAGTAGCTGCTAAGGGTGTCATCTTCTGCCTTCAGCCAGACGGGGCAGGGGTCAGATGTGGGTTTCCATTGCAACAGACGGGTGGGGGTTGAGTGTTCAGCCTTGAGTGGGGTTGAGTGTTCAGACTTGATGCAAACAGGTGATAAAGGACCAGACAGAGGGGGGTTTGAGTGCCCGGGCTATCCTGCAGCTAACGTTTGTTCAGCCTGCCCTGCAGACAACTTAGTTTACCCTGCCCTGCACCTAACATTCCTCCCTTTTTGATTTTCAAAGTGACATGGGGGCGGTGCAAAATCGTCTAGCTACTTCCTGCTGAGAGGGGGCAGCGTAGGCCTACCTGGAGTGGGGGGGATATTCAGGGTCAGGCTTGGGAATACCAGGGCGGCTAGAGATAACATCCAGTGGCTATAGACAGTTATCTCGGAAGGGGCAAAGTCCATAAAGGTTCCTTGAAGCCATAGGTTGTCAAAGGCATCAAACCATTTCTGAGTGGAGGAGATCCTTGGTATCAGCCATTGGTCCTATTGTAGGGACTCTAGGAAATATTGGAGGTGGCTTGGTTGAATCCAGTAATGTTAAGGGTGATGGCTCGATTGCAGCCAATGAAAGGGCAATCACCTTAACCCATAAACTGAGAGTGGGTGGCGTAGAAGCACCATCTGGGAGTTGGGATAGAAACTTGAGAGAGATTAATGTTAAATAAAAGAAGAAGAGGGTTGGTAAAAAATCTTGAGTTTGGTGGGCATGGTGAAAGTTCAGGACTGGACATTTGGAATAGGTACCTTTTTAAGGTGGGAGACATAGTACCAGGGGGAGTGGCCCAAAAGGTTGGCCACCATTGGGGTAGTAAATATGACTGTATGGGGTCCCATCCAATGAGGTTCCAACAATTGAGGATGCAGTTACCAAAGTAAGACTGCATTACCCAGTTGAAGAGGGTCTGATTCAGTTCCTTGTTGTGCTGGGATTGAGGCAATGAATGGCACAGGAAGGCACTGGTCTGCATGTTCCCTTAGGAGTTTGTGTAGAAGTGTGAGATAGGACAGGTAGGACACAAGGGGAGGAGGAGTGATTGGAAAGCTTTGTTTGGTTAAGAAAGGGCACCCATAGAGTTGCTCAAAGGGGCTAAGGCCTGAGGTAGCTCTAGGGGCTTCCTAAATTCAGGTGAGGGCCAACAGCAGGAGATTGGGCCAGGAGAGCCTAAGTTCTATAGCAAGTTTAGTGAGATGATCCTTGAAAATGCTGTTAGGCCTCTTAATCTTACCCGAGGATTAGGGTTGGTAGGGGATGTGGAGCCTCCAAGTGATGTTGAGGCCTTTGGAGACTAGTTGAACAACCTGAGAAGTGAAGGCTGAACCATTTCTGACTGGATGGAGGCAGGAAGTTCGAACCTGGGAATGATCTCCTCAACGAGGATGGAGGCGATGGTGTCAGCAATTTCCCTGGATGTAGGGAAACCTGAAAAAGTATCAACCAAAGTAAATAGGTAGTGAAGCTTTTTGTGCCTAGGCATGTGAGTGAAGTTGATCTACAAGTCTTTGCCTGGCTGGTGGCTCCTCATCTGATGTGTGGGGAGTTTAGGTTTGATGCTTCCTTGTGGGGATAGAGTAGAGCAGACAGAACGAGCATTGAGGACTTGCTGGAGAGTAGTTCTCATTCCTAGGAAGTGAAAGAGGGGTTGTAAAAACTGGAAAATGGGTTAATTGGGGTTTTAGATGGGGGCAGAATCTCTAGAGCCAGAGGAGTTGGTCATGAGTCATAAGTCTCCGTCTTGAGCATCAGAGGCTGGTAGTCTTAAAGAAGTGGTTGATTGACTGACTGGTTGGTGAATCTGTGTATCTGATCTTTCAGGAACTTCTGTAGGCAATTTAACAGACATGGTCCTATTAGAAGAACCATAAAAAGGACTAATAGGGGTCCTGCGGGGGAGGGGGGGAGCCAAGGCCATACTTGACTGAACATTCCCCATGGATACTGTTGGCCTAGTTGCTGTCTCTTCTTTTCTAGATGTTCTTGTCCTTCATTACTCCCAGTAATGACTGTATTTTGGTTGACTGTTTTTGTTAGGTGTTCAAGATTAAGCTGGTCAAAATTGACTTTGTTTCTATTGTTAAGAGTCAGCTGAGTTCCCATAGGGGTCACTTGCAGAGGAACTTGAGAGTAGCTTCTTAGTTCTGATAGTGCTATTTGCACTAGGTGGGTCCAGGTCTTGCTTGACCTTGGAAGCATCAGGGATGTCTCCTTTCTCCAGTGACCCTCCTATTCACAGCAAGTGCACTGGTTGGCTTTTTATTCTCCAATGGTCTCATTAATCTCCCTGATCGGGAGGTTATGTGGCCCAGAGTTGCAAAGCTCTTTAGAGAAGTTCCCTGTTCCCTAGACTCAGAGGATAAGAACCAAATATTGGTTTTCTTGACCATTTAAATTTAAGTTTAATTTTAAGTCTTGATCTTAAACGTCTAGCAAGTCTGTCTCACCAGTCTTAAAATAAGAGTACTGGGCTTTAGCTGAAGTCTGGCCTACTTTGGAGTCATTCTGACATGTAGAAAGATGGGAGGCAGAGGCTTATCTCAGGTAGGGCAGGGATCTTTATAAATCTTAGGCAAAGTGTTCTAGTATTGAAGTTGATCTTTGTTTCTTAAATATTATTTTATAAAGTTTACATATATTGTTATTTGAGGTTACATGAATATTAGCTAACACAATATGATATTACATTTAAATTGTACTCTAGTGTATAGAACTTTATATTAATCTTATTGATAACAGATCCAGTTATAGAACATTAAATGATATAAATAAATCTCCCAATATGTTATTTTTATAAGCCTAAAATTACCATGCAACCTTTTGGAGAACATCAGCTTGATATAATGTTTTTTTTTAAAGCTTCTATCCTAATGACTTATATACCTGGAAAATATGAACACATTTAATATACAAAGAAGAGTAATAGTACCACAATTACATTGATGTTTTTATATTAATCAAGTTTAGCTCTTAAAGAAATAACATATTACAATATTGCATAATAACAGTTGTTGTCTAACCATAGTTGTATAATCCTTAATTCCTTCAAGATTACTTGTTCAAAAAAACTTACATATATAACCAACTTACACAGACCTTCTTTATCACTTACTTAAACCCTCTTTTTTACTTAATCATATAGACTTTCTTATCCAGAAACACATTTTTTCCCTTCTATTAAATCCATACCTAGAACTTTCTAATTTCTCTTTCCCATCTGTTAATCCCTTCTTTATTCATATTTTGAAACAATCCTTGCAAATTTCTGAATTTAGGCAAATTATTCCATTTTAATAAGAGATATTTTGTTATTTGCAGTATACAATTAATTACATCTGCTTATCATTTCATGAAAACATAAATGGTGTTTAAGTATATAGAATTATACTGTTGTGGGGACAGACAAGGCAAGGCACCTAAGATAGCACCAAAGATAGGGAAACAGTTTTATTTGGTTGCAGCCAGATTCAGAAGGCACAGCTTCTGCTGTAATCAATTAATCCCCTGAACCCCAAGTTTAGGTAGTTTCAGAATTTTGCACCCAGCATATAAGGGGAGTGGCTCAGAAGTTCACAGTCTGCAGAAGTTCACAAAAAGCAGGGTTTTTTTTTTCTCTCTGTTCTGGGCAAGTTAACCCTTCAAGGACACCTGAGAAGGGGAGAGCTTCTTTTTCCCCTTTCTTTCCTCTCCCTGCCAGCTGTTACCGTGGAGCCCAGTTGGTAACTTCCTTATCTTAGAAATGTAGCCATCACTGTGAAGTTCCAGCTCAAGGCCAGAGGCCTTGTTTACATATTTTTGTGAAAAACTAATAAGGGGGTGTCCAGCACCTGGAGTGCTGATTTTTTCCCAGCCAGTGGCCAAGTAAAACAGGGCAACATGAAAAGAGGAAGTTTATCTACATTAAACTTTTCTGTAGAGACTCTTTGCTGACAGTCCTAAAATCAGCCATGGTGAAGACTTCTGGAGAAGGTCAGTTAAGACTTTTCTGTGGGCCGGGTAGGGAGGGGGAAGATGGGAATGCAGGCTGAGAGCAGCTCCGGTGGATCTGAGAATGAGGAAGGAGATGTAAAAGAATAATGGGAAAGGGGTTTGGGATTTTCCCTAGTAAGGAAAACTTGAGCAGCAGAACAGGTAGAGCAGAGGGGAAGATGGACGTGAATATCCCAAAAAGCCTGTAAGGGACTTTAAATTCTTTTTTTTTTTTAAATATTTTTTAGTTGTAATTAACTCAATACCTTTATTTTTTTTTTTACTTATTTTTATGTGGTGCTGAGGATCCAACCTAGAGCCTCACATGTGCTAGGCATGTGTTCTACCGCTGAGCCACAACCTCAGCCCCAACTTTAAATTCTTAGTAACCTGTTTTCAGTGATGACAAAGAAACTTTAAAGGCCATATTCATCAGATCTTGGATAGGGGTTCAAGGGCTCTCCTCAGCTAGTTTGAGCTTTGGATTAGCTGGTAAGAGGGCCTGGTGGAACTGGGTATGGGCACTGACAGGAGAAGAGAGGGGTGAATGGGTGGAGGGGTAACTTCAGTACCTGCTACCTCAGCAAGGGGGCAATGGTTTGAGGAAGGGTGGTGGTTTGGGTTTTTGATCTAGTAATTGGGGGGGAGATAGCAGGTTGTTGAGGCGGGGGTGATGGTGGAGGAGCTGGGGCAGAAGGTTGAGGGTGAAGACCTATTCGAGCTGGGTGATAGAGTGGAGGATCATCAGCAGGGTCAAAAGTAGTGATGAGTCTGGAGGAGGAGAAGATTGAGGATCAGTGGTTGGGGGGGGTTGGTTTGCAAGCTAGAAGAATTTGTAGAGGTATACAAGAGGTGCAGAGAGCACAAGCGAGAAGAAAGCTTGGACATAAGGGATGTTTACCCATTTTTTCGAATGCTCACAGTAGTTGTAGAGATTCCTTAGAATGGAGGGATTCAGAGACCCAAAGGGCTCCATTTGCTTTGGTTGTCTAGGGGATAAGTGGGCCAATTCTGGGTGCTATATTTGATCAATTTTTTGGGTTTGATGTCTGGTGTCAAAGAGAGGGTTTTGAGGTTATCTAAGAGGCATTGTAAGGGAGAGTCAACTGGCAGAGAGGATGCATTACCCATGTAGTAAACATAGTATAAGGGAGAGGGAAGGGGATGCAAAGATAGTATAAGGGAGAAGGAAGGAGACGCAACTGTAGTATAAGGGAGGGGGAAGAAACTGATTTATTGGCAAAAGGGGCATCCCTGATAGAGCCAAACATCAGGAGTGCCTAGTGGCAGGTTCAAGCTACAGAGATTGGTCGTCACTGAATCCTGACAGTCGAGGCTTCCATCCTGGATGGGGCCGGAGCCGTGGGAGACCTTGGCCAAGGCTTTTCGGGAACCCTCCTTGACTCCCAGGGCCAGAACGAGGAAAGAGAGAGAGGAAGGAAAAGAGAGAGGAAGGGGAGGATAAGCATATCTCTAGTGGCTGGCCGAGTCTTAAAGGTGAGAGGACTAGGATTTATGAGATCCACCGAAACCGTGAAGGTCTGGGTGGGGTGTGATGTTTGGTTCTCTGTTATGTGTTCCCAGAGGTTACAGTTCTTTGACCTACAAAGCCTATGCTGGGGAAAGGGAAGGGAAATAACTTTGAACCCAAGAGTCAAATCTGCCCTAGGAAGGAGTCCCTGTCACCGTGGACTTGAAGGCTGTGGTCAGGTGTTTTACTCCTTGCAGGTGAGCATAGAAGTTTGCCAGACAATCAACAGTCAAATCCTCCTGACACCACCATCGGGTTTAGGGCTCCAGGAAGGGGAAACTCACCAACTGAAGGCCGGTTGTGGATGCAGTTCTGGCAGTCGAGAAAATGGGTTCAGGTCATCGGGTGAGTGGCACTTCTGAGGAAAAGGGACCCTAAAGTGGGTTTTCACCTTCTTCTGGGGTTTCGGCACCAGATGAAAGAAAAGTGACCACAACACTCAGAGTGACCAAGAGATCTTTATTGCAGCAGTGCAAAAGAGGAGAAAGAGAGAGAGCAAGAGAGAGCAAAAGCAAGAGAGAGGGTCCTGGCAGGAGGAAGTTTTTATAGCCAAAATCTAATGGGGTCTCTGGGTCTGCAAGCTGCCTTGTTGGCATACAATGATTGGATCATACAGTAGTTGCTAAGGGTGTCATCTTCTGCCTTCAGTCAGATAGGGCAGGGGTCAGATGTGGGTTTCCATTACACCAGATGGGTGGGGGTTGAGTGTTCAGCCTTGAGTGGGGTTGAGTGTTCAGACTTGACACAAACAGGTGATAAAGGACCAGACAGAGGGGGGTTGAGTGCCCAGGCTATCCTGCAGCTAACTTTTGTTCAGCCTGCCCTGCAGACAGCTTAGTTCAGCCTGCCCTGCACCTAACATCCACCATGCCCGGGTTGTCTTTAAATGTAGAGAATCCCATGAAATTACCTCCCTCACGGGGGTGGGGGGTGGGGGGGGTGAAGGGCTACTTTTTCAACCAGTTACTCAGGAAGTTCTGGGGACATTGAGCCCTGAAGCAGTGTCATACTTATTTAGAAATGAACCTATAGCATCTGCAGCAGGCTTGATAAGTGGCTCCAAGTAGAAACCCAGGGCAAGTTCCCATGTGTACCCACTTCTCCTAGCAGCATCCCACAGGCTTCTGGGTGTGCAGGGTTTGTAGTAAGAAAAGATGATAGGAAACCTGGCAAGTTTGCCAGCACCTGGGATGGACTCTGATTAAATCCATTTCTGTCTCATGAGCCACCCTTTCTGTTGAGGGCCACAGCTGAGGGATGACGCATGGCATTTTTGCCAGAAGGGAGTGGTTGAGAGGTGACTCCAGTGAGCCATTGAGATGATGATGGTTATGTTAAGCTGTGTATTCAATTGTATATCAGACCTTTACTGTCCGGTAATAGGGCGGCTCTTGCTGCCTCGGGTGCCCGCTACTTTGGAGTTCCCATTGAGTTCTCTCGGTTCTGAGAGTAAGTGCGTGTGCAGCCCCGGGGGAGGAGAGAGAGTTCCCAGGGAGTGTGTGTGGAGTGTTGGTGGAGTTCGGGCAATAAAGTTTCCTGTTTGAACATACAAGTGCTTTGTGGCGGCTGGGTTATTTGTGCCCAGCCAGACTGCGGCACCTTTCCTGTCTGGTGTTAGAAATTCAGGGGCAGAGAACAAAGCAGCCAGGTTTGTTTTTCCAGAGCAAGAGGGGTCTGGTGAAAAACAGCCCTGACAGCTGTGCCTGTGTCTTGGTGAAGGAAGGGCTTTCACGTGTTTCTTCCAAGACTGTTTAGTCTGATGCTGAGGATTCATATATCAGTTTTTGGCTCGAGTGTCATTGGGCTAGTTCTGATTTCCATTGTTTTCATCATCATCTGTATTTTCCTACAATGAAAGAAGTAGAGCTGAGAACGGAGTTGAAAAACCAGCCTCTATCTCAGAGCAAAGCCTGTCCAAGGAAGGGACATGGCTTTTGTCCTTGGAAAAACCCACAGAGCACTCCTAAGCACATTCCCACCCTGCAAAGTTGTTTGTCTACAAATAACAGAGATCTGCTATGCCAGGTGTCCCTGAATCAGTCAGACTAGGTGGGGATCCATAGCAGCCCCCTAGCAGCCACCAATCAGCATGAGACAGGGAAATACCTGGGATGCCAGATGACCCTCCCAGTAGTTTATGGTGGCTGATAACATATTGGGAAACCATGTAGTTCAGCACATACACTCCTCTTGGCTTAAACCAATCAGTTCAAACGAATACCCCTTTTGTACTGACCAATCACCCCTACCTAACTTGTTCCCGCCAGTGGATGTGCTAATCATGTTTTAGAGTTGTTGTTTGATTTTCCCGCAGTGTGAGGTGATTTGTTATGCTGTATGTGAAGTCCCTGCCCTTTTCAAAGAATGTATGTAAGGTCTGCTCAAGCTGTTCTCGGGGCTCTTTGCTCTTTACCTCTTCGAGGTAGGCTTGGAGCCCCAGCATGCTGGACCCCCAATAAACCCTTTGCTGTTGCATGAGACAGTCTCTTGGTGGTCTTTTCCTCCGACGTTCGCCTGACCTTTACATCTGGAGGCCCCCAGTGAGATCCGGCAGCAGCGGACGAAAGACCCCAATGGGCTCCTCTCGGGATAAGTAAGGCGCCTCTTTCTGGTTTCAGGTTTCAGGTTAGGGCTTGGCAAAGTGGCTGTCGGTGAAGAGCGTGAGCTCTCTCCGGCGGTGGCTGACAGACGTGTCACAGAGCCACAGGCCATGTTCCTGGGGGACGCTCCAGAGGACTCGGGAAATCGAGGAACCGTAGTTTCCTCGACTCAGTTGTATTCTGTTTTGGATTCGGTTTGCCAGCCCATCAGGTTTTGCCGGCTACTCAGTTCTGGTCTCTGTCTCAAACTCGTGTTGAACGTTTACTGTCTGTCTTTATTGTCTGTGTCGTTACTTTCAGTGTTTGTGTAACTAATCTCCCAATCTGGGGTTGTCAGATCCAATCTGAAGGGGATGCTCCCCAAATCCGTTTGTCTGAAGGGAAGACCCCAGTTGGCTTGGGGCCAGCACCCACTTTCATTTTTTGTTTTTTGTTTTTTTTTTTTGACAATCTGAAAAGGGAATCTATGTCTTTGTGTGTCTTTGTCTGTGTCTCTGTTAAGTGTGATGGCATTGTTTTACTTTGGACCAATGCAGAGTCCCAAGTTCCAATCTGCCTTAGATGTGTGGAGGTAACTTTAGCTAAATTTTAGCCTAAATTTTCCCTAGTATGCTTCTCCTGTAAGGGACCAAAAGTCAATAGAACCGCCAGCTTTTCTGTTCTCACCTTTTACACCCCTTTTAGTTGTGTTTTAAAGAACTTTGATAAACTTTACTCCCCTTTGTTAAGTGAGATTAGGGAAGCAGTGTTTTCTTTTCTTCCCATAGTTGGCTTGAGTGCACCCACTGCAGAGGGAAATGCCTGCTGGGGATCTAAGAACTTTGATATCTCACTTTAACTTTTCTCAAAACCCTGTCCTCATTATTAAATTGGCATTAATTGGCTTTGGGGATGGGAACCGAACTTTCAGTCATAAATTTTGGCACCCCAGAGGGGATTTTAGAGGAGTCCCCACTCTGCCTTCTTGGGGAAGCCTAGCACTCGAAACAACTGCAAGCAGAGGGTGAACTTTTGGGGAGCTGACTACGGAAAAGTTAGGAGATGTGGAAAATGCCTGGTGCCTGGGGTCAGACCAAACCAGAGGAACTAATCCTGTAAGTAAAAGGTGGGACTAAGGGACTCCCAGCAGCTGCCAAAGCCATTTTGCTTTGGGGAACTCCCTCTTCCTTACCTGCACTTTAAGGATTACTCCACCTCTGTCTACTTAAAAAAAGGGACAATGAATGCAGAATGTGTTGATA
Source organism: Marmota monax (assembly GCF_021218885.2). NCBI lineage: Eukaryota > Metazoa > Chordata > Mammalia > Rodentia > Sciuridae > Marmota > Marmota monax. Next base: position 5,809,560 of record NW_026693726.1, on the reverse strand, counting down.
TTATAGATTGTTTCTTGGGGATGATCTTGGCTGATGTGTATCTAAAAGATGATTTTTTTATTGTAACAATCTGGTATTTGAATGGGTTTCTAAAGCATTGCACAATCTTGCAGTTAAAAGTTGGGTTTAAGTAATTGTTTAGTTTGTGATTTCAGACAGTTCATGCTAGAAAATTTAAATACTTAGGATGGAAAATTAAAGAACTCTACTTCCAAGTTGGCAAGTAACTCCCAATCATTTATTTTTATTTTTTTTTTTATCAATTTTTGAACTGGGTAGCCTGAAAAGATTTCACTAGGTATACTAGTACATTAACTTGGGCAAGGATAATAAATTATGATATGATATCTGTTCCCCTCAGTGTGTAAGATTCAGGAAAAAAAAAGTGTTAAATTAAAACGTTGGTCTGGCTTATTGAAATGACATTAATTAGCAACAGTCTTGGGAATTTTCAAAGCTTAATTTTGGATATACATGGTAGTGTGTGGTTCTCTTTTAAAATTTTTTCAGGTGATTTAATGTAACTTAATACTACTTTAGGAACTTCAGAACAAAGAAAGTAGCTTAATGATCCTGAAGGAACTTCTTCTGATGGTGGCTTTTATATTATCAAGAAAGATCCTATTTTCAGTTTTGTGTGAGCAAGTTTTTCTAGTGTAGAAAGATATAAAGATATAAAATTTTGAGAATTGCATCTTAAACTTGTATCATAATTTTCAACATCCAAACCTGAAAATTGTGACTTATAGTTAAAATGCCTTAGGCATAAGGTTTCTGCTCAGAATTCCAGTTTTCCCAGTTCCTTCCAGACCTCAGCCAGGACTTAAGTTGATATGCAAATAGAAGAAGCCTGGAGCTCAGGAGACAGATCTGAGGCCCAAGGGAAAAAAAAAAAGTAAAAGTATCTTTTTACCTGAACTCAAACTAGACCAAATCAAAAAGTAAATTGTATGATATTTACTAATTACTGGCCGGTCATCTTTTTTAGGACTCTTGCTTTTTCTTAGATTCTGTATTTTTTTTTGAGCTCATGATTTTGATCCTACAGACAAGTTAATGTTTTCTGATCAGTTCTATTTTTGATCAACTGTGGAGTTTTTAAACATTGCAACAGAGATTTCACCTGAAAAAACAGCTACAAGGCCTTGTGTATGTGTGCACACTTGTGTTATGTGTTGTATGTCTGTATGTCTGTATGTATATGTCCATATATCATGCAATTATATGACAGTTGGCAGATATATGAGGAGCGCTCATGAAAAATTTAAAAAAATGGATCCAAATATCTTTGATTCACGTGATTCAAATGGTTCAATTTAAATTGGGTAAACAGATAAAAGTAAAGATGTCTTTAAAATTAAGCTTATAAGTTTTTCTAGGTGCTCAAAAAAAAACCTAATAAAATGTTGATGTCTATGAAATAATCTGCCTAAATTCAAAAATTTAGAAGTATTGTTTCAAAATGTGAACAGAAGGAGGTTAACAGATGGAAAAGAGAAACTAGAAGGTTCTAGATATGGATTTAATAGAGGGAAAATGTGTTTCTGGATAAGAGAGTCTATGTGAAGTAATTTAAGAGGGTTTAAGTAAGTGATAAAAAAGGTTTGTGTAAGTTGGTTATATGTGTAAGTTTTTGAGCAAGTAATCTTAAAAAAATTAAAATTATACAACTATGGTTATAAACAACAGCTGTTATTTTTCAATATTGTAATGTTATTTGTTTAAAAGCTAAATTTGGTTAATATAAAAACATCAATGTAATTGTGGTGCCATTAATGTGTTCATATCTTCCAGGTATACAAGTCTGTAAGGTAGAAGCTACAAAAGAGCATTATATCAAGCTGGTGTTCTAAAGTTGTATGGTAATTTTAGGCTTAAAAGAAAAACATGTTGGAGATTTATTTATATCATTTGTGTTCTATAACTGGACTTGCTATCAATAAGATACGTAAAGTTCTATGTTACTTTTTACACTGAGATACAATTTAAATGTATTTTTAAGTTAATGAGAGCCTAATCTGTGTGAAGGTTTTATTGTAAAACACAAAAATACTTTGCTACTTTTCTACAAAATGTTAAAATCTTTAAGCCTTTCTTTAATTCATGTTTTAGATGTGATATTAGATTGTGTTAGCTAATATTCATGTGAACTTGAGCAACAATTTATGTAGGCTTTGTAAAATAATGTTTAAAAAGCAAAGATCAGTCTCAGAACTACAGTACTTAAGATTTATGAAGAGCCCTGCCTTACCTGAGATAAGGCTATATGTCCCATCCCACTACATGTGAAAGTGACTATGAAAGAAGTAGGCTAGATTTCAGTACATTTAAAGTTGTGTCCAAAAGTTGGTTTTTGTCACGATTGCCAGGATCTCAAACAGGGGATATACTCCACCAAAATTCAAGGTAGCTATTATATGAACTAAATGTTTTTACTCTTGATAATTTTATTTTGTAGTTTTCTTATAAATGATTTAAGATTGCCTGTTAATGTTTTACAGAGGTACTGATTTAAGAACACACAACCTGAGTTAATTTAAGATAATGAGTTATAATGAGTTATCACCTACAGGATAGAGAGATAGACATTAAAGCCCAGTACTCTTAATATAAGGCTGTTGAAACTTATTTGCTGGATGTTTAAGATTAAGTTTTAAAATTAAAGTTAAATTAAAGGGCCAAGAAAACCAATATTTGGCTCTTGCCCTCTGAGTCAGTCTGAATCAGGGAATAGGGGAATTCTCCAAAGAGCTTTGCAACTCTGGGCCACATAACCTCCCGATCAGGGAGATTAATGAGACCAGTGGAGGACAGAAAGCCAATCAGTGCATTTGCTGTGAAGAGGAGGGTCATCAAAAAAAGGGAGACATCCCTGATGCTTCCAAGGGAAGCCACATGGTCAAGCAAGGCCTGGACCCATCCTAGTACAAATGGTACTAGTGGAACTGAGAAGCTGCTGTAAGTTCCCCGAGGACTCCCAAGGAAACTCAGCTGACTGTTAACGATATATAGAAACAAAAGTCAGTTTGACTTGCTTCATTTTAAACACTTAGCAAAGACAGTCAAAGCCAAAACACAGCTATTCCTGGACACTTTAAATAATAATAATAGTTAAATGTAACTTCCAAAAATAAGTAAACTAGAGGCTGCAAAAGAGATTCTCAGACAAAAATGCCTGATAACTAACTGCCAGAGTAGTTTTTAGTTTGAGGCCTACAGATATTCCTAACCTACACAGGTAGGCTTAGTGTTTGCTAGTATGGTTATCCAGCCCTAAGTAACAGAATTAAAGATTTCTCTATTAGACACAGGTCATACTAGTAAAAGGATTTTGCAAGATCAGATGACATTAAATTATTAAACTGTGTCTTAAGGGGAAGAACATCTGTAACCCTAAAAGTTAAATGTCATGTTTACAGTCCTGGTGACTGGAAATGTTAAAGCCTGGTGAGGGAACTTCTGTACAGTGACATGTTCCAGCTGCTGCAACACTTATTCAGTACTCATGGTTTGTTTCTCTCATAGAAGCACCCATCCCCAGATGACAGCCTGTTTTTCCCCAACCAGACTTCAAATGGAACTGACTTCTAAAAGGGAACTCACATCCCCCACGTCGCCCCCCACGTCTTCAAGCCCCCTCATGTTCAACACCCCTTTTTCAGCTCTGAAGCAGCCAGAACGAGTCGTCGCCCCTTCTCCACACAGCAATAAAGTTTCTAAAATTAGGGGGGGAACAAAGCCAAAAATGGATAGGCAGTGTAGATAGGTAAATCGAGTCAGGTTGGATCTAGGAGGCCAATTTTAAGTAAGTCTGGGAAGTTGAAGACTGTCCCCTGAGGATTACTGTTTACCAAGATGTAGAGCCTGCCCAAATAGGCCCACAACTGAGGGGGGAATGAAAAACCAGCCTCTATCTCAGAGCAAAGCCTGTCCAAGGAAGGGACATGGCCTTTGTCCTTGGAAAAACCCACAGAGCACTCCTAAGCACATTCCCACCCTGCTAAGTTGTTGAGACTCCCATGAGATGACCCATGAGGTGGCACTGCCAGGACAGAGCCCCACTTCCCGAGGTGAATCCCAGAGCCCCGCGATGCCCCAGAGCAGAGCAGCCTGTACTCCTTGACCCTCTCCAAGGCCCTCACAGTGCCGGTGATCATTTTCTTCCTGCCTAAACTGCATCAGATCATCCATATTAACCTCATTTCCCTCAATCGCAGAGTACAAGCCCCAATTTGTCCATACCCGGCAGACAGGCTCCTTGTCTGTTGAATTTGAAGGAGAAATATATGACATAAATCTGGAAGAGGAAGAATTGCAAGTGTTGCAGCCAAGGAGCATTGCCAAGCGTCACGAAGAAGGCCACAGGGGGTTGGGAGGTCGCCAGGCTACCGGTGGTGGCAACGGGGATGAGCTGCTGGCAGACAGTAGCAAAGCCATGCACCTACCAACCACTGCCGCGTGACATGCAAGTAAGAAGGTTTTGGTGTTCTCTAGGTTTGAGATCAAAGTGTCCCCCTGCCCCAGATCATCACCGCTAGCACTTTGTAAAAGGTAGTATCAACTTGGCTTTGGAGAGGCGGGCCAAGGCCTGGCCTCCAGGACACCTGGGGGTTAAGGAAGCCACAAGGGGTGTGCTTTGTGTTTAATTTCTCATTAATGCTAATCAACTGGGAATCCAGTCAGGGCGATTCTGTCACATCTTGACTTAGCAGGCTTGGGGTTCCTGCCCCTAAGCACTTACCCTTTAGTAGACAGCAAGAAGCAGATGGAAATGGTTATAGGAGCTGGTAGAGGCTCTTCCACATCCATGGTCACTGTCCCTTAGAGCATTGTAAAGTCACAGCCTCAGAAACGAAACACAGGGGTCACAAAGAAGCTCTAGAAAACTGGTGTCATTTGGGGATGGGTGTAAGTTGCAGAAAATGCCTGACCTGACTCAGATCTCGAGAGCAGAGAAATCCTCGAAGTCTAGCAGACAGGCAAGCGAAATGACTCCCCTGTGGCTTTCAAGGACTCACGTGGTCTTTGGTTCCTCCCCAGATCAACTTACTTTCTTGATAAAGAAATTTTTTCTTTCTGACATTATTAGCAAGACATTTGTTTTTTTTCCTAATGTCATCACTTTGGGAACATGGAGTATTGTGAGTTCTGCCACAGTTTTTATCTCTGGGACTGGTCTCCAGGCACTCCTAGTTGTTAGAATTACATGCTAAGAGATTTAGGCCAGGGTTTGTTTCTCTGAGAGCAGAAATTGACCCATATCCCACCTACTTTCTCTCTCTCCCTAACACTTTTTCTTTGCTTCAAAGTTAATGGAGGAACAAGGGGTCCCCAGTACTAAGGAGGGAAAGAAGACTTGATAGAGTACTTAAGACAAGCTCTTTTTAGCCAAATGAATGAAACAGAATGGTTATTCCCATTTTTATTCTGCATTTCTTCAAATAAGCCTTCTGCATTATGGTTGTGGATACCTCCTTTACTTTTCTATGTGTATTTGCTCAGGCTTTCAAAGCTTGAATTTAGGGTGGAAACAATTCATGGGTTCATAATGCAAGCTGCCTCCCCAGGTGATCTCAAGGATGATCTCAGTGACAGAGAGGTGACACTTTCCTTTGCTGGAGCAGTAGCCGGGGACACATTCTCATTTACCCATGTCTAGGGATCAGCTCCAATCTCACTTCTTCTACCTATTAGTGAAGGGTTTTAAGGATAATAAGTCCTCTTTGCTATCTATCCCTTGTGTTTTTTAATAATGGAATATGAACTTATTTCTCATGTCTTTATTTTGGTTATTGTTATTGGATTTTGCAGGTGTTTTATTCTTCCAAATGATACAATCCATTGTGAGAGAGAACTGTATCAGTCAGCCAAAGCCTGGAAGGATCGTAAGGCATACATTGATAAAGAGGTCAGCATGATGTCCTTGTAAGGTTATTCCAAGTCCAGACCATGCATGGTGGTGCACACCTGTAATCTCAGCAACTCAGGAGGCTGAGGCAGGAATATTGCCAGTTCAAGGCTAGCCTAGGCAATGTAAAGAGACTATCTCAAAATGTAAAAATTTATAAGAAGATCTGGAGATATAGCTCAGTGGTCAAGCACCCCTGAGTTCTATCCCCTTACCAGAAAAGTAAATAAAATATATACAGATTCAGTTTGCCAGAATCTGGCAGGATGGGACATAACCACTGTATGCATCACCTTTTTAAAAAATTCCATGGAGAATAGAAAATTGGTCAAAGTATTTATCATTCTCCTGTGGTTTAGTGATAGTCCTGCTAAACACAAAACAGGGTGTGAGAAGAGAATGTGATTGGCTCAATGATATTTTGACCATCTGTGTAGGGCACGTCACATCAGAGGAATAGAAACCTATGATGGAGAAAAGGAAACCTAACTTGCAGACTGATGCTCACTTCCTGGTCTTGGGGCCGCACTTGGCTAAGATGGAGCCTGGCGATCAGCCAGAAGGCATTACTGTGGGTTATGATGAAAAAATCGGACCACCTCTAGAACACTTCCGCCCTCGTGGACAGCTCGTGTCTCCCCTTAATTCCTGTAGAATGGGTGTACACATGAACTCTCCTCACCCTGCTGACCTTTATCCTAATTGGCTCCTGTGCCTTATATTAGTTGTGTGTGCTTCCTCAATAAACGAGCTCCAGCCTTGACTGGTCTCCCTGACACGTCTGATTGTCCTCCAGGGAGGGAGGGCTGGGTGCCTGCAGTCAGTAGGCCCTCTCCTTTCTTGTCTCCTCCTGGCCAGGGCGCGTTCTCCCTATCTCTCCTGCAGGTCAGGAGAAAACGAGGACTAAAAACCCCCGACACATCTGTTCAACAAAAGGATTCAGTTGTAAAAGCAGCACCTGTTAATGTTTATCCAATACACTTCAGCTAGAATACAGAGATAGATGTATTCTATGCCTTGTTTGTTTTTAAATTAATTGCCATCTTGAATAGTTATAACTAAGGAACACAATAAACAGGGTGAAAAGAAAAGGTATTTTATAAAGAAAATCCTGAGGTTGCCAGGCACGGTTGACACGTCTACAATCCCAGCAGCCCGAGAGGCTAAAGTGGGAAGATAATAAGTTCAAAGCCAGCTTCAGCAACTTAGCAAGATCCTGTCTCTAAACAAAAAATAAAAAGGGCAGGGGATATGGCTCAGTGGTTAAGCACCCCTGAGTTCAAACCCTGGTACCAACAAAAAAAAAAAAAAAAAGGAGAGAAAGAGTGGGAGCAGAAAGAAAGATCTGGATGTTAAAATGTAATGATTTGAATACATGTTTTCCAGATTGAAGTTCTGCAAGATAAAATTAGGAATTTGAGAGAAGTGAGGGGACACTAAAGAGAATAAAGCCTGAGGAATGTAGCTGCAGTAAGCAGAGGTGAGCATGTACCCATCCCTCAGTCTGCTTTCTGTACCCATTTTTACACAGCTAGAGTGGTAAGCACGAAGCTCATTTCTCTTTTCCCAACACCAAGCTTCATATGAATGCATTAACATATAGTATTATGACCTCACCTATTTAAGTCAAGTATGCCATGAATTTTAAGCAAAATTTTTTTTAAAAAGTCCTAATAAGCCACAATAGTGACAACAGAGTAACTGCCTGCCGACTATGTTGCTTCTTTTTTTAAAAAAAAAATGAACTCTTTGATCAAATGCAAGGTTATGAAGACTCATTTTGTAACCCTCTGGCCTGCAGCTATTATAATAAAGAAAAAGATGTAAAAAGACAAGAGAAATTGAAGAGCCATCTTCACCCCTTCAAGTAAGTGACTCCTTTTTCCATGTTTGCTGGGAGTTGAGAACCGTCCACTGGTCCCTTGAAAAGTAGCAAGGGTTCCTGAGGTCTCAAGTGGTGCTATTTTGGCAGAGATAGATCCACGTAGATCCTTGACACATAGTTCAAGCCTCACCAAGGGACCACGCAAGGCTTCTGAAATCCTTTGACGGACAGCCATGCAGAGATTCCCCTGTAACCCTGCTGCACACTCTGCTACTCGTAGGAGACCAGGAATGGGTTTTTCTGCATACACTGCCATCTGTGGAAAGTGGTTAAGAGTTACAGACCCTCTTAATTATGTCAGTGTGTTCTAAAGAGCAGCCTGTTATAGCGTTGAATTCTGAAACTGCAAAGAAATATATGGATATTTTTAAATAATCCAGAATTTGCACATAAAAATGATTTAGCATTTGAACTGCAATGAAGTTTAATCCTTGTGTGGGAAAAGCAATAAATAGCTGGGCATGGTGGTGTACACTTGTAATCCAGTGGCTCAGGAGGCTGAGGCAGGAGATTCGCAAGTTCAAAGCCAGCCTCTTAGGCTTCAGAGGCCCTAAGCAACTCAGTGAGACCTGTCTCTAGGAAAAAAAAAAAGAAGAAGAAGAAGAAGAAGGCTGGAGATGTGGTTCAGTAGTTAAGCACCCCTGGGTTCAATCCTGGTACCAAATAAATAAAACAAGATAATAAAGTTTTTTTTTTTTAATCAGCTTTCCAAACCTATTTTTAAAACTGTCTAATGCAAGCCATCTGGTTCAACTAATCATTGACTCTATTGGTACTGAGCTACCAGAAATTTAAGCCCCTTGTCCAAAGGGTGTAGCTAGCAGGATCCATTGATTTAACTTGACATTTATCTCAATTGATCTTACATGTAAATAAGAAAAAAAGTGTTGATGCTATTAAGGTTTAATAAGTTCTGAGCCCGTTGTCACTTACTGAGTTTGCCCTCACTATTGCTGATTATATTTTGAAGTTCTCTGTAAAAAGTAAAGGCCATCTATTATTGTATGTGTCTAAATCTTGGTGCAAGACTCACAACAACAATCCTAGTTTTCATCAAGAAAGTACCTTTTCATCATTTTAAAAAAAATCCCTTCTATTGGAACAGGGAGGCTGCTCAAGAAGTTGACAGCAAACTGCAACTTTTCAAGGAGAATCGTGGGAGGAAGAAGGAGAGGAAGGAGAAGTAATGCCAGAGGAAGCAGGAGGAATGCAGCCTACCTGGCCTCACCTGCTTCACCCACGACAACAACCACTGGCAGACGGCCCCGTTCTGGAACTGTAAGTTACTCCTTCTAAATGCCGCTTCCTGCCACCCTGCAGAGAAATGGTATGACCCATACCCTAGCTACTTAGTCATAGTAACTTAGTCAGCAGCACAGTTCCAAGAATCCAGGGAGATTCAAGAGGAAAGCATCACATTATATTTTATACTTGAATTATTTTTCCAAAAAAAAACCCAGATTTTTTTCTTTAGAAAAATTTTTGGCATTTTTGACCTGATGCATTATAGTTTCACATAGTGGTGGGATTTGTTTTACATATTCATACATGCCCCCAGTGGTTTTCTTTTAATATCAAGCTTCTCTCAGGGTTCTTCTTCCTGATGATGTTTCACAGAGTAGCCAGCACCTGGCAGAGTTACTACCCGTAAGCCTGCTCTATAAGTAAATAACAATGAATGCAGGGACAATTTCACCCCCCAAAATTTTGTTTCTACTTTATTTCACATGCATACTGCAAGTGGAATATAGGAAAATAAAAGAGCAGTGAGGATGCCTTAAACTCTGGGTCAATACCCACTTCATCTCATTCTACTTCAGTGTCAGCATCCTTCTTGTAGAATAGTAAAGACTCCATAAAATTATTTGGCTTTGCATTGATTCCTTAGGATACAGAATTATCGTGCACTTTTTAAATTAACGTTTTTATTTTCTTTAATGATCTATGGACAATATTTACCTAGGACATGTAGAAATGATACCTTAAGAATTTTGTGGTATGTTCTCCCAATTGAAGACTTGCCAGCCCATGGAGTAGATAAAAGCTCCCATCTTCCGATTGAGATCTCTGGAGTCCAGTGGGGCCTGTTTCTCAAACTGGGATTTGGAAATCTCAAGGAATCCACAGACCATCCTTGAGAAGGTTGAAGTCCTAGGCAGCAGGATTTTTGTTTTATCATTTTGTTTTGATGTTTCTCGAATTGCATTTACATGTTTGCATTTACATTCACATTCACATCAAGACCAGGTGACTCTTAAAGTTATTGCATTTATCTTAGATAGAATTCCTAAAATGGAGCTGGGGACTCTCTGAGGGTTATTCAGATTGCTGAGGGTCTGTTCTCTGCCCGGCTCTGAGCTACATATCAACAATACAATAACGAAAAGGACACCTTGTTCTGTACCTTCTTAACACATTCTAATGGGGGAGAGGGAGAGCAAAGAAAGTAAATGAAATAAATAAACTAATTACAAGTTGTAATCATGTGATATGGGGAACTGATCAAAAATGTTAAGGGGACTCAGGGTGGGGACGATGGGTATGTTGGTCAGCTTTTCATTGCTATGACAAAATTCCTGAGATAATCAACTTTTAAAAAGGAAAGGTTTATTTTGAATCACACTTTGGGTGGTTTCAGTCCTTAGCTGGCCTCTGTGGTTTGGGACCTATGGAAAGACAAGTCGTCATAGTGGGAGCACATGGTAGAAGAAGCTGCTTGCCTTACTGCAGCCAGGAAGCAAAGAGAGAAAAAGGAAGGGGCCAGGGTCCCAGTCCCCTTCAAGGGTTTCAATGCCCCCAGTGATGAAAGACCTCCCAGCTGCCCCCACTCTTAAAGTTTCACCACCTCCTAATAATACCCGTCTGGGGAAGGAGCCTTTAATCCTTGAGCCTTTGGGAAACATCCCAGATCCAAGCTGCAGCAGTGGGGTGACACTGGAGCTGAAACCTAAAGAGTGGAGAAAAGTCACCCAAATGGAAGGGAGCCACATCCCACAGAGGGAACACAGGAGCAGGGGTTCTGAGGAAGTGACGAACTTGGTGCATTCCAGGTTGGAAGCCCCTCAAAAGAGGGGACATTCAAAACAGGGAGCTAGAGTTGGCTCCTGCCGGAAGCAGGTCCTTGTACCTCTCTGTGCTTTCTTGCCTGAGCTGAGGCACCCTGCCCAAACCTCTATTTCCTCACCTGCACCCCTGCCAGGCCTCCTATTTGATCTCCCAATTGCTCTCACCAATCCATTTCGCACAGAGTCAGAATGATCTCCTAATAACATCCTCTTTTTTTTTCTTAGACTAAAAAGCAAAATCCTTAACATATCCCATGAAGCCTTGCACGCTCCAGTTTAGTCCTACTCTGAAACCATTTTCTCCCTCCCACCCTGGCCTACTTCTCTCTTCCTCAGGCATCCGGAGCCCTCTCCCACCACAGAGCCTTTGCACATGTTCTCTCTTCCTAGAAGACTCTTGTCCTGATGCCCACCCAAAGTTCTATGCCTGTCAAACATCGACTCGTCTTTTCAGACCTCAATTGCAAAGTCTCTTCTCATAGTCCCTGTGCCTCAGACCAGGTTAATCCTCTATCACACACCTAGCCCCCCCTTATCCATGGGTTCTGCACCCACAGATTTAACTAACCACACTTAGAATATATTCAGAAAAAATGTTATCTGTATGAACAGGCACAGACCTGTTTTTTTGTTGTCGTTGTTATTTTCTGAACAACAGAATATAACAACTACTTACACAGTTGTATTAGGTATTCCAAGTAATCTAGTGATTTAAAGTATACCCCAGGATGTGCACTATGTGTATGCAAATACTCATTCATTTTCTGTTAGGGATTTGAGCATCTGAAGATTTTGGTATCCTTGTAGGAATCTGGAATCAGTCCCACATGGATACTGAAGAACAGCTGCACACTCTGAAGTGAGCTCTACTGCTGAGAGCCATAGCCAGTAGGAATGACATGGCATTTTTGGTTGAAAGGTGACGCCAGCAAGCCATTGAGATGATATGATTATGTTAAGATCTGCATTCAATTGGATATTAGACCCCTGCTGTCCGCCTCGGCCTGCTACTTTGGAGCTCTAGCGGGACTCCCAAAGAGTTCCCATTGGTTGGGAAAGTGCGGTAGGAGGGAATTCCGGAGGAGGGATTTCCTGTTGGTGTAGTGTGTCCCAAGAGAACACCGCATGGGTGGTGCGCCCGAGAATTCCCAGGGAGTGTGAGTGGAGTGGCATTGGCGGGAGTTTTGGAAATAAAGTTTGTTCCTGCTTGAGTGGCTCGTGATTTTGTGCCCAGCCAGACTGCAGCACTCTACTGTGTCTCCATTGGACTTATCATATTTGTAATTATACATTATCATTGTTGTAGATTTTAAACATTTGTCTTCCCATTGGACTTCCAGTTTCTCAGATAGGATACCGTATCTATGTAACAATGTCTCCCCTGACACAGAGGAAATGCAGAACAAATGTTAGGTAAATAAATAAGCATACAAGCAAACTACCCCGTCCAAAATCAAATCAGTTCAAGTCAATTTAACTAAGCTTTGAGTGCCTGCCATTGGGTATCACCGCTAGTGATGTGAGGAATGTAAAAGGGAGTAAGATAGTCTCCTGGTGTCACTTGACTTTCAGGAGCAAAGTGGAGAATAGGTCTCATTTAAACTAAACTTGTGTTTTTCCCAGTGGACAACATTCTTGGTATTGATCTTCTGGAACAGCTAGAATTTTTTTTTTTCACAAAAAAAAACACAGTTTAAAAAAATACATTTTATATTAGAATCCTGTGTACACATATGTAAACACATAAATGTATCCATGTGTATGTGTTACATAAATGGTACATATGTGATGTGCATAGTGAAATTTAAAATTTGAAGAGTAATATATGTGATATGCTTTGATATATTTTATCTCCTCTTTCATATATTTTTAAAAAATATTTATTTTTTAGTTGTAGTTGAACACAGTATCTTTATTTTATTTATTTATCTCTATGTGGTGCTAAGGAGGGAAGTCAGGGCCTTGCATGTGCTAGGTAAGCGCTCTACCTCTGAGCCACAACCCCAGCCCTCCTATTTTATATTTTAATGTTCTTATTAAACATTAATTAAACACTGCTAATCTTATTAGCAGTGCCAACTTGAATCCTTGGCATTGTAGTAGGTACTCAGTAGTAACAGCAAAAAAAAAAAAATTAGAGAGAAAGGATCATGGTCTCTAAATATTTTTGACTATGTACCACTATCAGTTTTTAAAATGAACACACAGTCTATAATTATAACATACTAACTTGTCCTGTGCACTATTAGAATTCATAAAATAAAAATTTTAAAATAGACAAAAGTAAAGAAAGTTTTAAAATTGTTTTCAGTTGATCCTTTAGGGGTCCCAAAATAGGTGGCTTACACTTATTAAGTACGCTTTTGTTCTTTTTTCAATTTTGATGTCATTATTTACAATGCAGTGAGCCAAAAGATCATTTTGGAAATGTGGTCTTAGTGACTGCCTTGATTTGAAAAATAACTTGTAAACATGTGCTGACTCAATAGATGTGCATCTTTAGCATGCTGAGTCAATTTGGGTATTTGTTTTTTAAAGTACTACTGTTAACTAAAGAGTCTTTTTATTTTATTTCATTTCATTTTATTTATTTGTGTGTGTGTGTGTGTGTGTGTGTGTGTTGCTGGGGATTGAACCCAGGGCCTTATGTGTGTGAGGCAAACATTCTACTAATTTTGAGCTATATCCCCAACCCTTAAACAGTCATTTTTATTGAAACTGCACTTATAAATTCTCATCACTCCTAAGATTCATCAATTATTCTTTCAAAGCAATCCAAAGGTATTATACTAGTATATTTTATAAAACAAGCTCAAACCCTATTTAAAATATTGATTTGGATGATTTATGCACAAATTAGAAAGTTCTGGTTCCATGGTTTTTAACTTATTTAGATGTGAGCTAAATGTTTAACTAAAAATAATATAAATTATGAATAACATAGCAACTGCTTTCAATGAAAAAAAATCATATAACAATGAAATCATTCTCAATCATCCATTTCTAAGATGTCCTCTTTTCTTCTGTAAAAACATGTCAGGATTGAGTGAGGAGAGCATAGGATTTTTATTATTATCATTCTCATGAGAACACAGGATTTTTAGGTCAATGACACTACTGTGTATGAAAATATAATGGCAGATAGATGCCATTATATATGGTCCAAACCCGTAGAGTGTACCATCAAAATAGTGCCAGTGTATCAAAGTAGGTTCATCATTTCTAACAAATAAACCTGTTGTGGGATGTCAGTACTGGGGGAGGTTGTACATCCATGGGGAAATATGGGAACACTCTGACATTCCTCTCAAATTTTCTGTGAACCTGCTACACCAAAAAATAAAATCTACTGATTTTTTTTTTTAGAACCATCAGTTTTCACTCATTGTTTAAAATATCCCCTTTCACTTAAATGGACAGATTTAGTGCATCTTACACTGCAAAGGACAATAGAGTCTAGCAGTTAAGAATAAGCCTGTAGTCAGACCCCCACGCTGCCAATTGTTAACTATTCAACCTGGACAAATTACTTAAGTTCTCTGTGCCTTGGTTTTCTCATGGGCAAAATGAGGATGATAATAATAAACTGTCTCTAAAGGCTAATTTGCGAATTCAATGAGCTAATGCATGCAAAAGGTATAATGTACAAGGAATATTTGCCTATTCTAATAAGTATGCCTATCCTAATTGTTTTGAAAATATTTACTAGGCACTATGTTCCTGAAACTCGATTACCATTGACAGGAAGGTCAGCAAAGTTATACTCTTTGCCTTTTTGGAAATAAAAGAGTGGATGATTTGTTTTTAAATTTGATAATCTCTTTTCAATACTTTGTACCAGGCAATTTCTGCATGGTACAAAAGATGTTCATGGTCAAAGCTAATCACATATTAAAATGAGTCTACAATGGTTTCAAATGACATCATCCTAGAATCCACCAACCTTCTCAAGGGTTCAAGCCTTCTCCAAAACCTTGCACATTGAAGAACCCTGTCTTTCCATTGACCATTTTTCCCTGGCCATGTGACCTAGAGAACAGGCAATAACACCAGTTCCATTCCTTTCCTTTTTCAAAAAAGGTAAAAACAGTCATCAGGAGATGTTCTGATATTTTTCTTCCCAATCTCCATTCACCCCACTTTGGTGACTTCAGTCAAACAGAATTAAGGAGAGAATCAGGCTGAAACTCCACTTGACCTTCACCTGCTACAAACCACCATCTTGTTTTCCACTTTCATGGAATTTCACAGCAAATTTGCATAGAATGGGAGGAAGTATAGTCATCCTTAACATTAAACACAGGATTCCTAAGAAAGAACACTTGACTCTTCCGGTGTAGAAAATGGAGGTGACTGGTTTTTCATTTTTTTGTTTTGTTTTCCTTTCCTATCCAACAGTGGGATCTTTCTGCACGTGCACCAGTTCTAACAATAACACCTACTGGTGTTTGCGGACAGTAAATGAGACACATAATTTTCCTTTCTGTGAGTTTGCCACTGGCTTTCTGGAGTACTTCGATATGAATACAGATTCTTATCAGGTAGGATATATGTCTTCAGTTTAGAAAGATTGTTGGAAAGAGAACAACCAGGACATGAACTTCAATCTGTCCTCCTACCTCTTCCTCCCCAGCTCACAAACACCGTGCACACAGTAGAACGGGGCATTTTTTTTTCTTTCTTTTTTTATTGGTTGTTCAAAACATTACAAAGCTCTTGACATATCATATTTCATACATTTGATTCAAATGGGTTATGAACTCCCATTTTTACCCCGAATCACATCGGTTACACATCTACGTTTTTATATATTGCCATACTAGTGTCTGTTGTATTCTGCTGCCTTTTCTATCCTCTACTATCCCCCCTCCCCTCCCCTCCCATCTTCTCTCTCTACCCAATCTACTGTAATTCATTTCTCTCCCTTGATTTTTTCCCTTTCCCCTCACATCCTCTTATATGTAATTTTGTATAACAATGAGGGTCTCCTTCCATTTCCACGCAATTTCCCTTCTCTCTCCCTTTCCCTCCCACCTCTCATCCCTGTTTATTTTATTTTTTTTTAATTTTTTATTGTGGGTTGTTCAAAACATTACAAATTTCTTGACATATCATATTCCACACTTTGATTCAAGTGGGTTATGAACTCCCACCTTCACCCCATACACAGATTGCAGAATCACATCAGTTACACATCCATTGATTTACAAATTGCCATACTAGTGTCTGTTGTGCTCCGCTGCCTTTCCCATCCTCCACCCTCCCCCCTCCCCACCTCTCCCCTCCCTTCCCCTCCTCTCTCTCTACCTCCTCCACTGTATAACCCTGAGGGTCTCCTTCCATTACCATGCAATTTCCCTTCTCTCTCCCTTTCCCTCCCACCTCTCATCCCTGTTAAATGTTAATCTTCTTCTCCTGCTCTTCGTCCCTACTCTGTTCTTAGTTACTCTCCTTATATCAAAGAAGACATTTGGCATTTGTTTTTTAGGGATTGGCTAGCTTCACTTAGCATAATCTGCTCTAATGCCATCCATTTCCCTGTAAATTCTATGATTTTGTCATTTTTTAATGCAGAGTAATACTCCATTGTGTATAAATGCCACATTTTTTTTATCCATTCGTCTATTGAAGGGCATCTAGGTTGGTTCCACAGTCTTGCTATTGTGAACTGTGCTGCTATGAACATCGATGTAGCAGTGTCCCTGTAGCATGCTCTTTTTAGGACTTTAGGGAATAGACCAAGAAGGGGAATAGCTGGGTCAAATGGTGGCTCCATTCCCAGCTTTCCAAGAAATCTCTATACTGCTTTCCAAATTGGCTGCACCAATCTGCAGTCCCACCAGCAATGTACAAGTGTACCCTTTTCCCCACATCCTCGCCAGCACTTGTTGTTGTTTGACTTCCTAATGGCTGCCAATCTTACTGGAGTGAGATGGTATCTTAGGGTGGTTTTGATTTGCATTTCTCTGACAGCTAGAGATGGTGAGCATTTTTTCATGTACTTGTTGATTGACTGTATGTCCTCCTCTGAGAAGTGTCTGTTCAGGTCCTTGGCCCATTTGTTGATTGGGTTGTTTGTTCTCTTATTGTCTAATTTTTTGAGTTCTTTGTATACTCTGGATATTAGGGCTCTATCTGAAGTGTGAGGAGTAAAGATTTGTTCCCAGGTGTAGGCTCCCTATTTACCTCTCTTATTGCTTCTTTTGCTGAGAAAAAACTTTTTAGTTTGAGTAAGTCCCATTTGTTGATTCTAGTTATTAACTTTTGTGCTATGGGTGTCCTATTGAGGAATTTGGAGCCCGACCCCACCGACTGTAGATCGTAGCCAACTTTTTCTTCTATCAGACGGCGTGTCTCTGATTTGATATCAAGCTCCTTGATCCATTTTGAATTCACTTTTGTGCATGGCGAGAGAAAGGGATTCAGTTTCATTTTGTTGCATATGGATTTCCAGTTTTCCCAGCACCATTTGTTGAAGATGCTATCCTTCCTCCATTGCATGCTTTTAGCCCCTTTATCAAATATAAGATAGTTGTAGTTTTGTGGATTGGTTTCTGTGTCCTCTATTCTGTACCATTGGTCCACCCGCCTGTTTTGGTACCAGTACCATGCTGTTTTTGTTACTATTGCTCTGTAGTATAGTTTGAAGTCTGGTATCGCTATACCGCCTGATTCACACTTCCTGCTTAGCATTGTTTTTGCTATTCTGGGTCTTTTATTTTTCCATATGAATTTCATGATTGCTTTCTCTATTTCTACAAGAAATGCCGTTGGGATTTTGATTGGCATTGCATTAAACCTATAGAGAACTTTTGGTAATATCGCCATTTTGATGATGTTAGTTCTGCCTATCCATGAACAGGGTATATTTTTCCATCTTCTAAGATCTTCTTCTATTTCTCTCTTTAGGGTTCTGTAGTTTTCATTGTATAAGTCTTTCACCTCTTTTGTTAGGTTGATTCCCAAGTATTTTATTTTTTTTGAAGATATTGTGAATGGAGTGGTTGTCCTCATTTCCATTTCAGAGGATTTGTCGCTGATATACAGGAATGCCTTTGATTTATGCGTGTTGATTTTATATCCTGCCACTTTGCTGAATTCATTTATTAGCTCTAATAGTTTCTTTGTAGAGCCTTTTGGGTCTGCTAGGTATAGAATCATATCATCTGCAAATAGTGATAATTTAAGTTCTTCTTTTCCTATTTTGATGCCTTTAATTTCTTTCGTCTGTCTAATTGCTCTGGCCAGTGTTTCGAGAACTATGTTGAACAGAAGTGGAGAGAGAGGGCATCCCTGTCTTGTTCCAGATTTTAGAGGGAATGCCTTCAGTTTTTCTCCATTCAGAATGATGCTAGCCTGAGGCTTAGCATAGATTGCTTTTACAATATTGAGGTATGTTCCTGTTATCCCTAGTTTTTCTAGAGTTTTGAACATAAAGGGATGCTGTACTTTGTCGAATGCTTTTTCCGCATCTATCGAGATGATCATATGGTTCTTATTTTTAAGTCTATTGATGTGGTGAATAACATTTATTGATTTCCGTATATTGAACCAGCCTTGCATCCCAAGGATGAATCCTACTTGATCATGGTGTACAATTTTTTTGATATGTTTTTGTATCCGATTCGCCAGAATTTTATTGAGGATTTTTGCATCTAGGTTCATTAGAGATATTGGTCTGTAGTTTTCTTTCTTTGAAGTGTCTTTGTCTGGTTTAGGTATCAGGGTGATGTTGGCCTCATAGAATGAATTTGGAAGTTCTCCCTCCTTTTCTATTTCCTGAAGTAGCTTGAAAAGTATTGGTATTAGTTCTTCTTTAAAGGTTTTGTAAAATTCTGCTGTATACCCATCCGGACCTGGGCTTTTCTTAGTTGGTAGTCTTTTTATGGTTTCTTCTATTTCCTCAATTGATATTGGTCTGTTTAGGTTTTCTATATCCTCCTGACTCAATCTGGGCAGATCATATGACTTAAGAAATTTATCTATGCCTTCACTATCTTCTAATTTATTGGAGTATTGTGGTGAGCCGTTCCTATAGACCGTGGCCGCCATTAGAAGATGGCGCCGGCTTCCACTGTGGCCTGTGATAAACAACTCCTTTTTTGGAGAGTTGGCACGTAATCCCTTATCACCCTATGAGAAAGCTCCACGTGGCAGCTTTGCATTGGGGCTTGAGATGCTTTATTAAGGCTGGGAGGGGCATCCGAGAGGAGAAGAAGAAATATCAAGGGCCTGAATAAACTGCTGAAAGAAGATTCCTGAGTTGCGTCTTCCTTGCGGGCAAGGGGTCGCGACAAGTGGTGCCGAAACCCGGGAACCAGAACTTTCAACAGTCAGGGGTGGTGCACCGGTTAGTCCCAGGTAAGTGGGATCCGCGATCAAAGCGGGGTTAGTCCCAATAAGTGGGATCCGCTATCAAAGCGGGGTTAGTCCCAGGTAAGTGGGATCTGCGACCAAAGCGGGGCAGCTCCTCTGTAAAGAAAGAGAGAGCATTACATTTTATTGCAGCTGCACTGTGTACTTTCGCTTTTGTTTTCTGTGTTTCTTTTGTTGTGTCATTTCGCTTTTGTTTTTTGTGCTTCTTTTGTTGTTGTGACGACAGGGACGCTCCCCTGTTAAAAGGAAGAGAGCGGGGAATTCATAGAACGGAACGCTCCCCTGTAAAAGGAAGAGAGCGGGGACTTTTGTACTTTCACTTTCTTTATAGCTCTAAAAACATTATGGGCGTTGCTTCTTCAAGCCCAATTTTGTTGGCCCTAGATGGGTTGTTACATTCAAAAGGACTTAAGATAAAGCAGAGTACTTTGCAGATGTTTTTAAGAGAAGCTGATATAGCGGCTCCTTGGTTTGCTTTTTCAGGGAGTCTTACGGTTCCCAGCTGGGACAAATTAGGGAAAGATCTAGATTTCGCTCATGAGCAAGGTACCTTGCAGGGTGGCATTATACCACTTTGGAAGTTAGTTAGAGGATGTATAACAGATGGTAAATGCCAGGAAGCTGTGAGTGAGGGTCAAGCTATTCTTGAGCAACTGCATGAGGAAAAATCTGAAGGATCATGTAGTGAAGTGGCAGAGAGTATTAAAAGTAACAGTAGTGAGAAGGCAAAAGAGCCTGAAGATAAAAATAGGAGAAGGCTCTACCCAGACTTGACCGAATTAAAAACGCCTGAGAACACAAGCGACTCAGAGAGTTCTGAGGACCTTGATATATTGTTACAACAACTACATAAGATAAAAATGAAAAAGAAGAAAAAGGAGACACAGGGCATGCAGGCCTACTGTAAGAAGGGGAAGGGAGTTAACATCGGTCAACAAAACTCTGAGGAGGAGGAGGTAGAATATCTAGAAGAAGATATGGTGTGGATTGCCCCACCTCCGTATGTGGGGGGGGGGAGCCAAGGTTCCGGGAGATCTTTTCATGCACAAGTTTGGAGGACAGTTAATACAGATATGGGACTTGCATACCCTGTATTTCAGGACAATAACAGGGGAAGATATCATGAGCCTTTAGACTTTAAGATAATTAAAACCTTGGCAGAATCTGTCCACACTTATGGCATAGATGCCACTTTCACTCTCACTCAGGTGGAGGGACTTACTAGATTTTGCATGACTCCCTCAGATTGGGCTAGTCTAGTCCACGCTTGTGTTTCCCCAGGGAAATATTAGGAGTCCAAAGTTGGCTGTTTAATGTTTCTGGCAGTACCCAAGACTCGGAGAGAGGTAGGAGGCTTAAAATTTCTGCAAATAATTCACAATTGTTTAATGCTACATTACCCTCCGCAGCAGTCTGTCTCCAATCTCCATTCCTGTTTCTTTTGGCTAATGTTACATTACAGGGGATGCTTAATTGCTCTAATACTACCTGTTACTTGTCTGAGTGTTGGAATGGATCCTGGCCTATGGCAGTGGTTATGAAAATTCCAACTTTTGTCCCGATCCCGGTTACTGCAGATCCAGAGTCATTTCCTATTGTTGAACTGATTAGAGCCCGTAGAGATTTTGGAATTACGGCAGCTATAGTGACAGCTGTGGTGGTATCTGCTGCAGCAGCAGTTACAGCTGGAGTAGCCATGGCCAGCCAGGTTCAAACTGCTGCCACTATTAATCAGGTTATTCAACAAACATCCACCATACTTGAATCTCAAAGTAGAATTAATCAACACATTTTATCTGGGATTCTGGCTGCTAATCAAAGGATAGATCTGCTTCAAGCTCAAGTTGAGGAATTGTCTGACCTAGTACATTTGGGTTGTGTTGATCAACGTGCACATTTATGTATAACCTCTGTCAGATTTTATGATTCCAGAAATGCCTCCCACATCATCGGGGAGTATCCATCCGGAACCTGGTCCATGGAAGCAGAAAACATGATCCAGTCTCAAATAACCCAGATAGCTGTCTTGAACAGTACCTGTGTCGATCCCGTGACTTTGGGTCAATTCACCGATTGGATATCTTCTGCTTTTTCCTTCTTCAAAGAGTGGGTGGGAGTAGGCATTTTTGGTGCTATGTGTTGCTTCGGTGTTGTGCTTTGTTTGTGGCTTCTCTGTCTCCTTAAAACTCGCCATGTGCAAGAGAAAGCTATGATTGTACAGGCTCTTCTGGCTTTAGAAAATGGCACTTCTCCACAAATCTGGCTTGCACATCTTAAACAGTGATTTCTGGGCATGGCCATTGCACCCCAAGTGAGTTTCACATTGCACTGGGATTGGCATGTCCTCTTCTTTATTCTCTCACAGTGCTGAATAGCCCTTGCACTCTGCAGGTCTTGTTACCATTGCACGCAGATGGGTTTCAGGACTGGTCTTTCTTCTCGGCTACAGACTCTTTACCTTCCTCTGGGGCTTAGGGATTGTGTTGCCAACTTAAATTTTGTCATCATTACCAGGCTACCTGTGTTATCCTACTTCTCATCGTCGTCACGAGGCAGGATGCGAGGCAAGGCACTGCACTTGAGTGATCCCTCAACGGACCTCAAGGAAAGCATGTCCTATTGCATGCGGGTTTGACGTCCACGCCCCGCCCTACGAAAAAAGGCGTCGGCTGATATGGGATCAGGTCTGGGGAAGGCGCCTCCTTAGGACTGAACCATACATTGCAGCCACTTCTGCACAGTGGGATAGGACCTCTACTTTCGCCTGCATTGTTTTATAAACAGAAGGGGGAACTGTGGTGAGCCGTTCCTATAGACCGTGGCCGCCATTAGAAGATGGCGCCGGCTTCCACTGTGGCCTGTGATAAACAACTCCTTTTTTGGAGAGTTGGCACGTAATCCCTTATCACCCTATGAGAAAGCTCCACGTGGCAGTGAAGCCAGATTTAAAGTTAGGTAGTCAGTGTAGTTAGGTAAATCGGGTCTAATACCGAGTGAAATCTAAAATGGAGGCCATGCTGGCAATGATTCCGGGAAATGCAGGACAACTCAAGGAATGTTAATGAAGTCCGAAAAGGCCCTAGGCCAAAGTCCACCTCAAAGAAATGTTAATGAACAGCCCCCAGCAAAAAGGTGCTGACTCAGAAGTCCTTCCTGACCAGATTGCTTCTTTGGCCCACCTGTGTCCCACCCCTAGGTCCTTCCCACCTACATTCCATCACTGAAAGAACTATAAAAAGGGGAGACAACATCCCTTCCACGGATTCCACCTCTTGGGTCCCCTTCTTCCTCCGGGAGAAGTCTTTTCTGCTGTCCTTTAATAAACTTCTAATTTCTACTCTGACCTTGCCTCGGCGTGCTTCTTTGGTGTTATTCTTCAACATTGGGGAAGCAAGAACTCGTCACCAGTCAACAGCGGTATCAGCAGCTTTGCATTGGGGCTTGAGATGATTTATTAAGGCTGGGAGGGGCATCCGAGAGGAGAAGAAGAAATATCAAGGGCCTGAATAAACTGCTGAAAGAAGATTCCTGAGTTGTGTCTTCCTTGCGGGCAAGGGGTCGCGACAGAGTATAAGGATTCAAAATAGTTTTTGATTATCTTCTGTATTTCTGAAGTGTCTGTTGTGATATTGCCTTTTTCATCCCGTATGCTAGTAATTTGAGTTCTCTCTCTTCTTCTCTTCGCTAGCATTGCTAAGGGTCTGTCGATTTTGTTTATTTTTTCAAAGAACCAACTTTTAGTTTTGTCAATTTTTTCAATTGTTTCTTTTCTTTCGATTTCATTAATTTCAGCTCTGATTTTAATTATTTCTTGCCTTCTACTTCTTTTGCTGTTGCTTTGCTCTTCTTTTTCAAGGATTTTGAGATGAAGTATGAGATCATTTATTTGTTGGTTTTTTCTTTTTTTAAGGAATGAACTCCAAGCAATGAATTTTCCTCTTAGAACTGCTTTCAGTGTGTCCCATAGATTCCGATATGTTGTGTCTGTGTTTTCATTTATCTCTAAGAATTTTTTAATTTCCTTCTTGATGTCTTCTATAACCCATTGATCATTCAGTAACCTATTGTTCATTCTCCAAGTGATGTATGCTTTTTCCTTCCTTCTTTTATCGTTGATTTTCAGTTTCATTCCATTATGATCAGATAAGATGCATGGTATTATCTCTACTCCTTTATATTGTCTAAGAGTTGCCCTGTGACATAATATATGATCTATTTTTGAGAAGGATCCATGTGCTGCTGAGAAAAAAGTGTAACTGCTTGATGTTGGGTGGTATACTCTATATATGTCAATTAGGTCTAGGTTATTCATAGTGTTATTGAGTTCTATAGTTTCCTTATTCAACTTTTGTTTGGAAGATCTGTCCAGTGGCGAGAGAGGTGTGTTGAAGTCTCCCATGATTATGGTGTGGTGGTCTATTAGACTCTTGAACTTGAGAAGAGTTTGTTTGACGAACATAGCTGCACCATTGTTTGGGGCATAAATATTTATGATTGTTATGTCTTGTTGGTGTATGGTTCCCTTAAGCAGTATGTAGTGTCCCTCTTTATCTCTTTTGATTAACTTTGGCTTGAAATCTATTTTATTTGATATGAGTATGGACACGCCTGCTTGTTTCCGAAGTCCATATGAGTGATATGATTTTTCCCAACCTTTCACCTTCAGCCTATGTATGTCTTTTCCTATCAAATGCGTCTCCTGTAGGCAGCATATTGTTGGGTCTTGTTTT
The DNA here is from genome assembly GCF_021218885.2 of Marmota monax. Classification (NCBI taxonomy): domain Eukaryota; kingdom Metazoa; phylum Chordata; class Mammalia; order Rodentia; family Sciuridae; genus Marmota; species Marmota monax. Next base: position 5,785,596 of record NW_026693726.1, on the reverse strand, counting down.
GTGATCCATTCTACTAGCCTGTGTCTCTTGATTGGTGAGTTTAAGCCATTAACATTTAGGGTTATTATTGAGATATGGGTTGTTCTTCCAGCCATATTTGTTTATTTCTGTTACTAAACATGGTTTGTTTTCCTCTTTGATTATTTCCCCCCCCCCCTTTACTGTCCTACCTCCCACTGTTGGTTTTCATTGTTATTTTCCATTTCCTCTTCCTGTAATGCTTTGGCGAGGATGTTTTGAAGAGATGGTTTTCTAGCTGCGAATTCTTTAAACTTTTGTTTATCGTGGAAGGTTTTAATTTCATCTTCCATCCTGAAGCTTAATTTCGCTGGATACACAATTCTTGGTTGGAACCCATTTTCTTTCAGTGTTTGAAATATGTTATTCCAGGATCTTCTAGCTTTCAGAGTCTGTGTTGAAAGATCAGCTGTTATCCTGATTGGCTTACCCCTAAATGTAATCTGCTTCCTTTCTCTTGTAGCTTTTAAAATTCTCTCCTTATTCTGTATGTTGGGCATCTTCATTATAATGTGTCTAGGTGTGGATCTCTTATGATTTTGCACATTCGGCGTCCTGTAGGCTTCTAGGATTTGGGATTCTGTCTCATTCTTCAAGTCTGGGAAGTTTTCTCGTATTATTTCATTGAATAGACTGCTCATTCCTTTGGTTTGGAGCTCTGTACCTTCCTGTATCCCAATGACTCTTAAGTTTGGTCTCTTAATGTTATCCCATATTTCTTGGATGTTCTGCTCATGGTTTCTTAACAGTCTTGCTGAGCTGTCTATGTTCTTTTCCAGTTGAAATACTTTGTCTTCATTGTCTGATGTTCTATCTTCTAAGTGTTCTACTCTGCTGGTAGTATTCTCCATTGAGTTTTCAAGTTGGTTTATTGCTTCCTGCATTTCTAGGATTTCTGATTGCTTGTTTTTTATAACCTCTATCTCCCTGTATAGTTGATCCTTTGCTTCCTGGATTTGTTTGTGTAATTCGTTGTCAAAGTGATCTTTCATTGTCTGATTTTGCTGTTTAATGTCTTCCTTGATACTCCAGATCATCTGAAGCATGTATATCCTGAATTCTTTATCTGACATTCCATCTGCTGCAGCTGTTACCTCTTCTAAAGTTGCGTTGACCTGCATTGCTTGTGGTCCTTTCTTTCCTTGTCTTTTCATACTGCTTGCGTATCTTTCCTGCAGGAGCGGGCGGCGGCTCTGCTCTCTCCTTATTCCAATTGGGGTGTCGTGACTACCCCGCCGGCAGGTCACTGGGCCTGTTCTGGGCGCTGGTGGTGGCTCTGTTCTGCCCCTACTCCAATTGGGGTGACGAGTGTACCACGCCGGCAGGCCACCGGGCCTGATCCGCCGGTCGGTTGAAGGTTTGCCTACCCTGCAGGTGTGGGCGGTGGCTCTACTCTGCCCCTACTCCAAATGGGGTGACGTGTCTGTCGTACCGGCAGGCCACTGGGCCTGTCCCGCTGGTCGGTCGCAGATCTGCCCACCTTTCAGGCACGGGTGGAGGCTCTGCTCTGCCCCTACTCCAATTGGGGTGTCGTGACTACCCCGCCTGCACGACGCTGGGCCTGTTCCTGGCAAGGGGGGCGACTCTGCTCTGCCCCTACTCCAATTAGGTGGTGTGTGTACCACGCCGGCAGGCTCCTGGGCCTGATCCGCCGGTCTGTTGTAGGTCTGCCTACCTTGGAGGCGCGGGCGGCGGATCTTCCCTGCCCCTCCTACCATGCCTGCGGACCCCTGGGCCTGATCTGCAGGTTGATCACTGGTCTGCTCACCCTGCGGGCACGGGTGGCGGTTCCGCTCCGCCCCCACTCCAATTGGGGTCACGTGACCACCACACCGGCAGGGCCTGATCCGGGCGTGGGAGAAGGATCTGCTCTGCCCCTACTCCAGTTGGGGTGACGTGTGTACCACACTGGCAGGCCACTGGGCCTGACCCGCCAGGCTGTCACAGGTCTGTTTACCTTGCAAGCGCCAAGGGCGGCTCTGCCCTGCCCCTCCTACCACGCCCATGTACCACTGGGTCGCTGGTCTGCCCACCTTGCGGGTGCGGGTGGCGGCTCCGCTCTGCCCCCTCTCCAATTGGGGTCACGCGGTCACCACGCTGGCGAGCCGCTGGGCCTGCTCCGGGCGCTGGCGGCGGCCCGGCTCCTCCCCTCTGGCTCGAGGACAAATTGAGGAGACTCGGGTGACTGTGCCTCACACCCCCTACCAGGAGACCAACTGCTTATGTCACCGCTGGTATTGATGAAGTTCTCTCCTCCGCCGCTTTCTGCTGACATCAGATCTCTGCCATATTGGTATCCTATGCGAATGGCAGCATTTCGTTCCCCTTGCCGGGCAACCAAAGCAACGGGTGAGACCTGACCGGCCCTCAGCAGGACCCGGACCGAGAAGCAGTTTCCGCGGGCTCCTAGCCCCAGGCCAGGGAAGTTCCGGGAGCCGGAACTCGGCCGTTCCGTGCTCGGTGTAAGCTCCTATAAGTGTAAGCTCCAAGAAGCAGTCCCTGCGGGCTCAGTTCCGGGAGCCGGAATTCGGCTGCTTAGTGCTTGGTGTATGCTCTGATAGTAGCAGGGTCCAAGAAGCAGCCTCCGCAGGCTCCACAGCCCTGGGCCAGGGAGGTTCCGGGACGGTTCTGGGAGCCGGAATTCGGCCGCCCCGCGCTCGGTGTTCGCTCCGATAAGATCAGATTCTAAGAAGCACCCAGGCGCTGAACCCTAGCAATCTGTCTGCAAGCCGCAGGCGAATTGCAGCCTGAAATTACCTGTTCTATGGCTGAATGAGCTGTGGTCAGTCAAAAACAGGGAAGGTGACGTCAGTTTACCAACATGGTGGCTGCTGGCCTCCTCTGTGGTCTGACCGGTGTGGAGAACCGAGATGGACCGCTTCCTTCCCCCGTCTCGAACCCAGAATTCAGCCCTGAGTACGGTGCTTGCGCGGCTGGCAGAAACTGCAGCACTGTAACCCTGCGTCTCTATCCCAGCGCGCGCTGCAGACTCTAGCCGCGGGGCGATTTGCTGAATAAGCAGTGTTACCCTCCGTGCGACAAACCTCTCGCGTTTGAGTCCCCGTAGCCGATCCTCGTGCGATGGAAATCCTTCCTCCAGGTTCCGGCGCACCCCACTATTGCTGGAAATTCCTAACAAGATATCCTTTAGCCGTCCTGACTTGTCATACTCCCACACAGTGAAGCAGCACACGGGGGCAATGCACTCCCCTCGCCGCCATCTTCCTCTCCTCATCCCTGTTTAATTTTAATCTTTTTCTCATGCTCTTCCTCCCTGCTCTGTTTTTAGTTGCTCTCCGTATATCAAAGAAGACATTTGGCATTTGTTTTTTAGGGATTGGCTAGCTTCACTTAGCATAATCTGCTCTAATGCCATCCATTTCCCTGCAAATTTCATGATTTTGTCATTTTTTAGTGCTGAGTAATACTCCATGGTGTATAAATGCCACATTTTTTTAATCCATTCATCTATTGAAGGGCATCTAAGTTGGTTCCACAGTCTAGCTATTGTGAATTGTGCTGCTACGAACATCGATGTAGCAGTGTCCCTGTAGCATGCTCTTTTTTAGGTCTTTAGGGAATAGACCGAGAAGGGGAATAGCTGGGTCAAATGGTGGTTCCATTCCCAGCTTTCCAAGAAATCTCCATACTGCTTTCCAAATTGGCCGCACCAATTTGCAGTCCCACCAGCAATGTACAAGTGTACCCTTTTCCCCACATCCTCGCCAGCACTTGTTGTTGTTTGACTTCCTAATGGCTGCCAATCTTACTGGAGTGAGATGGTATCTTAGGGTGGTTTTGATTTGCATTTCTCTGACAGCTAGAGATGGTGAGCATTTTTTCATGTACTTGTTGATTGACTGTATGTCCTCCTCTGAGAAGTGTCTGTTCAGGTCCTTGGCCCATTTGTTGATTGGGTTGTTTGTTCTCTTATTGTCTAATTTTTTGAGTTCTTTGTATACGCTGGATATTAGGGCTCTATCTGAAGTGTGAGGAGTAAAGATTTGTTCCCAGGGTGTAGGCTCCCTATTTACCTCTCTTATTGCTTCTTTTGCTGAGAAAAAACTTTTTAGTTTGAGTAAGTCCCATTTGTTGATTCTAGTTATTAACTTTTGTGCTATGGATGGCCTATTGAGGAATTTGGAGCCCGACCCCACCGACTGTAGATCGTAGCCAACTTTTTCTTCTATCAGACGCAGAGTCTCTGATTTGATTTCAAGCTCCTTGATCCATTTTGAATTCACTTTTGTGCATGGCGAGAGAAAGGGATTCAGTTTCATTTTGTTGCATATGTATTTCCAGTTTTCCCAGCACCATTTGTTGAAGATGCTATCCTTCCTCCATTGCATGCTTTTAGCCCCTTTATCAATATAAGATAGTTGTAGCTTTGTGGATTAGTCTCTGTGTCCTCTATTCTGTACCATTGGTCCACCTGCCTGTTTTGGTACCAGTACCATGCTGTTTTTGTTACTATTGCTCTGTAGTATAGTTTGAAATCTGGTATCACTATACCTCCTGATTCACACTTCCTGCTTAGCATTGTTTTTGCTATTCTGGGTCTTTTATTTTTCCATATGAATTTCATGATTGCTTTCTCTATTTCTACAAGAAATGCCATTGGGATTTTGATTGTCATTGCATTAAACCTATAGAGAACTTTTGGTAATATTGCCATTTTGATGATGTTAATTCTGCCTATCCATGAACAGGGTATATTTTTCCATCTTCTAAGATCTTCTTCTATTTCTCTCTTTAGGGTTCTGAGGTTTTCATTGTATAAATCTTTCACCTCTTTTGTTAGGTTGATTCCCAAGTATTTTATTTTTTTTGAGGATATTGTGAATGGGGTGGTTTTCCTCATTTCTAGTTCAGAAGATTTGTCGCTGATATACAGGAATGCCTTTAATTTATGCATGTTGATTTTATATCCTGATACTTCTACTTTGCTGAATTCATTTATTAGCTCTAGTAGTTTCTTTGTAGACCCTTTTGTGTCTTCTAGGTGTAGGATCATATCATCTGCAAATATTGATAATTTAAGTTCTTCTTTTCCTATCTTAATGCTTTAATTTCTTTTGTCTGTCTAATTGCTCTGGCCAGTATTTTGAGAACTATATTGAATAGAAGTGGTGAGAGAGGGCATCCCTGTCTTGTTCCAGACTTTAGAGGGAATGCCTTGAGTTTTTCTCCATTTAGAATGATGCTAGCCTGAGGCTTAACATAGATAGCTTTTACAATGTTGAGGTAAGTTCCTGTTACCCCTAGTTTTTCTAGTGTTTTGAACATAAAGGGATGCTGTACTTTGTCAAATGCTTTTTCTGCATCTATCGAGATGATCATATGGTTCTTATCTTTAAGTCTATTGATGTGGTGAATAACGTTTATTGATTTCCATATATTGAACCAACCTTGCATCCCAGGGATGAATCCTACTTGATCATGGTGCACGATCTTTTTGATATGTTTCTGTATCCAATTTGCCAGAATTTTATTGAGGATTTTTGCATCTAAATTCATTAGGGATATTGATCTGTAGTTTTCTTTCTTTGAGGTGTCTTTATCTGGTTTGGGAATCAGAGTGATATTGGCCTCATAGAATGAATTTGGAAGTTCTCCCTCTTTTTCTATCTCCTGAAATAGATTGTAGAGTATTGGTATTAGTTCTTCTTTAAAGTTCTTGTAAAACTCTGCTGTATATCCATCCAGTCCTGGGCTTTTCTTGGTTGGTAGTCTTTTGATGGCTTCTTCTATTTCCTCACTTGATATTGGTCTGTTTGGGTTGTTTATATCATCCTGACTCAATCTGGGTAGTTCATATGTCTTAAGGAATTTATCGATGCCTTCACTATCTTCTATTTTATTAGAGTATAGGGTTTCAAAATAATTTCTAATTATCTTCTGTATTTCTGAATTATCTGTTGTGATGTTGCCTTTTTCATCCCATAAGCTAGTAATTTGAGTTCTCTCTCTTCTTCTCTTTGTTAGCGTGGCTAGTGGTCTATCAATCTTATTTATTTTTTCAAAGAACCAACTTTCAGTTTTGTCAATTTTTTCGATTGTTTCTTTTGTTTCGATTTCATTGATTTCAGCTCTAATTTTAATTATTTCTTGCCTTCTACTGTATTTGCTGCTGATTTGTTCTTCTTTTTCTAAGGCTTCGAGGTGTAGTGTGAGGTCATTTATTTGTTGGCTTTTCCTTCTTTTAAGGAATGAACTCCATGAAATGAATTTTCCTCTTAGTACTGCTTTCATAGTGTCCCAGAGATTTCGATATGTTGTATCTGATTTTCATTTACCTCTAAGAATTTTTTAATTTCCTCTTTGATGTCTTCTGTAACCCTTTGTTCATTCAGCAGCATATTGTTTAATCTCCATGTGATTTAGGCTTTTTCCTTTCTCATTTTATTATTGATTTCCAATTTCATTCCATTATGATCAGATAAAATGCATGGTAGTATCTCTACTCCTTTGTAATTGCTAAGATTTGCCCTGTGACATAATATATGGTCTATTTTTGAGGAGGATCCATGTGCTGCTGAGAAGAAAGTGTATCCGCTTGATGTTGGGTGGTATATTCTGTATATATCAACTAAGTCTAAATTATTAATTGTATTATTGAGCTCTATGATTTCTTTATTCAACTTTTGTTTGGAAGATCTGTCTAGTGGTGAGAGAGGTGTGTTAAAATCTCCCATGATTATTGTGTTGTGGTCTATTTGACTATTGAACTTAAGAAGAGTTTGTTTGATGAACGTAGCTGCACCATTGTTTGGGACATATATATTAATGATCGTCAAGTCTTGTTGGTGTATGGTTCCCTTGAGCAGTATGTAGTGTCCTTGTTTATCCCTTTTGATTAACTTTGGCTTGAAGTCTATTTTATTTGATACAAGTATGGACACCCCTGCTTGCTTCCGGGGTCCGTATGAGCGATATGATTTTTCCCAACCTTTCACCTTCAGTCTGTGTATGTCTTTTCCTATCAGATGAGTCTCCTGTAGGCAGCATATTGTTGGATCTTTTTTTGTATTCCATTCTACTAGCCTATGTCTTTTGATTGGTGCATTTAAGCCATTAACATTTAGAGTTACTATTGAGATATGGTTTGTATTTCCAGCCATATTTGATTATGTATGTTACTTAACATGGTTTGTTTTTCCTCTATGATTAGTTTTTCCTTTACTGTACTACCTCCTGCTGTTGGTTTTCATTGTTATTTTTCATTTCCTCTTCCTGTAATAGAACGGGGCATTTTTGAACCAGCTACATGTACAGCTAATGGAGCTCCGCAGCTGTCAAGGGTACAAACAGTGCAACCCAAGCCCGAAGGGCCTGGAAATTGGTAAGGACAAGAATCGTGTGTTTTTCTGTATTGCCTAGAGATCTCTTTGAGTTACCAAGTTTTCTGTCTTTGAAATATCTACATGCATGAAATATCTACATAGCTCTGGATATGTATAGGGAAATTTCCAGGCAATTCCAAACATAATTTGGTCTCTAAGTTTAGCTCTGGGTGCACAGTCAAAAAACTAGCCATCAAAAAAATTTGGTGAAGCTGGGCGCAGTTGCACACGCCTGTAATCCCAGCGGCTCAGGAGACTGAGGCAGGGGGATCATGAGTTCAAAGCCAGCCTCGGCAACAGTGAGCCCTAAGCAACTCAGAGAGACCCTGTCTCTAAATAAAATACACAATAGGGCTGGGGATGTGGCTCAGTGGTTGAGTGCCCCTGAGTTCAATCCCTAGGACACCCCCGCACACACACAAAAAAAGATTGGGTGATTTGGTGAGTGTTTTCTTCCAATCTCTCCTTCAAGTCTATGTGATTAGTAAACTCCAATTCCTGAAAAAGCATCCATTAGGAGACAAGACAAAACTGAGGATTTCTTTGCTATTGCTGTCAGCGGTTATAAAATACTCTCTAAGAAAATCAGAAGATCCTCTTTTGTTAAGGGAACTTGGATGGAAACACATAATGCTCTATTTCTGTTTGTCACAGTTTGGGTCCCTCCCCCAGTTTAACCCTTGTTAGATTCCTTTTTGCCAATAGCTCCCATCTGAAAATAGAGATATCTGAGCAGTGTATTCCCTTGGGATCTGAAAGTATAAGAGGGTCTGTATGGAATCAGCCAAGTGTTCCATCCCTGCTCTGCAGTGTTGAACTGACTTCTCCTCTGGCTCATGGAGATGCAGTTCTCTTTCAAAATCAGCCCCAGCTTTTTACCAGTTAATGAGAATACGCACTGCTTCTCAATATTTATGTAAAAATTTAAAGATTAGTATCCAGAGAAGAAAAGAGAAAGAAATGAAGCTAGTAAGGACATTGGTATAGAAGAGTCTGACAACCCCAAAAGAGTCAAGAACCGGACTCACAGACATTTGGGAGCAGTTTGCAGGAGCCCTTTGAATGCAGCTGAGTTTTAAACTGTGTCTGTGGGTCCCATGCAGAGCCAGCATCCTCAGAGTAAAAGTGGACAGCTCTCTGGGCCGTAGGACTTGAAGGGAGAAAGGGGGCCCCCTCCCATCCTTCCTGCCTGTAATGTCCACCACTATGGGATCCTAAAATTTTTTTTTCAGCTGTGAGCGTCCTATAAGAAAATATAAATCCTGTGAGAGAGATTACATCTTAGTTCTCAATCAGCACTTCTCAGTTAACACTTAGTTAAAATTAGTCACTAAGCCAAGAGAGGGTGGGGCTTGCAGAATAGGTCCCTTGGTCACTAACCCCTCTCAGCTCAAGTCTTTTCAAATATCCTGCTAATCTCATGACCTTTTCCTGAAATCTTACAAAAAGAAGAAAGAAAAGAAAGAAACAGCCCACAAAGGCCTGGAATCTAAGCCAACTATTAGAGGCACTAGAAATATTACACCCAGATACCTCTCCCCAAAAGAACATGACACTCTAACTCACTGGTGATGAAAGTGCAGCTCTACTTGGTGACATCTGATAAAATCCTTAATGATGAATGACGTGCCAGGTGGAGTCCGTTATTGCTGCTCCACTTCAAGCCATCCACCTTCTAGACTATTCCTAAGGGAGATCATTATGGGTCCATTTTTCAAGTGTTTTGTCTGAAAAAGAGCCCAAATTTAACTTCTACTGAGAATTATGTGAACTTCTGGAAGTACTCATTTCACTGCTTTTAAATGAACTCAACTCTATTTTTTCATGAGAACTCTTTTTTATTTTTTAACCTTAAACCTTTGTATTTGTAGCTTTCAGTCCTCATTTCAAACCTCTCTAATAGAAAAATCTCTGGATTTCAGCACTCTATATTTAACCCAATATGTTTCTTTCTAGGGTTTAGATGTTGTGCATGAAAAACCTACATAGTGAATGGTTTTATGAGTTCTCAAAACTAACATAAATCACTCTTGTATTTTCCTATATCAGGAAATAAAGATGAAGGAAGCTATGACCCACACAGGTATTCACATTTTTTTTATTCTTGGAAACTTCTTTCCAATAATTGGAAACTTCTTTCCAATAATTCCAATTATTGGAATTCAAACTAATTTCTGCTTCTTACCATGTCTCGGAACATAGCTTGGAGTACATGCTTGTTCTAACTGTGTTCTTCATCACATTTGGTCCCTGGTTACAGATCTTTCGCTTTGCTTTTACATCAGTTCATTGACCCAGCAAGCTGCATCTCCAAGCATTTACTCACCCCCTTGCTTGTGTGCTTGTTGGGTGATGCTTTGGAGCATGGAATGAGATGAAAGTGGAGAAACACAGACTGGCCTTTCAGAGCCCTGGGAGAGGGTGGGAGATCTCTTCTCTTTGAAGTGCCAATTAAATTGGTGAGAGGTTTCATGGAAACCATTAAAGATTTTTATTAATATAACATCAGTAACATGAAAGGACTAATGAGAAATTTAAGGACATTCTAAAGCTGAACTTGGAGTAAACCGAAGGAATTTCCTCATTAATGGTCATTCAGTGGCAAAAGCAGCTGTAATTAGGAGAACGTGGAAGGTTCTGCAGGGTGGTGGTGAATTCACAGAAGGTGCCAGAGGTAAGGGCAGGATATCTAGAGTCAAGACTCAGTCAAGTATCAACATAGCACTGAGACACATAAACATCATAAGCATCCAGCCTTGACATCTTCTTCCCCTTCAGCCACATCTATCCCTTCCTACCTCACTGTGTTTTGAAGGGGGGACCCACACATGGAATGTGTGCCTTGGTCACCAGGAATATCAGCCATTGCACAGACCTCAGAAGGGTCTATTAAAGGCATGCCATGTGAAGAAGATGAGGCCTGTCCTTGCCACCTCTTCTGAGGTGATACTGAGGATATTTGGTAGCCATTATGCGTCTCTTCTATTTTCTCTCCCATTTTTCTTCTTTCCTTTCTTCCATCTGTCCCCATATCGACCCTGAGTCACCTCCCCCCTCCAAGTACATTTAAAAGATTCATACACCAGGACTATTTTCCCTGCTCCCTGCAGTCGCATTAAGACATTTCTGAAGTGTAACGTTATAAAAGAACCTAATACTAAATATTGACTTCACAGTTATGTTTTAATGCACTCTGTTTTACAGCTGAGGGATTTTCAGTCTAGCATCCTCTCACTTCTGTCATGAAAGAGGTGAAAGGCACACCACTTAAGCCCACTCAAAAGCCTTAGTTCCTTAAGACTTTGTTAGCTAAAAAAAAAAACTAATTAAAATGTATCTTAATCTTAAATTATTAGCAGGTAACTTAAGACACACACCTAGTCAGAGCTGAGTCAGTTGTCTCCATGAAGTCCTTCCTGGTCAACTGAAATGAAGGAGGTGTATTTAACTGTACTTGGGTGCAGTTAAGTGACAGGCATCTGGGACAGGATGCTCCCCTTTCCTGATCCCTGCCACCACCACCCAAGGAGCTAAATAATCAATTGCTTCTGCAGTCACTCTGACACAGCTTTGGCAACTTCAGCTTTGGGAAGCACGTGAACAAGGGTGACAGGATGTTACTTGTTACTTCTCTTTTTCTTTTGAAGCTCCTTACCAAAGGGCAACTCTAAGATACTCTACAATTCAAAATAGTTGGAATTTCCAGACTCTACCTTTTCATAATCCATAAGGTGAACCATCTTACAGCAGATGTTCACCATTGCAGACACATCTTAACAGGGGGTTTGCTAAGAGAATGTTTGCCTTGTCAATCAAACCTGGGGACTCACTGGACCCTACATGCATGTTGAATGTGGCCTTGTCTGTTCATTGTGTCTTGTTGGAACAGATGTAAAACAAGCCACTGTATATGTGGAGCCAGCAGAAAAACCTGTATGTCTGGGTGGCGTTTACCAGTACAGAGCCCTCCATCCATGGCACACCACTTAAGCCCACTCAAAAGCCTTAGTTCCTTAAGACTTTGTTAGTTAAAAAAAATTTAGATGTATCTTAATCTTAAATTAATGAGAAAAATGATAACTATCAGATCTGAAAGATTTGGAATTGAAAAGCTCAACAGAGTATTGTAGAAAATTTATCATGTACAATGTGGATTATAAGTGTTTTAAAACTATCTTCTTTTTATAGATTTTCAAAATTTAATCTTTAGATTTATTTAGAGTTCCCTCTTTTTGTTTTTGTTTGTTGACTTGTTTTCATAGTTACAAAGTGTAAGAGGCAAAGGCAGCTGAAACGCTTTTCTTATGCAGTCTCTTTCCAGTAAGAAAAAATCACCCACAACTTAGGAAATAATTTTTAGTTTGATTTGAAAGCAATAACTTCTGTCTTGCAAAATAGAGTAGGATCAACAGGTTGATAGGGTATTTATTTTCCCGTTTTCCATTTGAAAGTCACCACTTCTGCTCTTTGATGTCTTAGAAGAGTTCCTGGCAGTCATGGCTGTGGGCCTACTGGCTGTAAGGGAAAGTTTCTCTCTCTCTCTCTCTCTCTCCCCCCCACCCCTCCCCCCAGGATGAACCACCAGTTGTCCTTTTCCAAAAAGCTGAGGCCCACTAGTTGTCCTGTCCTGAGCTGATCAGTGTATGACTATGAGGTCTAGAGGGCCTCTTCTCCTCTTCTCTCTTCCTCTCTCCCTGGGTGGTCGATCAGTAGTTCTTTCCCAAAATCTGAGGTTGACCAGTTGTCCTGTCCTGAACTGGTCAGTGTGGGACCATGGTGAGTAGTTTGGGGCAGGCTGGCTCTGGCAAGATTGCTTCCAGAGCCTTTGCACCAGGTCCTCCAGGCCAGATGACCACATGGAGCTCCACCCTCAACAACCAGACCGTTCACCTTGCTTTGGTTTGTATCCATTTCATCTCTCCATAGAGCAACAGTTGGTTCTGATGATGGATGTGGGTGACATGGCTATACGACACTGTGGTTATGAACACAGGTGCTGGAGACAGTCAACCTTGGGTTCAAGTCCCAGCCTTGCTGGTGAGCATGCTGAGAACAGCACAGCATGCAGCAAGCTTCCACAAAAGAAACAGTGTGCTAAAGAGGGCAGAGACACTAGCTCCTAGGAAATTAGCATATTTTGTGTCATTAAGGAAGAACTAAAACTCAGTTTGAGAACCATGTGGGTTCTTGAATCTTTCTTTTTTTTTATTGGTTGTTCAAAACATTACAAAGCTCTTGACATATCATATTTCATATTTCATACATTAGATTCAAGTTGGTTATGAACTCCAAATTTTACCCCAAATATATTTGAATCTTTCTTAATGGTTTCACAACCTTTCTGTTTCGAGGGTTGGGTGACAATTACCACAACGTGAAATCATCTAGAATTAGCCTAGAGATGCTCTCCAGAACAACCCTACTCAGACCTTTGCTCTCTGAATAAAGAACCTCAGAATGGCCTAAGACAAAGACTTCCTTTTGTGAGCTGAAGGCTGGCAGAACCCAGGACAAGGACATGGGGGTTTGAGGTCTTAAAGTCTAATTCTTTTTCAACATTCTATTTTGATTTAACTTTACATTAACAGAAAGCTTGCAAGAATAGTTTCAAGAAATTTTACCCTACTTGCTTCATCATTTCCCCTTGTTCTCTCTGCCCCTCCCCCATATTACACACCTTTCTTTTTCTAAATCAGTTTTGAGTAATTTGCAGACATCATATCTCTTTATATAATAATGCTTTAATATATATTTCCTCAGAGCATTTTTTTACAGAACTGCCGTAAATTTATTGAAATCAGATAATTCAGTGTTGACAGGTATCCTCTAATCCACATTATATATTCAAATGTCGCCAATTGTCCCCAATAATGTCATAATTATAGTTTTTTGACTTTTCTTTGTCTGATCTGGAATCCAATCCAGAACCATACACTGCGGTAAATTGTCACCTCTTTACAGTATCACTTCTTCTGCAACAGTTCGTCAACATTTTGTCATTGGTCATGACATTTTGAAGAGTACAGGCCAGTTGTTTTGCAGAGTGTCCTTCAGTTTGAGGTTTGTCTGATGTTCCCTCATCGTGGGACTGGAGTTTTGAATTTGGGGCAGGAATACAACTAAAACAACATTGTACCCTCAGGATATCTCATCAGGAGCTGCATGACATCTGTTGGGTGGTGTAACCTTTGATAACTTGGCTAAAGTGTGGATTGCTAGATTAATCCTCTGTATAATTGCTATTCTTCCTTTTCAATTAATAAGCAATTCACCTACTAGCTTTTGCAGACAGTCTTGATTCTTGCCTGAATCACTCAATGTTAACATGATGACTGCAATTGTTGATTTTTCCACCCCAGTTGTCCTCCCACCCTTTTTTTGTACTGGGGACTGAACCCAGAGGCACTTAACCTCTGAGCCACATCCCCAGCCTTATTTTGCATTTCATTTTGAGACAGGCTCTCACTAAGTTGCTCAGGTCCTTGCTAGGTTACTTAGGCTGGCTCTGAACTAGCAATCCTCCTTCCTGCCTCAGCTTCCCAAGATGCTGGGTGTTCCTTCCATTTCTTAGGTAGTGTTCCATGGTAAAGCAGTGATGTCCCTTCTTACTTCTCTATTTGTATCCATATGGAATGGTAAGCCTTCCTTTTATTCCATGGATGTTCTTTTGCTATCATTATGTCTTTTAATGATCCAAGTGTTCCAAGTTCAGCCACTGGTGTCCTTCCAGTGGCTTCGGCGTGCTGCTGGCTCATCCCCATCATTCTTGAGCACTGCATTGATTTCTAGCCCAGCAGTGTGTTCCAGGTTCATCTTGTGCTTTTGCCCCCCAACATCTGGAATCAGTTGTGTCTCCAAAGTCTCCAGTTCCTCTTAGAGAGGAGTGGCACTTGACCAAGACTCACAGTCTCACATGCTCTCCTGGTGACAGAGTGACAGTAAAACTCAAGTCTTCTGATGGGTAGGACGGTGCCAATTCCTACACCAACCATGCCAACATGGAGAAGTTTTTATTTGTTTGATCTTTATTCTTTCCCTTTTTTCCTCTCTTTTTCTGTACTGAGAATCGAACCCAGGGATGATTTACTACATCTCGCAGCCCTTTTTATTCTGTGAGACAGGGTCTTGCTAGTTGCCCAAGCTACCCTCAAGCTTATGATCCTTGCACCTGGGCCTCCTTAGTTGCTGGGATTGCAGGCGTTCACCACCACACCTGGCTTTTTTTTTTTCTTTTCAATTTTTAGTTGTCATGCAATTATCTTTGTAATTAAGGCCACTCCTTGATTAGGAAAAAATACTTTTAGTGTTCTATTTTGAATTGATTTGCAGGGTCAGTTGCTTGTCCAGTTAAGTAGGAAACATGTTTTGCACTAATGAGACACCTTTATCTCTCTCTCCACAGAGGACAGTTATGGGACGGATGGGAAGGTTAATCTGCTCAGTCTCATGGCAGCCATGAGCTGGCAAGGTCTGGAGGAACTATACAGTGTGAACGAAATCATCTATAGGTACAGACTCAACTATAGACGTAGTCTGGTTGACTGGACTAATGACTTGAAGGGTATAGATGGAGTATTTGCACTGCTGAACAGTCACTCTGAGCAGAATAAAACAAGTCAGATGAAAACTGCTCAAGGTGATGGGTTCCTAATTGTCTTTGCTGAGCTCTCTATGCCAGTGTATATGGCCTCTGCAGAGTCAGATGAAGGTCCAAGTCGAAGTTAAGGAAGAACCTCGTTTGATCTTGCCAGCCAAACTTCAGACCCTGCATTTGAACCAACCAATATATTAAGTCTAGAGAGTAAACTTGAACGGAATAATGACATTCCAGAAGTGAATTGTTTGAATTCTGAACACTGGAGAAATGGTAAAACTGGAAAATAGATGGGGAATGAAGAGGTCACTCCTTTCTGAAAGTGATTTCAGTAGCAATGGTGTGACAGAGTTGGTGCACCAGCCCTAACCCAGGCTGCAGCCGGTATCAGCAGGCATCAGAAAGAACTTCCCCAGGATGCTGGTCCAGGAGAAAATGGTTTTTGAAGATCAGTTTTATCTTCCTGTGCATTCTGATGGAGCCTCTGTTCATCAGACCTTCAACATGTCCATCATCGACCAGTCTATTCATTCCAGCAGAGCAGAGAGGATGGAGAAGAATCACACAAAGGAGAGCTTACAATCTAGAAGGCAGTGCCTGCTTTCCATTCTCCTGATTAGATGAAACTATTACCTTATTCTACACACAGTATTTTTTTTAACTTTTTATTAGTAAACTAATAAGGGCAATCATAGCTACCAACATTCCAAGCAGCCCTGGGTACCTTTGTGCAGGAAGAGTTAGTGTGCAAGTATTGTGCACACAGGGACTCATCAGAATTCATTATTTGCCAAGAGTAGAAAGAAAGGTTGGGTTGTTTTTTTTCTGTTTGGTTTTCGTTTTGGTACTAAACCAGTATTATCTTTTGAGCATTATAGGGACATGCATATGTAAATGTTACCCAGTCAAAATGACTAAAACTGTGCCTTTCCAAGCTTCTAAAACCAACACCCTCAGCAACATTGTGCTGCCAGCATAAGGAAGTTTAGATTCATTTTGAGCCACTGGAATTTTTCAGTGCCATCATTGTGGATTCAATTATCTTGCACTTTGAGATTGAAATGCCATGTGTATTTGGTGCATATAATTTGTTTTACAGATGTATCACAGACACACTGGTTGCTCTCAGTGTGACACAGTCAAGTAGATCCCCCAGGATGGCACACAGTATGGATCACATATTGTTTAACATATGCTTTTGCCAGAAAATATTGCATGTGTTTTACCTCAACTTGCTAAAATTGATTAGCAGAAAGACGTGGCTAATAATGTTGGTGATAAAAATAAATAAATAAATAGATGGATAGATAAATAGATAGATAGATAAACAAAACCAAGATTGCCTGCTCTGTCTGCACCTGGCTCAAGCTGTTCACTGAATGCTTAATAAGGTTGCTAAATTGTGGTTATTTTCTTGATAGGAAAAAAAAAAGGACTAAAGACTTTTTATTTTCATCTGCATTTTGTTTTCTTGGCCTGGTTAATAAGCTTAAGCATTGAAAACTTATGTGTAGTTTTGAACTTATATAACGAATTTTCTCCAATAAATGAAAATCATCAGTGTCTCATAATTTAAATAGACCATAAGGGAGGTTAACTTTATAGCATTGTGTTATATAACTTTTTAAGACCTTTGCCAAGTTCTGGTTTTGTTTAAGGATATAGTTCAAAATTGCTCTTGAAGAACTTTGTATTCTTGCAAATATTCTTGTTTCATATTAGATTTTTAAATTCCAGCAAAAGGATTACCTCATCAGAGTCATCAGAGCCCATTCAACTTCCCAAGAAGGTTTTATTTGTTTCTTTGTTTAGCTTAACAGTAATTTTCTTTTTATTTTTTAGATAATTCAAGCATTTAGGTAAATTATGTTTCTTTTAAGTGTTCAAGGTAAACTTTTTAAAAAATTTAACATGTTATAGTTGAATTTTTGATAACTTTAAGTCTTAATCATAGATTCTGTACATATGTTAAAATTAACTAGCTGTTTATCAGATGTGTGTCATTGGCCGAATGACAGAATAAACATATTTATGGTCATGAGTGATGTGCTTTGTAAAAAAGATTCCAAGATATTAGGAAGCATACTGTGTTTTTTTTTAATACTGTATAATACTCTGTGATATTTTTATAGAGCAATTCTGGCTTCAGGAAAGTCTAGAAGCAATATTCTTGAATAAAAGGGATTTGAACTTTACCTGCTTCAGAGAAATGAACTTAACCAAGTTTTCGTGGTGCACCTTTTCCCTGCAAGTTAACTTGAGTCCTATCTCAGCTTACATGATGGAACATTAACCATAATTGTGAAGTCCCACCTGCCCCCACTAAGTCCACACATTCTAGAACATTATCAGATCAAAGGTTCCTCACTGCCACCAGGAAGGATGTGGCAGAGGCAGCACCAGGTGGCTTCCTGTTACACAGCCTGGGAAGTTGCAAAGGGCCTGTGCTTGCTTGAATGTTCTATCATTACATCTTGAAGGACTTAGCAATGTTTGAACAAAGGGCCCCACGTTGACATTTTCCATTGTTTCCTGCGAATTATATAGCTGATCCTGGGCAACACAAATGGAGTTTTGCAAAAGCAAGAAGACACACCTAACAAAAGCAGTTTGTGTTCTTTGGGGATCGTGAAGCTCTATGGAAACCTAACCCCTCTCCAAGACCTCATGTTTTCTGATTGACAATTCCTATATACTTTCTGTTCCAACTCCCCTTAAGGAGATTTAGCATTTAGGTAGAGGGGCTAAGAATCTGTGAAATGTCCAGAGATCAGAAGGTTAAAAATGAAGGACAAAAAAAAAATGCAAAGGATTTAAGGACTTTTCAACCAAACTTAGGATGATTGAGGAAACCATAGTATCATCAGAAGAGTTTATGATAACATTATTGTCTAAAGATGCATCTCGAGGGGGGATAGTAGAGGATAGGAAAGGCAGCAGAACACAACAGACACTAGTATGGCAATATGTAAATCAATGGATGTGTAACTGATGTGATTCTGCAATCTGTATATGGGGTAAAAATGGGAGCTCATAACCCACTTGAATCAAAGTGTGAAATATGATATATCAAGAACTATGTAATGTTTTGAACAACCAACAATAAAAAATTTTAAAAAAAATAAAGATGCATCTCTGTACCTTATTGTTTTTAATCGACACGCTCTTGTACATATTAATGGGATTTGGTGTGATATTTCCATATGTGCATGCAGCACACACTGATCATGTCCACCCACCCTTCATCCATCACCCCTCCCCAGCCCTGGCACCCTTCCCAATGTCCGTAATCAGTCTTCTACCTTCAGGTCAATGTTTGTTTTAATTTCCACATATAAGAGAGAGTATGCAATATGTGCTTGGCTTCTTGTTCCTTTCCTGTAAAAAGTAACTAAGCCAAGTTTTTTGTTATCCCAGAGAACCTGTTTTAGTACAATTCCATATTCATGTTGTACTTGTCATGTGTAAAGGGCATGAGAAGACTGGGCCTCTCAGGCAGGGCAGTGTTTCAGACTGTACTTCAGAAACTGCAGGGCCCTTCAAGGTTGACTGACCAAGGGGCCTGGTTCAATCCATGACAAATAATACTCCGAAAGACTGAGCTAACTTCCCAACTGTGCATTCCCCTGTCCCCACAAAGTGAGTCTCTGTGCCTCTCCTTTCTCCATTTAAACACGCACACGCACATGCATGTACACATACACAAGGTCAGTGAAAAGAAAAGCCTCAGAGGGGCCCTATTTGATAATGAGACCCCATTCAGCAAGGAAGGAACAATGAGCATGACATTCAAACTCTAAATTTTTACTATGTGAGCTTAAGTCACATAAACCTCTCTTAAAACAACTCTAGAATTTATAAAAAAAAAAATAACTGTAAAAGAAGTTTGGATCAAGGATGGCAAGTACATAACATTTGTATTTTCTTGTCCTAAAAATGTGCCAGGGATACATGAGGACACATTCTCATGAAGCTAGAGCAGCTGTGCCCCAGAGTCCTTCTCAACAGAGCCAGATACTTCTCCAGCCAGCTAGGACCACAGCTGAACTGGTATTAGCACGTGAGACACGAACCTATTTGCCATCCTCAAATTAAATTATTTCTGAGGCCCCTCCTGACCTTCAGTTAAAAAATAAAATAAAATAAAAATTAAAACATAAAAATAAATCCAGAAAGCATTAGCATCTGCAGGGGTTTTGGAGTTAAGAACAAAGGACTGAAAACCTAATATTCTAACCCCATGTCAACATATCTAGACACGTTGTCATAAATTTAAAAGACCTTTAAATGCTTAACTTTGAGGTCTTGCCTAAGGTCCTCGATTCCCCAATTTAGCCCAATTCTGCTTTATGTTTCTAAGTATAAAGGACAATTAATATCTCCATGCGCTTCACCCCGCTGGGTCTCTGAGGCCCTTCTGACTCACAGAGGCTGCTGTAAAAATGCAATAGTCCCCAAGTCCCCATTCCTACCTCCAGCCCCACCCAACACCCAGCACATCCCACAGTCTACCAGATGTGTCCCTTCACTGCCATCTCAGATCCCACCCCCTGCTCAGGAATCTTTTATTGTTTCTCATGCCCTCCACGTGAGCAGGAGGATTCTGAGCCTTCTAGCTGCCCCGGGATTCCCTCCACCCTCCTGTTCCTCCTTGACCTCTCCTGACACCTCAGCTTCTTCTGAATTAGCATCTCTTTCCCAGGCCCCAATTTTTCCCTATCTTTGCATCTACCCCCCACCCTGGTTTATACCTATCCCCAACCCCATCTCAGCCTGCAGAAATCTCATCCATCCTTCAGTTCCCACAGTAGTTGGTGTTTGTTTGGTACCAGGGGTTGAACCCAGGGGTGCTTTACCATTGAGCCACACCCCAGCCCTTTTTAATGTCTTATTTTGTGACAGGATCTTGCTAAGTTGCCTAGGGCCTTGCTAAATTGCAAGGCTGGCTTTAAACTTGCCATTTTCCTTCCTTAGTCCCTGGGGTTACAGGCCCGCATCACCTCACCTGGCCCCATATTGATTTAAACGTACCTTTTCTTTTCATGTAAACTTTTCTGGATTCCTTTGCCCATCCCTGGACATAACACCTCTCCTATTTTACACTCTTTCTCAAGTAAACTGATGACATACCAACTCTGGGGTCAAGGGAATGAGAATAGCTCATAATCTGGCTCCCTACCTACTTCTGAGCAGGCGATGCTGATGTGACCACTGTTCACATTGGTCTAGTGAACTCGCCTTTCTTTAAGTTGTGTTGTTGATGTAGATGACTTTGCCCGCAATATACCTTCAGAGATCCCACTGTAAGAAGGAAGTAAAGTGTCAAAAATCAGATTATTCCTCAGCCGTAAAGAAGAATGACTTTATGACATCCACTGCTAAATGGATGGATCTGGAGACTATCATGTCTAGGGAAATAAGCCAATCTCAAAAAAAAACAAAGCTCTAAAGTTTTCTCTGCTATGTGGGTGTGACTCACAACAATAGGGAGGAAATAATAGAAGTTCAGTGGATTAGATAGAGAGGGATGAAGGGAAGCGAGGGCAGGATAGGAATAGGAATGCTAGTGGAATGAACCTGACCTAGCTTTCCTATGTACACATATGCACATACTACAGTGAATCTCAGCATCGTGAATATCCACAAGACCGGGCTCTTAATGGAAATAAGACATATTCCAGGCTTGTATAAATATATCAAAATAGATCCTACTGTCAAGTATAACTAAAAAGAATAAATAAATAAATACCGGCTTATTCCTATTGGGATCAGGGAGAGCCCCTGGCCCCTTAATTTTGGCAACATGTGGGAGGCAATGGAAGGCACGCATGTCCGAGTCTTCTGTGCTGAGCACTGCCTCGTTCTTCAGCAGGTGAACAGAAGCATCCAGCAGAGGTGTGGCCTTCAGTCTGAATTTTCTAGCACCACACCAGGGCCAACTACGACTCTGGGTCCCTCACATCCCCTACTTCCCAAGTCCAACAGGGCAGGTGACTCAGAGATTGAGGCAAACCAATTCAACCTCCAGTAGGTTTCAGTGGAATAAGAGAAGTCGTGGACCTTGCCACTCATAATGAGTTACCCCAGTAACCCCTTTCTCTCAAAGCAGAAACAAGGTCTATTAGCAGAGCATGTGTTTTCCATAAGGACCACTAGGTGACACTCTAGCGCAACTAAAGACATCTTTGCTTGGAGGTGGGGCAAAGCCACCACTTAGCAGGATTTATGAAGCGGCATCTCTCCTCTCAGTATTACCATTTGACAGGAACACATCTAGAACAATTTGATCCATGGCAAGTTTGCTCTTTCTTCAGTGCTTAGGATCTTAGCCATCACAGCAAACCAAAGAACACTTTCAGATTTCTACTGATTTATGTTGGTATTATGAGTTGGACTACGGTCAGACTTTGACATTTAAATTCAAAAGTGAACATTGAATATCGATCTCCTTGCTTTCCAGTGACTTGATGCAATTAAAAATGTTTTTTGGCTCTCATGGGCTGAAGCCACAAAGGCTCTCTCTCTGCCCAGCTGGCAATTTTAAAAATAAGAAAGGAACTGGATGCTTTTTAACAGCTCTTAAAAACCCTGGGGTTATACTAAGTCTGGTGCTAAAGCAAGAAAGAGAACTGACCACATTCTGTAACCTTCCCTCACTGATCATTTCTTAAAGTGAAACATTTTCTGATGTGTCTGTTTCAAAAAACCTAATATCAAAAATGTCGCTGCTTATATCCCAAAGGTGTAGCAAATTTAAGAAATTAGAGAGAATCCTTTTACCTAAATTATGCACACATAATTGAAGAGACTATGGCAGTTTTGATCGTGGGTTACTATTTGCTCTTTGAAAAAAGAGTTCCCTTGAATGTACAAAACCAGAAGAGAAATTGGGGTTCACCAGTCAGCACATGTACATACTGCCCCCACCCCTAATAACCCACGCACCTTGGACCACTCTAACCCTTCATCTTCAGTGTACACAGGAGAAAAGGAGTGAGAAGTGGAAATCAATTGCCCTGTTTTCCACCTACAGACTGCTCAGGGCAAGGTCTAAATTTAACCACTTTGCACTTCAGCCCATGAGTCATGCTGTTATTTCCACGTCTCTTTTACCTCCTTCCGCCTCTCACCCGAAAGTTTTAGATGCCAGTTTATTTAGAAAATGGTGCTGTTGGTCATGAGAGACCACCAAATCCAGTGCTTTGGATGGAACTGGAGGACATTATGTTAAGTGAAATAAATCAGACATAGAAAGACAAATAGTGCATGCACTAACTTATATGTGTAGCTGAAAAGAAATGATCTCATAGAATTAGAGTCAAATAAGACATATTCCACACTTGTATAAATATATCAGAACCTGGGAAGGATGTCAGGAAAGGAGAGAAGGAGAGAGTGATAGGTAATAGACTTGACTGGTGGGAACATGAGGTTAAGGGAATCATTCTATAAACTGGGCCCAGTGTGTGACCCCACATGCTTTCTTTCAAAAAGCAATTTACTGGCAGCCTGGCCCTGCTTAAATCAATAGGATGTTACCTTCCTCAGCAACCAATCTGTTGTCTGCAGGAGAAATCCAGACCAGAAATGCACATAGGGAGAACATAAGTTACCCTGAAGGGGAGGGGGGCCTTTTATGACCCTTACACAGACCAGGTTTCAGAACTCAGAGAGAGAATTCCTGCTAACCACAAAATCTGTAAGAACAGGTTCCAATTAGAACTGATTGACATGGGCCCAAGTGACCTAGAGTTGTCCTAAACCTTTACTAAGCATAGTGGGGACTTGAAAATCTGATGTCATCCTGTTGTCAAGTCAAAAGTCAAGAGGTGGACGGGAAGAACTCTCTGGAAATGTCCCTGGAACTCCCAATCAAACTGGAGGGCAGGAAAGGCAAAACGTTCCTCTCCTCTGTGAGGACCCACTCTCTCCCTTTAGAGTATCCCCTTTCCTATCACGTCTAATAAACGCATGCCTGCTACTCTGAGCAACATGTCTGAAATCTTTCTGGAATAATCACAAGAATGGGTGAGAGAGGACTGCTGTGGCTGCCTCAGCTCCAAGGCAGGCGTTTGCCTGGTAACAAGAGGATGGTGAACAGGCATGGGGTTGCAGTTGTGTAGAAAAAAATGATTTTTGTTTGTTTTGTTTTCCACCCAGTGCTGGTATTGAATCCAGGGTCTCACCCATTGCTAAGCAGAAGGAATAATTCTAATGTTCTACAGCACAATAGGGCAGCTATTATTGACATTGAGTTGTGTATTTCAAAATAGATAGTACAGAGGAGTTTGAAGAAATGATAAATGTTTATTTGTTATATATATATATATATATATATATATATATATATATATATATATATATTTGTGTGCGTGTGTGTTTACACAAATCCAGTGCTTTTCTCTCCCCAGGTGGAGTCTGAACACCAGTCCTTACTCCAGTCCCACAGCACTGGCTTCTGGGCCATTTCAGCAAACAATGATTAATCTGTCATTTGGTAGAGGTGGGATGAAGGGGGCTTCTAACTGTTTTGTTGACCAATTGGATAGTCCCTCCTTTGAAAATCATTCTTTTTTACACTCAAGACTTTCTCTTTATGTATCAATTTTTGCTTATGTTTTAAAATTTACTCTTTGGTTGTTTTTGTGGCACTAGGGATTAAATCCAGGACCTTGCACATGCTAGTCAAGCGCTGCTTCCCTGAGTGACATCCCCAGCCCCGTGTGCCAATTTTTGAAGTACTGAATTGGGCTCCTTTGAAGATTTTCCTTCACCTCTGACAGTCAAGTGTGCAGCAAAAAATAGTTACCCACCAAGTGCTCATAATTCATCCTTTCTTTTGGGGACCCCAGGCAGTTAGGGAAAACCACGAAACTAGTTCAGGTCAGTGAAATGGGAACAGAAATGCTGTGTGTTATTTACAAGCTGTGAAAGAGAAAAGCCTGCTGGCTGTCTTCTGGAATCTTCCTTTCCTTGCTCCAGCAACCAAGACCAACCCTGGAAGTTCCAGATGGCACAGCGACAAGATGGTGGAGCCTCTGCCCCTGAGCTTCTGAGGGACTACAGAGAACAGACCCATAATGGACATACAGTGTGAGTGAGAAATAGACCTGTGTGCTGTGAAGCCACTGAGATTTGGGGGTTAGCATGTTATTTAAGCATAGCCTGACAAACCACACTAATATGCACATAGTTCATAATGCACAGAGTTCTGCAGCCAAAAAATCTGTTGTGAATTTAAATAAGTGATAGATGACTTAAAAGGATTCTCTTTGGTGACTCAATGGAAAACTTGCTTCAGCAGGCTCTTAAAACTGTAATCCTAATAGCTTACATATAAAACATTCTGCTTCAAGACAAAGTTATCAGTTGGATAAGAAGCTGATTTTTTGGAAGAGATGGGAGATCATACTGGCATTCTTGCTACAATTCTCAAAAAAAATTCAAAGACAAATTAATTTCAATCCAACACACTTTATTCTTTTCCTTTTTTAATTTTTTTACCTTAATTTTCAATGATCAAGTATTCAAGATGTTGTAAACCAAGGTTGATTAGTACATTGACAATCGGTTTCATCGAGCACAAGAAAATCGAACATCTTTTAAATTACCCTAACAGGTCTCCAAATAAATATTAATCCTAAAAATCACAAAATCAAACTTTTTATTTAACAAACTAAAAACAGCCTTTCGTCACAAGCACACCTCTATACAGAAAAATCACGCACACAGATCACACGCTCCACTGAGATCCTAACGCCAGTTTATCTGACTTGGTATTTATTTGACACAGTATTACGTTTCCTTAAACTAAAATGTTAGAGGTTGATCTTCCCACTTCATGCTTCTAAATTAACAGTTGGTGTTTTGGGTAGAGGTATATATCTTAAGTAAAATGCCCACTATCAAGTTTTACCAATGATTCTTCTTTTTAATTTCTAGATACAAACTTGAAGCTTCTTTCATTCACCACTTTGGTTTAATATGTCCTTACAATTACTTTAGCCTTCAATAACCGTTTCTCCTTCAATTTTGACATGTAGAATAGACTACCAGGAAAAGATGACACCCTCAAAACCTCACTGCTAAAAACACCTCACAGGGCTGTAGGGTTTTTAGAGGAGAACTAAGAAAAGATCATGTGAAATAGTTTTCTTTTACCTTTCTCTGAAATTATTTTTAGCAGCTGATTATTCTAGCTGGCTAAACTAAATATCAAAAGCACTGAGTTTTCCATAGAAAAGTATTCCCTTCTGAACTCTTCATTTTTGCAGCATAGAGTTCATAGATTAACTGTTGAAATGAGAGTAATGGGCGCTTGTTTTCTGGGTATTTTTCCAGACTTCCAAATGCAAAGCACATGCAACCCTTTAACAGTGAAATACTGTGAATTCAGTAGTGAACATGCATCATTTTTAGCACCAAGGCATTTTTTTTTTTCAAGATTGCAGAAGCAAACAGCTAAGGAAGGTTTTGGTCACATTAGAACCCTCCCTAGGGATGAGTTAAAATGAAGTGCTTAAAGTGAAACCTCTTTAAACATACACACATCTGATTCCAATGCAACAAGAAGTCTGAGACAGGTGTAGTCGGCAGCAATCCTGGAAGATGAAGGAGAGAAGACAGAAAAGATAAAGTGCACAAGGAAACTAATCTCGCCTGCCAGCCACACATTCTCTTTATTATGGAAGAGGAAACACACTGATGTGTAAAGGCTACCTACTAGTCTGTCAAACAGAGCATTTGTAAGCTGTCCTCTAGGCAATTCTGGGGTTACACAGTATTTTGATATCTGCTACTTAGAATACTCAGTATGCACCCATTTATCAATGGTTAAGAGTCTTGTTCTCTATCATCTATGATATTTTAAGCACACACACAGAGGCCACCACTCTAGGGTTGGACTAACCTCCTGTTCCCTGGTACAATACAGAATTCCCACAAAGATTTCAGGTCTATCCAAACTGTGAAGCTTCTCCCTTGTGCACAAAAGGTTTCTACAAAACAAGCTAAAAAAAAAAAGAAAGAAAGAAAAGAAAAAAGCATTCTGGCTCCAAGTCCACCAAAGAATGCAAGCTGGGATTGTGGACTGAAGAAACATTTTCTCAGTGGTTAGTGAACATATAGGATGGCCTGACCTACACAAGCCCTACGGGGCGGGGGAAGGGAGGAAGCAGCTCCCTAGCTCCCTTCTCTGAAGCCTGATTCTTCCAAGTCATGTGTGTGAGAAATAAAAAGTCTGGCGGTCCATTTTCAAAATATTTATTTATACCAAGTCAGCCTTAATTGAGTCCAACTGTAGCCATTCTAACTGTAGCCCTTCCCCTTTGCCTGCCCCAATTTTAAAATTAACCAATCAGGTAAGTTGTAACCCTGACTTCTCCAATCAGGGCAAAGGGCAGCCCTAAGACTTAGAAATGCACCGACTGACTGCGGGGTAAGCAAGCCTGCAGCCAGCCGGGTTCTGATAGCATGTGGTTCTGGCAGAAGTAAAGTTTTGCTTTGCTCACCCACTTTGGAGCACGAGTTTGATTTCTGGCGGCACCTCCTTATTTCTAACATGTGCTGCAGTGCACTGTCACAGCACTTAAGGTAACAATCAGGGTCAGTGGTTTGGTTTGTATTTTTGTATATATTCATTTTTTTATAAATATTTTTTTAAATATTTATTTATTAGTTTTAGGTGGACACAATATCTTTATTTTACATTTATGTGGTGCTGAGGATCGAACCCAGTGCCTCGTGCATGCCAGGCGAGCGTTCTACCACTGAGCCACAACCCCAGCCCTTCATTTTTGAGTCTTTACTAGGAATCTTAAAATTCATGTTTGCCAATAATAGTAATAGAAAGGTTAATATTCTGAAGGAAAGAAAAAAAATACATGTGAAATCCCAAAGCTCCCATTCAACAAATCTGAACTCTTCAGAAGTTCTGCTGAGACTAGATGTTAACACCCAAATTGGATTTGTTCTATGTTAAATATGAACTATAAAAATATTTGAGGTATTGTTTTGACAAGTGATTTTTAATATTACATTTGGCTAAACAAATGAAATTTACCTTGAGAAATCTAGTTAAACATCAAATGCTGATGGTTCCTACAGATGTTTTCTACTATCTACACAAAGAAATAATAATGTCTCTATTCTTCAGAAACAGTAATACATAATATAATGAAATAACTTCACGATTTTACAATCATATCTTGCTTTGTTAACCGAAAGCTATTTTCTGCACTAGGTAGCATAAAAAGTGAACAATGGAGTGAGAGAAACCTATATCTTAATTTGCCCCTCTGTACAATCCTAAATAAGTTACTTTACCTTTCACATTCACATCTGTTTTTTAAAATTAACAAAAACAAGGTTGGGGGTGTAGCTGCATGGTGGAGTCTGTGCTTAGCACATGTGAGGCCCTGAGTTCAATCCCAGCACCACCAAAAAATAACAAAAACAATAAACTCCTTGCAAGTTATTAAAAGGATGAAGATGAATGATGTACATTTAAGTGTTTGACAAAATAGCACTAAAAATAGTCAACACTCCGCAAATAATCATTTGTGTCCTCTCTGCTCCTCCTTTCCTCTCACTCCCCAAACCATGATTCTGAGTGACTGTTAACTGTTTTCAAGAAATAAATCTACCTACCAGGAATAAGGATTTTATACAATGAACAAAATCAAGAATGTGTTCCAACCACCCACCCACTCTTTGGGTGTTTCTAAATTAATGGACTCAAGGATTATATTTGCATATTAAAGGCAAATAATACAGTAATTTACAGAGTTGGTAAAGGAACAAGATGACCTTTTGCCAGAACAAGTAATTTAAAGCCTATGTGCATGAAGAGTGACAATTAAAACTTATAATGGGAGTGTGACTATAAAGTAACATGACCAATTTATTAACAAACACATAAGACCTTATATACACAGTTAGATTGTATCATCTACAAAATAGTCGCTTAATTGGCTATGTCACATTCCAATTATGCTACCAGAGCTCAAAGCATTTGGGGAACAATTCTGAATCGGTACATATTCCAAAATAATCACTCCTTCAAGACTTATACTACTTATTCTACATTTTTACCAACAACACAGCAATGATATACCTAATATATATAAGTATCAGGAAGTACAATATTAACATGTGGTGCACATTTCTGATCAATTTCTTTGAGCTCTGGCCCAATCACCCCAAAAGATTCCAGGGATTTCAGAGGCTAATTGGTTAATAGTACCTGACAAGTAGCTGGTGCCCAGTCGATGACTGCGGAACTGGTGACCTTTTGAGGAAGAACAATAATTACTCATGGTGAGTCCAACAATCTTAATACCAAAAAACAGTGCCAATTCCACCAGAAGTCTTAGTGTGGTATCTCAATGATCAGAGAAAAATTAAGAAAACACCACCCCTCCCCATTCTACACATCTACAGCTCCAACACTGAAGGAAATTTTCCATTCTAAAAAGAATCAAGGTCTTCCACAGAGGTAAAGAGGAACCCTGAGTCCCCAGAGTTCCAAACCGTCAGTGTACACCACATTGACCAAAGTTTGACAGATACCAGTGGAACTACAATCTTAGCCCAGCAAGAGAGCCAAGCCCAGGCAGGGGATGAATGGAAGTCCCTGTCACCTGAGACACTTGCAGACTTTGTTTAATGTAACAGTGATTACCCTCTCCGCAAACTGCTTGCAACCAAGAGAACCATTTGAACAATGTCATTCCGAAGTGAAGAGGAAAATACTCTTAACCAAGGAACAGACACATGATTTCACCTGTGAAGCCACATAAGGATGATTCAGCCAAAAAGCCTGAGTCATGGGACAGTCTGCCAATTACCACTGTTGTATGGAAGAGGGCCAACCAGACAAGAACACGTTTCCCAAGTTAGCTCTATACCTGCATAGGCTTATGTAGAAAGACTACACAATTCTATTTGTGTTTGGACCTTTCAGTCTCTCACAGTTAAAGCTCATGAGTAACTTTTTGTCAGTCCATTAGTGCTGTCAGGAAGCACCTATCTTAAGAAGCACATAAAAAGCATCCTATGCGGCACCTAAGTCTAAATAATATGCTGGGAGGTTCTGGAAAGAATGATGGATAAGGAACCCAAAGCGCCTTTAAAAACAGAAAAATCCTCTCTCAAAATCACGGCAGGCATTCCACTGGAAGGAAGGAAAGGTAAATCAAACTGATTCTAACTCTGATAAAGTAGAATTCATGTCTACTTTAAGACTGGCGTAGTTTAAATCATTTTCTCTACTTAGGATCATATTTCAGGTCCAGCCCAGAGATCTCCCTCCTCCTGTATTCAAAGTGACTTTCATATCCCAGGTTTAGCTTTCCTGATTTAATTACTCATTTCTAGCAGCAGCCACAGCAATTTTCTGTACAGAAAGAAAGAAAATAATACAGATTTCTCCAGTGCTTTAAGCATATAACTAAAATGCTCAGGTGGGACTCAATCTTACCTCTGGAGTTTCTTCTTCACCTATTTTGAATGTCAAGGTTGCAATTCTTAACTAATCTTATGTCAGTCCTTACGAGCTAAAGGGATTTCTGCAGCAATTTCCTTGGATGAGAAAGCCATCAGTTTCTTTCTTCATGATGCATCTCAAATTAATTTCTAGCCATGTTATGTAGCACACTAGTTTTAAAGCCCCTTATAAAGAATTCTGGAGTTTGTATTCAAGCCTTCAGATTTATGATTCAGCAGCCTCTAACTACCTTATGATGGGGAAGACAAACTGAAAGAGAATGTGTCCTATGAAATGACATAGCTGTTCCTCTCACCATGCTCTGCATGTGGTTCCTTTGAAGCATCCGAAAAATTCTACCTGATTGACAACTCCGCTATGGCTTAAAATGCTATTAACAGTACTTTAAGGAACCTCAGCTTCTTCCTCTTTTCAAAATCATATCTGCTTTATTCTCTATAAGCAAAAGTAACATGCTGCACTTAACATTTTTCCAATTAAATTGCATAGTTGAGGCAGATTCATTTGTGCTTTGTAGCAGAACTCACAGTAGGTGTTCATGTCTAAAAACTTGGATTTGCAAGTGCAAGGTCAGGGTCAGGTTCACCTTTGTTGGGAGTGTATGCTAATGATATGCAGAGCCATTGCCTTTCCCACTATTTTTGTTAACCGGGGACCTCAGCCTTATGTCATATTGGAGCATGAGCATTAAATTAACATAGCAAAAGTGGTAACAAATGTATCTAAACTCCTCCTTGGAGAAAAGAGGGGAAAGGCTCTCAGTCTTGTTGAGGTATCCAGCCCTCAATCGACAGTGGCTGTGTATACTGAGTTTTTGTTGGTTTGAGGATTGTATCTGTTGAGGTTAAAAAAAGAGAGAAGGCACAGGTGTTTCTCAAGCCACCATATTCAACTCAACCAACAAAACAAGTCTTCCATGTTCAAGCTTCCGGAGTGAGGCTACATGGCAGCAGGGCTCTCTTCCAGCCCTGGGTCTGGAGAACTTATTGCTTCTGGGAAGGGCCCCGGGTAGGTCTGTGCTGTGTATGGGATCCCTTTTTGTAGAGCAGTTTCTTCGTGGAATTCTCCCTGGGTGCTGAAAGCTGGACATGATCTAGTCCGGGCATTCTTCTCGGCTTTGTTGGGCTGGCCCACGAGCTCGCTCACGGTGCTCAGTGGGAATTCTCTGCACCTCTGCCTCTGCAGTTCATCCTCTTTGTATTTTATGGAGTACCAGGCCAGAAAAATAAAAATAAAGCCCACAAATTTGAGGCCAGCTGCCAAACCAAAGTAGACAAAACGAAATGATGTCACGTTGTACTCCCAGCAAGAGCCCTGTACCCCACATTCCTGTTGCCAGAGCATGCAGGTGGTGTCAATAACTGCTCCAAAGTAGATCGGAGTAGGAATGTATGCTAGGGTTGGGGAGAGAAAGAAAACCATAAAGATTCAGTACATCTTATACAAGAAATCTGACTTGTAAATTAGCAAGGTACTTGTTTGCTCAAAAACCGGCTAAAGGAAGTGAATCTCTTGTGTTACTTGATTTTTTAAAAGATATATCATCTAATCACAATTTATTTTAAAAACATTCCCTAAATGGTGAACACTTAAAATCTTCCATGTTGCAACTCAGAATGTGTTACTGGTTTTTAGGATAGTTAAAAAGTGTCTATTGTGTGTGTGTGTGTGTGTGTATACATACACATGTGTAATCATCACATTGTACACTTCAGATACATTTTTTATTTGTCAGTTATAATTCAATAAAGCTGGAAAATGTCTATTGTTAAGGATGCAGCTACAGAATCCTTTTAAACTTCTAAAAAATGGATTTTGTCATAAATACTTAAGAGGCTAGAACACTTCATTGCCCACCAAAATTCAGTATACCTAATTCTTGTGGGTTGAGTCCTAGTCCTTGGATGTAGAAAGAGGAAGAGGCAAGTCTTGTCCCTCTTAAGTCAGACACCACATCAGATGGCAATTTTAGTATAAGGGCGCTGAGGGTATGGCAATAATTATGGCATAAAATTCATCTTTGAAGCTTATAAAACATCCAGATGAGTAGCAGCTTTGTTGTTTGGGACACTGTAGAGACATTGCTTTGATCCCAGCAGACAAAGCCTACCCAGTAGATGTCCTTCATCACATGCTTTGTCAAATGTGCCCTGACCCGTAACTGGTTCATCTGACAAATATCCACCCCTCCTTTAAATTCCAGACTCAGAAACCACTCTGTGCCCATTGCGATTTGTTTATTAACTATCACATACTGTTTTATTAAATCATTGGTCAATTTGTCACCCCAATGGCACAGCCACACCTTTTATGCTTTCCTGCCCAAGGATCTATCAGGACAGCCAGAGAGCGTCAGCAAGAGGGCACAGAGGAGGCACTGGCTTAACTTTACCTCCAAATCCATCCCAAATAACCCCAACTCCATGGCATCAGAGAGGAGCCGAGAAAAAGGAAGGAACTTTTATTTTTCTTTTTCTATTCAGCCACCCCTTTGGTTAACAAATTTCCTTTTTGAAAATAATACTTTTTAGTTTTCAATGCAAAGTATAACTATGTGTACACATGTCCAAATTTCCTTTAACCAGCATTCTTTTTAAAACCAGCACCTTCAAAGTCACCAGTAACAGAAGTCAAGCCACTCATTAAATGCAACTAGAAGCATTTTCCTTCTGGGTTTATTGGAAAGTGCCCATTAATGGAGTAGGCCATGAACCCCAACATACACAGAGTGAGAATTCAGAGAGGATTAATGCTTTAAATGGGGAAGACGATGCCATTTTGAAATGTTTTATTCTTCAAAACTGAAATTTGAATCAAAAACCCTTCCCCCAACCCCTGTGGAAAATAATAATGATTACTAGGGGGAAAACAGCAGCTGAAGAAAATGATAGGCTGACACTAAAGAAGGAAAAGATAAGCTTGATGAGGAAGTCAGTTAGCAACACACTGAGGCAACAGGCTTCTCTTCACAGGTCCCATTCGCTGTCCCAAGACCTCACTGGGGGGGCGTCGCCTTTGAAAAATTATTCTTTCTATGCTCTGTTCACAGTTACAAAGCACTAAGGAATGCACATGTGTTCTCTCTCTTTACCAAGATTTGAACCCACACTTGACAGTAATCTCTGGGTGTTGCTTTGGGGATTGATTATTCTTTTTAGAGTTTCTTTACATCAAAAAACTTGGTATGCTCAATCCAAGTAAATTATTGTAAAGAACAAGAAATTGAAATTCTCACAAGTAAAATGAGCACCAATTTATCTCCTTTCTAGATTAAAAAAAGGAGTAAAGGGACCAAAAATGCTAAGATAACAAACCGATTAAAAATGTCTTCATTGAATATTTCCTACTGTGCAAAACTGTCTGGGGAATTTTGCCCAAGTTTATGTTCACAGTCAAAAAGAAACTGACCTAAAATCAGTTTTGTTGAGGTATTTTTTTTTCATCAAATAAACTTGTCAGCTTTTAGTTCAAATGAAAAAAAAATAATAAGGAAATGTACCCTCACCACAAACCTGTAAAACTCCTAGCTACGAATGGTAACAAATGACTTGACTTGCCATTTTTAAAGGACAGTGAGTATTTGCCAGTTGCAAGGAGGAACTAAGAAGCACGCTTGGAAATTCAGGGACATACCAAGTGTTCGCAACAAAACAAACTGCATTCCCAGGGCAAAAGGTCTCTCTTCATCTTCCACAGACCTACAGTGAAGGAAGAAAGAAATGTTTTAAAATTGTAGTCCCAAGAAAAGACATCAAATCAAGCCTGTTCTGTGTGGAGCGAGGGATCAACCGGATGCTGGGCAAACATATTCAATCCACTAGAATTTAGTAACAAAAGCCAAGAAGACTGCTGTTGGGAGCTCACAGAATAAAGGTCTCTCCAAAACGACTCAAAGGAAAGTCTGATTAACTCTAATTGTTTCTTTGTAAGCCCTGGTTGAGGCTCAAAGGATCTCAGCTGAAGGGGCAGAAGCATCTCTGATTGGACTTACAAAATCAGTTCTTTTTAAAAATTTCATAAAATTTTAAACATACCATTCACTGTCTCTGTTCACCTAAATATTGCATTCCCTGTTTCTGTTCACCTGTAATTTCCTGATTGGTAGAAGTGTCCAATGAAAACCACTCCCATAATTCTCCCAGAGGAGGAAAAAGGTAAAAGAAAGAAAGAATAAATGACAAAAAAAAAAAAATATATATATATATATATATATATATATATATATATATATATATATATTTTTTTTTTTTTTTAAACCCAAGTCAAAAACCATAGAAAGCCAGTGCTATAGGATATGCCTGTAATCCCAACAGCTCAGAGGCTGAGGCAGGAGGATCGCAAGTTCAAAGCCAGTCTCAGCAGTAGTGAGGTACTAAGCAACTCTGTGAGACCCTGTCTCTAAATAAAAAAGACACAATAGGGCTGGAGATTTGGCTCAGTGGTTGAATGCCCCTGAGTTCAATCCCTGGTACCCCACCCTGCCAAAAAAAGAAAGACTAAGCTCCTCCCAGCCACATTTTCTGTTTTTTTTTTTTAATTAAACAAAGTGAAAAATGATATTACTTAAGTAAGCAAATATATTAATGATTCTTATGGTTTGTTAAATGATGGACCTGGCATGGTGGTTCCAGCTAACTGGAAGGCTGGGGTGGGAGAGGTGATTGAGACCAGAGGCTCTCAACCCACCTAGACAACACAGAAGACCCTGTCTCAAGCAAAACAATGACATACCTTATCCTTTCTATCCCTTAAACAATGAAAATTTTCTGAGGACCAGTATCTTTGTTGTCTTTTCTCTAAATTCTTTATGCCTCGTAGCAAATTGCCCAGTTGTGCCCATGTGGTTGTTACTCTATAAATATCTGCCAGTGGAGGGACGGGGTAACTAAACAAGGGGGCCTTTCCTGTGCTGTTACCAGACTCCCAAGGAGCAGCTTTTCTGGGAAATGTCTCCCTTACTATCCCACAGGCAAGAAGTCAGAACATGAAGGTGCAACGTGCCCACTCTCAGTAAGGGTGACATATCAGCAGGTACGTCCTGCCAGGTGCCCAGCACGGTGGGGTTCCAAGGAGCCAAAGGAAGAAGGAGGACTCCCTTCTTCACATACTCATTGTCCTGCATCCCTAGTCCCCCTAAATCCACCAATGGTTTGCTCTTCTTGCTCAACATGCTGCCTTTCCTTGCCCAGTGCGGCCC
This sequence comes from Marmota monax, assembly GCF_021218885.2. Lineage (NCBI taxonomy): Eukaryota > Metazoa > Chordata > Mammalia > Rodentia > Sciuridae > Marmota > Marmota monax. The sequence continues at coordinate 5,750,938 of NW_026693726.1, read as the reverse complement.
TTACTGTAAATACCAACACATTAATTCAAATGTGCCAGCATCAACATTTTTAATAGAACAAAATTAGCTTTCATGTCTTCTTATAAACAACAACAACAACAACAAAAACACACAACAGGATATATAATACAGCAAAAAAAGCAAGATCCTGAATAAGTGGAAAATCACATTTCCCAGTCGAACTCTGATTCCATTCCAAAATTTTATATGATAGTAAAACTAATGAACTCAGCATTTCAAAATGCAGGCCCAGCATAATTCATCACTGACCCAGGAGGTACAGGACTGTCTACAAAGTTGGAGATAATAGCTTTTGTGGTATGCATGATTTAGCAACTTTACCAAATTGCTTCCTGCCCCGCTCCAGGGTCTGGCTTCCCTGCAGAGGTAACATGGGGGATGGCTTTCAATTCCTGAAGTTGAGCCTCTGAGGTCAGAGACTTAAGGAACCAAAGAGACTAGAACCCAATCAAAGAAAGTTCTAGAATATGAAATGTTGCAACCATTCTTTCCCTTCCTAACATGGAAATACTCACCTCTTGAGCTCCCCAGGAGCACTCTCCTGAACCAGGGAACCTTACTCTCCTCTCCACTGTGCCCTGTCATCCCTTGTCCTGGGATATGTGCTCTGGCAATGCTATTTCATCTCCCACCCCTGGAGCCCAGTGCTGTTCTCACCTGAGTGTCACTATAATGGCTGACGGTTGGGCACATGCTGTGATGAAGGTGACTATGAAAAGAAAAACTAAGAATGGGATCAGGGTGTTGCAGGTCCGTTTGCACTTCCCTGACACAGCATAGCCATTCTCGTTGAGATATGTTTTGACGATAACCACTCGGAGCTGGCCTCGCTGTCCCACTGTGGGCGGAGTGATCACTTGTCTACTTTGGACGCAGGTGCATTCTGTATAATTCCGAATCTAAGTGAGCAAATACAGTTAGGTTGTGTGCCAATCAAAAGGAAAATGTGGCATAGGACTATTAAGACAAAGTGAACTAAAATATTCTACAATAGTTACTGCAGCATTTTAAAAATGCAAAATATTTCACTGAAAACACCCTCCTCACTGATAATAGTAAGGAATCAAAGCATGTGTCTAACAATATCAGAATCTGCCAGTTAAAACTGCTTAAACCTAAACTTTTCTAAGAAGCTGTCAACAATTCTATGATGTTTACATTCTGTAAGCTCAATTTGGGTTGTAAACCTAAGCTGCTCAGATTGTTTGAACTCTTGGGCTTTCCAATTATAAAAGCCTCTTAGAAACAGGAACCCAGCCTGATCTTTACTCACGCTTACCAGAGTACCTAGCACAACCCTGATCACCTACCACAATGCTGAGCACATAGTGGAACTGGGTCTAAAGTAAATATCTGCTAAATAAATGGAAAAGAATTCGTAACACAATCATGATGGCTTCAGTACAAATAATAGTGAGCTTCTCATTAGTTGTTCTAGTTTAAACACCTTTTGAATCTCCTTTAGTTATCTGGTGAACTCCAAGCTATGGATGAATAACCCACTCCATGAATGTAACTTAGGTCTGGTGACCATGGCCCAGCTCAGTGCTGTTCCTAGACTTTGTCAGGAAGCACTGGTGCACCCAAAATCCCTTGTCCATTTTTTTCCAACAAATATCTGTGAGTCCACACTGACAGGCTAGATGCATTCAAGGGACTGATGCTACAGAAGAGTAAAAGAGACAAAATTCTCTGTTAACTACCAACATTTTCTTAGTGAAGTGAAAAGTGAAACTTCATTGGGTGTTACTTATACAAAAACCAAAATAAGCCAACAAATGTTTACTCGGTCAATTAACCTTCCTTGTTTATTATGTTGCATTTTACTGAATGAAAATCAGTGAACTGGTCCATGTGGTGAACACTTGGAGCAACAGTAAGAATGGGGGTAAAGGTGGGTGCTGTTTGACCATCTTTGTACAAAGGACCTCCAGTCTTCTTAAAAGAAAGAAAGGAACCTGAGAAAGAGCTTGGCCACTGAGAGGGACAGATCTCACCCTCCCTCTCAGCACAGTCACACACTGGAGCTCACCAATTACATACAGGGAACCAGCAACAGGATTCTCAATTTATCACTCTAGTTCCAAACTCAGAAATCAAAAAAAAAAAATGACATCTTCAAAACATTCAGTCAATGGTTTAATCCCTATCACCTGCGCAGAACAAGCAAACGCATATTAACCTTTCAATTAAAGCAGTGCCCTCCGATCTGTTCTTATGCAAAGAATCAAACCAGGCTCCATAAAGAATGGAGTAGAATACGCAAAACTTCTCCCACAGTATTACAGCCTATTTATAACTCACAGAGGAGGGAATTCTCAAAATAGCCTATTCTTGAACAGAAATATCTTTACTCTGAAAGTTAAAAAAAAAAAAAGTCTGAACCAACCAGTGGAACTCCATATCATATACAATAACAAAACTGGGAAGTTATACTCCATGTATGTACAACGTGTCAAAATACGTTCTGTCCTCATGTATAACTAAAAAGAACAAATGAAAAATTCTTTAAAAGAGTCTGAACCAAACTGATAGTTTGTGAAAAATTGCCATTGCCCATCTTCCCAGAATCAGGGGAGGTGTTTTCCTGTCTCTTCCACCAGCACAAACTATGGTCTTCTTGACCTTCAAATCCATTACAGGGGCCCTGTCAGAAAACAAATGGAAGGCCAGGAGCCCAATCTTATCAAGTTTCACTGAGTTGACATGGAATGTAAAGTAGAGAGGGCTGATATGGAACCAAATCTCTACACTTAAACACTCCCATCCTCCCCAGCAAAACCATGAGAGCAATGCATAACTCCCTTTCCACAAGGTGTTTATCCGAAGTACTTTGTAGGTTATTTGGAGCCTCTTGAAAAAGGAGACTGAAGTCATCATGGTTGCATATGAATTCTATCACGTCCCTGTCACAATACGTTGGATTAACAACAAAAGAGGAATTTAGGAAATATACTCACCCCAGTGCTAAGATTACCGCTGTTAACACAGCCAGCCAGACAGGGGTTAAAGTACGTAATTCCATCTGATCCACACACTGGCTCATATTCATGAATCTTACAACCACAATTAACATTGCAGCTTCCTGTCAGGTTCCTATGAGGCATGGTCAGAGAAGGTCTGAGACAAAGGAAACAAGCCAGGAGCAGAATTAAAATGAAAGCAAGAGGAAACACCTTGATATTTAGTGATTTGTCCACATTAGCAAAGATGTTCTCATTCATCAAAGCTACAGCATCATGAAACAGCTGCCCTCCATCATTACAGGAATTTACAACACAACACAAAAAGTTTCAGCTTTCTAGTATTGCGGATTCAGTAGTTTTTTTAGATCAAATTATCTGTCCCGACTCAATTTTATCCTTCACCTTGATGCTACAGAACTGGTCCTATGTGTAGGCCCAATAATTTGAATTTTTATATAACTCCTCATTTACTGTAAGCACTTGGCTGTATGTCTTAACATATTTGGGCTGAAACTCCTTTTTAAAATTTTTAATTTATTATTGTCATTGTTATTATTATTAGTGTGCTGGGGATTGAGTCCAAGCCTTATGCATGCTAAGCAAGCATTCTACCATTCAGTCCTATTGTTTGGTTTGGTACCAGGGATTGAACCCAGGGGCGCTTAATCACTGAGCCACATCCCCAGCCGGTTTTATTTTTCATTTTGAGACAGGGTCTCACTAAATTGCTTAGGGCCTCACTAAATTACTGAGGCTGGCTTTGAACTTGCAATCCTCCTGCCTCGGCCTCTGAGCCCCTGGGATTACAGGTGTGCACCCACTGTGCCCAACTTTACTTCACTTTTAATTAACATAGAAGAATTGTACACATTTACAAAGTACAATATGATGTTTCAATACATTGTGTGATAATCAAATCAGGGTAAATTACCATATCCTCCATCTCAAACATTTATCAATTTCTTAAACTGGTAAAACAGAGAAAATACTTTTCAGTATTGAACCAACAATATCATTGTGAGCACATAAATACATCAATCAGAGTTATCAATATTGGTTCCTTTAAACAAAAACTTTAATGGTTCTGGAATAACTTCTCAAAGAAAGAGATGGAACCTGGGAGATCAAAAGGAATGATTTGCAAAGATGATTGGTTAGAAATCACATCACCAGTTGGATTCAAACAAGAATGATTAAACTAGCTCTTTACTCAGGAATACCCAAATGAAGATGCACAATCAAATGTGGTGGGAATTTTTTTTTCCATAATATCATGGAGTCTGATAGAAAGAAATGGTACACTGTGAAAGCTCTCAGAAAATCAATTCTGGCAATCAGTATAAAGGGAGGGGAGAACCAGTGGAATACAGGGCAGGGGAGAGAAGTGCACAACATCAGTGAGGAGCAGAGGCAGGCTGGTCCCCAGAGGAGACCACAGAGGAATGGAAGCAACCACAGTGCTCATAATCATGACTCTGTGCTTCTGTCATCACGCCACCCTCCATGAATCACCGATGAAATATTAGTCCTAAGGCTAAGTGACTTAGCAAAAGCATATCCTTCACTCATCCATCCATCACACATCCATTCAAAAAATATTTTGGAATGTCTGTATGTGCCACAGCCTATCTTTAATGACTATGTTAGTGCTATTTATCCAGTTGCATAGTCCATCCCAATCCTTATAGTAACCTATAAATTTAAAGTGTTGTTTGTTCCAAGGCTTTTCCCCTCCGTGGCCTTTCACTGATAACTGAATTCTCAGATGTCAGTGGGAGAAACAAATTCAAAGCAATATTGAAGTTCTATCAAGAAAGCCTTCTAACATGAAAGTGATATCAATCCTGTTCTTCATTCATGTCATTCCACAGAAAACAATTTATCACAAGACTTTGGTAACCATTATGTTCATTACTGTTCATATCCAAACATTTTAAAGTTTGAATATACCTAACTAAACAAAATAACTCTAGACCAGTGGTTCTCGACTGGGTCAATTTTGCTTCTCCCCACACCCCGCCATGAGAACATTGGGCAATTTTGGTTGTCACAACCACGGGGATGCTATTGGTAACTAGTAAGTAAAGGCCAGGGATGTTGCCAAATATCATGCAATGCACAGCACATCCCCCTACCTCTCACAATAAAGAACAATCTGGACCAAATGTCAGTAATGCTAAGAATAAGACCTCAGACCAATGACCATATGCCAGGCCAACTACCTATCCCATCCTACCGAGGATGAAATGGCTTAGGACACCAAGACATTCACCCTAAAGCTGAGTAGTGCATGTTAACTGATTTTAACTGCTATCATATGAAAAGTATTCAGTGGGAACGAATATTCTCTTTACCAGCTCTTTAAGAACCAAAATGCAAGCCAGGACTACCTAAAATGGGTTTTACATGCCTGCAGGCTTAGTCACGAAAAATGGCAGGCTTCAATATTGTACCAAGGGTTACTAGTGTTGCTATTTACTTGGTATTTCCTATTAACAAAGTGCGTTTACTTCATATATGGCCACAGAGTTCAAAAACCTTGTCCTTTAAGAATATGTACCTCCAAGAGGAAGGAACCTGAAGAAAACATCAACATGCTGGAGACACACTGACCACAGGAAGACAAAAACCTCCATGAGGTTAGGAGACAGAGGCACAGTCTCAGGTCACCTTGGGTATGTTTGCTTTTCTCAGGGATCATGGGATACAAAAAAATGGTACCATATGAAAAGCTCTAAGAAAATCAAATTAGGCAACAAATTTAAGTACCAGTGAAAGGAAGTGGGCCTTCGTGAAAAGTCACTAGGGGAAAAGACAGTTGTGGAACAAAAGAGAAGGCTGCTGATGAGGTTCACCCTTTACACTATGCTGATTAAAATAGAAACTTTCTTCAGAAATAATGTCTTCTTTGATTTTAATTCACTCTCCAGAAAACAACCTTGATTCTAATAATAGTGCAAGCGTTTAAACCTGAATAACAATATTTCACTAACAAGAAATGAACCCTGGATGGCAGCAGAAATGCACAAGAAGTACTTACTGTGGACTGCACTTATCCTTGGGCACAGGGTCCACACACCACCTTTCCAAAGAAATGAAAGCATCTCTGGCAACACAGTTGCTTTCCAAATGAAATATTCATTTTAACTCATAAATCAATGTAAGTTTTGATTTCAAATAAGGCAAAGGGCCTTGCTAGCAAATGCCTCATAATTGCATGTTCCAAACTGCTAACTTGAGAGTCACACATCTATATTACTATAAAAATCATGGAATTATAGAGACAGAGAGATGGAAGGGGTCTCTGAGATTAGCTAGTACGTTTGCTAATTTTAAAGAATAAGGAATGCTAAGAGATGGAGTGATGTACCTCAAGAAAATCTAAGGAGACAAAAAAGAGGTGGAGGGAATTAGAAGGAAAATATAACAGCAATATTGCCCCACTTTTATCAAATCAATGTTTATTTAAAGTGATATATAGAAACAAAACAGATTTTAATATAAGTAAAAGAAAAAAATCTCTGCTATAAGGCCATTACACCTGAGTATGTAAGAACACAGTTGCCCTAAACACACACAAACACACACCAGCAGTTGTGTCCCATCACCTACCCTAAGACCCTAAGACCACTTGAACTTCCCCAGCTAACACACTTCTTCCGGTGTCTATAATTCAACGAGGAGATCCCTCACCTTTTTGTCCTCATTGATCCCTATTAAAAGATATGACAATTTAATCATATTAAAAGATATGATAGGAACCTGTGCATACTGTGTTCAAGTCTCATGGAGGAATGGAGTATGATCCACACACTGAAACACACTAATCAGTTAGGGGGGAAATGTACACTTGTCATTCTTAATATTTATTAATTGATCTCAGCCCTCAAGAAAAATTCAATTAGAATGTCTCAATTCCACTTAAATTTTTGGCTTTGTATTAAAATTCTTCCTTGACTATATAAAGCTATGCAACTTCAGGTTTATAGTTATTATTATCCCGATACTCATCATTATCACTTAAAAATCACATTAGCAGAGCTCTATTTTTCCTCTATACAGTGTGCACTGAGATCTCTACACATAAGTTAGCCCATTCAGTCCTCATGAGAACTACAATTGCTCTTCCTGATCAAGCAAAGAAACTGGATTTGAGAGGGCAGGTACTGCCCAAAGTCACACATTTATCTAGAATGAGTCAGAAATGGACTTAAATCCAGTTTTATCTACCTCCATAGTATGTCCTCTCAAGTCTCTATGCTAGCAGGGCAGTTTTATGTAACTGTCCACAGTTTTGCTTTCTCTAGCACAAGTCTTCTGGGTAGCTTATCCTGCTTCCTTCTTCCTGGAGAAGGTTCTAATGTTGCTTTCGTGACACAGCTTTCAGTGATCCTGAGTATTAGGCTTAGAAAGACCTGGGTGTAATTCCATCTCCACAATTCACAAAGGCGATGAACTTTGGATTTTACGTTTGGAAAACAGATATTCAAATATCTCCATCACACAGTTGTGAAAGGGATTTGGTGAATAAACATATGTCCAGTGTCTAGCAATGTGCCTCAAACATACAGGCTCTAAGGTGTTGATATTCTCTCCACCAACATGAGGCAGAAGTATTAATGGATAAAAGTTACAGAATCACAGGCTGGGATTGTGGCTCAGTGGTAGAGCACTTACTTGCCTGGCATGTGTGTGGCCCTGTATTCGATCCTCAGTACCGCATATAAATAAATAAATAAAATAAAAGATCTATTTACAACTAAAAAATATTTTTTAAAAAGTTACAGGATCACAAACATGAATCGTACTAAAGGTCTTCATTGTGTTTTTCTTTTCAAAAAACAAAACGTTTTTTTTTTTTTTTGCTCCTACAGAGAATAATGGGAAAAGAACTAGCTTGGACTCTAGTTTCAGGCCTGCCATTTGGTAGCTGCAGGACCTTGGGTCAGAGCTTTTCACCTGTGCTATCATGGACCCTTCCTGCCTACACAGAGAGCAAGGATAATCAGTGAAAGGTAGTATATGATAACAGCACAGGTTCACTAGAGGGATGTGGTTGTAGAAGTTGTGATCACGGCATCCAGTTGTTATTTCTATTGTTAAAGCTTTCTTCTGCTTTTTAGCCAGAAAATTCAAACCAGGTAGAATGTGACACCTGCATATAATAACTCATAATTTATACAAACCATCTCTTCAAATACAGAATCAGTTTTAATAAAATGATGTTCCTTGTGTAGTGTTTCAAAAGACCTTTTTTATTAAAATAATACTTATTTAATATAGAAATTTTAAAAATACAAAAGAACTAAAAATTTAAACTTATCCATAATACTACTGTTCAGGGTTTCTGGTTTTCTTTCAGTGTGCAGCTAGATGAACATTAACATACTGTTATCAAGATCATATATACAATTCTAAATTCTATTTTATTTCCTGCTCACATTACATAGTGAATAATTTTTCTATTAATTATGTTAATATAAGGCTATGGACTGGTAAATTTGATCCTGAATATAATAATCATGGGTATTTTTGATATAAAAGCCTTATTATGTTTTATAGAGATATTATGTACTCTTACAGACTTCAATATTGATTTGTTTAGATCCTAATTACAAAATTTAAAACAAAGTGGAAAGAAAGTTTGCTCATATTTCTTATCCTCTCCCTATGCCTAAAATGAAGAAAAAGCAAATTTTGCTTCTATCTCCAAACAGAGCCCAAAACAGATGGCATCAGATACCTCCAGGTAGAAATATAACTTATTAAGCTAAGCCTATTAATAAAATAGCTAGGATAATCTAAAAATACATATACCTGGGATCCTTTAAGCAAACTTTCTTCCCTCTAATTTTCAGTAATGTCCTTTGAAATTAGTAATATTTGTAATAAAGAAATTAGTAATGACTATAATAAAAGATTTTTAACCATGCAAAGTATTTAAACAGTAAGGAAAAACTTCATTGATGAGGCAGTCCGTGAAACACAGATGAGGAGATGAATGGTGTAATTAGAGAATTTAGGAGTGATCTAGTCAGAAATGCCAGATACCTAGGAAGGCTGGTACATTAAACACACCGTATTGACCATCTCAAGAACGGGTGTGGGGGACTGACTTGGATGGCGGCAAGGGGAGTGCATTGCCCCCATGTGCTGCTTCACTGTGTGGGAGTATGACAAGTCAGGATGACTAAAGGCTATCTTGTTAGGAATTTCCAGCAATAGTGGGGTGCTCCGGAACCTGGAGGAAGGATTTCCATCGCACGAGGATTGGCTATGGGGACTCAAACGCGAGAGGCTTGTCGCACGGAGGGTAACACTGCTTATTCAGCAAATCGCCCCGCGGCTAGAGTCTGTAGCGCGCGCTGGGAAACGAGGAGATAGCGACGCAGGGATACAGCGCTGCAGTTTCTGCCAGCCGTGCAAGCACCGTACTCAGGGCTGAATTCTGGGTTCGAGACGGGGGAAGGAAGCGGTCCATCTCGGTTCTCCACACCGGTCAGACCACAGAGGAGGCCAGCGGCCACCATGTTGGAAAGCTGACGTCACCATCCCTGTTTTCGACTGACCGCAGCTCATTCAGCCATAGAAGAGGGGAACGAAATGCTGCCACTCGCATAGGACACCAACATGGCAGAGATCTGATGTCATCAGAAAGCGGCAGAGGAGAGAACTTCATCAATACCAGCGGCGACAGAAACAGTTGGTCTCCTGGTAGGGGGGGTGAGGCACAGACACCCGAGTCTCTCTCGATTTGTCGTCGAGCCAGAGGGGAGGAGCCAGGCCGCCGCCAGCGCCCGGAGCAGGCCCAGCGGCTCGCCGGCGTGGTGACCGCGTAACCCCAATTGGAGAGGGGGCGGAGCGGACCCGCCACCCGCGCCCGCAAGGTGGGCAGACCCGCGACCCAGTGGTACACGGGCGTGGTAGGAGGGGCAGGGCAGAGCCGCCGCCCGCGCTTGCAAGGTAAGCAGACCTGTGACAGACTGGCAGGTCAGGCCCAGCGGCCTGCCAGCGTGGTACACACGTCACCCCAACTGGAGTAGGGGCAGAGCAGATCCTTCGCCCACGCCCGGATCAGGCCCTGCCGGTGTGGTGGTCACGTGACCCCAATTGGAGTGGGGGCGGAGCGGAACCGCCACCCGTGCCCGCAGGGTGAGCAGACCTGTGACCAACCTGCATATCAGGCCCAGGAGCCTGCCGGCGTGGTACACACATCACCCTAATTGGAGTAGGGGCAGAGCAGAGTCGCCACCCGTGCCAGGAACAGGCCCAGCGACCTGCTGGCGGGGTAGTCACGACACCCCAATTGGAGTAGGGGCAGAGCAGAGCCACCACCCGTGCCCAAAAGGTGGGCAGATCTGCGACCGACCAGCAGGACAGGCCCAGTGGCCTGCCGGTACGACAGACACGTCACCCCATTTGGAGTAGGGGCAGAGTAGAGCCGCCGCCTGCGCCTGCAGGGTAGGCAAACCTGCAACCGACCAGCGGATCAGGCCCGGTGGCCTGCCGGCATGGTACACTCGTCACCCCAATTGGAGTAGGGGCAGAACAGAGCCGCCGCCAGCTCCCAGAACAGGCCCAGTGACCTGCCGGCGGGGTAGTCACGACACCCCAATTGGAATAAGGAGAGAGCAGAGCCGCCGCCCGCGCCTGCAGGAAAGAAACGCAAGCAGTATGAAAAGACAAGGAAAGAAAGGACCACAAGCAATGCAGGTCAATGCAACTTTAGAATAGGTAACAGCTGCAGCAGATGGAATGTCAGATAAAGAATTCAGGATATACATGCTTCAGATGATCTGGAGTATCAAGGAAGACATTAGACAGCAAAATCAGACAATGAAAGATCACTTCCACAATGAATTACGCAAACAAATCCAGGAAGCAAAGGATCAACTATACAGGGAGATAGAGGTTATAAAAAACAAACAAACAGAAATCCTAGAAATGCAGGAAGCAATAAACCAACTTAAAAACTCAATGGAGAATACTACCAGCAGAGTAGAACACTTAGAAGACAGAACATCAGACAATGAAGACAAAGTATTTCAACTGGAAAAGAACATAGACAGCTCAGCAAGACTGTTAAGAAACCATGAGCAGAACATCCAAGAAATATGGGATAACATTAAGAGACCAAACTTAAGAGTCATTGGGATACAGGAAGGTACAGAGCTCCAAACCAAAGGAATGAGCAGTCTATTCAATGAAATAATACGAGAAAACTTCCCAGACTTGAAGAATGAGACAGAATCCCAAATCCTAGAAGCCTACAGGACGCCGAATGTGCAAAATCATAAGAGATCCACACCTAGACACATTATAATGAAGATGCCCAACATACAGAATAAGGAGAGAATTTTAAAAGCTACAAGAGAAAGGAAGCAGATTACATTTAGGGGTAAGCCAATCAGGATAACAGCTGATCTTTCAACACAGACTCTGAAAGCTAGAAGATCCTGGAATAACATATTTCAAACACTGAAAGAAAATGGGTTCCAACCAAGAATTGTGTATCCAGCGAAATTAAGCTTCAGGATGGAGGATGAAATTAAAACCTTCCACGATAAACAAAAGTTTAAAGAATTTGCAGCTAGAAAACCATCTCTTCAAAACATCCTCGCCAAAGCATTACAGGAAGAGGAAATGGAAAATAACAATGAAAACCAACAGTGGGAGGTAGGACAGTAAAGGGGGGGGGGGAAATAATCAAAGAGGAAAACAAACCATGTTTAGTAACAGAAATAAACAAATATGGCTGGAACAACAACCCATATCTCAATAATAACCCTAAATGTTAATGGCTTAAACTCACCAATTAAGAGACACAGGCTAGTAGAATGGATCACAAAACAAGACCCAACAATATGCTGCCTACAGGAGATGCATTTGATAGGAAAAGACATACATAGGCTGAAGGTGAAAGGTTGGGAAAAATCATATCACTCATATGGACTTCGGAAACAAGCAGGCGTGTCCATACTCATATCAAATAAAATAGATTTCAAGCCAAAGTTAATCAAAAGGGATAAACAGGGACACTACATACTGCTCAAGGGAACCATACACCAACAAGACATAACAATCATAAATATTTATGCCCCAAACAATGGTGCAGCTATGTTCGTCAAACAAACTCTTCTCAAGTTCAAGAGTCTAATAGACCACCACACCATAATCATGGGAGACTTCAACACACCTCTCTCGCCACTGGACAGATCTTCCAAACAAAAGTTGAATAAGGAAACTATAGAACTCAATAACACAATGAATAACCTAGACTTAATTGACATATATAGAATATACCACCCAACATCAAGCAGTTACACTTTTTTCTCAGCAGCACATGGATCCTTCTCAAAAATAGATCATATATTATGTCACAGGGCAACTCTTAGACAATACAAAGGAGTAGAGATAATACCATGCATCTTATCTGATCATAATGGAATGAAACTGAAAACAACGATAAAAGAAGGAAGGAAAAAGCATACATCACTTGGAGAATGAACAATAGGTTACTGAATGATCAATGGGTTATAGAAGACATCAAGGAGGAAATTAAAAAATTCTTAGAGATAAATGAAAACACAGACACAACATATCGGAATCTATGGGACACATTGAAAGCAGTTCTAAGAGGAAAATTCATTGCTTGGAGTTCATTCCTTAAAAAAAGGAAAAACCAACAAATAAATGATCTCATACTTCATCTCAAAATCCTTGAAAAAGAAGAGCAAAACAACAGCAAAAGAAGTAGAAGGCAAGAAATAATTAAAATCAGAGCTGAAATTAATGAAATCGAAACAAAAGAAACAATTGAAAAAATTGACAAAACTAAAAGTTGGTTCTTTGAAAAAATAAACAAAATCGACAGACCCTTAGCCATGCTAGCGAAGAGAAGAAGAGAGAGAACTCAAATTACTAGCATACGGGATGAAAAAGGCAATATCATAACAGACACTTCAGAAATACAGAAGATAATCAAAAACTATTTTGAATCCTTATACTCCAATAAATTAGAAGATAGTGAAGGCATAGATAAATTTCTTAAGTCATATGATCTGCCCAGATTGAGTCAGGAGGATATAGACAACCTAAACAGACCAATATCAATTGAGGAAATAGAAGAAACCATAAAAAGACTACCAACTAAGAAAAGCCCAGGACCAGATGGGTATACAGCAGAGTTTTACAAAACCTTTAAAGAGGAACTAATACCAATACTTTTCAAGCTACTTCAGGAAATAGAAAAAGAGGGAGAACTTCCAAATTCATTCTATGAGGCCAACATCACCCTGATACCTAAACAAGACAAAGACACTTCAAAGAAAGAAAACTACAGACCAATATCTCTAATGAACCTAGATGCAAAAATCCTCAATAAAATTCTGGCGAATCGGATACAAAAACATATCAAAAAAATTGTGCACCATGATCAAGTAGGATTCATCCCTGGGATGCAAGGCTGGTTCAATATACGGAAATCAATAAATGTTATTCACCACATCAATAGACTTAAAAATAAGAACCATATGATCATCTCGATAGATGAGGAAAAAGCATTCGACAAAGTACAGCATCCCTTTATGTTCAAAACTCTAGAAAAACTAGGGATAACAAGAACATACCTCAATATTGTAAAAGCAATCTATGCTAAGCCTCAGGCTATCATCATTCTGAATGGAGAAAAACTGAAGGCATTCCCTCTAAAATCTGGAACAAGACAGGGATGCCCTCTCTCACCACTTCTCTTCAACATAGTTCTCGAAACACTGGCCAGAGCAATTAGACAGACGAAAGAAATTAAAGGCATCAAAATAGGAAAAGAAGAACTTAAATTATCACTATTTGCAGATGATATGATTCTATACCTAGCAGACCCAAAAGGCTCTACAAAGAAACTATTAGAGCTAATAAATGAATTCAGCAAAGTGGCAGGATATAAAATCAACACGCATAAATCAAAGGCATTCCTGTATATCAGCGACAAATCCTCTGAAATGGAAATGAGGACAACCACTCCATTCAAAATATCTTCAAAAAAAATAAAATACTTGGGAATCAACCTAACAAAAGAGGTGAAAGACTTATACAATGAAAACTACAGAATCCTAAAGAGAGAAATAGAAGAAGATCTTAGAAGATGGAAAAATATACCCTGTTCATGGATAGGCAGAACTAACATCATCAAAATGGCGATATTACCAAAAGTTCTCCATAGGTTTAATGCAATGCCAATCAAAATCCCAACGGCATTTCTTGTAGAAATAGAGAAAGCAATCATGAAATTCATATGGAAAAATAAAAGACCCAGAATAGCAAAAACAATGCTAAGCAGGAAGTGTGAATCAGGCGGTATAGCGATACCAGACTTCAAACTATACTACAGAGCAATAGTAACAAAAACAGCATGGTACTGGTACCAAAACAGGCGGGTGGACCAATGGTACAGAATAGAGGACACAGAAACCAATCCACAAAACTACAACTATCTTATATTTGATAAAGGGGCTAAAAGCATGCAATGGAGGAAGGATAGCATCTTCAACAAATGGTGCTGGGAAAACTGGAAATCCATATGCAACAAAATGAAACTGAATCCCTTTCTCTCGCCATGCACAAAAGTGAATTCAAAATGGATCAAGGAGCTTGATATCAAATCAGAGACGCGCCGTCTGATAGAAGAAAAAGTTGGCTACGATCTACATTCGGTGGGGTCGGGCTCCAAATTCCTCAATAGGACACCCATAGCACAAAAGTTAATAACTAGAATCAACAAATGGGACTTACTCAAACTAAAAAGTTTTTTCTCAGCAAAAGAAGCAATAAGAGAGGTAAATAGGGAGCCTACACCCTGGGAACAAATCTTTACTCCTCACACTTCAGATAGAGCCCTAATATCCAGAGTATACAAAGAACTCCAAAAATTAGACAATAAGAGAACAAACAACCCAATCAACAAATGGGCCAAGGACCTGAACAGACACTTCTCAGGAGGACATACAGTCAATCAACAAGTACATGAAAAAATGCTCACCATCTCTAGCTGTCAGAGAAATGCAAATCAAAACCATCCTAAGATACCATCTCACTCCAGTAAGATTGGCAGCCATTATGAAGTCAAACAACAACAAGTGCTGGCGAGGATGTGGGGAAAAGGGTACACTTGTACATTGCTGGTGGGACTGCAGATTGGTGCAGCCAATTTGGAAAGCAGTATGGAGATTTCTTGGAAAGCTGGGAATGGAGCCACCATTTGACCCAGCTATTCCCCTTCTTGGTCTATTCCCTAAAGACCTAAAAAGAGCATGCTACAGGGACACTGCTACATCGATGTTCATAGCAGCACAATTCACAATAGCAAGACTGTGGAACCAACCTAGATGCCCTTCAATAGATGAATGGATAAAAAAAATGTGGCATTTATACACAATGGAGTATTACTCTGCATCAAAAAAGGACAAAATCATAGAATTTGCAGGGAAATGGATGGCATTAGAGCAGATTATGCTAAGTGAAGCTAGCCAATCCCTAAAAAACAAATTCCAAATGTCTTCTTTGATATAAGGAGAGTAACTAAGATCAGAGTAGGGACGAAGAGCAGGAGAAGAAGATTAACATTTAACAGGGATGAGAGGTGGGAGGGAAAGGGAGAGAAAAGGGAAATTGCATGGAAATGGAAGGAGACCCTCAGGGTTATACAGTGGAGGGGGTAGAGAGAGAGGAGGGGAGGGGAGGGGAGAGGTGGGGAGGGGGGATGGTGGAGGATGGGAAAGGCAGTGGAGCACAACAGACACTAGTATGGCAATATGTAAATCAATGGATGTGTAACTGATGTGATTCTGCAATCTGTGTATGGGGTGAAGGTGGGAGTTCATAACCCACTTGAATCAAAGTGAGGAATATGATATGTCAAGAAATTTGTAATGTTTTGAACAACCAACAATAAAAAATTTTTAAAAAAAAAGAATCAATAAATGGGATGGACTCAAAAAAAAAAAAAAAGAACAGGTGTGGTGGGAAGGAAGATGAGAGGCCCCCATGGGAAGCTGAGGCAAAGGGATGGATTAGCAGACTATTTAATTTCTGTGATCTGAATACTGTGGGGGCAAACCTACTCTCAGAGAAGAAACTTACAACTCTTGAGATTTGGGAACTGAGTGGGACTGGGTGCACCACCCTTTCCAACAGCCACTGCCCAGACAGAAAGTTATCATTTCCCCATCAGGTGGCAGCTCAAGCAATCACCCCTGAGAAAGTTTGGGTCCTGTAGCTGAAGTCACATAACCAGGAGATGATACAATAGATTCTAAGTTCAAAGAGATGACATTTGAAAAATGAAAGATAATAATACTAGAACTATTAAATGATTTATCAAGACATAGAACTGGTTAGAAATTTTGTACATCAGATTTAACTCAATTTTTAGAAATTATTTGACAAAAAGATAGAGTGAGGAGCGATAGCTCACAGTCCACAATGTATAAGGATAAAGTCTTACTTCAACCACAGCTATCATAGTAAATGCCAGCTCTTTCGGCCACAGGATCATTAGGACATACCCGTGTGAGACACAATACAGATGCAGAGGGGAAAGTCATACACATGTTCTAACTAAAACCTCAGGGAAATTATGGGTGCTGGGAATGGAACTACTTGAGTTGGAGATGAGCCAGAATATTAGCTACAGTTCCTGGGATCTTTCAAAATGAAAACTCAATTGGATTCTCAAATATAAAGTTTCTTCTTTTAAAATTTTTCATTTTATTATGTTTGAAACACTTAACGAGCGATTACCCACTTCACAGTGTTTTTTTTTTTCTTTTGGTGTTGGGGGGAACCCAGGCCCTTACACATGCTAAGCATGAACTCCTGCTGTGCTGCACCCCAGGCCCATCACTGAACAGTTCTGTGTGTACAGAACAGTACTGCTGACCACAGGTACAATGTTGTACGTCAGATCTCTAGAGGTTATTCATCTCTTAACTCAGACTTTAAGCTTGTTGATTAGTAACTTCCCATTGCCCCTCCCTAGCACCTGACAACCAGCATTCCACTCTTTGAGTCTATGAATTTGTCTGTTTTAGATACCTCATGTGAATGGAGTCATGCAGTATTTGTCTACGACTGGCTTGTTTCACTCAGCTTAATGCACTCTAGGTACATCCATTTTGTAGCACATAACAGAATTTCCTTTTTTAAGGCTAAATAGTTTTCTATTTTGTGTATACATACACATATATGTGACATACAGGTACATATTATATATAATATGTAGTTCCTATATCACATATAATATGTATATCACTTATTCTTTATTCATTCATGTATCATAGACATATAGGTCATTTCCACATTTTTGATATCAAATCTGAATTAAATTAGGGAACCATTAATAACACCTCTTCTACAAAGAGACTGTGACTTCCTTTTGGGTCCCCAGGAAAATATCATTCTCCTAAAACTCCTCAAGCCTGTCCCAGACAGTTAGGTGGCTCAAGAGTACTTGATGCTAACACAAAGGTGGGTCAGTTATTAAATCCTATAAGGTAAAAATCACCATGCAAAACTTTGAGAAATGTAGTTAGCATATATATTGTGCTCTCTTCTTTATGCTTTTCCCCTTCTTTCAGAAAAGTTTAATAATCAGAAACACTGCATTCAAAATCAGTGAACTCTGTATGACTGCAAGCATATTTCTCTTCATATTAAAAATGATAAAATATCATTAAATAGCTATTAGTTGCTGACTCTTAAGTGTCTTATCCCATTCTAGCTTTTCTATGATTCTAAGGGAGAGGTCCTATTATCAAGTTCAGCTTAATGCTGAAGAAACTGAGGTACACTCAGGTGAGGCGGTGCAGCCTCAGGAGGCTGAGGCAGGAGGATCATGAGTTCAACCAGTCTCAGCCACTTAGCAAGACCCTGAGTAACTCGGCAAGACCCTGTCTCTAAATAAAATATGAGAAAGGGCCAGGGACGCGATTCACTGGTTAAGCGCCCCTGAGTTCAATCCTTGGTACCAAAAAAAGAAAGAAATTAAGGCACAGTGTGAGGCCCTAGGTTTGATCCCCAATGGAATCAAGCAACAGAAAGGTTAAGGAATTCACCAAGTACCTATTCAACCCTCACATCAATTCAACAAGATAAATACTATCTGCTTCCTCACCTTAAAAAGACAGACACCAAGCATAGAGAAGTCCAATAATTCTCCTGTGCCCATGCAGCTAGTGTGGAGCAAGGCCAAGCTAAAAACCTCTACCGCATGACTTCAGAGCTGGAGGGCAGGTGCAGCAGACGAGCAGAGCTACAGCACTGCGCATGTGCCTCAGCTGCCCTGGAATACCAGGGAGCAGTGCAGAAGTGAGGAAGGTGCAGGCCAGCTCTACCACCCAATCAGTGAGAAGGTGGCGTGGACACACAGGTGTGCGCCTGTATGAAATAGGTAATGTCAACACACCTCTGTGTGGTGTTCAGAAAGAACACAAGCTCTGAAATAGGTCATCAGGGTGGATTTTGTTCCACTCCTTATTAACTGATGCCCTTGAGTAAATCACTTAATCTCTAAGCCTTGGTTTCTTACACTGAAATGTGGGTAATAATATATATGTTACAGCGATGCTGTAAGTGCTATAAGCATTATACATAAAAGACATACGTAAGTGCCAATCACTGTTCCTGAGCCAAACAGCTGCCTAACAAAGATTCCACTCTTTAGTGCCATTTTTCTCTTTATTGACTTTATAGGAAGAAAAAGAATACCAAAGTACAAGCCTTAAAATCATTCAGAGCACAATATGGTTTTTACCAGGCTGGCAGTCACATACCGTCGAGCAGGTTGGACACTGCAGAAGAGAACCCAGCCAAGGGGGGTGAAGCTGAACTGTAGCTCACACCCTACATAAAGAACAGATCCACCCCATACACACCTTTTTCCACATTCTAAAAGTGGCATGCCTCTACTGCCGCACCATTCAAAATTGTTTATTCTTATTCATTCTCAGACTATCTTCCTAAAAGTACTTAGGAAGCCAGAGAAATTCTCCATGGAAACTAGGTTTTTCCTTGGCTAATTCATAAACTTCACTGAAGTCAGTTTGCAAAGAACACAACAATTAGGTTCTGCACTCCTCACGAGGTTGCTTTCCCTTGGATTATTTCAATCAACAGAAAAGAAGTGTGCCCTTAATCATGAATTTACATAACTAAGATGCACTGAGTTCTTACCAAATTCAGCAACACTATATACTTAACATCCCTGAGCAGAGGTAGAGGTCTGACATTCATTCACGTTTTAAAGAAGAAGAAAAAAATAGCTGAGTTCTATTGCATGATCACAAGGGAAAGGAATAAAGACAAGAAAATAATTTTTCAGCACATTCTAAATGCTGGATTCTTTGTTAGTAAGTATAAGAACCTTCCTTTAAATAATCCTTCTAATCAAAACCATAAGTATTGTTTAAAATATCTGAATGATTTAAGCTGGATGTTGAAGATAAGGGAAGGAGACACTGGCTTCTCGTTTTTTAATCTTCTGCATTATTTTAATTTTTTCACCCATATGTATTTTATTTTAATTATGCTGGGAGACATAGACACGATTACCAATTCTCATAGGAGGAAACAGAATACATCAATTTTAAGGTAACTTTTTTGGCTAAAAAACGATGGAGTCATCATTCAAAAATAATACTGTCTTAGAAAAAAGAGTTTCAGGGAAGTTCAGAGTTCATTCTTGGGAACTCTGTTTTCTCACTAATGTGGAATTGGTTGGCCACTAAGAAAAATAAAACTAGGCCAAAATGAAGGACTTGAGGAAGGGATTTTAAAAAAAGAAAGAAAAAGGATCATCATTGTGAGCTTGGGGCAGGGAGTTGACTGGGGCTAAGCAAATGGATGGCTCAGCACAGAGGAGGGCCTGCTAAGATTGGAACTCATAAATCTGTAATGGAGCCAATCAGCACAATTATATAATTTTTTCCCAGTGGACCTGGGAGAGTCCAGAAGTGGTTGATTCAGGATTGGCAGGATATACGTGGTGTTAAACAAGGGCTTTAGAAGTCTTGAGGGGACCTGTAGCTTCAAAGCAGGTAAGATACTGAGCCTGAATTCCATCCCTTCTGAGAACAAACTTAAAAGTAGAATAAGATTAAAAGGAATTGAAAAGACAGACACCAGACCTCGTGAAAACAGGGAGCAGATCCCGCAAGGGTTTATGTGCAAAGGGCAGGTGCCACTTTAGAGGGGGAGGAGCAAACCTAACCAAAGGAACCTCCACAAGGTTTTGAGCTCAAAAGCAGCAGAAGCAACAGCAGGCAAACGTGAGATGTGGAAAGGAACCCAGAGGAACTCTTCAGGCATCTGAGGGAGAGACCCCATATCAGTGGGCCCTGCCATTGGCATCCATACGCCCACCCCAAGATCCAATTCAGGAACCAGAGATTCATCAGAAAGCTCTTCTTTAAAGAAACTGCAAGACATTCAAAAAGCTAAGCCTCTACACTAGACATTGTCCCCCCATTGCACCCTCTCATTCTTGCATTTGGAATGGAGGAGGAGAAGAGCAAGAGATGCTAGACTGAGTGCTGTCAGACTGCAAAGTCCAGAAAAAAAACAAACAGAAAAATTGTCCCTCAAAACAAAATGATAAAATGTAAGGAACAGAAACAAAGTTGAAAAATTCTAATTATATGCCCAGAGGGACCTGAGAAGGTAAGACTGTCTTAAGACAACTTCAGGATGCTATGAAAAAGGGACACTCAGAATTCAACAAAGAAAAAGATTTTCCTCAAAGTAAAAAAAATATATATATATGTGTGTGTGTGTGTGTGTGTGAGAGAGAGAGAGAGAGAGAGAAGAAAATAAAGTTTGGAAAAAACACCCATAGCAGAAGACAACAGCATATGAAATACGAGAGAATAAGTTCAACACACAGGCAACCAGTCCATAAGTTGCAACATCTGATTAACAGGAATCCTGCAGAACACAAGTAAAATGAAGAGGCAAGAATGAGAAACACTATAGTATAAGAAAATTTCTCCAAGGTAAAAAGAAAACAGACATATGTATTATATTTAAAGGGCTTAGAAAGGACTACGTACAATGAATGAATCAAGTCCAATGGAGACATCCATCATCAATCCATCCATCCACCCATTCACCCACACATCCATGCAACAAATGCCACTCATTGTTTTAGATGGCAGGGAGGCAACCATTATGCAGACAGGTATAGTAACTGGTCTCAAAGAGCTCATATTTTAGAGCCAGAGACAAGAACAAAGAAAATAATTAAACAAGATCATTTCAGATAATGTTAAGTGCTCCTGCCTCATCCTCCTGAGCCGCTGGGATTACAGGCATGCACCACCATGCCTATGGGCTCCCACTTTGGTCATGATGACAGGGGATGGCTCTTCAGAGGTACTTACCCTGTTGTATAAGGGATGTTGATGCCCCCTAGATTGATGCTTTCACATCCAACAATAAATAGGGTTGAAAAACACAGTAAAGACACACCGCTGCAGATCATTGCTAATTTTGCAGATTCTCTTGCACCAAGTTTCAATTTTTTTATAATGTAGCCTCCGAGGACAATACCAACACCAGCACTGGGGACAATAATAACACCTGGAAAAAAAGAGAAGGGGAGGGTTAATTTGAACTAATATACATGATTGTTTGTCTTTTCCAATTATTCTGTTTCTGTTTGCCTATTAGTACTAGAGTAAAGAATTTTAAAATTGTCATCAATAAATAAAAGGTGTGTGATTCTACAGTATAATATCACTTTCAACATCTAATGATCAACAAAGGATTCACATCCTGATGTTATGAAGAATGTTAACAAAGCAATAAGATAAACAACCCCTTAGAAAAATAGGCAAAACTTGAATCGAACCTTCACCAAAGAGAAAATACAGATGACCAGTGAGCTCATGAAAGGCACCCACCTCATTGCTAAGAGGGAAATACAGATTAAAACCACAGTGAAACACCACTATGCACCAATGGTAAAAATTTAAGTCACAATACCACATGTTGGCAAAGATAGAGAGGGCTGGGAACTCTCCACCTTGGTGGGATGTCAATACTGACACCACTTTGAAGCATAAATTGGCATTATAGAGTTGAAAATATATATCCCTGTAACAGGCAATTCCATTTCTGGATCCATATTTTGAAGAAATTCATGCTCCCAGGCAACAAAAGAGATTACAAGATATTTGAAACACTCTAAGAGCCCAAAACTGGCAATAAACCAAGTGTCCATTAACAGATACATTATATGTAATATATTCATATAGTGCAGTATATGAATATACATTCATATACTGCAATTAAAAGGAATATACTATACAGCAATTAAAAGGAAGAAATGTAGACACATATAATATGTGGCTGAATTCTACCAAGACAATGTCCAATGAAAGAAAGAAACTACAACAGAATACTATACATGACATGTTTACACTTGCAAAAAGTACTAGGAATATAAGTACATACACAGGTAATACAACTGGAAAAAAAAACCTAGAAGGTAATTGTCATAAGAGCCAAGATAGTAGGGGAATCAGTGATAGGAAAGAAGGGGTTCCTCTGGTGTTGAAAACATGTCATTCCATAATCTGGGTAATAGCTACTGCTATGGCCTGAATGTCCCCCCCCCCAAATTCATATGTTGACATCCTAACCCCTGACATGATGACATTAGGAGGTGGGGTGCATGTGGAATTTGGGTGTGATTAGATCGTCAAGGTGGAGGCCAGATGAATGGGATAAGTATTCTAATAAGATACCCAAAAGCCAGGCTCAATGGCACTCACCTGTAATCCCCGCAGTTTGGGAGGCTGAGGCAAGAGGATCCTGAGTTCAAAGCCAGCCTCAGCAATTTAGCGAGACCCTGTCTCTAATTAAATATAAAAATGGACTGGGGATGTGGTTCAGTGGCTAAGTGCCCCTCAGTTCAATTCCTGGTACCAAAAACAAAACAAAACACAAACAAACCCTGAGAGTTCCTCATCTCTCTTGCCATGTGAATACATGATAAGGAACCATCTAAGAGAAAGAGAGTCCTCACCAGACACCAAACCTGCTCATGTCTTGATCTTGGTCTTCCAGTCTCTAGAACTGAGAAATAAATTCCCCTTGTTTATAAACCATCCTGTCTTTGGTAATCTTATTGCAGCAAACCAAAAAGACGAAACAAGTGTTTCCTTTATATTTATTCCTTATCTCTATATGCATTTCTGAGTGTGTTATATTTCACAGTAAAAAATAATATAATAAAATTATAGAAATAATTTTACAATCTAAAAGAGGTTACACATAGGTGATAGATAATGAGAATGTAATGCAATTGTTCTACCAAGGGCATGGAGAATACAGGAGAAGAGGCACTTTTTTCTTCCCTGGGAGAAGTCAGCAAGGCCTTCTCACAGAGGCAGTACGTAAGCTGACACAACAGATGAGACAGAATCTGCCCAATGGCCCAGCACAGAGAGAACCTCCTATACAAAGGAAATACAAGCAGAGAGGCAGGAGATAATGGAATTGAGAACTCAGAGAAGTCCAAAATATTGGGAGGGTGGAAGGCAAGTTGTTGAGAGGTAGCAGGACATGGGGATAAGAGGTTAGGAAGAGTGAGACCATGAGAGACAAGGGAAAGATGCTCAGACTGTATGTCTGGACAGGTCACTGGAGAATCCTGAGCTGGGTCAGACAGGATGGGAGTGGTACGTTGTGAAGACTCCTCTAAGAGAGATATGAGGGAGCTTAGCTGGGGTGAAAACATGAGTCAGAGAAGTGGTCCTGCAAAGGTCCTGTGAGCCACAGTAAGGCTCTGCCCTGGTAGCACAATAAACTAGATAATGAGGCTGGGGGAGAAGGAATAGGAGGACTAGTGCAGGACACTCAGGCAGGGGGATCCAGAATAGGAGGGTAAAGTGTGGGGGGCTATTCCATGGTCTCCACAGTGCACACGCTGAGTTGAAGGCCCGTGGAACTACCAGAGAGAAATGCCTCACACTGTCCTACCTGGGGGCTGTAAGCTCCAGGAAGAGCCAGGCTGGGGGTGTAACCTGTAGTTGAATTCATGGCAGAGCTGGGATGTTACAAGATGGCACAGAGTGAGAAAGGAAAAGAGCCAAAACCCAAAGAAAGCTGAAAAGAAGCAGCCACAGAAGCAAAAGAAAATCCAGAAAAGAGAAATGTCACAGGGAGGATAAAACTTGGGATTTGTAGCCAGGTCATCACAGATTAGCTTCCTAAACTTTCTAAGCCAGACATCTTTACTAAGGAGCTGTGCACCTTTCATGTGAGAACCAAGATGGCATGCACTCCCTGTGGGTAGATACAGCACATAGCATATGGTACACAATATAAACTGTAGGAACAGTCAGAGCAACTGTGCCATAGAAAACTAAAGAGAGAGAGAGTTTCGAGGAGAGAATGGAAAGTGGTGTCAAATGCCTCAGAAATCCAGTAAGGAAGACTGAAATGAAATCATCGTGCGCCTGGAAACCTTGACAAGAGCGATTTTAAGGGTGTCATAAAAGAAGAAGCCAGACTGCAATGGCTTGAGAAGTCAGTCTTAAGACTGTGGAGACTGGGACTTGATTGATCTTTCTAGAACTCTGGCTATTAAAGGAAGGAGGGGTAGAAGTCTACAGTTAGAGTGAAGCCAAAGTAAACCTGAGGTTCAGGGAGGGAGTCGTCTGTTTGCTAAGATGCAGAGGGGACTTGTGTATGTTTACATACTGAGGAAAATACACTAAAACAGAGTGAGAGGTTGAATGCAGAGGAGAAAGATAGCTAATGACAATGCAAGATCCTTGAAAAGTCAACACGGATCATCTGTTTAGCCCCGGAGAAGGCTTCACCTAGACCAGAACAGGGGACAAGTCTGCAAGGGGGTGGCAGCTGCACGAATGTTAACTCTCCCTTTTGGTTATGTTTCCATTACTTTGGAAACAATGTAATATGTGTTGCAATAAAATATTTGAAAAACATAGAAAAGTATGAAAGAACATAATTGAATGCTTTCATATTTAACTGCTTACATTCTGGCATAGTTTGTTTCCTTAGGAAAAACAATGATGACATGATATATATTCATATTTTATAGCTTCATTTTGGGTGTTATGTACAATTGGAAACAAAACCAACTCTTAGAAGAGATACTGAGAACGTTCCATGTGACCAAGAGTTGGCATAACTCTAGTAGCACTCAATAGGAACTTGTAATGGTCTTGGCACATGGAGAGACCTGATACATCCGATACCAGAAAAGTGCAGCTGAGTGAATGGGCATGGCTGGTGGCTTGTCCTAGCATGTCAACAGTCCCCATAAAGAGCAGAAGAGGATGGTTAGATTAATCTGAAATCATGGTTTTGCCTGGCAACCATTTTGTCATCATCATCAGAGTCCCATAAAATAGCTAATGGCCCTTTTATGGATGAGGAAATTGAAGGTTCAGAGCAGTAACTTGCCTAATAGTGCAGACAGACAGGAAGAGAAAGGGGTGAAAGAGACTAAAAATTGACTTCTTGTGTTCCCAGCCCAGCACTCCAGATCCACATTACCACAACAGCCACTTAAGGCCAAGAGGTCCCTGAAATCTTATAGGTAAATTAGGAGCTTCATGATGAGAGAAGCTGATTAATAAAGCATCCTCCTCATTAAGGAAAAGCACAAGGGCTGTGAGTGTGATTAGAGAGGCAGAATTTTACCCTCAGAGTGAAAATAGTCCATTGACAAAAGTTCTATTTCCATTGAACAATTTATGGAGTGCCAGTTTCCATGCAAAGCTCAGGATAACAAAAACAAAAGTCCTCCTGTTCAGAACTGAGTCATAATTTTAAAACAGGATAATTTGACTATGCATCTTAGTGTTCAGTCTTAAAAATAGAAAATTTGTCATCAGTAAATATTAGGGTGCATCAAATGGGATGAAGACCCACTAACATTTTCTCCTTATATCCCACTGTCTTCTAAATCTCACCACTCTGTTGAAACGGGAAGCCTGTCCCCAGCCTCTGCTCCTCTGAGCCTACCACGCCGGCCCTTTTCCCAGTCTCAGGAGGACCACCCTGTGGCCCCCTGAGTTCCTTCTCCGCGCGCCCCCTAGTGGCCAGGACAAGGCGAGGGCGGGGACAGGTGAATGGGGAAATCACATTAATTGGTCTAGCAGGTTTAAGGGGAGACTTTGAGGCTGATAGAGTTGAAAAGATGGGAATGCTGCACCAAGACGAGGGACTCATGGCCTGAGGGACAGATGGCAGAAGACAGAGGTCAATGCAACTCCAGATGTAGGTTCTGTAGCCAGACTCCCAGAGTTCAAAACTTGGCTCAGCCACCTACAATCTTCATGTCTTTGGGCAAGTTACTGAACATTTCCAGGATTCATATTTTCTATTTTGTAAAATGTTGGTAACAATAGTACCACCCTCAAAGGATTGTTGGGATTAAGTAAATTAAGACATAAGATCTGACCCACAATTTATATCCAATGAACACTGGCAATCATCGCCACCACCATTTATAAATTGCTATCATCTATTATCATCAATTAACAAGTTTAACTTTTGCACACATAATGGAATTATAATTAGGCTAGCTTGTACATGTTATTTAAAAGCTAATAAAATTTTTATTTAATCTATGGGATTGAATTTAAGCAATCTTTTAGTGACCCAATATAAACTTCTGTATGTTCCTTAATACATAAAACTTTTATATTTAACTACTATATGTGCCTAAACACAAAATAGTTATATATTTTTCTACATGTGCATATCTCTGAATCTAAAGAACTCACCACAACATTAAGTGTTGGCAAAGCAGAAGATTCTTCTTTGTTCATGAAAGGTTTGGGAATACCCTGATACTTTTCAGTTGGAATACCCTGTGACCCTTTTATCTTCTCATTTATCCAAGGAAATTGGCATAATAATTGTTCCTTCTCCTAATGTCAAGCACTGTTATCCCATAACATTAGATTTTGAAACTTTTGTTCTGGGTCACAATATTACTTGCCCTTGTTTGCATGGAACTGAAGTGTCTTCATGGAAAGTGATAGTTATTTAATTTTGAATTATTTAGAATTTATCTAAATATTAAGCTACTGAATGAACTTTTCCTCTTTACTCCAGTTTTTCTCAATATATAGACATCACCTGTATTATAAGTAGACACATAAAACATACCTAAACTTAACATATGACTGGGAGCACCAGAAGTCCTTGCACTGAAGGAGAGGACAAAAAATAGGCAGCCCAATCATTATCGAGAATGTTATAGGTTTGGGGAACTTCAGTTGTGCTGTTGTTGAGTTGTTAAGGACAACAGTTTGCATTTATGGTACACAGAGCTAGCGCCTGTCATCATACCTGCCACCATCTACTGTGTTTACTTTTCCATCTTTCTACCAGGCTCTTGAACACCAGAGGGTTTATATCCTCCTTATCTGCCTCATTGTCTAGTACTTACCAGGTTTGATTTGAATATATGAATGAATAAACAAATTTCATTATGTAGAATTTATCATATAAAATCTTTGAGTGATTTTTTCATTCATTTCCATTTTCAGTTATTCTTTTCCCTAGGCTACATCCCTTTTCACAAATATAAAATCTGATATCTAATTTGGGTCTAATAAAACTTGCTAAAATCATTTTAAAACTGACAGGTAGTAAATATCTAGACTGATGCCTGGAAAACCTCTCTTTCACCAAAATTCTGAATTGAACACTAGCAAAAGCTTATGGTGGCAAGCCACCAAAGGTAACAGATCAAGTGATGTCAGTCTCACATATCTCTTTTCTATTGGGAAGTCACAGTGGTGCAGAATGTCCCACCATGATGAACTAAGTGAACACAGATGGGTTCTAAGAATTCTCACCACCCTATGCTCTTGGATCCAGATTCACTGTTCTTGTCTGGTTTTGCACACCCCCAAATTTTCTTTAGTTAAATTGAAAATAAATGGCTTGCAAACGTGACTGTACGTAAATAAGGAATATCATTTTGTTGCATTTACTTTTAGTTTAATAAAGAATATCACTGTAAACCATTAATGATGTCCAGATTCTGTTGCTACCTTTGGGGAAGAGCTAGCGCAGGGAAGAGGAGAGAAAACAGGATGAGTGTCTGAAAAAGAATGAAATACAAATCATTTATTTACTCATTCATTTTCCCTCTCCCTTCACACACGTGTGCATATGCGTGCATGCACACACACACAAAAACACACACACATGAGGGAGGGGTGGAGATGTGGACTATTGGCCAGGTATTATGGTAATCTACTTTTAGTGTAGTCATTCATTTAATCCTCAGTATTTTATGGATTTTAATATTCTGAAATCAAAAAATGCCTTACAACAAGAATATCTTAGCCTTATTGTCAGGATCTAATTAGCGTTTTTCTTTCACAGTGACTCAAAATTATGGGGCATCTTACCATCAGTGGTGTCTTAGATGAGAAGGAGTATAACGTTCTCCCCACATCATATCTAATTGGGAGAGCACATAAGTCAACCCAAATATGCTTAACTTTTCTAAATCCTGTTCTTCTAACCTTATGATTCAAAATAAATTCTCCTCTTGCCTCAGGTAAATTCTTTTAACTTTTTAAATTTCCACTCTTGCAAACATTTCCTTGATGAAAACAAGTATCAGATACTGTCAGTGGGGAACAACTAAAGAGAATGTTTGAAAAATCCAAACCTTGAAGCTAACAAATTTTAAATTGTCTGAGAATAAAAAGCCCAGTAAATACACATTCTCACAAACTCTACATAAATCTGTGAAGAAAAAAAAAGCACAATCCCAACTGTACATATCCCATATCCCAATCTTACTGTTTTGAAAAATTAGGAATCCCTTCACAACAATGAACTGGGTGTATCATTAGAATTGATTTTTTTTTAAGAATTTGGGGCTGTTTTAAGACACACAACAAACTATTTCTTTAAGCCCATGATATTTCATACTATGACTTCAAGCCAAATTGGATTTTGGATTAAGAAAAGCAGCCTGTGGATGTAGAGTTAAACTATATATGTCACAAAGGTTATCAGTACTGAAAAGATGTCTGTAAGTGAAGTGGAGGAAGTTTATGGATTCATTTTAAAACTTTTCATGAGGCAGGCAGGCCAGCAGAGTAGCCAGGCTAATACAGGGCTGAGACCATCGGTCTTGAGTTTTCCCCTCTAGAGCTTCAGGGACACTGAGGCCAGCAGGTCTGCTCCAAACGCTGTCTCCTTTGACTTACTAATAAAGGCTTTTTACTAACGAAGGAATCACACTCTTCTAAAAACCTTAGTCTCGATGTCTTCAGCATGAAGATATCCATACAAAGCCCATATTTTCCTTCCCTTAGGTCCAGTGGATCTCATTAGCCTGTAATAACACCGTCTTCAACTCTTTGCCAACTCAGGGAATCATTGTGCAGTAGCAGAGAAATATGAGAACCCCAATCTTGGGAATTCAAAGTTTTGGGAACACTGAAGGAAAGGTAATGAAAAGAACATTCAACAGAGAAAACAACCACGCTTTTCATTTCAGGTTTCTGCCAAGCTGTGGCTGAAATAATGCATAAACTCCAATTCCAAGCTGTGTCATGAAAGGGACTCTAAAATCAAATTAAATTAATATTTCATCTTTTATGGCTCACCAGCCTAAAAGCATTTTCTGAATCCAGGCAATAAAACCACAGAGGGCAAAACAACTTGAAATGATGAAATGCAAAAAATCAGTGTTTACTTCCGTTTCAATTTCCCCCTTGAAGGTGAAAAGTTTTAAGCCATCACTGCAGGCGGGGAGGGATGGCAGAAGGCAGGAAAGGCCTCTGTAGAAGAAACCAGTACCTTATTAGAGGTACTAGAGGAAAACAGTACCTTACTAACTTTTTCAGTTATCGAAATAAGTCTCAAATGAAGACCCTAGCATCAAGTTACGATGCTTAAGTTTCCATTTATAAAGGCCAAGCCTGCAGATGTGGGCTCCAGCCAAATGCAAAACCCTCTTTGGAGGCCCTTCTGGCCAGATTCATTTTGGGTTTTTTTTGGATGGGGGAAGTAGGGGAGGGGTACTGGGGATTGAACTCAGGGGCACTCAACCACTGAGCCACATCCCGGCCCTATTTTTTTTTTTTTTTTGTATTTTATTCAGAGATAGGGTCTCTCTGAGTTGCTTAGTGCCTTGCTTTTGCCGAGGCTGGCTTTGAACTTGCAATCCTCCTGCCTCAGCCTCCTGAGCTGTTGGCATTGCAAGCATGTGCCATGCCCGGCCCCAGGTCCAACTTCTGTCAGCAGTTTTCAACTTCTCGGTCCACTGTTGTCCAAATCCAGTAGCTCTCAGAGCTCTCCCATGGAGAAGGTTAAGCATCATTATGGACACTAACAGCTGACCTGCAAAAACCTGACAAAGCTATCCTTCCCCTGGGAGAAGCAAGCAGATTTTTAAAACTCTATTTGTCTGAAAAAAAATTTTTTTTTGAGACAAACTCCTGCACACCTAAACTATACCTGTTACAGTGCCCTTGTCCCAAAAAAAGCCAGGTAGGAATTTTGCTCTTTAGAAACCATATTAATTCTGCCAGGCAAATGGGGGGAACCAAAGCAGTCATTTCATAGTAGAGTCAAATCACTAATTTGAACACATTGTGTTTTTCTTTTCTTTCAAATTGAAGCTTCACTGACTATAACTTATATTCTATATAACTTGCCTAGTTTAAATGCACAGCTCAATGTTTTATTGTATATTCAGAGATACATAAGCATCACCAAAACCTTAGAATATTTTCATCACCCTACAAAGAAACCCTACTAGCTATGACACACTTCCTCCCAACCCTGCCTTACTCAGTCCCAGCCCTGTCGCTTTAAGTTTGCCTGTTTTATATAAATGGAGTCATATAACACGTATGTCTCTTCTGTCACTTAGCATAATATTTTAAGGGTTTGTCCATGTTGAAATGTGTCATTACTCATTTCTAGGTATGGTCAAATAATATTCCTTGGTATTCATACATGACATTTTATTTACGCATGCATCATTTGATGGACTGTTATTTCCATTTGGGGCTATTTTGAATAATGCTACTATGAACATTCATGTACTAGTTTTGTGTGGGCATATGTTTTCATTTCTCTTGGATACATGCCTGGAAATGAAATTTTCAGATCATATGTTTGAGGAAATGTCAAACAATTTTCCTAAGTGGCTGCATCACTTGACAAAACTCACCAACAGTGTCTAAGGATTCCAATTTCTCCTCATCTTCACCAACACTTGTTACTGCAACAGAAAATATTTGATTATAGCCATTTGAGTGAGTGTAAAGTACTGTCTCATTATGGTTTCGATTGGCTTTTCCTTGATAGCTAATTAGATCAGGCAAATTTTCATGTGCTTATTATCAGCCATTTGTATATCTGCTTTGGAGAAATGCCTATTCAGATTGTTTGCCCATTTTGACAAATGGATCTGTCATTTTCTTTTTCTTTTTTTTTTTCATTTTATTTTTCATATGTAAAAATCATTTATATGTTTTGGATAAAACTGCTCTAGAAGATACACAATTTGCAAATGTTTTCTCCCATGTGTGGTTGTTTTTGTTTGTTTGTTATTTGTTTTTGTTTTTTACCTTATTGATGATGTACTTTGATATACAAAAATTTTCAATTGTAATGAAATCCAGTCCAATTCATCTGGGTTTTTTTCCCCCCTAAAAACCTAAAGTCACAAAGATATATGCTTATGTTTAATTCTAACATTATAATCTTACATCAAAGACTTTGGTCCATTTTGAGTTGATCTTTGTAAATGGTGTGAGGTAGGGATTTAAATTCATCCTTTGCATATGACTATCAAGTTGTCCCAGCATTGCTGTTGAAAAGGCTAGTCACTGCCTATTGTATGGTCTTAGTATCTCTGTCAAAAATTAGTTGATCATCAATGTATAAACTTATTTCCAGACTTTTAATTCTATTCCATGGATGTTTATATCTGCTTTAAGCTAGTATCATACTGTCTTGATTACTGTTGCTGTTTAGTAAGTTTTGAAACCAGGGATTATAAGTCCTCTGACTTGGTTCTTTGTCAAGATTGTTTGGACTATACTGGGCTTCCTAATTTCCATATGAATTTTAGGAACAGTTTGCCAATTTCTACAAAGAAGTCTGATGAAATTTTGATGGGAATTATATTGAATCTGTAGATCAATTTGAGGAGTATTAAAATATTAATAACATTACATCTTCCAATCCATGAACATGAGATGTCTTTCCATGTACTTATATTTTCTTTAATTTTTTAACATTTATGTTTAATTGACAAAAATTATATGTATTTATCATGTATACATGTTGTTTTGAAGTATGTATATATTGTAGAATGGCTAAATTAAGTAATTAACATGGATTGTTACACATACTTATTTTTGTGGTGAGAACACTTAAAATTTATTCTTTAAGCAAATTTCAAGAATAATATACATTGTTGTTAACTATAATCGCCATGTTATACAATAGCTCTCTTAATTTATTCCTCCTATCAAACTGTAATCTTATTTCCTCTAATAAACATCTTTAATTTTTCAATATTTTTTAGATTTCAAAATACAAGTTTTACCCTTCTTTTATTCAATACTATTCCTAAGTATTTAGTTCTTTTGATACTAGTGTCAATGGAAATATTTCCTTAATTTCATGAAGATTTCATTTAGTTTTAGTAGTTTTTAATAGTGGATTCCTTAGGATTTTCTTCATACAAGATCACATAATCTGTGAATTCAAATTGTTTTACTTTTTCCTTTTCAACATAATTTTTTTTAAATTTCAATATCTTGTGTAATTTTCCTCATTAGAGTTTTCAGTAAGATGGTGAAGAAATAAGACTACATAAGAGTCTTTAATGAGAGGGTGAAGAGAAGTAGCTAGCCCAGATTTCTTTGTCTTGGGCGATTCCTGATTGTGGAAGAAAGCCTCTAGTCTCTCACCATTAAGTGTAACATTAGCTACGAGTTTTTCATAGATGTCCCTTATCATCTTGTACTTTTAATCTTCAACCATTTAAACATAGCTGGATTAAAATTCATTTTCGTGTTTTTAACAAACATGTTAAGGATAACCCTAGAAAAATTATAAAAATAAGAATTCTAAGATGCATATTTAATTTAATAGAAAAGTTTTATTGATCATCAACTGTATATCAGGACCTGTATTAAACCATAAACACAGTGAACAAACTAACAAAAATCCTTGCCCATTTTGAATATACAATCTAATGTGGGCAAATAACAGACCGATAACTAAGCAAATTATCCCAAATGTTAGAAGGTGAGAAATATTATGCAGAAAAATGTTTAGTAGAGAAACAATAGTTGGGAGAGAAGTTGTGTTTTTAAGTGGGGCACACTGGGTAAAGTCTCACTAACAAAGGGTCATTTGAGCAACAACCTAAAGGAGGAAAGGGAGTACAGTAATCATGGGGATTAAATTACACTCCAATTATACAGTGTTCTCATCTATCCATCAAGGGAAGTCTGCTTGGAGCCTGAAATAATAAAATACAAAATATTTTATAACTACAATAAACTTCAAAATTATTCAGTCCTCCTTACTCTCTGAATTAAATAGCCTAAACCAGGGGGAAAAAAAAAAGAAGAAGAATTTTGGGCAAGGCAGTGACAGTTGGGGTGAAAATCTTAACCATTATGCTACATTCTGCACTTTTAACCTGAAGATGTAGTTTTGTTTCAAGAGACATGCATAATTCTACCAGATAATAAAATCTACAACATAAATTTTATGGTGATAAAACTGTTCTATGAATACTAATTTACTCTAGTAATCTAATGGTCTGAGCATCTAAGGCCGTCAACCCTAGTGTCTATGAGAACCTAGGTTTCAAAATTAATGGATTAATCAATTTTGCAAAACAGTAACCATTGGGTAGAAAGCACTAGAAAGGAAAGAGATTACATGGCTCCTGTGTGCCTTTATAAACTGATTCATTTTTAAATCCCTCAGCAAAACACCTAATAGTCCCCTTCCATTATTGTTCAGACCTTATCTATTCTTGATTTTGAATAATAAAATCACATATTTCGGGTAAACCTTCTCTTGGAAGATAATAATATAACTTGAATATTTAAGAAATAAATAAATGCAATGAATATTTTAAATGTTAACCCAAAGATACATATGAACCAGCAAAGGAAGAAAATACAGTGTAGCAACCATCAATATAATGTACCTTCTAACTAATGACTTCTCATGATATGATGGTCACTGGTTCAGTGATAACCCCAGATATTACACTGGGTTGGGGGAGGCTTTAGCAGGATCAAATGTAACCCTGACTGTTTTCACATTTTCATTATTTCACACATTTTCATTATTTGACCACAATGAAGACCATCCAAAGTATTACCAAATAAAGTATTTTTATACTCAGAGATAGAGATGAGTAGCT
The DNA here is from genome assembly GCF_021218885.2 of Marmota monax. Taxonomy (NCBI): domain Eukaryota; kingdom Metazoa; phylum Chordata; class Mammalia; order Rodentia; family Sciuridae; genus Marmota; species Marmota monax. The sequence goes on along the minus strand of NW_026693726.1, from coordinate 5,716,468 downwards.
GCCATCTTAGATCATTGGAATGGAACTAAAAAGTGCCAATATATAAAGGAGAATGAACAGAACAAAAAGAAGACACTTACTAGGTGCAACTCAAGTTTCAGCTAGCTAAAGCAAGCAAGAACTTCATGTTTTAGTATTTATTAACATTTGCAAAATTATTCTTAAGTCATATAAACTTGCTTAGGATTTAACTTATTTATTATTGCTTCATGTTAGTAATTATTACATATTATTATTTATCTTATTTGTTCATTTTCATAGAATCATAGGATTTAGAAGGAGCTATGGTAGATATTACTAGTTATCATCCAATGACTACTCTCTCCTACCTTCTAGAACAGGTGTCAGAAAACTTTTTCATAAAGGGATAGATAATACATATTCTCTAGTTTGTAGGCTAGGCAGTATCTGTTAAACCTATTAGCCACTGCTGTTGCAAAGCAAAGGTTGTTACCGACATGTGTGAACAAGTGGGCATGACTGTGTTCTAATAAAGTTTTATTTACAAAAACAGGCAGCAAGCCGAATTTAGTTCAAACTCTTATTCTAGAGTAATAGCTTGATTTAGGCTGTCTGCTACACAGACTGCATTCCCCAGCCTCCTTGCAATTGGATGTAGCCTTGTGATAAGTTCTGACCAAAGTAATATGAACAAAGGTAGTCAGTCCATCCATGCCCCTTCCCCACTCCCTTCCATTCTGCTGCTTGGAAACCAAATATAGTAGCTGGACCTCCACTTTGGACCACAAGGATAAGAATCCACTATTGGAAGCAATTTGGAGACAGTTCCTACACCATACCTGAGCTGCCTGTGTCCAGAATTTTATGTAACAAAGAAATAAACACCTTCAGTTTCTTTAGTTTAAGTCTTTCTTAGTTTAAGTCTCTGATATTCTCAAAAAAACAAACAAACAAACAAACAAAAAACCCAAACCACCAAAGTTCTAAATTAACACAGGAGCTCACAGATCATCTCTTCAACTGACAAAATAAAAGTGAGGCTGAGAAGATGAATGACTTAAATCAAGTCAGTGGCTTCTTAATGCCAGAGTGAGGCCTACACTGGAAAGGGTTCCTAATCTAAATCCATTGTATTTTCTACATTTATGAGACCAGCACTCCCACAGACACACATTGAAATTATAAATGTTAATTTCTTTGTGTGATTTTTTTTCCCCAATCACTTAAGCCACTGTTTTTCCTAGGAATAGGTGCTTGGTTTTATTACTAAAAGGAATAAAGGAAAAATAATTTTATTTACAGGAACTTGAGTAACAGTTTCAAATTTTATTTATTTCAAGAAGGAAAGTGTTTCAGACTAATTCACCACCTAACACTCAAAATTTCTTTCAAAGTGTCTTATACATTATTGTCTTCAATCTTAAAGTAAAAACCAAAAAAAATGAATGTTATGATAAAAAGATTAAGTGTGGCAGGGTGCAGTGCAACACACCTGTGATCTCATCAAATCAGGAGGCTGAGACAGGAGGATCGCAAGTTCAAGGGCAGTCTTAGAGCAACTTAAGGAGGACCTTAGCAACATAGTGCAACCCTGTCCTAAATTAAAAATAAATAAATAAAAGAAAGCTGGGAATTTAGCTCAGTGGTAAAGTGCCCAGGGTTCAATCCCCAGTACAAGAAAGAAAGAAGAAAAGAAAAAGGTTAAATGTGTTTACATTAGAGTGAGATGACTTCAGCTTTAATCAAAATTAGCAGTAAGTCTGGACTTCAACTTCATGAAGCAAACTTTCATAGCTTTCTCAAAGCACATTCATATCAATTATTAAACTGATCAATACAATAGTCCTGTGAACAGGCATTATCTGCTTAAACAGATAAGGACCTAGACTTTGGGAAAATGAAATGACTATGTAGTAATCCTGATAAATTTGTAGAGTACTTTCAGTCTTAAAATACTTACACTTAATCTTATGTAAACTTATGCCAAGAGATTCATTGCTATTTATCCCCATTTTATGCACAAGGAAACTGGAACAGATGTTCAGTATCAGAGAGAAAACAGAACAAAGACAGAACACAAATCTGATTTTAAGTCAGAGCTCTTTCACATATAAATTAAGAAATCTGTTACCTGAATTCCAAATGTATTGCTCCTTTTAAATCTGGTGGCATAGGCCTGTAATCCCAGCAGTTTGGGAGGCTGAGGCAGGAGAATTTCAAGTTCAAAGCCAGCCTCAGCAATTTAGCAAGGACCTAAGTAACTTAGGGAGACCTTGTATCAAAAATAAACAAAAAAGGTCTGGTGATGTATGTAACTCAGTGATAGAGTGCCCTATGGGCTCAGTCCCTGGTACCAAAAATAAAATAAAATAAAATAAAAACTGAAACCTAGTCTCTCAACTCCTACTTGTTTGTCCAATAGTGGCATGTTTCCTAAAACAAACTCAAACCTTCAAGACAAAAAAGAGTGCTAACATTTGTTAACATATGTATGGTGTGTGTGTGTGTGTGTGTGAATATATGTTTATGTAGACATGTGTTATGTGTGAATGGGGGGCATATATTAACAAATTCAGCAGATTTTGAATAGATTAGGCCATTAGTGATGAGTTTTTAACCATAATTTAGCCATAATATTTGAGACTATATTAAATACATACTCTTAGAAAATTATTGACATTTGAAATTCAATCATGCCAATACAAGAAACAAGAAAATAAACTCATGGGAAAAATTCTACCCATTATTTTAGCCACACACAAACAGTATAACACAAGACCAGAGCTCTGATTTTCAGCTCTCTTGGTGTTTGTAAAGGTATATTTGTTTTACGTTACATTAAAATTATTTTTTGTTCTACCTCCAAGGCAATCTTCATTAATAAATTTGTTGTTGTTCATAATAAACATTTGAAAACAAATTAAAAATTTGCAAGTACTTCTGATAATCAACAGTTTATTCACTTATTCCTTATATCTCTCAAAAAAGAAAAAGGTAAGAAGAGGGTGATATTTTTAAAAATATGAACTATTAAGGAAATCACATAAACTTTTTGATTCACCCAAATTTATACTTTTTCATTTGTTTACAGTTTCAATATGTTTTTTAGAAACAGCAGTATATACCAAGTGACTAAAAAGATACCACAACATGTATTTGCTTAATTTTTACATTTAATTTTTAAGTTTCTGGATTAACTTTCTGTTGCTGTGAGAAAATCAACTTATAAAAGGAGGAAAGGTTTATTTTGGCTTACAGTTTTCAAAGGCTTCAATCCATGATCCTTGGCCCTGTTGCTTTGGACCTGCGGTGAGAATATGTGGTAGAGGAGGGCTGGTCACTTCATGGCAGCCAGGAAGGAAAAGAGAGAGACAGGAAGGGACCGGGGTCTCAATATTCCCCTCAAGGGAATCCCTAATGACTAACTTCCTTCTATTAGGCCCCACTCTTGAAGGTTCCACCACCTCCCAATAGCACCACAGGCTGGTGACTAAGCCTTCAACAAATAGGCCTTTGAGGGACATTCGGGATCCAAGCTATAGTATGAGCTGTTTAATATTCTGAATCCCTCAAAGAGTTTGATACTTATATAGTATATAATTTAAATAAACTTAAGAAAGAAGTTACTAAATAATATGAATCTATATAAAACAAATATACACAAATTGTCCCATAAGAGAAATATTTACCTATAATGTTTCTAAAGGTCTACTTTAACCAAAACATCAATATAAATTATATTCTTCTTTTTTGCAAATAGAGATATGAAAAAACTTTCAATACAATGGCTTGAAAAAATTAACTATTAGCTAGGTTTAGTGGCACACACCTGTAATTCCAACAACTTGGGAGGCCGAGGCAGGAGGATCGAAAGTTCAAGATTAGTCTAAGAAATTTAGTGAGACCTTAAGCAACTTAGTAAGACCCTGTCTTAAAATTAAAAAAAAATAAAAATAAATTAAAGGACTGGGGATGTGGTTCAGTGGTTAAGCACCTCTGAGTTCAATTCCCAGTACAAAAAAAAAACAACAAAAAAACTCTTAGCCTAAAATCTAATAATCAGTCTAACATTAACAGACCCAAATAATTCCATCTTCTACCTCTGGCCAATATAAAAAAAATGCCTCAACAGTAAGTTGAGTTTGACAACAAAGAAGAATTTTCTGCTGTCCATCATGAGATGGCCCAAGTTACAAAAAGACATTACTTCAGCTCCTAATAATGTCCAAGCACATGTTTCATTATTTAGATGAAAAGAGTAAGGTATTTCCTGCTTGTGTGGTGAGAACCATATCCTGCTATACTTAGAGCCAAGATATTCATTAACTCTGGATGTGATTTTTATGAGTTAACAGAAAGCACTTCTGAGGAAATGAGAGACAGTGGAATGAGCTGAGGGTGAGGACAGTTTGTCTCCAGCCCTAGTATGCCTGTACTTGTGAGTCCATGAATACTCGAGTTAGCACCTCTTCCTTTACTTGCTTATCCATAAAACTGGCAAGTTATACACCACCCACTTTCTCCTCCTATCACCTCTTTCTATAAATAATCTTGGTTCTCCTGTCTTTTCATGAGAGACTGATAATTTGATGAATAGAGAGGCAAGCCAGGGTCCCTTAAACTTTTAAAACTTCAACAGCTCTCTAAAATAGATATAATTATACCATTTCACAGCTATGAAAACCAAGGCCAGAGAAATTGGTTAAGCCACCCAAGGTCATGCAGCTAATAAATGGCAGAAGCAGATCTTGGACCCAGATCTTCTGCCTCAAAAATTCATAATTCTTCTCTTATAGTAGGTTGGCTCACTGCAAAGAAATCTCCTCACTTGAACACAGCATGGGCCTTTCCAAAACATGACCATGCCCAGTAAGAAGTTTCTGGGTTCTCAAAAGTAATAATTTAACTATCAAGCTACTTTACTTCTTGATTGTCTGTCCCACCCTATAAATTCAAAAAGCCCAGAAATTCAACCTCATTTCTGTCTAATGTGTCAAGGGAGAAAAAGAAAACACACACACACACACACTCACACACACACACATATATATTTTCCCAGCTCTGTGTGTGTGTGTGTGTGTGTGTATGTAATAAAATACTGCATATATCCAGAGTAAAGTGGCAAGACATTGATTAACTTGAATTAACTCGAATGCCTAGAAAAAGAGTTGGCTCACAAAGATCAGGGGATTTTGAGGATTTGTGGGGAGAGTGGGATGTCTGCTAGTTGGCATTTGATGAAGGGTCAACTAAGTCAATCTGACACTCTAGAGTTGTGAAAAAATGCTTTCATTCCTTCCTAAATCACATCTACTGGGCAGGTCCTAGATGCTGATTTAATCAAAGACATGATGCACTTAATGGCAGGATTGTTCCTACATCTGCTCTTGAGACTTCTCTCTTTCCCCTGGGTCTTTAGTCCTTCTGAAAAGCTCTCTAATCTTTTCAACCCAACTTTTATTCATAAGTGAATCCTGTCCTATGAACAAAATATAATATTTTTGAGGGCTGAGGCTCTTGAGGGCCTCCGAGCCATTCTGAACAGCAATGGTCAACATGGGGCTGTGGATGTGGAGGCAGAAATCTGGAGAACATGGGGCTGATATTCTCTAAACCCAGAATATCCCTTATAAATAGGTAACGTGGGTGTGGGGTGGGGGGGAGGTAGAGAGAATATGCACGTGTGCATGGAAAACATGCATGAGAAATAAATCCCAGACATAAAGACTGAGATTAATCACTCAAGATAAGCAAAATGAAGCATTTCACTTCACCATGCTCAAATACATGAAGGGAAAACACTTACATTTTCTTTTTGCCCACTAAGAGTTGTGAAAAGTAGTCATATTTGAAGTGGAGAAATAAATGGAGAGTAAAAAACTCAGACAAAGATTTAACCTTAGCTTCATACTGATTCAGGTGAAGTCAGTTGCATGTATAACATACCACACTTTTAAGAAAATTGTAATCTTATCATGTATATTATGTTTCTGAGCCTCTGTCTGTTGAGATGGGATAACCCTTCAGCTCTTCACTTTAGTATCTTGTCTCTTACCTTCTCTTCTATTTTCCACCTCCTAATAGTCTCACCTTTCCCTCTTCTTGCTCTTAAAATCCATTCCCTCCAGACAATCTTGCCTGTGAATGTTTTCCACAAGTCTTGCATCCTGGTTACTCTTCTGCCTTAGATTTCTTTTCCTGAGCATATCTCAAGATGTGGATATGACAGATGTTTCTAACAGCTACTTCTCAGGCACTGTGCTAAGTCTACATCATACTATCTAATTTGATCTCAGAACCTTTGATATTCATGCATGTTTATGGACATGTGCAGGGTAACAGGCAACCTACAGTAGTAAGGTCCTTAAGGGTAGGATCACTCTGTGTTCTCATATTGCACAGTGCCCAGCTCTTGGCAGTGTTTTATAAATATTTGTGCATGGATGGAGAGTAGGGTAAAGGATGGGTAGAAGGGGATGGTTCATGAATGGATGGATGGATGGATGGATGGATGGATAGATGGATAAAGAGGCAGAACACAGATTTCAACAAGATCTGTTTGCCTCTCAACAATGACCTTTCTTAGCTACTATGCTATATGTCTTATCTAATACTTTAAAAATTAGAGGAGAATTAGCACGATAAGAACTCTAAAACATAAAAGTCTCTGAGGACCAGATTAATCTGTATACTATGGACTCATATTATAGTATTATTATCTGTACAATATGGACTCATATTATGGATTTTTAGGTCTAGAGCTTACAAAAACTGCTCTATGTACCTCACTTTCATCATCTCTGTACTGGAGAGAGTAGTGCCTCCACTGTAGTATTGCTGAAGGAATAAAATAGTGTCTAGAAAGCACCTAACACCTTGCCTGGCTCAGAGTGGAAACCTTATACACTTTTTGCCAGCATGGCACAGGCTCATATTGAAGAAAAGATTCCAATTGGCTGTAGATTCCCAAAAGCTATGTAGATTTTTAAAAGTGATTTTTAAAAAGGTTCACTCTTTTAATATTTATAACAATCTGAGGGTCAATGCTAAAGCTTGGGCAAGAGTAGGGTGAAGGACAGGGTGAGTGGCAAATATATGTCAAATATATTGATGACCTCTCAGTCCCCTTACCCTCTCAACCAGGGTGCTATGGTTTGGATATGATCTGAATGTGTTCCTCAAGCATCCAGGTGTTGGAGGCTTGATCAGTAGAGTACCAGTGGGAGGTCATTGGGGGCAAGTTCTCAAAAGGGATTAAGTATTTCTCTTGGGACACTGAGCTAGTTCTTACAAAAGGATTATTATTTTTAAAATAAATAAATACAAGAAAAGCAAACATAGCCCTCCACCCTATCCCCACACACACCCCCAACCCCACAACCCTGCTTCCTGGCTAGAGATATGATCTTTCCTCTGCATGCACTCCACCATCAGTCATCAACCACTGAGCCAAAGCCTGCACCATGCCATGTGAACTTTAATTTTCCAAAACTGTGAGATAAATAAACCTTTCTTATAAAGTTATCCCACTCAAGTGCTTCATTATGGTGATGAAAAACCGACTATTATATGAGTTAAAAGCAAATTGAAAGCTGCTCGATTAAACAAAGTAGTTAAAAAGAAACAAGCATGTTAGACAAGAGAGTTATTTTTATGAAATTACTTATACACATCACTATATGTGCCATTATAACAAAAAAAATGTAAACAATCAAATGTCCCCCAATAGGGACTGAATTACATGATCCTTCCCTATAATTGAATGTTTTATGGCTACAAAAAGAAATGAGCAACATCTCTGTTCTGCTGTAGTGCAGAGCAGAGTGTATGGTTTTTCACCCTTAGGATATGAAAGGGGGAAATACTAATATGAAATACTGATGTGTATTACATACAGTGCATACATAAAAAACACACTTATTATATGTTCAAAAACAAAAGAAGGAGGATAAAGTAATAAAATAGATAGCTTCCTACAGAGGGAAGGAGACAAGGGGAGGAAGTCAATTTGATTTTCATATCCTCTTAATGTTTCATATAATTTACAATACAACTTTAACTTACAATATAAAAACAGCTGCGCACAGTGGCGCATGTCTGTAATCCCAGAGGCTTCGGGGGGCTGAGGCAAGAGGATCGCGAGTTCAAAGCCATTTGCAACAGCAAAGCACTAAGCAACTGAGTGAGACCCTGTCTCTAAATAAAATACAAAATAGGGCTGAGGATGTAGTTGAGTGTCCCTAATTCAATCCCAAGTACCCTCTCCCAATCCCTAAAAACTGAAAACAAATTAAAACAAGTAACTTTACAATTTATCACACATAATCAAAAGAGGAGAATTATTTGAAATAGCATGAGGACAGAGTATTTTGCATATTCACAGTAAGATATAGGCTTCAAGATAAAAAGAAGTTCAAATCTGCATTTAGTATTTCATTGTTAGTAATAATACTGAGAATTGGCTTGAAACTATTACACACACACACACACACACACGGATAAAGTAATTATCTTAAAGTCATTAGGAAAAATTATTTTCAGTGTTAGAGGAAAGAGATTATAATATACTCAAGGAGTTCGGTAGCAACATAAAATTTTTAAAGTTGAAGTACAAATATTAGTGTAAACTCACTTTTTCTCTTTTGTTTAAAAAAAAATAGCCCAGAAAAAAAGACACCTTGGAACAATGAGCACTGCTAGTGTCCTAATGGTGGTCTCCGAATACCATTTTCCTTTCAAAGGAACCAGGATCCTTGTGGACATATGGCTGATCCAGGTGGAGGGTAGGAAACGTGTACAAACAGCAAGGCATCTATTGTCATGTCAGAAACCTCAAAGATTGCTTAGGTAGTGTTAAATGAACTAATTCAAAGGGGATCCCAGGGACCAAAGATGGGACATTTGGAGCATCAAAAGGAATAATGGCTGTAATGGATTAAAGCCCATAAAACTTATTAAAAGAAAAACATGAGTTTTCATAATAACATATTTTTTAAAATATACTGGCCACTATAAAGATTTGCTAGACTATAATTTTTTACTCTGAAAATTGATAAATAAAAAGAGAGAGAATTTTAAAAAATATTGCTCTTCTTGAAAACTGGCCAAATAAGAAATTGGGCATCGATTCTTGGTGAATTGATTTAGAGCAATTCAAAGAGATGGAGAGAAAGATTTGCAATTCACTTTGAACAGGAACACGGCTCCACAATACTTTTTTACTGTCCCCTGCCCCAGAACATTTCTGCTACTTTACTCTTATGATTAAGACTAAAATAGTTCCCTCTTAAAATTTCATTTGCATGTATTATTACTCTTAGCAGGTGGAGTTTTTAAAAATGACTTCAAGTTGCCACTCTAAATTAGGTTCAACGCAGTTTATTTTAAACAAGACAACATAATGAGACATTTAAATAGAGATTTAAGTGTAACACAGATGTCAAAACAGACAAGGGAGAAAAGGTAACTTTTACTGAGCATTTACTATAGACCAAATGCTTTAAGATACAATTATCTCTTTTATTTATTTATTTGTTTGTTTGTTTGTAGTAGTCCTGGGAAATAAGCATTCATTTTACAAATGAGAAACTGAGACTTAGTGTGGTTAACATCCAGTTAAGTGACAGGCCTGGGATTCAAAGAGGAGTTTGTGGACCATATTGGGCCACACCCAGCAAAGGAAAACAAACAATGTCAATAATGATCCCAGCCTATAAGTGCCAAAGTGATGAAGTGGTTAATAACACCCCCCTGTAAGAAAGTAATATAATTCTACAGGGAATGTGAGAAAAATGTTTATTTGGTACATGTAGCCTTGAAAAAAATATTGAATCTATGATTTTAGAGCAAGAAGAAATTATGGAATTCATTCGTTATTGTTTTCTTAGATTAGAAAACAGACCTAGAGAGAAAAACTAAAAAGCCTGAAGTTCCAAAGTGGATTAGTGTCATGAAGGCAGAGACCTGTGGGCTGCTGCAGCCCCAGGAGTTGCTGTGGCTGTGACTCCAGCAGGCCTGGAATTATCCTGAGCTGTCCTGCTGATTAAGACAATGTATCTGAAGGACACTGTCGAGTTGATTAATAATGTTTGTTACAGTTTGGATCTTGACTGTCCCCCATCAGCCCAGTGTTGAAGGTCTGGTCCCCTGCTGTGGTGCTATTGGAAGTGGACAGGACCTCTGAGAGGTGGGTTCTGGTGGAAAGAAGTTAGGTCATGGAGAGTATGACTTTGCACTGGAGTAAGAGTCCCTGGCCCTTTTCTGTCTCTCTCTGTGCATCCTGACAACCATAAGGTGCACAGACCCCCTCTACCCACATATTCTTGCTATAATGTACTACCTGGCCACAGTCCCTAAAGGCATGGCATCAACTAACCATGGACTGAAACTCTGAAACCATGAGCCAAAATAATCCTTTTCTCCTTATAAGTCAATCATCTCAAGGTATTTTGTCACAAGAAATAGAAAGTCGACTAACACAGTGTTGCTCTCTAACCACGGGTCAGACAGTGTTTGGATGATTGGTACCAGCTGGTTGATACTGGTTATTAATAGAAATGAGCATGATGCTTTGTTCCTGAGCTCACTAAGTCCCCTGAAGAATTCTACTATTGAGGCTCATTGCATAGCAAGAACCAAAGTGACCAGAAAAACACAGAAAATATTTTAAAATATAAAAAGAATTTTTAAAATATGAAAGACTCCATCCAAGACACCATTTTGGACTTGGTGAGTCCAGGGTGCTCCATGCTTATGGTGCCTGATAGAAGACAGAAAGTGGTGCTGTCACTCACACCCTTCAAGCTAAAGGGAGCTGAAGCCTGCCTCTTGGTACGCCATAGCTGTGGCTGCCAAGTGCATTCTCACTTTAATGCCATCACCATATAGTAGTAACCCATCCTTCAATGTCTGCATGTCATTGTGGGTCCTCTGAATCTTCTTTAGTAATTGAACCCTGTTTCACTACCATCTTTCATGTACTGGCTAAGAACCTGCCACATGATGGGCCCTCAAACATTTCTTAAATTAATTGATGAATAACAAAGTAAAGAGAATTTGAGTGTCCTGACGCTGTCCACTATAACCTTTATAAAAGTTCTCATTAGCATTGGAGAAAAACAAATGTAATTCAGTGTGATAAATATCTCTCTGCCCAAAAGACAAAGAGCCTATAATTGTCACTTCTACTTCCTAACAGCCTCTATTCCCATCAAGACTGATTAAAGTTATGTAAGTGAGAAGATTATAGCAGCTGCTACAGAATGTGGGTTTGCAAGGACTGTCCCTTTTTGTTGCAGAGCACACTGGATTTCAGTGTGGTACTAGCAAAGGTGTCAGAGTCAAAGGTCATCACCTGACCTTGGAAATGGCTAGTGATGCTAAAGCACATCCATAACTACAAGGAAATCTTAAGTTCAATGTTAAAAAAGAAAATTTAGGGGTAGAGATATAGCTCAATAGTACAGCACTTGCCTAGCATACGTGACCCCTTGGGTTCAATCTCCAGCAGTGAAAAAAAACTGCATACATTTATAAAAATTAATACAAAATCAATTTTTTTAAAACTACCCTTATAAAATGGAAGGACTAGTATAGAAAAGATGTTGATGCACTCAAAAGAATGAAAGCACATTCACAGATCTCTTGCATCTAAAGATAGATGGATTCCCAAAATCTGCAATTTGAGCTGCACAGACCCGGCTCGAATCTCATGGACAAAACCAGAAATCAGTAGCTGAAGACAGATGGCAAATATTTGGTTATTTAGGCAATAATAAAAAGTACAGTCATTTCTAAAAATAAGCACCCCAACCTAATCACTGTAGCACAGAAATAATTATCTTGATTATTCTATTATGGAAAAGCAAAACAGAATTTTCTAAGGCTACATTAAGACACTCTAATATCTAACTCTGATTCTACACTCCAAACTAGAGGATCCCAAGCAAAGGTATGCTGAAAAATCACAGGCTCTGAAAACTAATGTTGTTGACCGTGACTCAGAAGCAAAAGCAGCTGCAGAATTAGGTGGAAGGACAATATTAAAATCATCAGAATATTGTTTCTTGGAAATAATGAAAAAAATGAATGAAATGATAATACAACTGTTATAATACTCCAAGTAAAATCATGAATTGATATTTAAAGACTCCAAGGAGTACAGAATTTTAACATTTATGGCTCTACCACTTACTATTTTGCCTTGAAGAAAGTAACTCAAACCTTTCTGGACCTTGGTTCCCCATTTTGAAATGGGCATAATTAATAATATTTACTGCATAGGCATTGAGTATATGGATTAAATGATGTTATCCATATAAAAATGCTTAGTGTCTTAGTAAATAATAAGCATAAGCAGTTATTTTATTATCACCACTATTATTACAGAAGTTTCATTCTCAGACCTATTAAAGCTTCATGACTTTAAAAGTAAGGTATCATCAACATAAATAATGAATAATTTTCTCTCCTATAATTTATTATTGTCATATTTCCCCATTTATATTGCTGAATCTAGTTGAGGTTAGGTAAGCTTTAGAGCCAATTAGTATCCATGACTTTATTTGTTCCTTACATCAACATTGACAGGGGAGAGCTTATCCCCATTGGACTGAGTGTATGGAGTAAGTAATGTGTCCAAAGCCATGAAGCTAGTAACCGGTAGCAACAGGATTCAGGGCCACACTGTCCAATCCCTACTTGAAGACTTTTCCCATCATTACAGTATTTTCCAAAATATCAACTTCATAATATTTAATTCCAAGCAATAAATGTGACCCTAAGTAGATCAGCAGGAAGACCATGAATGGGAAGTCTACTGTGACACAGATCCACTGTCATGTAGACACAGACGCAGGAAGATGGTCATGGGCTTGACTGTGTTTGCAGTGATGACCTCATCAAACATTAGTATCATCATTTCCCACTAGGGCAAAGGTGTCCCCCAAAGGGATTTCAGTGTGTGTGGTCAAGTGACATGGAAGGTCCCTGAGCAGATTTCCCACCCCCAAAATGTCAGAAAGCATCTCCCACCCCACACCATCCATTTGCCTTCCTAGTCCCCTGTATTTATGACCTAAGGGATGAACTGCTCATCTTTCTCTCTCTGGCTAGAGCAAATCTTATTTTATCCTCCCCTCTTGCTTTGACTTGGCCTAAGCTGGTCCTCCACAGGTAAGAAATGCCTCTCCTCCCAACACCAAATGGGAAAATTTGACTTTTTTTTAAAATCCTGATTAAAAGGCATTTGCTCCATGAAAAATGCCAAGCACCCACCCCACCATCCAAAATCATCTCTGCAACCCAAATCTTCTATTTGTTTATTTAATCAGCTTTCCCTGGCACATTTCTCAAACTTTCTCTCTCCTCTCAGTTATATCAGCAGCTCAATGCCCTGATTGAAGTCTTTGCAGTTACTCAGCCATACACAAGGTCTAGGGATAGCGCTGGATGACCAAACGAATGACAGTGATCAATGTCCTGTCTTGTGTACATGTCTGGGGCTTCTTCTCTACTGTTCATGAGCAAATAACTATGGAGGATTGAGGTATTTATCCAGATAATTTTTAAAAATGAAATGAGAGGCTCAGGATGTGGCTCAGTGATGGAACATTATCTAGCATGGCTAGGCCCTGGGTTCAAACCCCAGTGCTACAAGAAATATGAAAAGTGGCTTGAACTCAAAAACCTTGTCGGATAAGAAATTAAAACTATTGTCAAGTCTTTTCAGATAAATTTCTTAATTCTCCATTTCACCCTACATACATAGGAAAGGATTCTGAGAACAAAAGATCACAACTTAAATAAGTCCTTAAAAAAGAAAAAAAAAATTTATATTCAGAGAAAAGTAAGAAGGATTCACCTGATAAAAATTCAGAAAGAAATAACAGGAACTTTAAAAAGAACTATCACCCCCGTTGGATATAACAGGCCACCCGCTACTCTTGATCAATCTGATATCTCTTGACTGTTATTATTTGTTGTCTGTCTGGAAAGGAAGGAGAGAGCGTGTGAGCTGGGATGGAGAAGACTTAAAGAAAGCACAGTAAACTATCCACGTATTTCCCACAGGGGTAAAAGGACCTCTTCCCAAAGGAACAGTAGGCTTATTATTGGGACGCAGTTCTTCTACTCTAAAAGGACTTATGATAAGTCCTGGGGTAATTGATCCCAATTATGAAGATGAAATAAAAATTATAGCCAGTTCTCCAAAGAGTATATCAGTAATTTCACCAGGAGATAGAATAGCACAGTTATTAATAATATCCAGCCTACATGATAAATTTTCCAGTCGTACTGTAGAAAGAGGTTCCAAGGGATTAGGCTCCATAGGTGTAGATTGGGCTATGCTTTCTTCAAATTTAGATTCTCGCCCCATGCTAAAACTAAATATTCAAGGACATGAATTTAATGGGCTAATGGATACAGGTGCAGACCTTAGCATCATCTCTCATCAAGAATGGCCAAAACATTGGCCATTACAACAAGCTACTCAAACGCTTCGAGGCCTAGGAGTGGCAACTAATCCCCGTACGGGCCACCAAATGCCACAGTCTGGCTGGGCACAATTCAGGAGCCACTTGTCAAAAGAAATGAACTTTATTTTTAGAACACACACACCACACCACACAGCTCCTCAGGAAAAACCTTCAGAGCCCAACTGCCACCACAGGCTTCCCACAAGCCTCTCCACCTCCCCTACTCCTCCTGCTCTTGAGGCTGATTGGCTGGGTCGCATGGGCAGAGCCAAAAAAAGTCCCCCAGTGAGCAGCTCCGTGGTCTGAAAGAGTGGGGAAACAGCCCAATGAGCATCACCTCAGAGGAGCCAATCAGTTGGCAGCTAGAAGTTTGCTGGGGCCGCTGTGAGCCAATCATCAGCTGGCAGCTGGAAGTTTGCTGGCAGCTGGAAGTTTGCTGGGGCCCCTTCGGCTGTGGCTCTCAACAGTTTCACAAATTGCATTGGCAAGAATGAAGGAAGGAAAGAAGAGAGGGAGGAACAGAGGGATGAAAAAAACTGCTGACTACAAAACGAGAATGGAATTGTCACTTTGTGATATTGCTCCTGTCATCCTGAAGTTGTGTCAGGGTATGACTAGTTAGCCTCATTCAATCCTGCTCGCTCCTGACCAGGTGGACCACATTTGTTGATTGCTGCCTTGAACATACCACCACTGGGAACTCTATGGCCAAACACCCCAGGTCCAGCTGAACACTATTCCATTCTTCTACAATGAACTATCTTTCTAGCCTTTGTCTCTGCCAGTAATTAAGACATGGCTTTGGACAACGTACACCCAAGAGGCTTCAATTCCTGTCTGGCTCAGCATAGGACCCATGCCCCAGTAGCCCTGGAGGTCAAAATAGCACCTTAGGAGGGAAGTGGGATGATCTAGACAGCTCTGCTCCTTAGTGTGGTTGGAACAGGGCATGAAGGATGGCTTCCCCATGTGCGTCCTGAGAAAGACTGATCATAAGAAAGATGCCTATGAATAAAGTCTCAGGGTCAAATAAATCTGGAAAGAGTCTAGTCTGAATCTTCCTCTGAGAGCTTCACAATGCCTACAGGCATAATAAGGGGGACAAAAAGACTTGCAGCAAAGAACTCTGGAATATGCCATTTATCCCAGCATATCCCAAATTTATTTTACTCCAAAACTTCTTTCCAGTAACATCTTTTAACATTGAAATTTAATTTGGGAAATGCTTGAAACTACACTTAACAGCTAGTGGCTTAAAGTCTAAATTATAAGGCTTTGAGTGCAGAATCTGACCAAGAATTCTGGCAAAATGTTGTTGTTCAGCTGAAGAGTTAAACTAGAAACAGGGGGTTTCAACTTTCTGACAACAAAACTGTAAAATCATCTGGAAATTTTACTTTATTATTATAGGAGAACTATATTTTTGAAACAAGATAGAGAAAATGAGAACGAGATACATACTTTGTGATATTGCTTCATATTTACAACAGTAAATATGCTTCACACTTGCAATGGTCCATAGCAGTATATTCTATTTAAAATGATTTTCTATCAGAGACCTACAACCCAATTTTATGTCTTTATGTGGGAAAAATGAAGCAGAGAGCAAAGCAATTACCCAAATATTCCAAATCAACTTCTCTTTCTACAACGATAAAATTGTGCCTGTTCATTTTCAAATAATTTAAGCTTACTATGTTTGGGAGCCCAAGTTATCTGGAAAGTTATCATTATTTCATACTGTTTAAATATAATTTATTAATATATTGAGCCTTTAGGAAGATACAGTCATGGACTATCTTTAATATGACTAAGGAAATATCTAGAATATTATATAACATAGTACAATGAAAATTCCCCAATACCTGAGAATTAATGTTCCCATATTTGTAGTTCTAATATATACTAGGAAAGAAGATTTGAATACTCAGTATCATGAGTACCTGTATCAGAGATTCCTAAAAACTCAATCCACCCAAATATAAATCATATAACATAAAATTTATAAATTTACTGTTTAACTTCAAGTATCTCCAGTAATTCAATTAAAGTCTGTCCACATTTGTGAAGGGAAAATCCCAATCGCATGGAACTAATCTGTATTTCAGATTACCAATTTTTTTAACTTAACACTTACCAATTTTTCCAAAATAGTTTTTAAGACCCAGGCCAACCCATAAAAAGATCTATTCAAATTGAAATTTAGGTGCTGTTGCCTGTTTCATTTTTTTAAATTGAGGACCGTAAAAACATAAATACGTTACATTCTCCCTTCTCCAGAATACAGCTGGTAAATATGTCACACGGTAATACAATAGGAATCACAGAAAACACATTCCAAAGGATTTCCTCTGGCTAAAATCTTGGAGGACAGGAAGCTGATAATGAACTTGTTAGATTGAACTTTTCTCTTCACTCATCCCATTTCAGTCTAGTGGTCAAAATGACCATGTTTTCAAGTTGCCCTCGCGGCAGTGCCTTACCAGTGTAGATGCTGGCATTGGAAGCTGGGATACCAAACTGTGACTCGATGAACTTGGGAATGAAGGTAATGAAAGCAGTTACAATGGCACTCTCAGCTGTGTATGACAAACTCACAAAAAGGAATGTCATGTTGCTTAAGATCCTGACAGCTGCTCTTGGTAGGTCTACAAAATGACAAAAATGACAAATGAATGTTATAAACAATGGATGGAAAACAAAATAAAACTGAATTGTTTTTGAAATGAACTGCAAGTAGCCGTTCAGCAATATTTGCCACAAGAGAATAAAAACAGAAAGATCTGATGACGATTAGAAAACAACCCCTTGGTTCAATAGAGCTGGTTTTGGTTTGATGTTTTAATTATCAACCAGAATAAGGAAATAACACACCTACAACCATATTCATACACAAATATCCTTACAAGCAACACCCAACCTGTGACTCCTATTTCAAAATCTGTTTAAATTATTTGTATTCTTTATTGATTGAAGACAGTTATTTTCCATGAAGACCTCTGAGTCCATTTAATGTGGGAATTACCTGCAGATCAGTCCTAAATTAGGGTTGCCAGTTCCCCCAACATCATGCCCCTTACAACATGCATTTCTAAGTCGCCATATTGTTGACCTCACATTGAAGATGCCCACAGCTGAGGAACAGGAAGGTGATGTCAGGCACCTGGTTCTCCAGCCTCACTTAGGAAATAATCATAGCTAAAGAAGCTCAAAAGGATAAGGCCATCAGATCAGACATTTTCAGGTACTTTGCACTAGAAAACAAAGAACCATGATCTCCCCAAGGGGAAGGAGAGCCCAGAGATGGTGGCTTGGCATCTACTGGACCACCCCTCACGAAGGAGAAAAAAGCCTCATCCTTAAGTCTAGACATTTATTTCACAGAACTTGCTACAGCTATATAAGCAAGTATTTTCATTGCAGCATTGTTTATAATAGAAAAAAAATAAGGGGGCCAAAGGTGCATCAATGGGAAACGTTTAAATAAATTAGTTACATAATGGAATACTACAGAGTAGTTTAAAAGGACACAGAGCTGCATGTACTAGCACAAAAGAACTCTAAGAAATGTTGTTATTAATGATTAAAGCAAGCTGCAGAAAATGTACATACATATATAGTGTCACAAAAATCAAACAAATCAAACTAATGTACTTATATGTGGTCAAATATATACTTCTCCAATGTGTCAAAATGCATTCTCCTGTCACATACAACTAATTAGAACAAATTTTTTAAAAAATTAAAAATAGTTATATACTTATCAATATATATCTTAAGGGCTTAAGTTGTTTGAACAGGATTGAATTGGGAAAGATAAGAATGAAATAAAATTCTGTGTATATATTTTGTATTTTTTGTATGTTTGTAATGTGAATTAATGCACATTTAGGTAATTTTTACATTTCTTCATGGAAAAATAAGTTGCACTATTTTTGACAAAGTCATCTCAAATAACAGTTATCCCCTTATGCTCCAACACAATACAGTGATTTCATTAAAAATGAACAACTTTCATTGAAACTGTAATTCATAGCCTCTTATTCCTCAGAATCTAAAATTAATAAGCCAAGACTATTTGCTATAATTGTTTAAAAATTTAACATTCTACATCTTAATTCAATTTTTAAAAGTTTAGCATTTTGAAAGAACAATGAAGCTGTATACTTTATTTTTTAACATGGACAAACACACCAGAGAATAAAGCCTTTCATATTACTAGCCAATACTTTCTTGCAAACACAAGATTAAAATGTCACATCCAAAATTTTAAAATTAGAAATTTTAGAAATTAGAAAAAATAGAAAAATTACCTGTCTACATATAAAGATTAACATTAAGTTTAGTTGATATATTTAAAGCCAATGTGTTGAATCAAAAACATCTGGGAGAAATATAAAATAAAAAATTTTAATACAAAAAATATGTATCCCATACATATTTTATTTTTTTTTAATTTTTTATTGTTGGCTGTTCAAAACATTACATAGTTCTTGATATATCATATTTCACACTTTGATTCAAGTGGGTTATGAGCTCCCATTTTTACCCCATATACAGATTGCAGAATCACATCAGTTACACATCCATTGATTTACATATTGCCATACTCGTGTCTGTTGTATATTTTAAAATATACCAGTTATACTAAACCAGTTTTCCATTTAGACTCACCTGATACAATAAAAATGTAGTTTCAAACATAACTCAATAGAAATAGGTTTTGGTTCTCTTTCATTAAAAAACAAGGTCTGCTTTTTATTTAAGTAGAATTTAGAAAAGTTCAGACTTTCAAAAACTCTACGTTAACAGTGCTGGGGATTGAAGCCAGGGCCTGGTGCATGCTGGTGCTCTACTCAGCTACCTCCCCAGCCCAGATTCCTTCTTTCTTCCACCTTCCTCATCCCCTTTATTGAGGCTGAGCTTTCAGCCTGCATGCCCTGCAGGAATGGAGGGCGCAGGTCCAGGGTTGTACCTTCAAGTAGTGGCACTGAGTGTTTTCTTACATACAGAGAGACAGAGCAAATAATTACAGAGTAATGGGAGTCTGCTTTCCAACTGCTAGAAGGAGTTACAAATACAGAAAAGTAGACAGTTCAATATCAGTTTGGAGCTGGAGATATTGTTATGAAGCAATTAGACAAATAAATAAATGATTAGATAGATAAGATAGACTGGCAGCGATAGATGACAGGATCGATTATATAGATAGGCTAGATAGATACATAGAATAAATTGATTGACAGGTGATAGATGATAGATATGTGTGCACGTCCCAACTCTGTCTGCTAACAGGTCTTAGAAATAATCACACTCTGATAGGAATGAGCTCATCTTGTACTAATTTCTTGGTTTCTAACAATCATTTTCCACTAACAGGAACCAGAGAAATATCTAACTTCAGAATTGAAGCAAAGAACAAGCAAGCTGAGCTTAGGAAATCTTGAACAAGAAGTAAAGAAGCCAGGCGCAGTGATTCACACCTGTAATCCCAGGGACTCAGGAGGCTGATGCGGAAGGATCACAAGTTCAAAGCCCAGTTTCAGTTACTGAGCAAGGCCCTAAGTGATTTAGCAAGACCTTGTCTCAAAATAAAAAAAAAATAATAATAATAAGGGCTGGGGAGGTGGCTCAGTGATTAAGCACCCCTGGGTTTAATCCCCAGTGGCAACCTGGGAGAATCTGAACTCAGTAGATGTTAAAAGCAGTCGGTGAAAATCTAATAGGAACAAGATGCAGTCAATCCTCATTATCTGTAGATTTCATATTTGCAAATTCACCCACTATTAAAATTTCATTGTAGCCCCAAAATTAATACTTAAAAGCACTTTTACAGTCATGCTCAGGGTAGCAAAAACTTGAGTTATCCAACCCATCCGTTGGGCTGGGCTGAAACATAGCGACTCTCCCACCTTATTGTTTCAGCTTTCATCTAGTAAGTGAGGATCCTTTTCACAATATAGCGTCCTATCTTTCTCTTGCTTTCTGTTGGTGACTTGCTTTTTAAATGTTACCAAGGGTAATGCCACCATGCTGTCTCACATTCCTAAGCACAGAGTCTGCGAGGAGCTTATGGAAAAACTGCATTTGTTAGAGAGACTTCCGTTAGGCAGGAGTTACATTGCTGTGGTGTGGTGAGCTCAATACTAATGAACTGACAATGTATGTTCAATAAGGGGTCTTTAGACAGAAACTTAGGTAAAATAAGGTTTTATGGGCTGGTAATTATGTAGTGACAGGAACCCAACTCTGTGTCTCCCTGGGAATGATGCTTCAGTATTCACTAATTCAGGGTTCATGGTAACTTGGTAGAACAAAACTGTTGCAAATAATCAACTCACTTTACAAAGCTTCAAAATAGTTCCTAACAAAGTATTTATAGATTATTTTTTGACTAATAATTATCTTGTACTTATTAACTTAAGCAGGGAGAAAACAAGCAAATGCAATTCTATCCGGTGATCAAAGTTAACCTGATTATGGGGTGAATTAACACCTTCTGCCTCTGTTACAATGCACTAAGCATGGCATCATTTGGGTGGTAGGCCTATAAAACTACAAAAATCAAGAAAGGACATCAAACCTAAACTTCATTCTATGAAGTTAATGGTTCTTACATTTTAAAAAGATCAAGGTTATGCAAGACAAGGAAAAACGAGAAACTGATATAGATCAAAGGAGAATTAAAGACACAAAAACTAGAAGCCAGGTGCACTAGCACACACCTGTAATCCCAACTACTCAGAAGCTGAGGCAAGAGATTCACAAGTTCAAGGCCAGGCTTGAACTCACCAAGACCCTGTCTCAAATTTTTTAAAAAAAAATTAAAGGGCTGGGGATATAGCTCAATGCATGAGGCCCTAGGTTTAATCCCCAGTACTGCAATAAGAAAGAGAGAGAGAGAGAGAGAGAGAGAGAGAGAGAAAGAAAGGAAGGAAGGACACAAAAACTAATACACATGGCCCTGGATTGGATCTTGGACATAAAGAACGTTATTGGGAGCAATCATCAAAATTTGAGTGGGGCCTATAGTTTAGATGTCAGCATTGTTTCGATGTTAATTTCCCATTTTTTGACGCCTGCCCAGTGATATAGGAAAGTATCCTTATACTTAGGAAACACAGGAAAGTATTGGGATCAGGAAAACATTGTGTCTGTGACTTCCCAAAAGTGTTAATGGTTAAGAAATCATTATAGGGTGCAGGATAACTGGAGCTCTATGGGCTATTATTCTTCAGCCTTTATGTAAATTCAAAGTTATTTCAAAAACATCAAGTTTAAAAAAATTAAGTTAGCAAATTATTTGCTAAATCTACAATTTTACAACCAAATACCTAAATTTTTATGCTGCAGGATATATTTTAGATCGGTTTCTCGGTGTCATTTATAATTGTATCCTTATAAAATCAAAGATGTAATAAAAAGCATGGTGAAGGAGAGGTGATGAGATAATGATGGTGATTATCATTTTTGATCATTTAATGCTAAGAAATCTTATAAATTCAATGATAAGAGCAGACTGACAGACCAAGAAATGCCTTTAAACAGTTGTACGCAGGAATAAAATTCCATTCAAAGCACCAAATTCAAGAGAATATAATATAAAGAGGATTACACTTAGAAATTGCTTTTAAAAGAAGTGTTAATTTCATTGTCAGATCCTTTGCTCCTTCAGGATAGACATCAGCAGCAGTGCCTGTGACCCCATCATCCTGTGCACCTGGACCAAGTGTTAACATTGCACTTCAATCCCAGCAGGGCTGTGTGGAGACACATTTGATGTGATCCCTCCTAGCAACCTTGCAAACCTTTATTAGAGTTTCAGAAAATTTGGTTTGCATGGTGTGACATCGATTCTTGATAAGGGACGGTATTGACAAGAGACTGAATCTGTCACATGAGGGCAGCGACCACAATTTATTCTTCTCCAAAGCGATGGAAATCACTCTGTGATAGGAAGCAGCAGATATTTGGGTCTGTTATTTTTTGACCCCTAGGCCAACATGCTGCAGCATATGTGGAAGTATTTATGCTCATTCATAAAAAATAAATCTACAATTTAAAGTATCTGTTAGTCCAAGGTCTTTGGAAGAATAACATTTTAAATGAGCATCCATTCCAGCAAACCTGAGATTTGAGGTCATTTTCAAGGGGGCAGAGGGATAAACCTACTGAGAGGTTATTTAGTGAGAAATGTATCCCATGGTGGAGAGGGATCTATAAGAACCCATCACGTGAATGCCTCTCACCTGTGGTTCCTTATATAGAAGTTGCAAGGTTTTAATGATGTGCCCTGATACCCCACAGTGAGCTGACTGGACCAGGGGAGGGGGCTGGACTCAAAGGTGCAGGCAGCCAGCAGGTAGGGAAGGCCAGGAGAGGGCTGGGCACCCCACATGAGCAGACAGGCCAAGCCCTTCACTTGCTTCCCTTAGAGTGTCTGCACTTGAGACATGCAGAGGAAGGATTGGGACAGTATGAATGTCTTGAATGAGAGACAAAACAAACAAACAACAACAACAACAAAAAAAAAAAACCTAGCAACAACCACAACAAAATATATATTTGAAAAAGACTTTCCCCAAAGGGGACTGACCACACGTAAGAGACAAAGGACCAGCTACTATCAACCCCACCACATGCTGCAGGTCCCGAGGAATGGGGCTCCCAGATGGCCTTCCAGTCTGACATCCTGTGATTATCTGACCATAGGCTCCATCCATGCCAGAAATCCTCGTCTCTGTGCTGTTTTCAGTATCCCCCACCAGTATCCTTGACAAATGTCAAATTCATCCATATGGTTCCAGATTAGCATCCCCTCTTTTAGGGAGCTGTCCACAGCCCCTCCAGACATACCCCTTCTCCCTCGCTTCCACTTCCAGGACACTTGGTCCAGTCATCAAGTCCAGTATCACTGTGTGTGTGTTTACCTGCCTGTTCCCTTTAAGAGACAATAAATGCTTTGAAGGCAGAACCTTGGTATATCTGTACTTATTTAGCTCCTGGCCTATGGTGGGCACTCAGAAAATAGACTTCAAAGGGGTTAGAGGCATAGCTCAAAGGAGAGTGTTTGTCTGTTATGCACAAGGCCCTTGGTTTAATTCCCAGCACAACACACACACACACACACACACACACACACACACACACACACACTTGGAATGCATTCATTCATTAATATTCTTTAGTACATCACAACAATAATTTGTACTAAGACAATCTATCTGTATACTTGTGAGAAAATGAAGTCGATTCCACAGATGAGCTATTTGCTCCTGGGGACAAGATGCAGTATTAACAAAACAAGAGTCACAAGATGAAGGGTGGTCTACAGTGGTGGACCTACTGAAATGTCTGAAGGACACGATGCATGATTCTTTTCAATGCATGACTCTTTAAAGCTAAAGAATTCTTACCATTAAAGATTTCAGACAAAGAAAAATTAAAATGTTAATAGGAGGAGGAATATAATATTCATTTATACAATATTTCATCTATTCAGGATGTCTCGGAAAGAGGCATTTCATATGCTTAAATCTTTACAGAACTGAACAACTGCCTCTTGAAAGCAAAAACATCTTAAAGTAGCTGATGCATTAACAGATATTACTAGACAATCCACAGCCCAATTTGACATCTGCTTCGGGATTCAAAATTGTAATTGTGAAAACTAATTTCCCTATACTAATTAATTTTAGCATATTTTTTAGCTTTTCATTTATTTTCTGATTTTTTTTTCCTGGTTGCTATAAAATTCTTTCTCCATGTCTGTTGTTTGTGTGTTTGTTTTTACCTGCTGATAGTCTCTTTTCTCATCAACTTTCTCTGTTATGTTCTTCTAGCATAAGCTATCAATTTTGTTCTTTTTACATTTTTTCCTAATCTAAATGGGGTAGAATGAGAAGCTGCTTGTTTTATTGTTATGCCAAAAACATGAATTATTACTATGAAGGAGTTGACTAAATTGTGTTACCTAGGAACTTATATTCCTTCCCAGGTATAAATTATATAAACATTAAATACCAAACACACATACTGAGCCCTCTTTATATTTTTTGTAATTTTCTGACCCAGATGTCTTTAGATGTACTATCTCTTGTAGAGAAAAAATTTTTTTCAAGTTTAGCAGCCCATGAAGTTTATTCACATAAAATACAGACCTTTCTAAGACAACTAACTGAGGTAAGAAGGAATAACATAAAATGAACTATTGTGTCTGTTTTGGGGGGTTTTGGTGGGGAGGGTAACTAAGAATTGAATCCAGGGGTGCTTTACCACTCTGCTACATCCCCAGCCCTCCTCGACCCCTAGATCTTTTTATTTTTTATTTTGAGACAGGGTCTCACTCCGTTGCTGAGGCTGGCCTTGAACTTGAGATCCTCCTGTCACACTGCTATGATTACAGGCATGCACCACATGCCTGGCACAACAAACTGTTTCAAAGTGAATAATCCAGTGGTGTTCAGTAGAGTCCCATGTGGAACCACCACCTCTCACTAGTTTCAAAATGTAAATGCTTTCCTACAATAAAAATTTAACTGTTTCATTTTCAGGAATAGGATTGGAATTTGCTTTTGTTTTAGTCTTTACATATTTAGTACTTTCTAAATTTTTTACCATGAACATATTTAACTTTTATGATCTTAAAAAAAAGGAAAAACTTCAATTTTTAAAAAATGTGGAAATGTGTCATTCACCAGGAGAAATCTTCCCTGACTCAAGCAGCCAACCTATGAATTCCTTCCTTTCCTTCCTCTCACCTTCCTTAGAATGTACATACCTCGGTATTAAGAGTTAACATATTATATTGTTTGTATCTATTTTTCCTTTTGTCTCCCTTCCAGAGCTAGGACTGTAACTTTTCATATATGTTATCTTAAGTTCTTAGTCCTGTGATATTTACTCAACAAAGATATTTCACAGAGAGAGGACAAAAAAAAAGAAAAAGAGAAACTTTCCTAAGATAGATACTGTCAGCCATCTACTCAACACTTAAAATGATATTTGGGGATGAGTCTAGTCCTTTCCTAAAAATCTTAGATACTATAATACCAGTGGCCAGTGGCTCAGGTGGCTGAGGCAGGAGGATTACAAGTTGAAAGTCAGCCTCAGCACTTTAGTGAGGCCCTAAGCAACTTAGTGAGAGCCTGCCTCAAAATATAAGGAAAACTATAAATAAATAACAGGCTTGGTATTTGGCTTAGTGGTTAAGCACCCCTGGATTCAATCCCTGGTACAAAAATAAAAAATAAAAACTTAGATAATGCCAATTTCTCACATAAAAGAGCAATTGAACAAACAGATAAAAGGCAGCTTAAATGAATTAAAGTAAAACAAGGTATAAAATTCACATTGGACACAAAGAGACCAAAAGTAAAAGATGGAAACAACCAGTGTGGAAAATTGGTGCTATGTAAACAGTTGGTATTTTTATTGATATGTTATGAAATAATGCAATACCACCAAAATACAGGGTGCTTTTTTTTATAAAGTGATTAAAATTTTTTCCCACTTTTTTATTGGTGCACTATAGATGTCCTAATGGTGGGGTTTGTTGTTCTGTATTTCTACATTCACACAATATAAAAAGGCAATGTGGCCAATGTCTCTGCACAGTACTTCCCCTGTCCCTCTCCCCCTCCCTCCCCCACTCCCTTTCCTCTATTCTACTGATCTCCCTTTGATTTTCAAGAGACTCCAACACACCTTTCTTTTCCTTTTTCCTCTCTAGCTACCACATGTCAGAGAAAACACAGCACCCAGGGTGCCTCTCTAAGGTGCAGAAACCCTCCCGAAGCAGGGGGTAGGGAAGGTGGTAGGAACATGGCAGAAGCAGCTTCTGGTGATGGTTACAGTTGAATGAGGCCAGCGAAGGGATCCTCTGGCCACACAACCTAAGGTTCTACATTCATTGTGTCTTAAAGTCCTGCTGGCCTTAGAGAAGGCCCTTTCCAGGGACAGACAATTCTCAGAAGCAGCAAAGGGCTTCGTCGACAAGACAGCATCTTACATAAGCAAACCTACCAATCCCAAGTCAGTGGCACCCACCACCACCTTGTCCAACTCTCACCCACCAAGCCATCACGCAGGGCCAGCTACCAGATCCCATATATACCCCACTGTACCCCACTATACCCCGACCCTTACGGACATAACTCGAAGCAGCCAACCCCAAACAGCTTCCCAAGAAAACCCCATAAAGGATCTGGCCTCACCCCTACTTCCTCCTCCTGACCAAACCTGGTGCTCTCCCTGGGGCCCTTGCACGCCATGGCCTGGCCCTTCTCTTGACCTTTCAGTAGTGTTGACCTCTTCAGTCACCACTCAGGTATCTCTATAAATTAAAATCACCTGGGTATGACTACAGAACCACTTCCTTTAACTCCGCTCCATAAAAGTCCTTGATTCCCTTCTTTTAAAGTATTTAATTTTAACTAAAGTATTTAAAGTATGTAAAAATATTTCCCCTTAGGGCTAATCTTTTAAGCCGTCTGACACATCAAAAGGCTGGTGGGACTATCACCCCATACCACAAAAACCTTAAGAACATCCTCGTGGCCAGCACCTGTGTTTTAGAGCAGGTAAAAACTCCTGCCTGTTACTCAGGAGCATCAAACTATTTTTTAGCCAGGCCCTTTTGGCAAAACCAGTCTCTCAGGGTGTTCAACCTGGCCAACACAGGACCCACATTGCACTCCCTTCCTGCTTGTTTTTTATGAAACTAATTATGCCATGGGATATCCCCGATCCCAAGCCTCCACAAAAGTATTCCAAGTCCTTCCTGCACTTCAGAAGGCTCTGGTAAACAGTATCCCTGCTTAACTGGAGAAGAGCAGAAGGAACTAGATGGCACTGGTACATCACAGTCACCTCCCAGCTTAGTTGAGGGAGCCCTGAGCCACTTACCTACAGACAGGCGGGCAGAAAGGGCAGTAGTAGGGCCGAAATGCATCCTTAGTGGCTACTGGCCACAATACTTCCTGCTTATTTAAATCCAGCACTAGTGAGTATTTTCATGCATCTTTCTAAATGGATACTACTTGACGAGTAACGCCACCGCTATTTTGCACTGATTCTGAAAAAAGATCTTTGCGGGGGAGTGGAGGGGGGCAGGCCTGTTATCATTTACCTTGTGCCTCATAAGTTATATGTCCAAATGTAAAAGTTTGGCTTATCACAAGAAAACAAAATAAAAATAAAATAAATGAAATAAAAGTAAAACAGAAATGAAATAAAGAATAAGAAACAGAGAAAACATAAACAGAGCAGGCTATGAAAACTGGAGAAAGGAATTAGTCTGGCCCTAAGACTCTTCCTGAGCTTCAAATGTGACTGAGTTTCCTGGCCACCAAAGCAAAAAGTTCTATAATCATCATAATCACAAATACAGAAACTCTCTAATTTCTTCATGGAAAACAAAGCTTTTCCTAACTCTCTGCTCTAAAGCAATGGCTGTCACAGTGTAGTCCCTGGACCAACAGCATCAGTATCACCTGAAACCTGTTAAAATGCTAATTCTCAGGCCCCAGTCCCAACCCAGATCTCCTGAATCACAGACTGTGGACCGAGGCCAGCAACCTGGGTCTTAAGAAGCCTTTCTGGTAGGGCTAACGTAGGCTAAGTTTGAACCACTGTTATTAAGAGATGAAATTTTATATGAAAGACACTGAGCAATGATCCTTTGGTAGATATGGAGAATTCAAACATCAGCTTTCATTGAAAGCTGCAAACCTAAAACTGAAATGCAGTTCAGAAAAGACAATATGCAAGAAGGCTAAGATGATGTGGGGCGCAGGCTTGTGGCTTTTGGTGGTCCCACTTTGCTGAGTCAAAAATCAGCCTTCATACAGCCCATGATATACTTGTTCTAAAACACCCAGCAAAGGGACATGTGCACGGGTGCTTAATATTCTTGGGAAACTCAAATTCAGAATTTATTCCTTCTGCCTCTCTCAAATAGTTCCTGCCCCACATTATCTGAAACCCTAAGACCATCTTCAGTACCTCCCCTCTTCTGTCATTCCCTGGCCAGTTGTCACAACCTACAGAAATGACCTCTTTCACAGAGCACAGTGGCATGGCACATGCCTGTGATCCCAGCAACTCAGGAGGCTGAGGCCAAAGGACCACAAATTTGAGGCCAGCCTCAGTAACTTAGAGAAACCTTAAGCCACTTAACAAGACTCTGTCTCAAAATAAAAAAAAAAAAAAATTAAAGGGGCTGAGGATGTAACTAATGGTAGGATTTAATCCCCAGTACCACAAAAGAAAAATAAACAAACAACCTCTGGGGCTGCGGTTGTGGCTCAGTGGTAGAACACTTGCCTGGCATGTGTGAGGCCCTGGGTTCAATCCTCAGCACCATAAATAAATAAATAAATAAATAAATAATAAAATAAAGATCCATTTACAACTAAAAAAAATATTTTTTAAAAAAATGACTTTTTTCTTCCCTCCTCTCATTCAAGAATTCATTCATTAAATATTTATTGAATACTGGTTTTTGGTATCCTAGAGGGGGTCCTGGACCCAATGCCCTAGAGACACCAGGTGACAACTGTACATCATTGGTTATTGATGAGTGCTAAGGAGAAAAATAAAAGAGGGGAGGAGGTAAGAACCATTGAAAGGGAGGTTGAAGTTTTTTTTTTTTCTTTTAATAGGGTGGCTAAGGAAGTCCTCACTGAAAAGTCCTCTTTGAATAATATATCAAAGAAAGTAAAGGGCTATAGGGAAAACATTGCCAGCATAGGAGTGGCAGGTGCAAAGGCCCTGAGATACATACATGCCTGACACATTTGAGGACCAGCAATAAGTTCATCATGGTTGCAGCTAAGTAAACAAATTGACTGACAGGCGATGAGGCGGAAGAGATAATCAGTGTTAGGTCAGGTAGGTCCTGTAGGGAGGAGACTTTTCTATAAATGAGAGAGGAGACCCGGAAGCTCTGAGCAGTAGATCCCCCTTGCCACTGTGTGGAAATCCCCAGAAGTAGGCAGGGAAGGTACAGGAAGACCAGTACAGCAGGACTTTCCTACTCTTCTGGTCAAACCTCACTTGGGCTCTGTCCCAGCTTTCTTCAGGGGCCCCCTTCTTCCATTCTCCTCCTTTCCCCCCTCATCTACCTCATCTAACTCTTGGAGTGCTTCCAAATGCCTGCCCACACCTTTCCTTCCAAAAAGGAAACCATTCTAGCAGGACATGGTGGTTCACAACTGTCATCCCAACTACTTGGGAGGCTGAGGCAGGAGGATCGATGGGAGTCCAGGAATTTGAGGTCA
This sequence comes from Marmota monax, assembly GCF_021218885.2. Taxonomy (NCBI): domain Eukaryota; kingdom Metazoa; phylum Chordata; class Mammalia; order Rodentia; family Sciuridae; genus Marmota; species Marmota monax. Next base: position 5,686,749 of record NW_026693726.1, on the reverse strand, counting down.
GCCTGGGTTGCACAGCAAGATCCCAAAATAGAACAAGCAAAAATTCAATGGAAAGCTTAAACTGATAATCTCCACAATATGGCCTCACCTCCCCTTCCCAGCTCTATCCCCCAGTCCCTGCTACACATACTCAACACACCAAGTGCAATAAACTTATTCAGCATTTTCAAATACGCAGGCACAGTCCCCTTCTGTCCTTTTGTTCTCTCTGCCTGGAACCCGCTCTCTACAAGGGTCATCTGAAGCCCCTCCTGCTCCAGGTAACCTTTCCCGATTCCTCAGTTGGTCCTCCACACCGTGTGTCTATCCTTTTTATGGCCCTTAAAATATTTCCACCATTATCGTCCTGTCTCCCTCTGTGGACTCCAAGCTCTCTGAAGACAAACATGGCTCCCTCATTTTATAATGCCCATGGCATGGAGAATGGAACCCTCCAGAAGAACGACTACACTCTGAGTTTAGTGATGCTGACGTTATCCTGTAATGGAAAAAAATCTGTAACTTTCAATGATTTCTTTAATTTCAGTTCACGGCCTCAAACTATCTTATTTAGTTAAGCTATAAAAATATTGCACTCTAACACCGACAAAATTCTAGCAGAGAAGCACGATCTGTTATATTTTGTGCCAAATTAATAACACTAAGCAATTTGGCTTAAAAGATTTTTTTAAAAAAAGACAAAAAAGGAAAATTTTTCTTATGGTTCACTGTCACCAGAAGATTTCTATATAGAAAGATGCCCAGTTAAATTTGGAAGGCTTTAAAACACTGGACCTCAAACCACAGGAACACTGATCCACTTAAATATTTTAAGTGTTTATTTTTATTGGTAGGATTTTGATAGAATCAATGTTAATCTCTTTTTGGAAAGGTAATGCAGACACACTGAGAATTCGACTTCACCCTTTGTGGTGTATACACAGCCTTACTCCTGCATAATTTATAGTAAGAATCTGGAAACACTGAGTCAGATTTTCCCATCATCTGTCACGAAAATGTGGAAGCAGGAAGTGGAAAGTACAGGGTGTTTTCTTCCAGCATCTCAGCAAGAGAACTTCCAAAAAGGGAACCATCCTAGCAGGACATGGTGGTTCACGACTGTCATCCCAACTACTTGGGAGGCTGAGGCAGGAGAATCGATGGAGTCCAGGAATTTGAGGTCAGCCTGGGTTGCACAGCAAGATCCCAAAATAGAACAAGCAAAAAGACAAAGGCATCATTCTGTATAGCCCAAATAATTTTCTTCTTACAGAAGTGTATGTCACTAACCCAGCTATGGTTCCACATCCTCTTTAAAATAGTTTGAATTGATGTCCAAATATCACAAAAAAACATGAAGACCAAAAGAAGCTCTGTTCCAGAAACAGAAGGAAAAAGAGGATCTGAAACTCAAACTCAGATTGAACTCAAAATGAAACTTAGCAATCATTCTTTAATGTAAGATCTTCATTATGAATCTCAGCCATGTAATACAAATTATATCAATAGTGGAATAATCCCCAAGGATTTACTTTGTCCTTTTAAAAGTCAGATTCAATATTAGACTGTTACTTGAGGATGATATGCATTCCATACTCTAAAAGAAATCAATGTGTACAAGATAAACATGAATTAATTTTAAATAATGTAAATTGAATATTCCAAAATCGTCAGTATGTTTGAAGCATTGTTAGCAAAAGATTCTCAGCATAACCTCATTAAAGCAGTATTTCTTTCTAATGAGATAAAATGACTATTGAAGTTCCAGTCTAGATCTGATTAGAGAATCCAGCACAGACGGAAGTAATAAAATAGATCAGCTCTGAGTCCCAACCAGGAATTTTAGCCAAGAGGAATCTATCATCATAATCCAGGGTCAGGGTGAAAAGGAGAATTTACCAGAAATACTAACTAGAAACTGATTTTACAAACCAGAAAGCCATTACCGTTCAAAGACTTCTCTTATTCTCTCCTGTATCAGAAAATATCCTGAGCCATCAAATTCAGTGTAGAAAAGACTAGAACAAGAATCACTAGCAGGACAAGAAGCTGCCCCCCCCCCCAAAAAAAAAAAGCACCATACAGATTAAATTTCCAAAAATCACTTCTGAATTCTGTGAGGTCTTTTCACCATTGTTGACCCTGTGTATCTAAATATGGGTCCTGCAGAAACACGCTCCCAGACAAGGATTCAATGCCAAGTGATTGGTTGGGGAGGTTCAGGGAGCGCCAGGCAGGGAATGAGGTGGCCATGGTGCTTGAGAAGTGAGCAGCCTTGAAGGATATAAAAAACACCTCAAAATCGCCTCATCCAAGAGCTGAGTGTTTACTGCCATTTAGTTAAGACTTCCTTGTCTAAAGTGCATCCTCCAAAAGAGTTTCCACCCCATTGACACTTTTGATATCTGACATCAAATACCTTTTTTCCACAATCCATTCATATATTTTCACATTCGAGTCATCTACTCCTAAACTACAAAGCATACCATTTTATCTTACCTATGCCTTTATGTCTCCCTTGAGTCTACTTTATATTCTCAATAAATTAAGATTCTAGAGACATTTGTCATGTTTTAAATTCTTTAACATCAACTTTGTTATCAATTAAGTTGTTTAAACAAACAAACAAAAAAATGCCTGTGAGAGTAGCCATAATGGTCCATGATACATCCATGAAAAATCGTGGGCTGGTCTACACGGAAAGAGCTCAGACCCTACTAACATCCAGAGAATGCTTTATGTGATTAGAGTATAAGAGGACATTTTGGCAGTTCCAAAAGTACTGTCACAGAATGGAGAGGGAGAGGGCCAAATTAAAAATTAACCAGCAAGAAGCTTTCTCAATGAAATGTCACTTGACTTATTTTCAGCAAATAAACAGTCTTTTAAAAATGGTCCAATCTAACCATCATTCCTCTTGGCCTGCATGGACAGGTCTACAATAAATTAGTAACTTTGTTCTATGCCTGAAAGTTTCCTCTTCAGTCTTACTGAATACATAGTAAAAAGGAAATGATAGAAGCCTAGGTAAATTTTATCAATCTTACTAACATACACACTTGTTAAATATTATGCTTTATAAGTTATACAAAAAAATTAATTCAGAAAATAGGCCAAAATGAATGGAAGGGTAACATCATAGGTTTCTTGGATTAAAGGGACTCACTACCCTTCAACAGATACACTAAATACTGAGCAAAGATTGCCTGGTTAGTACCAATTTGAATTGATTAGGTTTTAGATTGGCTAATTTAACTTTTATTAACTCGTTATTTTAAAAGAAATAAAAATTAAAATAAAAAAACAAACAACAACAACAAAAAAAACCCAGATCAGTGATTTTTTCCATCACTGAAAATTTCTGGATGGTTTTTCACTGGGTTTGGAGGCCCAGCTATCCTTCTCCAAGGATTGGACATTTGACAGAGCCATTTTGGAATGAGAGTCCTTTTTAGTGCTGGATCTTATCCTTAGGTAAGAATCAGGCCACATTACCAAACTACCATTCCCCTGAAACAGACCATCTATTTCACAGTGCATTCAGTATTTTAAAAAGCAGACATCTCTACTTACGGTAAATGGTACATCTAAACATCTGTATCTTTATGAACTAAATCAGTGCTTCTCAAGCTATCTGAGAGAAAGAACCTTTCCATTATCACTATTTCCAATCTGTCATCTACAGATACTTTTGCAATATGCATTCATGATAAATTATTATAAAATTGATCTTTTAAAAATGCAACACATAAGCCCAACTGTTTAAGTATTATTAGATGCAACAGACGTAAAATTATCTTGCCAAATTTCTAAAAACATTTTGCATCTCTTTCTCTTCATTTCAATACTTAACTGGCCACAGGCCAGAAACAGATACTGTGGGCCGTACTGGGACCACACTTTGAGGAGCACTGATCTGAAATACCATGCATGTATTTATTCAAAAGATATACTTTACCTCTGACATTCTTTCCAAATCCCATTGAAGACACTTTTTTGTCCACTTGTTCACTATTGTTTGATTTCTCCTTCATAACATCATCATCGCTAGCAACATCAACAGAATATTTTTTCTTTTTCTTTTTCTTGTGCCGAGGTGGAAGCTTTTTTGGAAAAGTAAACATTGGGAATATCACAAGAAACATTGCAATGGCACAAAGGAGGAATCCACTCCACCTAAAAAATTGGGAAATGTGAATAGCATTTATGGGTTTTGCTTTATGAGAATAAGTTACCAAAGTAGAAGTTTGTGGTGATAAAAATTCTCCAGAAATTTTTCATTTACCTTCATCAATTGTAAAGCAATAAAAAAATTGGACAAACTGAAGAAATAAAGGGATTTTCCCTTTCTGTGGTATATGGGAACTCCACCCAATAATTACAATAGTATGATATAAATAAATACTATCATCAACAGCCTGGTTGGAATTTCACTCAATTTAAGTATTTTTGTGCAGCCATGTGTTAGTTCTGCCAACATTGTTAGTCCTGATAAAATGTGTATTTTAAAATAAAACACTAAATCATAAATTTAATAGAAAAATTATAGACACTCTATTGCATATTTTGTAGACCTTAGCAGAAAAGCATTAATAACTTGTTCTAAATGTATTTTTTGCCTGTTTGGTACTAGGAAGCGAACCCAGGGCCCTGTGCATGCTAAGTACTCACTCTAACACTGAACTACCCCCCCTCCCACAGCCCAAGACACAAGGGTATTTTAAATTGCTGATGGTATTCAAATATTTTCTGCAGTACTTAAGAATGTATTAAACCCCACTTAGCTGCTCCACATAACATTTAGCCAAGCATGAGGGCCACCAAATCATGTAGACTTGATCCTTTTCTTGAAGAACTTACAACTTAGGTATAAGCAAGCCAAAAATATAAGAATCTCCAAGATATGCAAGAATGCATACAATTTAGTGTTCATCATAAGATTTAGATTATGAATCCTATAAAAGTGCAGAGAGGGAAAATAAATGTGTGCCAGAAAATTTCCCAGGAGATATTGAACTTGAGCTACATAGAATTCCATCTAGAAATTCATCTGAAGTTGCCACATTGCAGAGAGTTCATGAGGCATTCCATGTATAAAACCCAAATTCTAGTCCTGTATTAGAACCAAGTGTTACCACCTGGGGTTTCTTACCTGCACAATTCCCCAAGGGACAATTTCTCAGTCCCCTCAGTCTTTCCTTAGCAAGCAAAAGTCCCTGGTCCTACCTAACAGGGTTGCCACCTCTAACCAGAATTCCTCCACTCTAAACTCTGCTCTTAAAGCTTCCAAGTTTATAAATTCTCAGACCTTGTCCTCTGTTTTAACATGTACCTATCAAAATGCAAGCAGGATTCTAAGCACTAATGATGTGTTCAATCCAGTAAAAATACAGATTAATTGCAAGGTGAAACTCATCTTTTAAAGAAGTTTCTATTAAAGAGCTATTATCAGTTGGCAAAGGTCATTAGTTGGGAGAATGCTAGAATCTGTTATTAATCCAGTGTATTAGTTTCAAATTTAAAAGTATATCAAGCCAGGTGCAGTGGCACAAGCCTGTAATCCCAGCAACTCAGGAGACTGAGGCAGAAGGATAACAAGTTCAAAGCCAGCCTTAGCAATGGTGAAGCATTGAGCAACACAGTGAGACTCTGTCTCTAAATAAAATACAAAATAGGGCTGGGGATGTGGCTCAGTGGTTGAGTGCCCCTGAGTTCAATCCCCAATACCCACCCCCAAAATCAAATAAAAATTTTAAGATGATCAGAAAAAGGTTTAATTTTGAGAAGATGGCTCAGAACTGACTTCTAGCAATCTCAATTACTCAGAATATTATCACCAACCTAGTGCCTGACACAGATTAGTTACTCAAAAAATTGTTAAATAACTATATTGAAAGAGAGAGGTTTTTTAAAAAAAGAAGGTCATTTGTCTTAAGGGAACATAGCTATGACAACATCTGGCCTCTGAACACTTGGCCACTTAGAGGCCCTTGCCAACCAGCACCTCACCTTTTACATTTACCCTTCTGGAATCTGTCTCCACAAACTCCACATTGAAGTTCCCTAAACCCCTTTGATCACTAGGCCTCTCAAGGTCTCTACACGAGATGGCAGGCAGAGGAGCAGAGGCCACAGTTTATGAGCTTTGGTTTCAGACAGACCTGGGTTTCCATTTTTATCAATTACTAACTATGAAATCTTGGGGAAATTTCTTTGCTTTTCTCAGGGCCTTATGCATGCTAAGCTCTAGGGTAATAAGTGGTTTGGGGAGTCCTAAAATTTAAATAGAGGTATATTTAAATAAGGTATATGATGGAACTAACAAAATGCCTGCTTCCAGAGCTAGGGTTGTGGCTCAGTGGTAGAGCACTTGCCTAGAACGTGTGAGGCACTAGGTTCAATTCTCAGCACCATATATAAATAAATGAATAAAATAAAAGTCCATCAACAACTAAATATATATATTTATATATTTAATGCCTCCTTCCAAACCAGCAACCAATTCATGGTGGCTAGTTTGGTTTGGTTTTGTATTCATGTGGATCTGTACTCAGTCTTACTGCCCACTCCCTCCCAGTCATTGATCTAAAAATACATGCAAACAGTGAAGCTTCACTCTGAATAGCCCAAACTGAGAGCATATAACAGAAGGGGAAGAATCATAGCAAACAAATAAAAATGACATAAAAGTCTGAGGTCATACTGAAGCAGAGCAAACCAGCCCACATTCTTCAACAGTCTCCAGAAACATCAGTATGACACATGATATAATGATGGACACTAACGACATCACTAAAGAGGACACTGAGAAAAGTTGAGTAGGACAAGATAGTGTGTGTCATATATATGGGAACGTCACATCAATAATAGCTGATATTGAAAGGCCAGGGTGTCTAAATCCCTTTCATAAAGCATTACACAGTCCATTCACTAACGGGAGTCACCAGTGGATTGGCTGAAAGCTCTGCCCTAGAATCAGTTTCTTATCCCAACACTCTCTAATTCTGAAGTTAGAACAAATAATTCAAATCTGTGAGCATCCATTTTGTCACCTGCAAAATGGGCATAATATTAGTGACTACATATATTTGCTAAGCGCTTGGTATAATGCTTGATACACAGTAAATACCCAATAAATATCAGTATTATTCCTTCATTCACTCCTTCCCTCACTCTTTCTTTTAAATATTTTATTATTAGTTGTTGGTGGATCTTTACTTATTTTTATATATTTATTAAAAACCTATTGTTGCTGCTAAGCATTGTGCCAAACAACTACGACTTTATTCAAAATAGAAGTCTGTTTCAAACAGGATTACACAACTTAAAAAATTCAAATTCATTTTCAAGTAGATCCTTATTATATAGTTCTAAGTTGATAATCTTTATCATTTTTTAAATATTTATTTTTTAGTTATATGTGGGCACAATATCTTTATTTATGCGGCGCTAAGGATTCAACCCAGTGCCTCCACATGCTAGGCGAGAGCTCTACCTCTGAGCCACAACCCCAGCAATCTTTATCATTTACATAACTAATATTGAGCCACTGAAATGATATAATTGCTTGAAAATTGATTTAAGGACTGAATATCTAGCACATATGGGGTGCCCAGGGCAGGAACCATTAAGAGCCCTCCATGTACAAACTCATTTGTTCCTCACAACCCTATGAAGTAGGTACTGTAACTATCTCCTTTTATGAATTAAAAAAAAATGAGGCACAAAGAAGTAACTTCCTCAAGATGACATAGCTTCGCCTCATTCAAAGTTGAAGTTCTCCTCCTGAATCCTGGACATATTTGGCAGGACAGTTAAGGTCCCTCAAGTGCACACAGGATTTCAATCCAGGCGAGTACGCCTTTCAGATCTTCAAGTCACTCCAATCTGCTCCCTCTGGACTAAACGTCTCCTAGAAAACTTTTAATTGACAGCATAAAGCACTAGTATGACTGAAGCCCCTGCTGTCCCTCCTTCTGCCCCTGAGTTGGTGGTCCTCGTCTTTCCCTCTCACTGTTTCCTTATCACCAAGCCCTTCTCAGGACATCTAAATAGAACACAGATTATACATTGGATATTCATATGTATATTTTAACAATCTAGTTTTATAACAATAAAAAAAATCCCTACTCTGATTTATTTCACAACTGCAAAGAAAACAGCCAAAATCAAAATTTTCACTTTCAGTCAAAAACTTAAAAGCCCTGTGTGATGTTCCTTTCAATGTCAGGGGAACTCCTCTCTCTATGATTTGAAACATTCTAGCAGGCCAAGTTTGTCTGTATCTTAGCACTTGCAGTTTCATTGAGGATTACTAGTGAAATTAGAAGCAGCATAGAAATTGATATTTGTTAACTTCTTTGAAAATAGTGGTAAACATTATTCCCACCAATCTCAGAGTTATGAGCTATTATTCTATAATGAAACAGAGAGAGAAAAAGTATACAACTCTTTTGAAAGTAATTTGTTGACAGATAATTTCTAATAATGCAGTATTCTCTTTGCCATAAAATAAAAATTTCTTATCGATGTGTACCGATTTCTAACCCATGTGAAATAAATTCAGGACACCAATATTTTCAGTCAGTGCTTTTGTAATTACAAAGAAATAACTGATTATGTCCAAATGAAGGACTGTGAAGAACTCAAACATAACCCTGGTCATTTAGATAAATCACAGAACACTCAAAGTTGAAGCTCTCCTCCTGAGCAGGACAGAAGAAGGTCCACCTGGTGAGAAAACAGCTAAATCTCCAGGATATATAAGGAAACCAAATACCACCAAAGAGAAAAGATTTGATGAGCACAGAAGCAAGACTGAAATTCTGGGCAGTGGGGAAGGGTTATAAAACAAAAATATAAATACAATGAGGAAGCACAGAAGACGTCATTTTTCAAAGGCACAGAAAAGATAATGAAAGATACAACTAAACAGTAAAGTCCCTTCCCAGCCACAGCAGCCCTGCTCGTACACTCTGCTGTAAAGGAAACAGCCCAATCCTGGAGAATGCAGGAGAATGTCACTGAAGTGTCTGTATTAGTTTCCTGTTGCTGCTATAACAAGTTACCACACACTTAGTGGATCGAAAAACCCAGGTGGATTATCTCATGGTTCTGGAGGTCAGAAGTCTATAGGGGCATTGGTAGGATTTTATTCCTTCTAAAGGTTCTAGCTAAAGAAGAACCTATTTACTTACCCTTCTAGCTTCTGGAATCTACCTGCTTTCTTTGGCTCACAAAACCTTTCTCAATCCAAAGTACATCACTTCAACCTCTACTTCAGTCATCTTCTCTCCTTCTCTGACTTTGCTCCTATTGCCTCCCTCTTTCCTTTAATTAATAATGGGCACACCCAGAACACTGAAAATAATCTCCTCATTTTAAGATTCTGAACTTGATCACCTTGACAAGGTACCTTCTGCCACATAATGTAATATATTCACCGTTCTGGGGATTAGGAAATGGCTTTCTTTGGGGAGTTATCATTCTGTCTACCATCTACTGTCAGGTGACTTAGGCTATATTTTTCATCTCTTCAGTAGGGAAATTTAAATACAAGAGTTTTTATGACTAAATCATTAGTAAAAAGTGAAATACAAAATTTAGAAAACAATCTTACCAGTTTCCAATGAAACGAGGGTCATTCTGGTCAAGGTGAACAGGATTTCTGGGATCAACATAAAAACCAATAAGAAGTCCACCTAATAAATATCCCACTGCAGGGCCAAGTGCTCCCATGACATACATGATGGCTGAGAAGACAGAAAGGGAAATAAGAAATATAGCAACATTTCATTGAAGTGCTAAAAGTTCTCTGATGTCCAAAATATACTGCAGATACATCACAGTTAAATCCAGTGAACAACTTCCAAAATGTCTACATTGACATTAGGGTTTCAAACTGTGTGCTTTATCTCACTATTACCTGTGGTCCTCTTAGAGAGTCAGAATCACCTGGAATGCTTTCAGGTTGCTTGTGCTTTGTTTGTTTAATATAAACGTTCTGGTCTCACCTCCAAACCACTAAATTCGAATTTAGAGACCCAGGCTAGTTAAGGAGGCAAATGAGGCAGTCACTGAATAACCAAGACGAAGTTAAAAAAATAAAAGTTTCAAGATAAAAGGGGAAAAAAGTAGTATCACTTGTCTTAACAGGATGAAGAAGGAACTTAGAAAGCTAGGTTGAATTGGGGAAGCTGTTCAAGTACCTTCCAATTGATAATGTTTTTGAGCCACCATTGTAAAATCAAAAAAGACCTTGAAATGCATTTGGTTTATTGTTAATTGAGGAATCTTACATAAGAATAAGTCCTTCTACATGGCCTGGGTCAGGAGGTCCGAATGGAAAGCACTGACCACAGATGGACTAGAAGATAATACTTTTAAACACATGTCCAAGGAGTCTGGTGGGTATTTATCTTACTGCCAGTGGATCAGAAATTTGGTATTTTATCAACAACAATAAAAAGTATATGCACGTGTGTGTGTGTGTGTGTGTGATCAAAATGAGCATATAGCAAACAACAGCAGGTCATTAATTAGAATTAGTTTATTTTTATATGCCTATTTTCACTTGTGTAATTTAATATTCTAAAATGCCAATCTTGAGGCTGGCAATATAGCTCAGTTGGTAGAGTGCTTGCCTCGCATGTACAAGGCCCTGGATTCAATCCCCAGCACCACAGGGAAAAAAAAAAAAAAATATATATATATATATATATATATATATATATATATATATATATATAACAATTTTTAAAAATTAAGTTACACTTAAAAATTTTTTAAAGGAAAATGCCAATTTTATAAATTTGAGATAAGATAGGGAATTCCTTGAGAGTCATAGAAAAATATAGCCACACTACACGCTCATTTTTTTTTTCCTTCTGCTCAAACACAGTTATTTAGGGGAATATCCATAAAACAGTTTTAAGGCACTGCTGTGTGCAAGGTATGATAACAAAATCAGGTGTTAAAATCCATTGCCATCATGCATTTTTAACTGCTGAACAAATAAGAAAGTTCTGCCATATCCTTTAAATAGCTATATATTTACCAGAAGGCAAATTGGGATAATCAGAATGATTTCACCCCACTTTATCATCCACCTCTAAATCAACTTTAAGTAATCTTGTACCTCCTGTTACTTATAACTACAGACAAGACAGTAATTTAACACCTGCTCTCTCACTTTTCACACCATTACAAAAGAGAAGGCACAGTGTTTATTTTACAGAATCATCTGCTGGTAACCGTAAGACATTAGGTTCTCAGACTCCCCCATCTGTATTGGAAATGGAGAAGGGAGGCACACCCACAAGTATCTGGTGCTCTTTTGGAAGTATGTTTTTAATAAATGAAATTAGAATTTTGTTAATTTTATTGATCTCTTCGTTCATAACCTAAACTGTAACTCAAGAATAGAAAGTACTTTTTCAGGTGCAGGTATTCCCATATGCATAGGAAGATCAAATTTATGTTTACACCTCCAGGCCTGCCAGCACCATTTACAACTTAAAACTGTAATGAGGCCAAAATGTGACACGAATCATCCTCCCAAAATAATTCTTGTGGCATGAAAGAGGCTGTCTTACAAACACACACAGGGAAAAGGGTACTTCCACAATACTGTTTATGCCTACGGCATTTGAGTGCAAATCTTGGAGTGGTAAGCAAGACTGTGTAAGCATGTGTACTAGCAAGCCCCTGCAATCGTCCAGTGAGAAGAAAATTTATTCAATAACACTCACCAAAACACCTTCAGCTACTTTGTAAAATGTAAAGCTTTTTCAAAGTTAACAATGTAATCAGAAATTTAATTTTATTATGTAACAAGCACTTGAAGATCAACAGAATTGCACAAACACACATCCATGCCTTCTTTTAAAAATATTTTTTTAGTTATTGATGGACCTTCATTTTATTGATTTATATGTGGTGCTGAGAATCGAACCCAGTGCCTCACACATACTAGGCAAGTGCTCTACCACTGAGCTACAACCCCGCCCCGGACACATTCTTTTAACCCAGCTCCAGTTAGTAAGCAAATCATTTTCTGGTAAGAAATTAAGCCTTTCTGGCCGATGAGTTAACATTTATTGATGGATTTACAAATGGTACTCAGAGAAAGCTTTAGGAGACAATGTTGAGGCAAATTCATTTCACATACCCTCCCTGTCAAAAACTTCCCCTCACTGCCCACAAACTAAAGAGAAGGGTCTAAACTGCTCTTCCTGGAGTTCAGGGGTATGACAAACAGACCAGCCTCTTTCGAGTGTTCCCATCTTAAAATCAGAAGCCTGTATTCAGGGTAAGACCTCAACACACCCTTCCCTGGGCCTTGCTACCTGTCTGCATCCTGACCATCAAGGCCTGAGCCCAGCCATGTTGTCCTCCCCTGAATGTTTCTCTCTTCTCTGAATCCCTGTAGGCTATATACTGTTATTCCAGGGGCTTACAAACTTCATCACGGATCCCTAGTGGAATGAATCCAAAATAATTTTCCTACATACATATAAATATACCATAGTGAATCCCACCATCATGCACATCCATAAGAATAGGGTCCTAATTAGAATAAGATGCATTCCATGCTTGTATAATTATATCAAAATGAATTCTACTGTCATGTATAACTAAAAAGAACCAATAAAATAGAATAAGTAAAAGGTTTTAAGCACTTATCCCCCAATGGATTTATTTTCTGTACAAATAAGGTGTGTACTATTAGTGTCACTCACACAATTAGCAACTAATCATCAGAAAATCCTGTTGGTTCTACCACCCAATCATATCCAGTATCCAACTCCTCTTCACCTCTATTTCTAACACTCTGGTCCAAGCCACCATCATTGCTCATTTGGGAAATTGCTCTAGGCTTTCCAACTGGTATCCCTGTTTCTTCCCTTAACTTCTGCACTGTATATTCTCAACACAGCAGCCTTAATAATCCTCCAGAAACATGAGCCGGATGTTGGTTCTTCCTTGCTTACACCCTTTGATGGCTTCCCATCTCATTCACAGTAAAAACCAAAGTCCTTGCATGGTTACCAGGACCTACCCACACATTTATTTGCATGGCCTCCCCACTGTCTCACAGATTATTAACTGTCATTCTCCTTGTTTCTTGGGCTCCTGTCTTACTGACCTTCTTGCTCATTCATCTTCAATCTTCCAGGAATATCCTCACCTGAGGGCCTTACCACTTGCTCTGTGGGTGTGCACACACACATGAATGTGTGTGTAGTGGATGCTCCTCCCCCACAGCCACATGGTTCATTTCCTTACTTCCTCCAGCTAGTTACACAATCATTTCCTTTGCTGAGGTCTTATTTGGCTACCCTAACCATAAACTGAAAACTCTTTCCCCAATTCTTCCCATCCCTTTCCCTGCTTCAATTTTCTTCTTAGCATATATTACCACCTAACACACTATGTATTTCCTTTTTCATCTTGTTTATCATCTGTGCTCCCCATCTGGAATATAAGCTCCTCAAGAGCAAGGATTCTTGCCAGTGTTCACTGCTGTGTCTCTAGTTCCCAGATGGTATAGGAGGCACACAACCCAGATTGACTCAGTACTCAGTACTTATTTCTCCCATTGAGTTTATGCTATGAGTGACTATATCCTCCAAAAGTTTATGTGGAAGCTTGGTCCCAGTGTGGCAGTATTGAGACATTAGGTATTTGGAAGCATTTGCAAGGTTGGGTCATGAGGGCTCTGCCCTCAGAAGTGGATTAATCCATTCATGGATTAATGGTTAATGTGGGAGTTTTAGAAGTGAGTGTTCTCTTCCTACCACCTCTCTCCTGCTCTGCCTCTCTGTATGATACTCTTCACTCTTCACCATGTTATAATGCAACAAGAGTGTTCTCACCAATTCCTAAAATAAAATTAGGAATAGAATCACCACATGACCAGCTATCCCACTGATTGGTATTTATCTGAAAGAACTAAAATGAGCGTACTATAGCAATACAATATTTATAGCAGCACAATTCACAATAGCCAAATTATGGAATCAGCCCAGATGTCCATCAAGATGAATGCATCAAGAAAACGTGGTACATATACACAATTGAGTTTTACTCAACCATAAAGAGGAATGAAATAATGGCATTTGCCAGTAAATGGATGGAAATGGAGAACATCATGCTAAGTGAAGTAAGCCAGACTCAGAAAATTAGAATTGAATGTTTTCTCTTATATGTGGAAGCTAGGGCAAAATAAGGGAAAGAAGGTGGCTGGGGTGGAGAGAATTGGATATCATAAATATATAGGGAAGATTGGTAGAGTGGAAGGCTGAGAACAAGAGAGATGAAGAACAGATGGGAAAGGGGAGGAAATATGGAAAGAATTTAACAAAATCAATGCATATATAAATGTACCAAAGGAAATTTCACTTTTATGCATATGTAGAACCTACCAATCAAAAATAAATAAAGGAATGAAAGGAAGATCAGTGGAATAAAGGAAGGAGAATAGGAAGGGGAAGGGAGGAAGGAAAAGGGAGAAATTGGGATTGAAGTCAAATTTCTTGCTGTTATGATTTTGTCAAAATGAGCCCAACTGCTATGTATAATTATGCAATAATAATAATAATAATAATAATAATAATAGAATGCACTCACCAGATGCCACCTACACAACAGCACCATGCTCTTGGATTTTCCAGCCTCCAGAACCATGAGCTAAATCATCCTCTATTCTTTTTAAACTACCTGGTCTCCAGTATTTTGTTACAGCATCAGAAAATAGACTTGAGACAATCAGTGAACATTCTACTATCATAGATGTCAGTGATAAAACTCTCCTTGATGTACATCATTTCTTAAGATCTCGGCTAGTAACAGTGGACATCAATTCCTATTTCACATAGTGAACTTGATAATTCCATGTTTTTTGACTATGTCTCATAAGATGATTATACATACTATTCTTGGTTTTCTCTCATGACATAGAGCTTATACTGAAAGTTTGGAGTATTCAATGAACTAGTAATATAAATATAAATTGAAGTTCCAATCTTTTCTTCCTGCGCACCCCTATGGATCATCTCATATGACCCCATCAGTACACACACTCCCCTTTGAGAGGACACTGAATTGTTCCATTTATTTGCAATTCAATATGACCTGCTTTTTACTTCTACTTATCTTTTCAAATGTTTGTGTCCTATGTTACTTATCTTTTCAAATGTTTTGTGTCCTTAGTCCTCAACAACAAAAACCACATCCTACAAAATACCATCTAATGGTTAAAGCACACCCTCCAAAACCATGTCTCCAAATCCCAGCTCAAATTTTCGGTCTTTAGCAAGTTGCTTAACATCTCTGAGCCTTGGTTTTCCTCATCTGTGAAGCTGAGATGAAAAAGTACTTGCTCACAGAATAATCACAGGCACTGAATAAGCTAACACTTAAGAGCATATGGAAAAATTTAAAAAAAAAAATTAAATAATAAAAAAAAAGAGCATATGGAATATCTGGCATTTAGTATATTTAGTAATAAGGGCCATATAAGAATAAGCTGTCTGTTGTAACTATTTTATATTACCTAATGCAATTTACTGCTTGGGCATGGGAGGCATTCAGTAAATGTTTATGGATTGACTACAAATCACCATCAAAAAGTAACTGTGCCCCCTATTTCCTATCTGATGCCTCTGGTTCCTCCTTTGTCTGGATCTGCTTCCTCCCAACCCTGGCAAGACCTATAAGTTCCACTTCAAAGGAATGCCCCATCACTTGCCATTCATCACAGACTTAGATAACCGTATTTGTCTGCTTAGGTTGCCACAACAAAAACACACTGCCTAGGTGGCCTAAACAACATTTTGTTTCTTGCTGTTCTGGAGGGTAAAAGTCCAAGATCAAGGCATAATCGGAGTTCATTTCTCATGAGGCCTCTCTTTCTGGCTTGTCAATGGCCGCCATCTTGTTGTGCCCTCACATGGCCTCTTCTCTGTGTTCCCAGGGAGAAAAAGTGAGCTCTACATCTCCTCTTCTTATAAGGACACCAATCCTATCAGATTAGAGCCCCATCTTTGTGACCTCAGTTCATTTTAATGACCTCCCTAAAGGTCCTATCTCCATCTATAGTCACATTGGGTGTTCAGGCTTCAACATATGAGTTCTAGGGGGGACACATCAGTCCATAACAGATATCAAATGAACTGAGGTCATCTCATTCTTCACTCTTTTCTCTTGCTATCACTTTACTGCTCATCCAAGTTTCCCCTCCCCATGTTGACATTGACCCTCCGCCATACCTGGCCTCCCTTAACCTTGGGCATTATTTCTTTCCCGACTTTTCTTCCATCTCATTTGCCCAGTCAATAAGTCAATGGCTTCTAGTAGTCTCACTTCAGGCTTGACCCTGTCCGGAGTCTCTACTTTCTGAGTGCTGGAAACATGGTCATTCTTGTGTTAGTCAGCTTTTCCTCATTGTGACCAAAATATCTGATAAAAACAACTTAGAGAAGGGGGCTGGGGTTGTGGCTCAGTAGGAGAGCACTTGCCTAGCACAGGTGAGGCACTGGGTTTGATCCCCAGCACCACCATAAAGATAAATAAATAAAGGTATTGTGTCTGTCTACAACTAAGAAATATTTTTTTTTTCGAAAAACAACTGAGAGGAGAAAAATTTTTTATTTCTGGCTCACTATTTCAGTTCATGATCAGCCGATTGGATTGCTGTGGGCCCAAGACGAGGTAGAACAACATGGCAGAAGGGTGTGACAGAGGAGCATAGCTCTATTTATGTTGGGGTTAGAAAGCAGGGTAGGAGGTGGGGGAGCAATCTCAGAGAAGATGAATGTTTCCAGGTCATGTTGCCAGTGACCCAACTCCTCCAACCATACTCCACCACCTATAGTTACCACCCAGTTAGTCCATTCAAACTAGGATGGACTGAGTAGGTCACAGCTCTCATAATCCAATCATTTCACCTCTGAATATTTTTGCATTTACGCAACAGCTTTTGAGGGATGCCTCAAATCCAAACCATAACAATTCCATATTATTTCTTTCCAGAAATAAAAATTCTTTGTATTGCTTGGCCTACAGCTAGCTCAGTGACCCAAAATGTGCTATGCTATCCATCCTTCAAACCCCAGCTTTTTAATAAGGCCTCCCCTGACCTATACAGATCACTGAAATGTTTGTCTTCAGAACTCACATCAAGTATTATCTGCATTTTTTTTTGTTTTTGGTACCAGGTACTGAACCCAGGGGCACTTAACCACTCAACCACATCCCCAGGTTTCTTCATTTCTTCATTTTTTTATACTGAGAGAGGATCTCAGTAAGTTGCTGAAGGCCTTGCTAAGTTGCTGGGGCTGGCCTCAAACTTAAAATCCTCCTGCCTCAGCCTCCCAAATCACTGGGATTACAGACATGTGCCAGACTCTAATTTTTTTTTTTTTTTTTTTTTTTTTTGGTGGTGCTGGGGAACCAGGCTGTATTTTGCTACATACCCTGTGTCACTTATTTTCTCTTCCCAACTAGGCTAGACACATCTCAAGGGCAAGCAACATGAACTGTACTTTTCTGAATCTCCCCAAAACCTTAGGTGCAGAAATACAGACACAGGCAGCACTGAAGTCAGTGTAGTGCAGGGAATATGAGCAAAAGGCCCTGGAGTCAAACTGCTTTATTAGATCCCCAATCCCAATATCTGGGCAATGGCAACAGTCACTTAACCTCCTGGAGCCCACACAGAATTATGTACATATAATTCTTAGCACATAGTAAACACTGAAGAAATATTAATTTATATTTTATATATTCAATGATTACCTATTTATTCTCTAATAATATTATTGTATATCAATTTTGTATAGACTGCATATATTATTTTACAGAATACATACTGAGCACCTTTTGATCATCTTTTAATAAAGATAAATTTAGAAATTATCCTTCCTGAAAAAAAAATTGAAAACAAATTATCCTCCCTGGAGTCAATATTTTTGAGCTAGGAGTTAGTTATTATGTTAGACAGATGGGAGTAGGAAAAGAGAACAGGAATTCCATCCTTTCCTCACAGAAGGGTCAGTATGATGTCTCATTCTGAAGTTAAGCATGTACTGATACCTGTTATTATCCTTTTAAAAATACTTCAAGATTTTTTTCTAAACCCTACAAAATATAACCTGAATTATATTATAAACAGATTCCCAAGAACACAAAAAATAGATCTCCTAGAAATCACCCACAGTCTCTACCACTCATATAATAACAGTAATCATAGTACAGGTTGAGCATCCCTAATTCAAAAATCTGAAGTCCAAAATGCTCAAAATACAAAATACTTCCAGTCCAAAGTATGTCAGATAAAGGATATTTAACCTGCAATAAATATTGTGCACTACTCCTATATCATATGAACTTTTCCATTAATTGGAATTATACAGCAACAAGTATCCTACAATAATTTTCATGTAAATATCTCACACTTTCCTATGACAGTAAGTATTCGTTCAAATATTTGTTATGGCTATAGGTGTGTTAGCATGTGGCTATGTCATGCTCATTTAATAATCCCACTTGGAAAAAAAAATAATTCCCTTTGGAAGCTGTTTTTTGCTACCATAAATGCATGTTTGAGATTATGCCTCTGAAGTTGGTATGAACCCACTTAAAGGTTTTGTCCTGCTTACTCTGAGCAGACCCAGGCTCCAGTGTAAGGATGGAGGCCCCCAGCTCCAAACCCATATGAAACTCTGCTATATACTTAGTGGAGATAAGTCACTGGTGGTAAAAGGACCGAAAAGGCCACCTTCAACGGGAGAACCAGCTCTCCTCTGGCCTTCACCTTGGACACCATGGCTGGTTCAGCAGAGAGACAGCTCTTGGGGAATCTGACCCACAAAAAGACTCTTCTCCTTGCCTCCTTCTTACCCATGTCCCTTGCACTTCTCAGTTTCCAAGCTCTTTTACCTTCAGAACTTCCATTTTCATCTCCTTTTAAATTACTTTTCACCCTATTTTTATAATCACTGCTGCTTTTTCACATTAAAGTGCATTAACTACTATTTTTAATCCCATTTACCATCTCATTTTTAATTTGCTCCTTTACATGCAAACTTTAGTGTAACCTGTCCTTTTACAATATAAACTATCTTTTTAAAAACATTTTTTCATAAAAGGTTGAATTTTCAAAATTCACATTTAAGGTTTTTTTTAATTTATTTTAAATGGTTTCTCCTCTATTTCTCATTTCTCAACTAAGCTTGCAAACTTTTTCGGCCTTTTTGTATTAACTTAAATTTTTATTTGTATAAATTCTCTTGACTTTAAAACTTCAAACTTTTGTTATACTCCTTAATTTTACCTTTTTTTTTAACAAAGACTAACCACTTTTTTAATATTTATTTTTTAGGTGTAGATGGACACAACACAATGCCTTTATTTTTATGTGGTGCTGAGGATCGAACCCGGGTCCTGCCCGTGCTAGGCAAGCGCTCTACCGCTGAGCCACAACCCCAGCCCCAATTTTACCTTATTTTTTAGTATTAAAAATTATCTTTGGAGCCAAGTGTTGTGGCACAACTTGGAGGCTGAGGCAAGAGGATGGCAAGTTTGAGGCCAGCCTCAGCAATTCCGTGAGACCCTCAGCAACTCAGCAAGACCCTATTGCAAAATTTAAAAAAATGAAAAGGACTGTACATGCAGCTCAGTGGTAAAGTGCCCCTGGGTTCAATCACCAGCACCAAAACTAATAATAAAAATAATTTTTATTTTCATGTGGTTTCTCTTTCCTTTTATTATCCTTTTTACATTATCTCTCTCTCTTTTTTAAAGTTTTTGTCCTTACTCTTATATTTTTCTTATTTGTGATCAACTTTGGTAACAACTGATAAGAAGCTGGTCCCAGCATCACACCAGATCTGAGCCCATCTCCACACAGTCTCTGTAGTCACCACCCAGCTGCCTGCCAGGGCTCTGGCTGGAAGTCTGAGAAACTCAGAGCTGATACTCCCTGGGATCCAGTCTTGCTTTGTACATGGTGTATCTGATTAACTAGAATCCACGATTACTTGCTCACACTGTGCAGAGAGGAGAACATGTGAGTTCTGAATCCACGTCCTCTGATGAATAACAACTGACAGTGAGACAAGCCAGAGAGCTCTTGATTCACTCTAGCCTGGCCCTGGGAAGAGTCCTGTGGACTGACCTTCCCAATGGCTACTCAAGAGAGGAGGCATGACAGTCCCCTGAAGCACTCTGCTCTGCCTCCTCGGCTCTTGTCAAGGCCACCACATCTATTCTTGGCAGAATCCAAAGATGCTCCTCTTTCCCCATCACAAAAGTCCAACTGGGCTGCCTGGAGATGAGCTTAAACAAAGTTATTCCCAGGGTCAGTTCCAACCCTAGGGCACAGCTTTCTGAACCCTACGTCTACTTTGGATAACTCAACCTACCTAGAAACTCATGCTTTCGAATCACAAGAGATAATTCCAGGACTCCTAATAGTGATTAGAGGGGTCCAATCAAAACCAGCAAAAAGCTGGGCGCAGTGGTGCATGCCTGTAATCCCAGCAACTAGGGAGGCTGAGGCAGGAGGATCACGAGTTCAAAGCCAGCCTCAGCAAAAGTGAGACACTAAGCAACTCAGTGAGACCCTGTCTCTAAATAAAACACAAAATAGGGCTGGGAATGCGGCTCAGTGACAGAGTGTCCCGAGTTCAGTCCCCAGTAACACCCCCCCCCCAAAAAAATAGCAAAGATCCTAATATCATGAAGGGCTGCAGAGTCACCTTCTTCCCAGCCTCAATGCTGAGTAGAGCTCAGAAGTCAGTCTTCAGTCTATATACTCAGTGACACAAAGCACTGCCACAAGGAGCGGGCACTGCAGGGGCGAATAAAACTGATCCTTCCTCCAGGGAAGAAACACATAAAACTAATCATGGTTTAAAGCTCAGTGAACATGCACAACACTAACAACATGCCATGGCCCATGAGGGAGGAATAATTCATTGCAATTAGTTGGAGCTGAGGGATAGCGATGGGTTTGTGACCAATGTGACTTTTGACATAATCCTCCAGGGATGAAGGAAAGGACAGTGGAGGCTGGGCAGCCCACATAGGCAAAGGCTCACAAGTGTGGAAGTATGCAGGATGTGTCCAGGGAATTGCAAGTGATCTTTTTTGTTGTTGTTGTTTTTTGTTTGTTTGTTTGTTTGTTTTTTGAGAGAGAGAATTTTAATACTTATTTTTTTTTAGTTCTCGGAGGACACAACATCTTTGTTTGTATGCGGTGCTGAGGATCAAACCCGGGCCGCACGCATGCCAGGACAGCGCGCTACGGCTTGAGCCACATCCCCAGCCCTGCAAGTGATGTTGCACCTGGAAAGAGACCCAGGAAAGTAACAGTCCTAGCCCCTATCCTAGTTCCATCCTGGGACCCTGATGCACATGTAGCTGTGTACAGGTTCCCATCCCTCTTCTCTGAGGATAGTGAGGACTGCTGGCAGCCCTGTGCCAGCTTATCCAACCATTCAGTGGCATTTAGAAATGTCATTTCCACTGTGCTATGGAGGGCAGGCCCCAAAATCTAGAATAGGAAGTCAGGGCCCTGCAGGTCCTTGGGGTTTCCTGAGCACTTGCTTTCCCATCTCCCTCCCTCTCTTCTGTACCACTCAATGGAATTCAGTTGAAAGTCCAAAGTACCATGTCAGAGGCCCCTCTGCAGACCTCATCCCTGCTGTCCTGAACAATCCCCCTTTCTCATTCATTGTCTTTGTTCATCTGTCGAATTCAATGACAGAACACTACCTTCAACTGAGGTGGACATCTTTTCTTTCTTCCTTTCAGTTTCTATACCCCCTTCTTATTATCATAAAAGCAATTCCATTTTCCTTTAGGACCCACTCACCCCTTCATGTACATAGACTTGATGGCCTGCTCTCCATGGGGCCCTGACCTGTGTGATTCATTGAGAGTCTGGGTGACCAACCCAGACCAATTCCATGCTCTTCTCTTTGGAAGATCTCCCAGATGCCCATGTGGTTCAGTCCCTCCTTTCTTCCAGATTTCTGCTCAAATACCACTCCTCAAAGAATCCGGGGTTCCCCCTATGCCAACACACAGTATTTACCTGATGCCCATCCTGACAAAGCTCTTTTTTTTTAAATTCTTTCTTAGTTGTTGATAGATCTTTGTTTTATTTATTTATTTATTTATATGTGGTGCTGAGGATCGAACCCAGTGCCTCACACATGCTAGACAAGCACTCTACCACTAAGCCACAACCCAAGCCCTCTGCTGGAGTTTTGATACAGCACATGCTACAATATATGATACACTCTTGTTTATTTGGTTATTTTCTGTCTCTCCCATATTTGATATCCTAAAAGGTCCATCAGATCCAAATTCACCCCGCATGTTAATGCCTGAAGCAAGAAAGGCATTAAAAATCATTGAAACATATATGGAAAATATGCATTTGGATAGAATTGATATAAGTTTGCCTTTATTATTTATTGTACTACCAACAAAAAAATATTCCTACAGGAGTATTTTGGCAAGAAGGTCCATTATTATGGATACATTTATCTTATTCTCCTAACACTGTTCTTACTAGGTATCCTGAGGCTGTAGGACAATTGATACTCAAAGGAATAAAAGCAGCAAAGGGAGTGTTTGGAATTTCTCCCAGTAAAATTATTACTCCATATACTATGGATCAAATTGATGAGTTAGCTAATGAGTTAAATACTTGGGCAATAATCATGTGCAAATCTAATGTTTCATTTGATAATCACTTACCATCTAATCCTTTGTTGTCTTTTTGGTCTTTGCATCCTGTAGTTTTCCCAAAAATGACAAGAAAAACACCTATCATGAATGCTCCAAATATATTCACTGATGGGTCAAATAATGGTACAGCAGCAATAGTTACCCCTGACCAAACTTTTACATTTTTAGTACCCAAACAATCAGCTCAAAAGGTAGAGCTTAATGCAGTATTACAAGCTTTTGTGATGTTTAAAGATTCTGTATTTAATTTATTTTCTGATAGTCAGTATATAGTTAATGCTACAATATCCCTTGAAGATGCTGGTAGGATTTCCCCTTCCTCTACTGTTTTCTCTTTGTTTTCCACTATACAAAGTCTAATCTGGGACAGAAAAGATCCACTCTTTATAGCACATATCAGGCACATACAGGATTGCCTGGAGCCCTTAGTTTGGGCAATGATTTAGCAGATAAAACTACACATGACATACATATTTTTTCTACACTAGAAGAAGCTACAAATTTTCATAAAATGTTCCATGTCAATGCTAATACTTTACAAAAGCGTTTTAAAATAACTAAGGAACAAGCTAGACAAATAATAAAACAATGTCAAAATTGTGTAACCTTTTTACCACAAGTTAATCTTGGAGTCAATCCTAGAGGACTGATACCTAACCATATTTGGCAGATGGATGTCACACACTTGCCAGAATTTGGAAAATTAAAATATTTGCATGTTACAGTTGATACTTCTTCCGGATTTTTGAAGGGCTCCCTTCATGCCAGAGAAAAAACTAAAGATATTATAGCTCATTGCTTAGAAAATTTTGCCACTGTGGGCATTCCAAAACAGTTAAAAACAGTTAATGGTCCTGGCTATACTTCTACCTCTTTTAAACAATTTTGCTCATCATTTGGCATTACTCATATAACAGGAATCCCATACAATCTACAGGGACGAGGCATAGTTGAAAGAGCTCATCAAACTATTAAAATGTACTTATTAAAGCAAAAAGAGGGAATTGGGAAGGGGAATATATCCCCCAAAGATAAACTTAAAATAACCCTTTTTACTCTAAACTTTTTAAATTTGGATTCATCAGGGCTTAGTGCTGCGGAAAGGCACATGTGTCCAAAAAATGTACATAAGCCCAAGGTACTTTGGAAGGATATTCTAACAGGACAATGGAAAGGTCCTGACCCAGTGATTGTCTGGAGTCGGGGGTCTGTTTGTGTGTTTCCAAAGGGAGAACAGCAGCCGATTTGGATTCCAGAGAGACTAACTAAAGTGATTTCTACAGACCAAAAAGAAGATGATTTGGCTCAAATCCATAACAGCTGATATCCAGAACTCCAGTTTGGCTATCCTTATATCTGCGACAGTGGTTCTCCCACACCTGAAGGCTAATGAATAATGAACACCATTAAGGCCTATTTCAAATGTAAAAAAACCTTGGGGCTTGCTTGTGGGAATACCTTCAGACCCATATGCAAGTTATAGGAAGAAGAATGGGATATCAAAAGAAAAGTCAAACCAAACCCAGGTGGTAACCAGGATGCTTTTTTCAATATCTATTTTATTATTGCCCTTTCCCACATCATAAAGTTCTATTTTATTTTTTGAGCTCATACAAACCTAGGTTAATGTTTTTCTGATTAGTTCTATTTTTTTGACTATGGAGTTTTTAAACATTGCAATGGAGACTTCACCTGTGAAAAGCTACAAGGCCTTTACTATTATGTTATGTGTTGTATGTATTGTATTATGTGTGCACACTTGTGTTATGTGCTGTATGTCTGTATGTGCGTATGTCCATATATCATATATGAGGAGCACTCATGAAAAAATGGATCCAAATATTTTTTTATTATTCACGTGATTTAAATGGTTTAATTTAAATTGGGTAAACAGCTGTTGAGGATTGTTTTAAAAAGTGAACAAAAAAGGAGGTTAACAGATCTGTTTGTTTACTTTCACCTTTCCTTTTCATTATATTTAATAATTCTGTTCAGGATAATGTAAATTGTTCACAAAATTGTTTTCTTAGTGCCTGCTGGAATGCTACATAATTTTTTTTTTAGCCATCATTGCCAGAATTCCTGTCTTCATCCCAGTGCTGGTGAAGACAAAGATAAAACCAAACTACAGCTTCTGCGATAGCTATCACAACAAACTGTATAAACTGATGCATCAATGAATAATGTAACTCAACAAGTGATGCTCAGTCAAGAATTCGATTTGCTTTGGGAGGAAATGGACATATTGATGGATTCCTCTGCTTTGAACTGCTTGCAGAACTTGCCTGGACTATGTATCACTTGTATGCATTGTTTTTCTTCACCGATGCATTATCAACGTTGAGCAATACCGACCATAAGCACTAGTTAGTATTCGTTGGATGGAGATAAGATGAAGACAAGGACTTTGAATCTTGAATAAAATAACAAAAGTTAAAGCTTTCACTTCATCAGCAGAGCCTTGAAGGGTCATCCATGGACTCCTGCTCCCTAGATCCCTGGGGCTGCCTGTCCTCATAAATCATATGTACCTCTCTAGCTGATGGAGCTGCTTCCTGTGGTTTACAGCCACAGGACCCTGACTCTTACATTTTTCAAGTTCTCTATAGACCACTGCATCCCCAGTCGGGTTTCCTGGATCCTCAGATCCTCCTTGTAACTGACCTGGATTTGCCACACCCTCACTTGAACTTGATCTCTAATTGATCAGCCTCTATTTCCAAGTTGCTTCCCATCCCTGGCTTCTCAGTGCTCACTGTGCATGGCTTCCCCACCTTCCCTCTGAGCCAGGTCCTATTTCCTCAGTCACCCCACAAGGCAGTGACTAATCTGGAGAACTGATGCTGACAGGGGTTTGAGTTATGAGTGTAATTGAGGTCCTGACTCAGGGTCTTGGCTTGTGCCCAGGACGGTGCCACAGGATAACATTATGTCTACATTCCTCCAGGGCTCAAATGACCACTATAGCTGGTCTGAGACAGTGATAGGAGGCTGCTCTCTTGCATAAGTTGGTGACACAGCTACCACAGATAAAGGATATGAACAGCAAACCACATCTCACTGTGGTATCACAGTAGTGGCACCAACTCTCATTTAACTTACATCATTCCCTGAAAAATAGCCAGAGTACTTCATTGTACCAGAACACCATATTAAAAAAATAAATAAATAAATTCTTTTGCTCATCCCTTCCACTCATAAGCATGGGCAGATAAGAGGTCTTTGATCTTGGTTATTTCGAGCAGTGATTTTTTTTTTCTTTTAAATGATTCAGTTACTCAGACACGAGCCTGACAGACAAAGACCAGCTGCCACAGCAGTCAAGGAATAATGTATCACTTTGCTAAAACACGAGGGAGTATCTCAGGTCACAAATCAGGCAGGGAAGGGACTTATGTAGGTTCAGATGCTTCTTCCTCACTCCCATAGTGAGAAATTATTGGTTGAAATTCATTATCTTCCTTTAGAAATATTTTCAAAGTAATTTGAAATTTATTTAGGGTCTAATTTGATCCCTAAAAGGGAACATACATGTGCATCACAGGCAGGCAATTGCCCGAAATTAGTATCCAGGGCAGGGAAGCGGAAGCCCTTAATGTGCTGTGATTTTAAAGCAGCAAATTAGCCACCTGTGAGTGATCCTCAGGAAGGATCACAAGGATGGCTGTCATGAAGGCACAAAAACATTAGGCCAAATTTTTAAAGTTACATTTTGGAGCAAAAAAATACAAAGTTTTATGAAAAGATAAAAATGGATTCTCTTGAGTCAGACATGTCTGTATTTCCCAGAGAATCCATTCTCTTGGGAGGCTGAGGCAAGAGGTCGCAAGTTCAAGGCCAGCATCAGCAACTCAGTGAGACCCTGTCTCAAAACAACAAATAAAAAGGGCTGGGGATGTAGCTCAGTGGTAAAATGCCCCTGGGCTCAATCCCTGGTCCTAAAAAAAAGTAGAAGAATGGATTTTCTGATGACACAAAGAAAATGAATGAAAGAATGATTTACAGAAATCCAAACATTAATGAACCCATAAAAACTTTACCCTCACTAGGTATCAAAGAAATAGAAGCTGCAAGCACTAAGTTATGATGCTAGTCAATAACTAGTAAAGACACACGTGATAGTACTCAATGCTAATACAAGTTCAGAGAATCAGTTATCCTTACCCTTTGTTAATGCTGAGTTAGACAATCAAGCTTTCGGACAGTAATCCACATGTATATCATGATGACATTTATTGGTACATTATGAATATAAGAAAGAGAGACAACATGAATAGGATTTTTAACTAAGTCTTGAGACCTAGTTGAGGCCATTAATTTGAATATTTAGGAAGAATTTTTATATCTTTAGGAAATACTTGTAAAAGATAAGTGAAAATAAAGGATACAAAATTCTTTGACAACATGATTATGATTATGTCAAAAACACAAACTTCAAGAAAAGTGCTTTAAAAACTACTAGAACTAATAAGCAAGCTTTGCAAAGTTGCAGAATAACAGATCAATTTCAAAAATCAATTGTATTTCCACATACTAGCAATGAACAGAAAATAAAACAATACCATTTATGATAGCATCAAAAATATAAAATACTTAGAGATAAATGACAAAACATGTACAGCCTCTACACACTGAAATTCCAAGATATTACTGAAAAAAATTAAATAAGGCCAAAATGAATGAAGAATTTGACTTATTTGTGGTTTGAAAGGTTGGATAGGGTTAGATTGTCTGTTCTCCCAAATGCAATGCAATTCCAATCAAAATTCCAATAGGCTTTTTTTGGTAGAACTTGACAAACTCAATTCATATAGAAATCTGAAATTCATATAGAAATGTAAAGAACATACAATGTCCAAAACAATTTTCATAAAGAAAAACAAAGTTGAGGGACTAGAAGTACCTGCTTTTAAGACTTAGAAATATATTTGTATCAGAAGAATGTAGTATTGGTATGTTCCTATATTTTTTTAGGAGGGAAAAAGCCTTTATTTAACATTAGTCAAAGAAACAATTAGTTGAGTTGTCTTGGTTTGTCTAATCTTGCATTTGTGCATATATTTAAAAATATTTTTTAAAAATCCTGTAAGTTAATGTCTGGATTTTCTTTTCTTTTTTTTATAGAGGGTATTCTTATTGTAGTAAAGTGTATTTTAAATTTCCAAGGGTGATCTGCAGTTCTCTAGGTATTGGTGAACACATTGTCTCACACTGTTTATACTAATCAAGATCACAAAATCTCTATTTTGCTATTTTAAGTTAAAGTGATTGAGATTCACAGAGGTAAACTGATTTTGCCAAGTTGATGAAGAGTCAGTTTTCATTCTTTTATGTGACCACCAAACAACTATCTATGTGAGAATAATATCAACTATTCCATCTATGTGATAGTTGTTTCTATCATTTTAAACGAAGACTATGTTATTGATTTATAATAAAGTATCCATATAACTGGAAAAAAAAGAATGTAGTATTGGCTTAAAGAGAAAAATAAATCAATGGAATGGAAAAGAAAATACAGAAACAGGTACTTATGCACAATTGTCTTTTAACCAACATGTAAAAAGTGAGTCTCTGGAAAAAGTCTTTTCAACAAATGATGCTAGAACCATTAGACAGCACGGGTAAAAATAAACTCAAAATGGATCATAGATCTAAATATAAAAGCTAAGATATAAAACTCCTAGGAGAAACAATTAGGGAAAATATTTTTCGAACAGACACTTAACCAAAGAAGATAACATGGATGTCAAATAAGTACATTAAAGAAGTTCAATTATTACTGGTCAGGAAATTACAAATTAAAATCACAATGAGATATCATTAAACTCCTATTCAAATGGTTAAAATAAAAAAAACAGACCATATCAAATGTTATCAAGGTTGTGAAGTGTTATGATATGGATGTAAAGTGTCCCCTAAAGGGCATTGTCTCTAAAGCTCACCTACGAAACAATACAAGAAGGTTCCGAGGAAAAATGACTGGGTTGTAAGAGTCTTAATCCAATCTGTGGTTTGATCCCCTGATTGGAATTAAGTGAGTGGCAAATGAAGTGGTAGGGTGTGGCTGGAGGAGGTGAGCACTGAGGCATGACTTTGGTGTATATATTGGTATATGGAGAGTGGAGTCTCTCTCCGCCTGCAGATCGTGGTAAGGTGAGCTGCTTCCTTCCACCACACTTTCCAGCTATGATGTCCTGCCTCACCTCAAGCCCAGAAGAATGCAGGCCTCTGTCGACCTCTGAATCCGTGAGCTGTCAAATAAACTTTTCCTCCTCTACAATTGGGCTGGTTGGGTCTTTAAGTCACAGCAGTGAGAAAGCTGATTAAAACATGAAGCAACGAGAACTCTCCTACACATACTACTGGTGGGAATGTAAATGGTTACAGACACTTTGAAGAACAGTTTGGTAGAGTCTTAATAGGTTAAATAAATATATATATATATATATATATATATATATATTATTCGATTCAACTATTCTACTTCTTGTATGACAATAAATGACAACACACATCCACACAAAGTCTGAAATACGCATGTCCATAGAAGCTTTATTTGTAGTTGCTGTAACTGGATACAACCAAAATGGCTATCCAGGTGGTAGGAAAAGAAGTATATTCATATAACGGAATACTACTTCTATTATAAAGGAACAATCTACTGATACACACTAAAATATGAATAAATATCAAGATAATTATGCTGAGCTAAAGAATGCTTCCATAGAACAGTACATACTGGAGGCCATGCAGAAGGGAGGGATTACAGATGCATGGGAAGCTTTTGATAATGTTAGATGTGGTCACAATCTTGATTATGGTGATGGTTTCAGGGGTGTGTATATATGTTGGTATGAGAGAGAGAAATCCCTTCAAACTGTATATGTAATTATGTGCAGTTTATTTTATGTCTCTTTTACCTCAGAAAAAAATAAAACCAGTGTTCTAAAAGTGAATTCTGGTGGGTGGTCACACAATTCTATAAATTCAGTAAAAAATCACTGAATTATACACTTACAGTGGATGAATTTTATGGTATGTAAAATACACCCCAAAAGTCATTTAAAAAACCAAACTAAATGGAAACACACCCATATGTTAAAAATTGTTAGCTTAGGGTAGTAAAATTGCAGTGGGATTTTTTTAGTGTGTTCTTTATAACTTTCCATACTTTCAGGTCTAATTGAGTATAAATTAAAATAAGCAAAAAAAAAAAAAGAGTATTTAAACATGTCTTCTGCAATTAGTACCTTTTATCTCTTTGAACTACTTATACCCAAGCTATCATATGTATCGGTTTTGTATACACTCAGAATAATTTTTTTTTAACTTGAAGGAAACTTTTGCAGGCTAATGACCTTGTTTAATTTGTCCTTCTATCCATAGCACCTCCTCTGGGCACCTCCTCTGGGCAGCCAGTGAGCATTAGCAAATGTCTAAGCAATGAACATAAGGGTTCGTAAAAATCCTCCAATTTTACTTAAGATTGATCTGCCTAATACTGCATGATGACTTCTTGCAGGTCAAGCTATTATAATAAACCAAGGGTAGCAAACTACCACTTAGGTCCAGCAAATTGAATTTTATTGGAACATGGCTGACAAATGCATTTATGTACTATGTACATATGGCTGATTTCCAACCACAAGCACAGAATCGGGTAGTTGTAACAGAAATGGTATAGCCCACAAAGCCTAAAGTATTTACTGTTACTTTATGGAAATAAGTTTACTGACCATTATAATAAAAATGGCAGTCCTTTATTGAGCATTCACTCCATTCCAAGTGTCAGCTATATGTTTGCACACATTTCTTTTAATTTTACCTCTAAGGTAGTTAAAACTATCTGACCTATGGGATAGAAATCACAGAGGTCTGGATAAATTTTCATTTAAATGCACATTTGAAAAAGTCACTTCTTTAAAATAATTTTAACAGTTTATCTGTTTAATAGAAAAAAGAGTTTAATAGTCTATCTATGAAAGTTATAAATGAAAGGAAGGACTATTTGTACACAGGAAATTAATTTTAAAAGTTAAATTTTTCGAAGGTTAGCAATTTCTCAAAGATCAACTTATGAGGTTGTAAACCCCAAGCAATATTTGAGTTGAATTATAATTCATGCTGGATTAAAATGATTTCATTACTTATTGTTTAATGACTACCTTCCAGAAACTACATTAGTACTTTACATCATTTATGCAATTCAACATTCAACAACTCTATGGGGGAAAAAATTCTTTCCCAATTTATAGATGAGAAAACTGAGTCCCAGGGAAATCAAAATCAGCCATCAATAAGTGATAAAGCCAATATTTGAACATGGCTTTGTCTGAAACCAAAGGCTATTCTCTTTCAATTTACATGCATGTGTCCCCAAACTACAAAAAGGTACCGAAAGTTTAGTAATAAGAGTTACATAGGTCTCTACTACTGAAGAAATTAACCTTTTTAGGGAGAGAGAAGGGAAAATGCATGGAAATGGAAGGAGACCCTCAGAGTTATACAAAAGTACATACAAGAGGAAGTGAGGGGAAGGGGAAAAATAATATAAGGGGGACAAACGAATGTCAGTAGAGGGAGCAGAGAGAGAAGAGGGGAGGGGAGGGGAGGGGAGGGGAGGGGAGGGGAGGGGGGATAGTAGAGGATAGGAAAGGCAGCAGAATACAACAGACACTAGTATGGCAATATGTAAATCAATGGATGTGTAACTGATGTGATTCTGCAATCTGTATATGGGGTAAAAATGGGAGCTCATAACCCACTTGAATCAAATTGTGAAATATGATATCAAGAACTATGTAATGTTTTGAACAGCCAACAATAAAAAATTTTAAAAAAAAGAAAGAAATTAACCTTTTTAAAAAATTTTTAATTATAGATGGACACAATACCTTTATTTCATTTGTTTATTTGTTTGTTTGTTTGTTTTTATGTGATGCTGAGGATCGAACCCCGTGCCTCACACATGTTAGTGCTCTACCACTGAGCCACAACCCCCACCCCAGAAATTAATCTTGAGAATGAAAACTCTTAAAATATTTTTGGAACTGCTAGTAGCAGGAATCTTAAAAGCATTTTCAATAAAAAGGAAGCTCATTATTCAGACTTCCATCTTCAATTTCATCAGTAATTGGCTGCCTAAGGATGGCAGGAAAATGTACATTATCTGAAAAATACATTCCAAATGTGTTGCATGACATTTTCTTCAGTAATTATGGTGAAGACTCAGAAGAGCATATCAGCTGTTTAAATTTATCTCCTGGGAAATGTAAGTCACTGCCAGGAAGCACCTTCCTGGTGAACAGGCACAGTGTAACATAACTATGCTGTTCAGGCACTTAAAGAAGCATGATTTCCATAAACAAGCTCCAAGTACAGAAGAACTTCTGAGCTCAAGTAGAATAATATCATATGTGAATGTTCCTGGTGTTCTTGGCACCACCATGACTATCCATTGGATTCTTTTTCTTTCTTTCTTTCTTTTTCCAGTACTGCAGATTGAATCCAGGGGTACTACCACTGAGCTACATCCCCAGTTCATTTTCTTTTTTATGTTGAGACAAGGTCTCACTAAGTTGCTGAGGCTGGCCTCAAAGTTGCAATCTTTCTGCCTCAACCTCCCAAATCACTGGGCACCATGCCCAGTTTAACCACTGGATTTTTTTTTTTTTTTTTTTTTTGCAGGGGGATTGCTGGGGATTGAACTCAGGGGCACTTGACCACTGAGCCACATCCCCATTTCTGTTTTGTATTTTATTTAGAGACTGAGTTGCATAGCATCTCATTTTTTGCTGAGGTTGGCTTTGAACACGCAATCCTTCTGCCTCAGCCTCCCGAGCCGCTGGGATTTCAGGCGTGCGCCACCTCACCTAGTTTAACCATTGTATTTTATAGACAGTCAGGTGATATAAACTTCCAGGACACCTTTAATGAAAATATTGTCCTTCCTATTAGCTTCCCTTAATCCAATTAATCATATTAGCTTTCATTAATCCAATAAGACTGCTTGCACTCATGTTCATTGTAAAGCTTATTCTTATATTTAGAGAAGTGTTAGTAGTCAAAGTCTAAACTCACTGAGAAAACTATTACAAAAAGATAATAGTGGGCATTTATTATATGTGAGATACTGTACTAAGGCCCTTACATGTGTTTTCTCATTTAATCTTTTCAGAAAGCTTATGTGGAAGATGCTATTATTGTCTCAATTAAAGCACTCTCCTTCTTAGTCACTTCCTCAATGAAAGGATAAATTCTTCTGAGTAATCTAGATAATTCCTGACTCTTTGTTATTTAACTATATAAGAAAGATTATTTTACATACAGCTTTACTGAGTTAACGTGCCTAAGCTGTGGAGTTCCTTCTATTACACAACACTTTAATTTATAGTAGTAAATTCTCCACTGGAAAGCAGGAGTAGTCTATAAACAACTATTAGGAAAAAGAAATGGGACAAGTGGCCAAGCTTATAGAAGGCATTTTGTTTTAAAATAAGAAGTAATGTTTGGGGTCCTAGGGGAAATAATGATTCAATTCAAAGTATTCAAGTGGTCCTTAAAAATATCAGATGTCTATGTAAGTCTTATCAGGGTCTGGCTCTGTGATCCTAGGCAAGTTGCTCAATCCCACTGAATATTCTTCCTCCTCTATAAATAAGAAGTAGATGATTTATCTACTTCCAAGAGTTATTGAGGGAAATAAATGAGAAAATGCACTAAGTGCTCAATCAATGTCAACTATAACAATTATAAAGATTATTCTTCTATTAAGATATCTAGCTTCATAGTTAAAGTTATGATTCTGAGACAGTACAGGATTTAAAGGATCTTCAGAGCCACCAAAGGATGATCATGGTGTTATATGCAGTGTCATTTTAATGTTAAGTATATTTTATAGTGTCCAAAGTCTTTGAAGATAGAATTTGCATATCTGGTTTTCCAATACCCAGAATATTCATTTACCCAAAACACTCTATTCCTAATCATAAATCAATCAATAGTCATATGTTGAAATTATACCACATGAAGTACTTTGCATTAAACACTGAGTGATAAAGAGAGTCATGCCTCTTCCTAAAAAGAGCAAGTGATCACGTGTGGAGTAAAACCCACAGGAAAAGATAATTGGGGTGGATGGACGACATTATGCATTTGTCCAAATTCATAAATGTATACCAAAATAAACCCTAATGTAAACTATCAACTCAGAATGATAAGGATGTGTTAGTGTGGGCTCATCATTCATAATAAATCTACCATGCTGATGGAGGGTGTTATACAGGCAAAGGAGATGCATGTGTGGTAGCAAGGGATAAGTGGGAAATCTCTATTCCTTTCTCTCAATTTTTCTGTGAATCTGAAACACTAAAAACTAAAGCCTACTTTAAAAAAAAAAAAAAAAAAAAAGGCCAGACAACAGTTTGGGAGAATATACTTGCAAAACATGTATCTGACAAAAGACTTTTATTCAGGATATGGATTTTAAAAAATTCATACAACTCAATGATAAGATTAAAAAGCTAATATGCAAATGGGCAAAATTTTTGAATATTTTTATAAATGAAGTATCAAGATAGCAAATAATACATGAAAAAAATGCTCAACACCATTAATCATTAGATAAATGCACATGAGAACAACAAGAAACTACTATCACCAGAAGAGCTAAATTAGAAGATTGCCCATATCAAGAGAAGGTGGGGCAACTAGAACTCTCATGCCTGCTGGTGGGAGTACAAAATGGGAGAGCCACAATAGAGAACAGTTTGGCAGTATCTTACAATTAACCAGGCATTTACCATATGACCCAGCACTTCCATCCTTATGTTATCCAAGAGGAATTAAAATGTATGTTCACACCACTAGTGATAGACAGCTTTTCAAGAGGTTTCCAGGGACAGGGCAGGGTGAGGGAAGGGTGGATTTCATAGTGACACAAACATTTGTTGATGGAAACGTTCCATATCTTGACAGTGGAAATAACTATATGACTATCACATCCATCAAAACACACCCACTGTGTCCTTAAAATTAATAAAAATTTATTGTATGTTAAAAGTATTTGTCGGGGCCGGGGCTCAGTGGCAGAGTGCTTGCCTAGCATGTGTGAGGCACTGGGTTCAATCCTCAGCACCACATAAATAAATAAAATAATTCATTTTTTAGTTCTAGACGTTCTGGTGGAATTTTTGGATCTTCAAGATATAGAATAATGTCAACAGCAAGTAGTGAATGTTTGAGTTCTTCTTTACCTATTTGTATTCCTTTAATTTCTTTATTCTGTCTAATTGCTCTGGCTAGAGTTTCAAGGATGATGTTGAATAGAAGTGGTAAAAGAGGACATCCTTGCCTTGTTCCAGTTTTTAGAGGGAATGCTGGTCTTGGGTTTTGCATATATAGCTTTTACAATGTTGAGGTATGTTTCTACTGTTCCTAGTTTTTCTAGTGTTTTGAATATGAAGGGGTGCTGTATTTTGTCAAATGCTTTTTCTGCATCTATTGAGATGATCATATGATTCTTGTTTTTAAGTCTGTTAATAAGATGAATTTATTGATTTCCATATGTTGAACCAACCCTTACATCCCTGATATGAAACACAGTTGATTGTGGTACACTATCTTTTTAATATGTTTTTGTATGCAATTTGCCACAATGAGAATTTTTTCATCTATGTTCATCAGGGATATTGGTCTGAAGTTTTCTTTCCTTAATGTGTCTTTGTCTGGTTTGGGGATCAGGGTGATATTAGCTTCATAGAATGAATTTAGAAGGGTTCCCTCCTTTTCTATTTTATGGAATACTTTGAGGAGTATTGATGTTAATTCTTCTTTGAAAGTCTTGTAGAACTTGGCTGAGAATCCATCTGGTCCTAGGCTTTTCTTGGTTGGTAAGATTTTGATGGCATTTTCTATTTCATTACTTGCAATTGATCTGTTTAAATCGTGTATGACCTCCTCATTCAGGTTGGGTAGGTCATATGTCTCTAAAAATTTGTCAATGTCTTCTATATTTTCTATTTTATTGGAGTATAAATTTTCAAAATAGTTTCTAATTATCGTTGTGATATTTCCTTCTTCATCTTGTATTTTAATAATTTGAGTTTTCTCTCTTTTTCTCTTCATTAACATGGCCACGGGTTTATCTATTTCGTTTATTCTTTTCAAAGAACCAACTTTTTCTTTTGTCAATTTTTTCAACTGTTTCTTTTGGTTTGATTTCATTGATTTCAGCTCTGATTTTAATTATTTCCTGTCTTCTATTGTTTTGGGTGTTGATTTGTTCTTCTTTTTTCTACGGCTTTGAGATGTAGTTTTAGGTCATTTATTTGTTGACTTTTTATTCTTTTAATGAAGGTGCTCAGTGCAATAAACTTTCCTCTTAGTGCTGCCTTCACAA
The DNA here is from genome assembly GCF_021218885.2 of Marmota monax. Classification (NCBI taxonomy): domain Eukaryota; kingdom Metazoa; phylum Chordata; class Mammalia; order Rodentia; family Sciuridae; genus Marmota; species Marmota monax. The sequence goes on along the minus strand of NW_026693726.1, from coordinate 5,650,604 downwards.
TGTCCCAGAGATTTAGATATGTTGTTATCAGTGTTCTCATTTACCTCTAAGAATTTTTTTCATTTCATTCTTGATTTCTTCTACTATCTATTCATCATTCAATAGTGTATTATTTGGTCTCCAATTGTTAGAGTAGCTTCTATATTTTACTTTATTGTTGATTTCTAATTTCATTCCATTGTGATATGAAGGAATGCAGCAAAGTAGCAGGATATAAAATCAACACCCATAAATCAAATGCATTCCTATACATCAGCAATGAATTCACTGAAAGAGAAATTAGAAAAACTGCCTTATTCACAATAGCCTCAAATGAAATAAAATACATGGGAATCAATCTAACAAAAGAAATGAAAGACCTCTACAATGAAAACTACAGAACACTAAAGAAAGAAATTGAAGAAAACCTCAGAAGATGAAAAGATCTCCCATGCCTCTGGATATACAGAATTAATACTGTCAAAATGGCCAAACTATCAAAAGTGTTATACAGATTTAATGCAACTCCTATTAAAATTCCAATGATATTCTTCATAGACATAGAAAAGGCAATCATGAAATTTATTTGGAAAAATAAGAGACCTAGAATAGCCAAAGCAATCCTTAGCAAGAAAAGTGAAGCAGGAGGCATCACAATACCAGAACTTAAACTATACTATAGAGCTATATTAACAAAAATGGTATTGTATTGGCACCGAAATAGACAAGTAGACAATGGTACAGAATAGAGGACACAGAGACAAACCCACATAAATATGATTATCTCATACTAGACAAGGATGCCAAAAACATTCATTGGAGAAAAGGTTGCCTCTTCAACAAATGGTGCTGGCAAAACCGGGAATCCATATGTAGCAAAATGAAATTAAACCTCTATCTCTCACCCTGCACAAAAATCAACTCAAAGTGGATCAAAGACTGAGGAACTAGAACAGAGACCCTGCACCTAATAGAAGAAAAAGTAGTCCCAAATCTTCACCATGTCAGCCTAGGATCTGACTTCCTTAATAAGACTCCTAAAGTGCAAGAAGTAAAATCAAAGATTGATAAATGGGATGCATTAAAACTAAAAAGTTTCTTCTCAGCAAAAGAAACAATTTGTGAGGTGAATACAGAGCCTACAGCTTGGGAGTAAATTTTACCACACGCACATCAGATAGAGCACTAATCTCTAGGATACATAAAGAACTCAAAAAGCTAAACTCCAAAAAAACAAATGGACCCAATTAATAAATGGGCCAAGGAACTGAACAGACACTTCTCAAAAGGTGATATACAATCAATCAACAAATATATGAAAAAATGTTCAACATCTCTAGAGATTAGAGAAATGCAAATCAAAACAACTCTAAGATTTCATCTCACTCCAGTCAGAATGGCAGCTATTAAGAGTACAAACAACAATAAGTGTTGGAGGATGTGGGGGAAAAGGCACACTCATACACTGCTGGTGGGACTGTAAATTGGTGCAGCCAATATGGAAAGCAGTATGGAGACTCCTTGAAAAACTGGGAATGGAACCACCATTTGACCCAGCTATCCCACTCTTCGGTCTATACCCAAAGGACTTAAAAACAGCATACTATAGGGGCACAGGCACATGTATGTTTATTGTAGCACAATTTACAATAGCTTAACTGTGGAACCAACCAAGATGTCCTTCAATAGATGAGTGGATAAAGAAAATGTGGTATATACACACAGTGGAATATTACTCAGCAATAAAAGAGAATAAAATGATGGTATTTGTAGGTAAATAAATAAAAATGGAGAATATAATGCTAAGTGAAGTTAGCCAATCCCAAAAAATTCCAAATGTTTTCTCTGATATAAAGAGGCTAATTAATAGTGGGGTTGGGAGGGGGAGCATGGGAAGATTAGACAAACTCTAGGTGGGGCAAAGGAGAGAGAGGGAGAGAGAGGGGCAGGGAGGGACAAGGGGATAAAAAAAAGATGGTGGAATGAGATGAACATCATTACGCTAAGTACATGTATGAAGAAGACACGAATGGTGTGAATATACTTTGTATACAAGCAGAAATATGAAAAATTGTGCTCTCTCTATATATAATATGAATTGTAATGCATTCTGCTGTGATATATAACAAATTAGAATAAAAAATTTTTAAAAAGATATGCTATGATAATTGCTAAATAGTGGTTGAAATAGGAACTAAAATGCAACTTGGAGAGAAAGAAGAGGAAGAAGAGAACTAGTACTTATTAACTTCTCTGTGCTTTTTAAACACAATAGCTAATCCTCCCACCAAAATATCTGAAAGATAAGTTTAACCAGTTTGCACTTTACAGAAGGAGTCTGACTCTTGAAATGCTAAGAAATATATACCCAGGTCACAAAAGAGTAACTGGTAAACTCAAGCCCAAGTTATCTCACTATGAAGCCCAAAAACTCACATGTGACTTAAATAAAGACACAAATGAGATAATACTTAAAACTCAACAAATGTCAAAATTAAACCATAAAAAAATCAGAACACCATTATAGTTCTAGCAGAAAGATATTAATTTGTGCAATATTGAGCTACTACATAAGAAATCTCAATATTAAGTCCTAATCTTTTAAAAAGAAAATCCTGAATTGTCATAGGAGCAATTTTCATAGCAAATTTACTTTTTTTTTTTTTTTTTGAGATGGGGTCTCACTATGTTGTCCGGGCTCATGTGATTTTCCTACCTCAGCATCCCAAGTAGCTGTGACTACAGGCAAGTGCCACCACACCCAGCTACAGCAAAGTACCTTAGAGATGTTGTCATAAATTTGCCATGCTAAATTTTCAAATTTACTCATACACTTTAATCAAGTCCTCAAGGACATTTCTAAAGTAATCTCATCACTAACAGAGCATTAATTCTGAGACCTGACTAGAGATAATACAGCTATTATGTAATATTTAATAGTCCAAAATGGGAAGTTAATATGGTTCTAAAAATACCAAAGAAACTAATACATAAAAACGTAAACTGTGATCATCAAAAAATTGCTTTTAGTTATGTCTAATTACCTCATACTCTTTGAAAAAAAGAGTTGTGCATTTTGTATCAGATATGGCCTGATGACAAAAATAAGCATCATTTGGTATTTGAGAGCTCTTCATGTTTTAACCTATTCTCAATGATGCAGATTTATCATCTTTTAAACTCCATCACTCATCCCATGACTGATCCAATCACTTAATTTTCAACTACTTTCAGGAAATTTCACCAATAAGTAAATATTCTGAGGATACGGGGAACAGATACTTACAAAAGCATTTCACAAATAATTCTAAGCTCCACCTAGAAGCCTAAGGTACTTAAACTACAACATTTACATAACATATGCACCAAGGTTTCATAACTGCCATATGTCTATGCAGCTCAGTTAACGGAGTTTGTGTAATGTATTCATCAGGAAGAAATCCTGGAAGCAATTTATTGTTTCTCCCCAAGAGAATGATCTTTACATTATCTAGCAAATGTGCACACATATACATACAACAACAACAAAGAAATTGAAAACTTGTGGAAAAGAGAGAACACTTGCATGTTTTTGGTGGGAATGGAAATTAGTACAGCCATTATGGGAAACAGTATGAAGGTTCCCCAGAAAATTAAAAATATGATCCAGTAATCACAATTCCAGATATAGATCCAAAGGAATAAAAATTAGCATGCCAAAAATATATCTGAACTCCTGTGTTCATTGAAGCCACAATAGCCAAGATATGGAATCAACCGAAGTGTCCATTAAAGGATGAATGAATTAAAAAATGTGGCATGTATGTGTGTGTATAATGGAATAAACATTGATCCTTTAAACAGGAGGGAATTCTATCAGTTCTGTCATTTGCATCAATATGGATAAGCCTGGAGGACATTAAGAGAAATGAACCAGGAACAAAAAGACAAATACTAAAGGATTTCACTTATATGTGGAATTTAAAGCATTTGAGCTCATAGAAGTAGAATATAGGATGATGGGTGCCAGACGCTGGAGGAAGGTGGGGTGGTCAGGGGAAAGGAAAATGCTGATCAAGGGATTTGGGAGGAATATGCTATAGTGATCTGTTTTGAAACAGCTAAAAGATTAGATTTTAAATGTTTTTATCACAAAAATAATGAGTATGTGAGGTGACAGACTTGCTAGACTGAATCATTCTACTTTGCAAACATACATCAAAATATCTCATTGTATATATTAGTGGTAACATATATAATTATTATTGATCAATTAAAATTAAATTTCAAAAAAATTAAAACATTGTTGCAAGCACTAGGTAAAAAGAAGAAACGGAGAGCTAAGGTGTGTAACTGATAATCTAGGACCCCTCAAAAAATCATCTTACCTAGAACTATCTAGATAATTGAGGAAAAATATGCTTATGTCAAATATTTGTTAAAAGATTTTACTTAATGAATACTTTGATTATTTCAACACTTTGTAACACTTTTAAATACTTTGACAACACAGGAAAGGTAGATAAAAGTCTTGACATCATGTAAGGAGTACTCAACCCAAGAAAACATGAGCTAAGGATCCATTCTTTGGACTACCCGTGCCTTGGGAAGAAAGAGTGATGATTCATTTAAAATGTAGTAGGATGAATTTGCAAAGCTGCCACCATGGGAAAAGTCCCTTCATGAACCAGGATTGAGTGACACCTGATTGTCCTCATTCCATCCCATCCCTATTAATGCAGTCAGAGTCCCACACCAGCACCTGAAGTGTGAATGACATCAGGAATTTTATGTCATTTCAACTTGTGGCATCTCACTCGAGGAACATTAACTTCTTCTTATAAAGAATAACTTTATTCTTTCTAAATCCTGATGCATTTCTGATCAATCAAAATGCAAACTTATACATCGTATGTCAGTATTAATTGACATGTCATTTTCATCCAGAAAGTACTTCTAATATATAACTTTTTCTTTATGCCACATGATCATCATTGTACTGGTCACTTTTCTGTCACTGTGATAAAAATACCTGAAAACACCAATTTATAAGGAAGAAAGGTCTATTTTGGCTCACAGGTTTAGAGGCTTCAGTCCGTGTCATCCGGCACCGTTGACTTTAGGACTGTCCTGAGGCAGAACATCCCAGGGGAGCACAAGATAGAATAAAGCTGCTCACATCATGGTGGCCAGAAGCAAAGAGAGAGAGGATAGGCTAGGGTCCCAGATGCCAGGCATCAGCAAGCACCATCTAGGTTAATCTCCCCTACCACTTTGAGGTTGAAATTACTATCACAAAGATGTTTTATCCAAGTTAATTTAAAAATACACTTCTAAATGATGGATCAAGCCCAATATCATTATTAGTCTACTCTCTCATTGAACTTATTTTGAACAATATTTCTAAATTTCTTTGATCAAAGTATTTTAATATCATGAGAAGCTTACATACCACGTCTAGAGATAGATTTAAAAGAGAAGGAAGAAAAATCACACAATTTCAAATTATTTCACAGGAGATTTAGGCAGCCACAGGGTCAACCCTTTGGTTACTTAGTCATTATGTTCCTTGGACCAAAATTATATTGACTATCATTCCACTGAGGCAATTTTGCTTTTTTAGGAAATGTCTACATCTCTTCTCATAATTTTGAAATTTGTGGCTACTCTGACTAGCAATACAAGGAAAAACTTGATTTGATAAAATAAAACACCATGGAAGGGTTCAGGTGTTGATTTTGAATTGCACAGTAATTTGCTGGGTATAGAATTATGATACAGAGATCTTTACAAATCTCATTACCTATCCAGGTCCACGATCCCCATCAGCAGCTTAAATGAATGGTTTCTCACGGTTTTTATCTACATTTACCCTCATCAGTTGAATTTGTTCTCATACAAACCATGCCAACTCCACTTAAAAATTGCCTACCCAAATTATAGCTGGTGAGGTTTTTATAAACATACAACCAAGAGTCACAAACATTATAATACATGAGGCTGGAATGATACAATAATAAGGCCCTATATCCCCAGTGAACAATTTTTTCTAACAACCTTGGTATAAACTAATTACACATACAATTATCATTTTTAATATTCATTTAGTTCAAACAATGAATTAGATATTATGATAATATAATGCATGAGCATTTTATTCTTTAAATAAGATGCTTTCCTACTGTGCATCTTAATTGTGGAACAAGGGAAGCGTTCTAACTAAATTCGTTGTTTTAGTATAATCTAAAATTATCTTCTCACAAAAGTGAACGTCCTGGCTATGGGAAAACCCTGGTTATTTCCCCAGAAGCAGAGCCTAAAGCAAGGATTTGAGGGCAAATTTTTTGTTATGGTTCCAGGCTACAAGCCTACTGTGTTTAGGAATGCCACACACCATATTGATTCATCCAAATACTATCTGTCTCTGAAATTATCCCAAATATATTTATTTATTTGCACACACATAATAATCTATTTCAGAACTCCGAATGTAAGTCCATCCCCCAAGAAATATTGTTTGTTCTCAAACAGTAGAAATTGAAACTGAGCCAGGCACTGTAGTGCATGGCTGTAATCCCAGCAGCTCAGGAGGCTGAGGCAGGAGGATTGCAAGTTCAAAGCCAGCTTCAGCAAGAGCAAGGTGCTAAGCAACTCAGTGAGACCCTGTCTCTAAATAAAATACAAAATAGTGCTGGGGATGTGGCTCAGTGATCAAGTGCCCCTGAGTCAATCCCCAGTACCCAAAAAGAAAGAAATTGGCCTAAGACATAACAGAGCACCTCAGCCCCAGAGCCTTCACCACCATACAGCAGAGTTGCCCTATGCCAATGTACAGAAGCAAGGGTGTCTGCATATTGTTAGCTTCTCTTTTGTCCTTTTATTTAATGATCTGTGAATAATTATGACCAGACTGTTCAAGGAAAAAAAAAAAAAGTATGAGGGCCCGGGTTGTGGCTCAGTGGTAGAGCACTTGCCTAGCATGCATGAGATACTGGGTTTGATCCCCAGCACCACATAAAAATAAAACAAATAAAATAAAGGTATTGTGTCCATCTACAACTAAAAAAAAATTTAAAAAGCAGTGTAACCGAAGAGGTTTTAAATGCCATTTACAAAAAAAAAAAAAAAAAAAAAATGCAGTGCTGAGCATGTGATAAAAAAAAAAGCAAGCCATTAGGGAATCATCCTGGAAGTTGAAAGACAATTAATTTTATGTCCCTGGAGGTATCATCAGGAGGTGCTCAAGGACACTGAGGATGAAGATCTGCTGGCCAGGGGACAAGTGAAAGAAGGCCCTTTGACTTCTGAGGCATGGTACACAGGACTGCAGCCCAGGAAGCCTGAGCAGCAACTGCCAAGTAGAAACCGAGAGAAGGAGGCTGAGGCAGGACTTCAGGGGAGTCAAAGAGAACAGGGTTGATGGCTCGTCTGCCATTGTAAGTCAGGGTGCTCCCTTCCACTGTCACTTACTTACATCATGTAAGAAGGAACAAAGGGATGGGACGTCCCTGTTCTCCCCTATTCTGCAGGCCATCACAGGGTACAGAGGTGAGGCTTTCTCTGCCCTTCCCACCAGCCCCATACCCTGAAGGTCCTCGGATTTCATCAACTTGCCAATTGTTCCTCACCTGCTGGGCCCCATCACCCTGTGGAGAGGGCCAGCCTTGGGTGTCCCAGGGTAAGTTTCAAGGATGCAAAAACTGGGACAAGAACCTAGACATAGCCAGCCCAACACGATCGCTCTGCAGGGACAGAGAAAAGGAAACGGGAAACCTCTGCAAAACCAAAATGGCAGCAGTCACTTTAGCACCAGTAGATGCTACAAAGCCAACGCATGCATGCGCTGAGTCAGGATGTGAGAGGTCTTTTTTTTTCCCCCCATTATATTACAGCCATTAACTATAATCCTATGTTTACTTATAAGAAAAAAAATATTTCAAATGTATGACATATAAAGATCATTGTCATGTGTAACTAATTAAAACAAATTTAAAAAATGAAATTAAGAAAAAGAAGAAAAAATATTTTATTAATGACATATATTTAATACATTAAAAATTGTCTGAGATATAGTGTCCCCGTCCTTCTAAACCTGCGGCTCTGCTCATTTTCCTTTGACACATGCAAAGCACCCCAAGTGCAAAGTCTCTATTAGGGACAGGCATCATGGCAATGACTGAGAAATGGCAACTTCCCTCAAGGAGCTCACAGCCCCGTGTGACGGCATCTGGGTCATTAACAACAGAAGAATCATATCTGTCACTGGGCATTTCCTAGATGAAGTTTATTTCATTTTAAAAATTCAATACTCAACAATTTAATGACCTTCTCTAATAAGTGAATTACCGAAGGCTTACTTTAAGAGATATTCAAGCAAATATCGATCTGACTATTAAAGGAAGCTCAGACTATCAGGATAGACAACATTATAAATAGTAAAGTCAAAAATAATGTCAACAAGGAAAATATCTAAACCGAAATTCTATCTTTACCTTTTTTTAAAAAATGGAAGTCTTGTGAGTCTAGGATCTATTTTTATCAAATATTATAAATACCCCATCTATTACCCATCTTCTTCCACAGAGCACAGGGGTATTAGGAATGTAAACACCCTAAGCACAGCACAGTGGGCACATCTGTAATCCCAGCTAGTGAGGAGGCAGAAGCAGGAAAATTACAAGTTCAAGGCCAGCCTCAGAAACTTAGCAAGAACCTGTCTCAAAATAAAATAAAAGGGCTGGGGATATAGCTCAGTATTGGAGTGCTTGCCTAGAATATGCAAGGCCCTGAATTCAATCTCAGTACAGAAAAAGCAAAATGAAGGAAGAAAAACATGTAAATACCCTCGGAAACATTATAATTTAGTTAAGGAAAGGAGATATGCACATAAAATGTTTAAATACATGGATTAATGCCAAATAAATACCAGAAAAATCACAAGCCAGTGCTGATTAATGGCCAAATGAATAAGGGTAGTATTACATTTTACCAAGAAAAAAATCATGAGCACTTCAGATAAGCATATATTTAAGCAAGATCTTGAGGAGGAATAAAATTTGGACACAAATGGGTCAGGAAGGCAAAGGCACTCATATACAAAACTGGAGGGAAAGACCAGAAATAAGATAAAGAGTGGATTATTTGGAATAGAAGAGAAAGAGTAAATGTGGACAACCTTCAATGTCAAGGCAGGAAATTGGAGTTTATCCTTAATAAGGAGGAACCTGAGGATCCCAAGAAAGTGTCTGAGCAAAGATATACAAACTGCTATTTTAAGAGTTTGGCATCACTATGAAAAGGATTTAAAAGAAGCCAGTGAACAAGAAAACCCAGGAATCTTCCCAGGTAGAAGGATCCCAAGTTCAAGGCCAGCCTCAGTAACTTAGCAAGACCCTAAGCAACTTAACAAGACCCTGTCTCCAAAAAAAAGAAAGAAAGAAAGAAAGAAAAGTAAAAAGGCCAGGGATGTGCCTCAGTGGTTAAGCAACCCTGGGTCCTAATACCTGATACAAAAAAAAAAAAGACTAAATCAAGAGGTTTTTTTTATTATTATTATTACTATTCCACCAACAATTCCTTAGACAGCACACTTGAAAAAGAAATTTCACTTGTTCTGAGATGTACTGTTTGTATTTTAATCAACTATGCACTTCATGAAAATGGAAATCTATGTTAAAATATTTTGCTGCAAAGTACATTAGCATAGATCCTAGTCTTTATACATTTCTTATTTTCTTTACCAACAAATTATGATTTAGAGTTTTACATTTCTCTGACAGATTTTATTTTAATTACTAGTCTGGGAAGTGTATGCATTTGCAAGCAACAAATAACCTAGATGGTGGCATCTGATGAATATATTTATGCACATCTTCCAACATTTTCTTCTACTTTAGCTAACACAGACTCCACAGTTAAAAAGATTGACAAAATCAGTAGTCATTCATCCAAAGTCACTCTCTCCCTTAGAGAGCAGGGGATGCAACCCCCTCATTTTAGTTCAGGCAATGTGGCCAGGTCCCACATAAACAAACCATTAGAGCAAAGCCACAAACCTAGTCTTCCAACCTTCAAACCCAGTGTACTTTCTACCACCTGTGTCACCTCAAGCCTGAACACTTTGCAAGTCAAGGAGTAAGACCCACTACGTCAATTTCCCAAGTGGGTTTCAAAGAATACTAATTTCTGAGATGAGGGTTTAAAAGCTTTGTGGTCATGTAAATTTGAGAAAACTAAGTATTTTATTCCTCTCCTGAAGTTTGACAATGGAGATCAGCACACACAAAAAAATTGCTATAATTTGGGTATACTTTGTCCCCTCAGATTCCTGTGTTGGAAACGTGGCCCTCAGTGTGGTGACAGGGAGGTTGTTATGTCACTGGAGGCACTGCCCTTGGAAGGGATTAAATGGTTCTCACTGAATCCCAGCAGGGCTCCGGTTTTCTGTCTCATCATGTGACCTCTCCCTCTCATACACACACCCACCATGTCATCTGCCATGAGGTGATGCAGCCAAGAGGGGCCCTGGCCAGAGCTGTAGCATGTAGTTTGAGTTTTCAGCTTCTAAAGCTGTCAGCTAAATAAATCTCTTTTCTTTATGTTACCCAAGTATTTGTTATAGCAATAGAAAATAGACTAATACAAAAGGCTAAAGAAAAAGTTTAATGTTGAGAACAGCATTTCCTGAACTCATTTGGTCAGAGGAACGTTTTTTGTGTGTGACTCTTATAAATGTTCTGTACCTTCTCTGACCACTCTCCCTCCTCTTTTCCTTCTACTTCCAGTAAAATGAGATTCCTTCCTCCAGAGTTCAAACACACCCCGGAATCTTCCCACTCCAGGCTCTTAGACCTACCGTCTCTCCCTAAGGGGCTTGACTCTTCAAAGCAATCTTCCCTGACCACCACTCTCCTACAAGGGGTTCTACTTTTTCTTTTTCTTCATAGCCCTCATTCAATATCACATGATGTACTGTCTGCCTCTTGCACTAAAATAGAGGCTCCTGGAGACAAGAACTTTGTCCTGTGCGTCACTATAATCCCAGCTCCTGAAACACTGGGAATAGGAGTGCACTAAATGTTTGTTCAGTCAATGAATGAATAGACCAATGAATGCAGTCCATGAAACCAGTGTTCTGTAGAACATGGAGCGTTGCTGCCATACCAAGACAGCAGAAATGCACTCATTAGAAATGCCACTCCCCAGGCCCCACCCTTGACCTACTGAATAGACCCACAGGACTGAGCCCAGCAATGTGGGTTGGAACCTCCAGGTGATTCTGATGCTCACCAGTGTTTCAGAACCACTGGTATAAATCATCTTTAAGATAAATCCAGCCCACAAAAGTCTAGAGTTCTTTTATTAATGAGCAATTCTCTTAAGGTGCTTTGAGCATTTCACAGGGAGATGGACTAATTTCTCAAGTTTCCTTAGGGTCTTAAGATTATATTATATGACAACATACCACTTGCCCCTCCAGTAACAACAAAACTCTAATTAACACACGATGTCCCACTGAGAATTAATCAGCTTAACAGCTACCCCAACACACTTGAGGGCCATTTTACTATCTGCTATGACTAAGAAAACTCAGTTACCCTCAAATTAAAATTCTCTAATGAAGGTTACATTCATCCAAAATAAGAAACAGCCACACACACACACACACACACACACACACACACACACCTTTCTCACCATGAATTAATCACTTGATTATATTCCCAATAATACTGCAGAAAACTCAGTTAATTTTAATATTAGGGAATAATCTGGAGGATATTTTGTATGCACTCATTTTTATCTATTTTTACTTTCTGTTGACTGAAAATGGACAATGAGATAATTTTTGATTAAAAGAAATCACTGGAAAATGTCAAGCAAGCAAGCACATAGAATACCAAAAGCCTGGGGCATAAGGATCGTTTACAAGTCACAGTGCCTTGTAAGGCCTTCGACATCCTGGCCCAGGCACACTGCCATGTTCGTGCAGAAAGATGCTCTGCTCTGCTTTTCACACTTCCCCATAATCTCCATTTCCATCATACCCCTCTCTGCCTTTCTGGCCCAGCCCACTCCTGTCCCTCAAACAAGAGGGAGTCAAGACAACAGCAACTACCATGCCAGGTAACAAGGCTGGGTCCCTCTTAGGAGTATGACAGCATCAATGACAGGACTGGCCACCAGCAACAGAAGCAGCACTGACTTGTGCTGCTGTCATCTTATTTGTGTGTATTTCGTCTCCTGAGATAATCTCTAGTTTTAATAAAAGAATAAGACTGGGACTTCAACATTGCTGCATCCTCCCTGGCCAAACCTCCAGAATCTGCCATCTCACATCTTTGGTTTGTCCCTGGGCTTCAGTGATATCCAAAACTCAAGTTGAAAGATCATCTTTTTGGTTCTCAAGGAATTCTACTAGTCAGGTAGAACCCAAGCTCACCTCCTGATCTTCCTATTGAGAAGAGAGGTGAGAGGTAGAAATTTGCATGAGCAGCTAGCGAGTAATTTGAGGAGATGGAATCTTGACGATAGAAAGGGTGGGGGGGGTGGTTGATCAGGAGACACTGCAGTACCTTCTTTGCAGAAGCAGGTCAGAGACCCGGTGAAAGTTTAAGTCTGGCCAGGAATACATAAGACTCTCAACAGTCCTCTGGGACTAGACATTAAAATTCCCAAGAAAGAAACTGGGCACAGGGGCTCATACCTGTAATCACAGCAACTCAGAGCTTGAGACAAGAGGATTGTGATTTGAGGCCGGCCTCAGCTTCATAGCAAGACCTTATCTCAAGAAAAAGAAAATTCCTAAGAAAGGATGAAAGATGCAATCAGGTTTGGAAGCAAAACATTTCTGATAGGTTCCAAGATCTACACCTTAAAAAATCAAGCAAGCCATGGGTTTCTTGTATTTTCTGCGTTTATTTCCTGATGTTCTGTCTCAGTATTCGTGAATGTCTTTTGCAAGGTGCACCTCTTCACATGCCAAAGCAAAACAAGGGAAGGGGATGATCTGCTCCATGGTCACCAGCATCCCAGGTACGAGGCTACACTCCACCCTTCCTCAGGGAGAAGTATGATATTAGTGCTGTGTTGTGGTTTGGATGCAAAGTGTCTCCCAAAAGCTCACAATTGAGACAATGCAAGAGGGTTCAGAAGGGAAATGATTGGGTTATGAGAGCCTTAACCCAATCAGGGAATTAATAACCTGGTGGGATTAATTGAATGGTAACAAAAAGCAGGTAGGGTGTGACTAGAGGAGGTGGGGCATTGGGAGCATGGCTTTGGGATATATCTTGCAAGTGGAGCGCTCTCTGTCTCTCTTCTTTCTGATCATCATGTGAGCTGCTTCCCTATGCCACATTCTTCCACCATGATGTTCTGCCTCAGCGGGAGCCCTGAAGAATGGAGCTGGCTGTCTATGGACTAAGACCTTGGAAACCATGAGCCTTCAAATAAACTCTTTCTCCTCAACAATTGTTCTGGTCAGATCTTTTAGTCAGAGCAGTGAAAAAGCTGGTTAAAACATGCTGGAATAAAATTGAGGCATCTCAGGCAAAAAAGGAAGGTGAGCCTGTCTGTCAGAGTCCTCTCCATGAGGTCCTCACCCCTCCTGCATAGAAACCTTGACACTTCTGACTTTAAGGTGAGCCTTCCTGGTCACTCATGGCTTTGCTAAGAGAAATGTGTTCATTTCTGGATGCTAACATCTCCTCACCAGAGAATAACGGTTGTCACTCAAGCTCTGGTCCAACCACAGGGATCAACCATTGGGCAGAAAAGGTGACAATCAAAACTTAGAGTTTGGTTGAGTGCACAAGCCAAACCTAAGAGCCACTATTCAGGATCCTGTCCTGGTTCAAAGTCTTGACCATTGGGTTTTCATGCCATTGTGCATGATGTTCCTCCCTGAAACTGTGATATAAAGTCAGCACATCAGCCTTCTGATGTGGGGGTGGGGTGGCTACAAGAATCAATATTCAGGACATTATCTATTGAAGCACAAATTGACAAGTTGTGTTCCAAAAGATTACTTGTCACTAGCCACAGCCTATACTGCTGGACTGCTCGTAACCAACCTTTCTAAAATACAACTTGGAACAAGAGGATTTCTAAAGCAAACAAAAGAAAGAAAGAAAAAATAAAACTCTCACTGGTAAATCCCAGTAACTACTCCGTGTTCTCAAATATACTGCCACCAGCTTCCCAGAAACTCCCAAGAGAAAGCACCTCCTGGTTCCTTTTCCCCAAGACACAAATTGGCTTTTGATAGACCTCCATGACCCCAAGAAAAGAGCTATTTCTAGTTCCATAGATCAAATCACTCAAATACATTAATTATATGCTAAATGTATTTAAATTATATTACAACTAGGCAGAAGGCAGAGACACAATGAATTCTAGTGTGAAGAATATTGGTGCTAATTTTCATGAAATTTCCCATAGACATAAAGTTACAAAATACCTTAGATTTTGAACCCAACCCACAACAATCAAACTTAGCAGTTGGGCACAGGGGTGCACTCCTATAATCCTAGAGGCTCAGGAGGCTAAGGCAAGAGGATTGCAAGTTCAAAGCCAGCCTCAGCAACTTATTGAGGACCTGTCTCTAAATAAAATACCAAAAAGGGCTGGGGATGTGGCTCAGGGGTGAAGCATCCCTGGTTCAATCTCTGATACCAAAAAAAAAAAAAACAATCAACATAGCATGCAGTGTTATACACCAGTTTCCCTCATTTAATACACCTTCTGAGAAATGGGAACAAGTTCCAGAACAGAACTGAGAGGCCCAGAGCTCTATATCACAGAAGTTTGAGAAATGTAGAGGAGCTACTCATGGCAGATGAGAAGCAAAATAAAAGAAGCCACAGTCCCTCCTTTGAACAGAAACTTGTCTCTGGCTAGGATTTCTGCAGGACAATCATTTCCAAACCTGAGAGATCAATGAGATCATCTATGAAGGTTTTATAAAGTACACATTGTAGGATTTGATCACAATCTACCAAATTAGACCTCCCAGAGTGGGCCCAGGAGTCTGCATTTTGAAAGATGCTTCTCGGGTGATTCTGATGTTCCACTCTGGGGCTTGCCATATCAGAATCATGAACCAGCATGCCCAGTTCTCAAAGATCCTTTCAGCCTTGGCTCATGCATTGTTTCCTCTTAAAAGATCTTCCTGTCTAAGCATCCCTTCCCCAAATGCAACGCTATTTGTAGCACTGTCCCTGCTGTGTAATTATTTATTGGTTACTTATCTATGGTTTGTCCATCCCTGGAAGTCTGTAATTTCCATGAAGCCCATCCTATTCCTGCCACACCCCAGCATACAGCTCAGAGCATGCATGCATCACCCTTGATAAATGAAAACACATGGTCACCATGAATCTCATTTCATCTTATTGCCACATGTATAATACAGGTGGAGCACAAGTCGTTATTCCCAAGTTGATGAAATAAACCAGAATATGAGTGTCTCAAGGTCCCAAAGAAGCAAGTGGCAGAAGCAAGTCTAATACCCAGGCTGAGGCTTCAGGCTCCACCTCCATTCCCTTTCCATTGTCTCATACTACCCTCTCCCCTTCAAAGAATATCAAAACTTGGCTTTAGTTTATTAATATTAAACTCACAGAAGAGTCAGCACCTGTGTCTCCAAGTCATTTTTATTTGTGTGAGAAGCAACTGTGCAATTTGGAAACATAAGCCCCTGAGGACAGAAAAAAACCTCGAACACATTCTATTCCTTTAACAAAGAAACAAGTAACTCACAGAGGGTGGGCAAATGGAAATGCGTTAGAAAATTCTAGCATCATGAATTCTAGTAAAAAGCAGACGCATGATACAATGGGAAGACTATTTAGTTATGAAGCAACTTCTCAAAAAAACTGCTAGTAAAAGCATCTTTAGCCAGAAAGAAAAGAAAAGCTCATTCAGTTGAAACTTGGAGTACAGAGGGAAGGCTAATGAATTAAATATCAGGAGTTTGCTCTAACCTAAATAATCTATAAGAAACTAAAAGGGATATTTAAAAAGAAGAAATTCGGCAATTAAATGGATAAAAACATAATAATCACATTAAAATGACTGAACTGGCTGTTAAAAATCTGATTTTAACAATAATGAAATTAGGGGCTGGAGATACAGCTCAGTTGGTAGAGTGCTTGCCTCGCATGCACAAGGCCCTGGGTTCAATTCCCAGCACCACCAAAAAAAAAAGGCAGGAGAACAATAATGAAATTAGAAAGTCATCCACTAGGGAGTAGCAATACTTTGTTAACACAGTCTTTGATATAATTGCTCAATACCCGGAAAAATTATATTTTATCACAACAGTAGGTTTGTGTTGTACAAAGGCACAAGGGGAATTGGTTGCTACCTATTAGCACACTGGCAATTAATTTTTTTTTAAAGAAACCAGTGAATTTTCCTAATTATATTGACACACAAAAAAAGTATGTCTAATGAAAATCTCACAAAAGAAAGGATAGTAACAAATTAGGTAATAAAACCAGCAATAAAATATCTGGCCATTTTAGAAGGGGAAAAAATGGGGTTTTATTGAGTAAATTAGCAGACATAGTAACCTCAGAAAGCATTTGGCTGTAGGCCTCCCAGGGTCTTCTCTGAAACATTAATTCAGATTGACTCACATTAGAGCAGTCAAAAGACTTTAAATCAGTAGGAGTAAATTAAAGCAAAGGGTAATAATCAACCAATAATGTTCTAAGAGGTAGGGAAAGTCCCAGTGGGAGCCTACAGATTCGGTAGTAAGCTTGAAGTGTGACATTGATGAAAGGATTAATAGCCCTCAAATTAAAATCCCAAATGATGCCAAATAAAAAAAAGGAGAAGTAAAATCAAAAAGGAGAAAGTCATTTATTGGCCCAATTTTGTGATCAGTGAGAATAAATACCCAGAATTTAAATATACATTAACAGATGGATAATCCCTTAAGAGCTCATACAAAGTATAAATTTTACTTATCTTACCTAAAAAAATTCAGAGTAAAGCAAACAACTTTATTGTAATATTAGAAATTCACTTTTCAAGCTTGCCCTAGCTGCTAGAGAAGCTGAGGCTGGAGGATTCCTTCAGCCCAGAAATTCCAGGCCAGCCTAGGCAACATAGTAAGACCCCATCTCAAAAGAAAGAATTCACCTTTATCTTCCCACCCTCAAAAAATAATGGATTCTGGGACTGGGGTTGTGGCTCAGTGGTAGAGCACTTGCCTGGCATGTGTGAATCCCTGGGTTTGATCCTCAGCACCACATATAAATAACCAAATAAAGTAAAAAATACATTGGCAACTAAAAAACAACTTTTAAAAAAAATTATGGATTCTAAGTTTTTATGTTTGCCTTATCCATTTTTCTTAAAACAAGGCAAACTTACAGATTCAAAAATGAGTCAACATCATCTGAAAACAACTGATTAAATAAAATGTACAATAATCGACCTGTACTTTTTAGGTCAATAATTCATATCGATTGACAACTTATCTTTTAAATATCTAAAAGGACATCAACACTTTTTTATCCTAAATATAACTGCCACTAATACAAGTGTGAACATTTTGTTTGGCATATAAATTTTTTAAAAAATAAAAAGGGATAGAGCTGGGCATAGGGGTGCACACTTGTAATCCCAGCAACAAGAGTGAAACAGTAGGATTGAAAGCTTAAGGCCAGCCTGGGGAACTTTGTAAGACCCTGTCTCAACATTTTTAAAAATAAAAAAAGAACAAGCCATCTATCAGAACGTAGTCAGATTTGCCAAAAGAAAATGTGAAAAGCCATAGAATCATTTGAGTCACTTAATATCAACTTAGTCAGAATATTCAAACACACTGCCTTCCCAGGGTTATCTATAAGATGTTAATTATAATTACCATACCATCATTATTATGCCATGTTAATTATTATTATCACTATCATTGTTATGCTATCTTCCACACATTGAGATATGTGGAAGGTTGGGGAATGAGAGTGCAGTTTTGTCTTTGCAATGAGAAGGTTGAGCATTGCTCCTATTACCCTTCTTCTGGCAATCAACAGCATCATCTGCAAGCTGACAAGACAAGCGCAGAGCAGCGCAATGTGGGACACCACTCCAGTGACTGACTCACAGATAACTCATGCCCATGATCACAAGTCTCATTAATATCGGGCTATGCCTGAACAGGAGGGTTCACCAACTACAAACACAAGATGACCCCCACCACGGATTACACTGTGTACAGTGAAGTACGTGAGTGTGGTTTACCTGTCTGAACTCCACACCAGGACAGGGGGGGTTCCAGGGCTCTACACCCAGGAACGGGTCTGAGAGCTTGAGAAGCCACTGCACATAGTGGTACCAGCCAAGCTGCAGGTCAAGGCAACAGAAAGCAACATTCAGCAGCCTGGAAAAGTCACAGTTAAGATCCCAAGGAAGCAGCCCAATAGAATCCTCAGGGACTGGGCAGGGAACAGGAAGTGAGGCTCTAGGCAGTGAGCATAATTGTGGGGATGGCAGATAGATTAGGACAGAGCCAGCCGTGGACAATTGAGATAGGCAGAGATTATCTGAGACCCTTGAAAGGTGCTACTAGAGTTACCTGTAGCCTTAACCGTGGCTAGGAAGTGAGCTGGTGGGGTCCTGTACCAGACAGAAGAAAGCCAAATCATTACAAACACTGAGAACTTGCTGATAAAGAGACATCATGGAGCTGGTACGGGGCACAGGCCTGAAATCCCTGGCTTGGGAGGCTGAGACAGGAGGATCCTGAATTCAAAGCCAGCCTCAGCAAATGCGAGGCACTAACATCATGGCATGAATCATAAGGGTCACTGATAGGAATCCAAACTCTATTTCAGACATCACTTTCAAACCCTTTAAGCAACCCCTTTTATAAGAGTAATTAAATAGAAAAAATTGATTACTTGAGTTCTTTTCTCTGTCCATGTGAAGTCTGAATGGATCACCAGTGAATGGACAATAAACTGACTAAAGTTAGACAAAGAAGGAGGAACAAGAGGCTTTCATGATAATCTATAAATTATTACTTGACCCTGAAAATGTAAGAATTAGAAGAAATTTAAAAATTACTACTCCAGCTATGGTGAGATCAAGTCATATTTCTAGAGGACAGTCCAAAAATGTTACACAGCTATTTCTTTTATTTCGCCTTCTATACCTTCAACTCTAATACACACAGATGCTCACGTGACCAAACACGGACCATGCACCCTCTAAGAGAGACATGAAGCAAGAAGGCTCATTCTGTTTGTAGGACCTTGACCCTCTGCTTCTTTATATAATCCCATTCATAATAAACCAAACAAAGCAACATATCAGGGGGTGGATTACCCATGAAGTCGAAGACAAATCCCAGGAACCACAAAGGTTCTGGAATTACCCTCATGCAATCAGATTTTGCTGATTAGAGACCTAGTCCAAGAATTGTAAGTCTTGCATAGGACAGAAAAGGCATAAAAACAGCTTATGTGTTTAGGGCTAACTCTCTATGCTTCTTAGCAATTAAACTTGATTATAGCCAACAGCTCCCATCATAATTATCAGAAGCCCATAGCAAGAGCATCTCGTTAGGAAGCTATTTATAACCTGAAAGCTTTGTCTTCTTTCTCCCCAGGAGAACTCTTCATTTGGAGTGAGGATATCATCAGATACCCCAGGCACAATGAAGAACAGACTCCGTGCATCACTGGGGATGGAGGTGACGGATGCCTGCAGAAGAGGGGCCACCCAGGCAAGAACACCCTAATGCAATGAGATCCATAAGGCTTGTACCTTCTGGCTCAGAGTCAGCTGGACACACAGCATCCTGAGCAGGTGTGGTCAACATAGGTACATTAAATTCAGCTTGTGAGTCAGCCAACCCATTCAGAAAAGCCACAAGAAGAGTTGTACCTGCCAGCTGCAACGAAAGCTAACACCCCTCTCTTCCTCAACAGGATTAATTGGGGGGTGGGGCGGGGGGAGTGGCCACTTGGAACTGAACCCAAGACCTCCCACATGCTAGGAAAGTGTTCTATCCCTGAGTTACATCCCCAGCTTTTTTTTTCTTTTTTTTTTCTTTTTCTTTTACTTTGAGACAGTCTCATTAAATTGCAGAGCCTAGCCTCAAACTTGTGATTCTCCTGCCTCAGCCTCCCAAGTAGCTGGGAGTAATGATGAGCCACCTGGCTCTATGATTAAAGTAATGACAGCCCACATTTTTGAGTGTTTAATCATATGGTAAGCCAAGCACTGTCTTAAAAACATTGCACACCTTAACTCACAATGGCTCACTTTGATCTCTGTGCCAATAAAGTCATAGAGAGGTCACAGAACCTGCCCTGGTTTATACCACTGACCAGGGCAGAGCTGGGATCCAAGCTCTGAGTTAGCCACAAGATTCAACTACCTCACATATGGTATAATCCACATTTATAACTCAGGAGGTCTAGAAGAAGTCACATAGAGTTCTAAGAAAACCCTTGAGACCCTCTAATTCAGTTCCATCTGTTCACAAATGCAAAACCTGAAATCCGGAGATGTCCCATGACATTGTCCTATGAAGGTCACTCAGCTGAAAACCATCTCAAGACATCAGAAATAAATGGGGCTAAAGAAATCATCAAATTAGTGTGTATGTACAAATATATAACACTGAATCCCTCTATTAATTATAATGCACCAATAAAACCATGAATGAAAAAGAAATCATCAAACCAGATTTTAATATCTTGAGGATCAGAAGCTGCTTCTTAGGGTTAGTTTTAGAAACACAGTATTATAGTGACTGCCTTCTCTCACTGTTCCAGTCCCTTACCAAGTTTTTACAAACCAGGGATTCCATTAGAAGCCATCTTTTACAGAAAAGGAAACTAAGGATCTGAAAAGTTATGTGATTTGGTCAAAGTCATGTCAGAAATTACACTGGAGTTTGTGTCAAATTACAAATTAACAATCGGGTGTGATGGTAGATGCCTGTAATACCAGCTACTTAGGCGGCCAAGGCAGAAGGATCAAAAACTCTAGGCCAGATTGGGCAAGAAGCAAGACACTGTCTCAAAATAAAAAACAAAAAGGGCTGGGGATGTAGCTCAGTGGTAGAACACTCCTGGGTTCAGTTCCCAATGTTGAAAATTTTTAAAACCCAAATTAACCAGAGATAAATGTGTATTATGTGTTTCATATATAATATATATATACATATATGTGTATGTGTGTATATATGTGTGTGTATGTGTGTGTGTATCCATCTCTACAAAACTGGATGACCTGCCAAGTTTAAGTCCTAATAAATTATTTCCAAGGCCATATGAGTCTCATATAAATGAATAAATAAGTGCCCCATCAGAATTCATTTAATCCATATGAGGGTATTAAAGACCTCTCTCTCTGACAACAATGGCTCTAGGACCTAAGAGACTTTGCAAATGGAGATTATTAGTCCAATCACTACACATTGATCGGAAATTGATTAAAAGCCAGGAAATTTTAAGATCTGAGATAGTCCACATAGTCTTCTTCATTTAAATTTCTCCCCTCTCCTTACTCAAAACAAAAGCATCTTAAAACTTGTATGCCTTTCATAAGAACTTAGGACAGGTTTTATAGAGGAGAACATTGCACACCCAAGACACTGAACCCAGAAAATGCCATCCATCGCTCCCCATCTTGCATTTACCATTGCCCACCACCAATTCTAATTAAAGAAACTAAGGCAAATTTTCTTTTGAGCATTTCACAATCATGAAATAAATGAGGATATTTTAAAGAGCTGCAAGACCAAATTTTAGAATCATCATTCTAAGATTTATATATCTTTTGTTTACATAAGTCTTTCTCACAGATAATTTTTCAGACTTTTCTCAGGAAGATTTTTGCATCTTGTTAAACACTGCTGCTGTCCTGCACCTAAAGAGAAGCCATTAAAATGCAGTGCAAATCAGGACACGTTCTTCTTTCAGCCGAGATTAAACACCAGAGACATAAGCATATTTCTAGGCAAATATCTTTCATTCAATAACATAAAGAGACTTTGGAAATGCGGATTGTTGGCCTCTCAATATGCATTGATCAGAGGTTGGTTAAAAGACAGGCTGTTCAAGATCTGTGATTCATTCCACCTAGTTTTGTTCATTTCAGTTTCTCCCTTCTTCTTACTAAAAACAAAGGCATCTTAAAACTTCTATGACCTTCATGAGAATTCAAGACCAAAAACACATTAGGAAAAACACCTGACAAGACCAAATATTATTATTATTAAAGTAATAACTAAGAATATAACTGAGAATTCAAACATGTTTGGAAGTCAGGAACTGTATGATTCAATTCCAGACACTTGCAAATTATGTAATTTCATTCCACTGAGAATATTAATTTCATGAATATGCTTTTTACTTTTACACAAGAGTAACCTACACCTGCCTTTCTCAGTTATATTCGGTAACAGGGATTAGCGTTTTTACAGGGTGACAGTTTCACAAGCAATCAAAACTCCCAGAAGGGGAAACAGACTCCAATTTACCATCAGGTGATATGCAGCTGCCGGGAAAAGGAGCAAAAGGAATGTCTGATTCCCCAGGGACACCTGTCACTCAGCAACAGGGCTCAAATCACCAAGGGCTGGAGAAAGTACTCAAGCGACATGCTTCTGACAGCTCGAAGAAGAGTAAAACAGGCTGCAAATCCTCTTCAGAACCGAGTCCCACATTACAGAAAAAGACTACATCAAGTCAGGACAGAAAAACATAGAACTAAAAAACTAGGGAGTTTAAAAGGCAAGGGGTCTAAGAAAACTCCTTCCTTTATAGAGACTGAAATTTTAACACTCAGCCAAAGTCACAGCAGAAGTTGATGAACTTTTTTTCCCTGTCCTCCCCTCTCCATAAGGTCCATGTTCAAAGCTTCTTCAGTTTTGCATAAAGACTTGAGCCCTGCTTTCACTGCTTTTTAGATGACCTTGAGAACATCACTTAACCTTCACTTATCTATAACATAGGGGAGGGGAATAGCTGGGGCTTGGAGTTGTACAATGCATAAAATAAAAATGAAGTATTTAGCACAATGTCTGGCATATTTTAAACACTAAAAATATTTGCTGTAAAAACAATTCTTGTTAGACTTCCCCTTTGAAACCCATTTGATTTTTTTTTTAATTAAGCTCTCATCTATTTTTAAGAGAAAGTAGGTCTTATGACTGTGCCTTAAATCCACCCCACATCTCCTCTGGAGGGCCAATTATTTGACTGATGAGCTCTGTTTAGAATGCTGATTAATTGCTGCATAGTTTTCCAGAATTTCTTGCCTCCATGTTTTCTTTTACTGAAGTCACCACCACCACAAGAGAGTTCATATATGGGGGGGACATCCCACTTTCCTTAGTTCACATACACACACACATACACACACTTACATCAGGATTATAATATTCCCAACTCCAAGAAGATGATCCAGAAGATTTCTACAATTAAACTCATCTTAAGTTGATGGGAACTAAGTCACCATAGAAACCAAAAAGCCTTGAAAATCTTTTCACCCTCTAAAAATAATACACTATAGCACATTATACATCTCCTATAATCTTCTAATAGCACACTATAGTATAGCCACTACAGTACCTAATAAGCAAAGATGCAGAAATGAGTAATGCATAAATAATTTCTGTTCCCTATCTCTTGCTCGCTAGAAAACCTTTCTATTTACAAAAAACTTTTTCCCCCCTGCGTCTCCTCCATTCGCATGTTCAATACTTTTCTGATTCTACAATCTGGAAAAGTTTCAAGATACAAGGAACTCAAGATACAGAGTAATTTGAAAGCTTAATTAGAAAGAAGTTTAGAGCATCACTATTAATAGATCTTTGTTGGATAATTATTTGACAGGGGTAGGAGTTCTCCTGGGCACTGTAAGATATTTATCAGCATCTCTGGCCTAACCATCACTAAATGCCAGTGGGCCCTCTCCAAGTTGTGATAATCAAAAATGACTCTAATGCTGCCAAAAGTTCCCAGGGGAGAAGGGCAAAATTCACCCTGAGAACCACTGGTTTGGAATGACAAGAAATGCAGTTTCCCATGGGAACTGAGGTTCAGAACCTGCAGTACCTAAAAATTGCAAAGTTTTGGAAAAGGACCACCAGGCAGCTGTGGAATCCCCATCTCTTTTACTGTGTGGAATCCCCGTCTCTTTTTCTCCAGCAAAGAGGAAGTGAAAACACAAGGCACACGTACAAACTACTTGCAGGAGCAACCAACACAGTAGAACACGATGATTCCCCACAGTCTCTCCTCCAAAGAGGCCAAACTCTTTCCCCAAATACCCATGTACCAGTCTTCACCATTAGTTCTCTCCCAGAAGGCTTTAGTACTAAAACATCTGCTCTAAAATCCACATTGCCTCCTTCTTTCCAAATCCCTCTCTCTCCTTTTTAAAAACACACTCAAAAGCAATGAAAAAACCCACACTTGATAAGAAAATTCTCACAGTTGAAAAACACACACACATTATTTTCCTTTCCTGTCCAATTACCATTTCTACAATTGGGGCTGAGTGAGAGGAGACATCTCAGGAGACATCTTGGCTTGAACCCTACTGCGGGAAAGAACCTCAACCCACTGGGCTAGCACATCCCTTTTCTGTCTGATCATTCTTTGCAATTGAAAAACTTTTTTGATTCTCATTCTCCAGAACTATTTCCAATACAGATATCACATTTATCTAACACCAAGTTCAATTCACTGCTGACATTTCTAGATTGTCAAGAAAGAGAAGACGCATAGTGTGTGGGTTTGGTTATATTTCCCCTTCCAAGGATCACACAGCTTGTAGACTCAACTCTGACACAAAAGCTCCACTCCCAGAGGGAAAACCAACAACACAGAGTCTCCACAGCGTGGGGAGGAAGATGGAGAAAGTGGTGCTTCCTTTGGTTCATATCCAAATGGACACCATTTGCTCCAGGTCATTTCTGTCACTGATCTCATTAGTGATTCACAATATCACTCAACTGTGGGATTCTAAGGAGTAGCCAAAGTTTAAGTTTAGCCAGAAGTAGCAAGTGACATCTTGCTTTTGCAAATGGTTGCAATCAGCAGCTGGTTTTACCAGTGGTGGTTCCATCCCCAAACCCAGAGCAAGACTTCGGCCCTGGCAAAGAATGAATGTCTATGGTCTTTTGAATCTTCATGCTCAAAATGTGGTCATTCAGCCAACAGAAATGGGCTCACCTAAAAGTATATTAGAAATGTAGAATTTCAGGCCTGACCCAGACTTAACAGAATCTGCATTTTGACAAGACTCCCTGGTGATTGATGGGCACATTGAAGATTCAGAAGGACCACTTCAGACTACAGAAATAATAAAATTCATAGCAAAATGAGAGGAGATATCAATAAACTCATGCTTAAAATTGTATGACACATATATATCTATATGTGCATATAGATATATTTAATGCTTATATTATTATAAAATTTTGGTGAAATAGAACTTAAGTAATTTCAAACCCATTCTACCTCTGAGTAAATGTTAAAAAAAAAAAAGATGGAGTTACCAAATGGGATTTACTTTGAAAACAATAATCCATCCAGACTTCTGTATCCACGTGTCCCTCATCCACAGATAAATGTATTTGTAGTTTAATATGTACAGAATCGGCAGATTCTGTATCCACAAACTGAACCAACCACTGTTTGAAAAATTTTTAAAAAAATTGTGTCTGTACTGAACATGTTCAGACTTATTTTTCTGGTCATTATTTCTAATACAGTATAACAGCTGTTTACATTGTATTAGGTGTTACATGCAAATCTAGAAGTGATTTAAAGTATATGGAACAAAATAATTTTTAAATAAAATATGTGGGATGTATGGGTGGAGGATATGTACAAACCCTATGCCATTTTATATGAGACTTGAGCATCCGGGGATTTGAGTATCCATAGGAGTCCTGGAACCAATGTCCCCAGATAGCAAAGCAAGTCTGCAGTTACTTCTGAGCATATCCTGGAGTAATCTTTATTCACCAAAAGTCCCACCACAGTCTATGTGGACAAAAGAAGATGAATTGTAGTGAAACCACAATACCACAAGCCCCTCTGTGTCCAAAAAGAGCTTTTTCTATAGTACAAAAGGTGCAAATGTACACTTCATTTAAATATTCATAGAGTAAAGAAAGATAGTCATCAAAGGTTGAATGCAGAAAATTCTGATAACAAGATCTTGGGTCCTCAGAAAATATAATGAATCAGAGTATCATATTAAGATTTTCCTGTACGTTTCCAAGTTACGATTTCCTATACAATGTTTTGATTTCCTGTACAATGTTACTTTCCTTTATTCCAATCATAAAAATTGATTCATTTAAAGAACAAAGCACTCTCACTCCCCTCTCTGCCCACTCTCTAGGATGAGTATGAATTCTGCTTTGACAGTGAAGTTGCATTCCTTAAGGTTTGCAGAACGTTTTCACATACGGAATCCCACTTAGTCCTTAAAATATGACAGTAAAGGGAAAAAATATATCCCCAGTGGAAACAGAGACTGAGAGAAGCAAAGGGGTTTGTCTAAAGACCCAGGAGCAGTCCTTCGTAAAGTAAAACTGAAATACAGATTTCCTTCTTCCTTCTCTGCTGCCCTTTCTAAGTCAACTCTAACCCTTTCCTGTGGTGTAAATTAGAGCTGACAGTTAGGAGTCACCCAAGGAGGTAGAATAGCTGACATCTACCCTGGCTTGACTGATGGCTAACCCATGCCAATCATCACTCATCCTGAATATCACCCAATTAGAGCTGTGGTTGTTTATTTTAGAACATTCTTTTTCTCCTTTTCCCACCTGGGTAGCCATTCTTTCTCCTTTCGCTGTTGGTTCATGAATTTCTTACCTTCAAAGGATCACATTTTCTCTCTCCCCCTGAGGAATGATTATGAATCATCGTCTAATTGCTGATCCTACTTCTTATTAATACCTACAAAGCCTTCTCTATGCTCCAGGTCAATATCAAGACTCTGTCCTTGCAGAAGACTTAGGGCACTTAGTGGGTATAAAACCTCCTATCTATCATCTATGACCACGTCTCTTCTATAGTTAAAGCTGCCAGAATGTTAACATAGACCTTTCAAAAGATTAAGATATACAATTACATTCCATTTCAATGGTTTTAATGTTACTTTAGATATTTGCTCCTGCCTGTAATTACTAATGTGCTGATTTTTCTTTCTTTGTTTCTTTTGTGGTTGTAATGAGAAGTTAGAAAAACTGACAGGAAGGTTAGAAAATGGGTGGGTGGTAGAAAAGTTAATATAGAAGAGCAGTTTTATTTTTTTTTTAAAAAAAAAGGAAGAAAGAAATTCTAACCTATTTTTACGATCCCACATCATAATTGATTAACTCTGCTCATGTTCTTAGAAAACAGTAGTCTCTCTGTTCTTAATGCGTACAGAGGTAGCCTGTAAGGCCTACTTTAAAAGGTTTCGTGAACAATCTTGCTTTGATCATGTCTTGAGACCCCCAGGCCAGTTCTGCATTCTTCTGCACTGTACTCAAACTGTTGAATGTGGCTCATCCTTCAGTTCCCATTAGCTCTCAGGGCCTCTTGCCCAAAAGCCACAGAGTGCAGGGGAAGCTTGGGACTCTGGGTCAGAGGGCATGGACTTCAGACCCTGACACAAGTCACTTTAACTCTCTCTGAACCTCAGTTTCTTCATCCATGAAATAGAAAAAAACAACCCCCATCTCATAAGGCCTTTGAGAACATTTAAAAAAATAATACATGTAAGATTATTGATACTCCAACTACTATAGCTTTTACTGAGATCTGTTTAATATTAAGGAGAATTATGGGTTTCCTTAAAAATATGTCCTAAGGGGCTGGGGTTATGGGTTGGATCTCTAGTACCATGCAAAAAAAAAAAAAAAGATTCACAGGATTTTTTCCAAAAATCAATTTAGTCAATGTCTTTTTTTAAATGAAGAATTACAGGTACATGCCTGTAATCCCAATTACTGGGGAGGCTGAGGCAGGAAGGTCTCAAAGCCAGTCTGGGACCCTGTCTCAAAATGAGATGGGGATGGATCTAAGTGGTAGAACACCCCAGTGTTCAAACCCCAGTAACAGAAAGAAATCTTTCCTCCCCTTCATATCCCTGCTTTGAATTAGCAATGTTTCCTAATTACACTGAAAACTCCTCAAATGCTGGGACTGTTTCACTTTTGGTCTTCTCAAAATTAGCATAGGGCTGGGAGTATAGCTCAGTGGTAAAGCACTTGCCTAGTATACATAAGATCCCAGGTTTGATTCCCAGCATTACAAAACAAACAAACTAGCAGTGCCTAGTGCCTAGCATAAGATACATATTTAATATATTCTTACTGTTTTTCTTCTTGGCAAATGACCACTACCAAAAGAGTTAATTCTCAGGATTCTTATTAATGGATATTCACCCTTTTCATAACACTTGTGATTTTGATGCAGAAAGTTTCTATCAATGGTACCCAGAAGTGGAATGAAAGGGAGATTCAAGTTTTCAAAGTAACTGGAGACAAATATCAGCAAGAATATGAACACTAATTGGGTTTGCATAGAGTCAAATATCACCCTACAGATAATTTCTTATTTTCAAATGGAGAAAAATATCTTTACAATGAAACATCCAACAATCAATCTCTCAGCAAACTCATTAAAATTAACATCACTAAGGAATGGCCAAATGCCATTGCCTATGAAGCAGTCTAACAAAAAATGTTTTGTCTGAATTTAATCAAGCCTTTAGACTGAAATACCAGGATACAGGAAATACAGCAAGTGGAGGAACACAGTAAGTGATACCACATGAAAATGCTCAGATGAATCTAGAATGCAGAAGGAGCATTCTACAAATCAACTAGCTTTCCCTTTTCAAAAAGTCTTTGTCATAGAAAAAGAAGAAAAAAGAAAGCTGAGGCACTATTATGGATTATAAAAGACTACCAAGGTGAGCAGCTAAATAAGGCAATGTATGTGTAATCCTTGGTCAGTTCCTGGTTTAAAAATTAATAATTATTATAAAAGACTTTGGGGGGATAATTGAGAAAATTTGAATTTGGATTGGATATTTGATGATGTTAAGGAATGATTACTAACTTTCTTAGGATGCTAATGCTTCTGCAATTGTGTAAAAGAATGCCTTTTTTTCATATTTTTTTTTACCAGTGCTAGACATCAAACCCAAAGCCCACCCACATAAGGAGTGCTCTTGCACTGAGCTATATCTTCAGCCCCTGGAATGCCCTTATTTTTATAAGGTGCATACTGAAAGTTAGTGTTTGAAAGTCAGCACTTACTTTCAAAGAGTTTAGATCCCTTCCCTAAAGAATATATTTTCATACACATATATACAAAGGTTTATAAACATGACAAAATGAACAATTAATAAATCTAGGTTCATTATACTGTTGATATATTGATGTTCATTATACTGTTATTTTAACTTCTGTTTATATTTTTAAATTTATAATGAAAGAAAACAGAGACAAGGTAACAAGAAAACTATTCCTCTCTGCCCAAAAAAGAATTTCTTTCTCTTACATTTAATAAAAATAAGTTCTAAAACTCTGTCCTGATGATCGGGCCAGTTATTAGGAACTATTGGGACTCACATACCCAACAATGACAGTTTCTGGGAATGGAGACTATACTAAGGACAAATCATAGCCTTCTAACACTACGTATCTTTTTCACTATCCTTTGAAAACCTTATTATTCATTCCCACAGCAAGGATCCTATCAGCACAAGGCTAATAAGTTTCTAAATGTAGCTACTACTTACTTATTTACCTGTTTAATTTTTTTTTTATAAAGTAGAACCTTTTATCTTGTTTCAGTTGGAAACTGAAAGAGAGAAACCAAGTAGAGAAACAGAGTAACCAAAATCTCATCTGCTGTGACAGCAATTCATCCTTTCACAGGTTCAAATCCAGCCCTTAGAAGTGCAGATTTGAAGGAGCAGCTACTACAGGGAGGTGCTGACAACCACATAGATTTAGTTCTAGGAAGTAAATTAACCCTACCCTTAACTGCCTGGTCTCACCTTATACTTTAACCCAAACACCCAACATCCCTGTTTCAGATTTATGCAAATCAATACACCAAGTCCCAGAGTCTCTGCTCTTCAGCTGGTAATAAATTCTTCTCCCAAGTTCTTGTCATTGAGGGTCTTCAACTCACAATTAAAAAAAAATAGCTTTGAATAAACTTTACAACTTGTGTTGTTGTTTCTGCATGAAGATAAACTAGTCAATTGATATCTTGCAGGTTTTTGTTGGTGATTTTTTTTTTCTTTTGAGGGTACAGGGGATTTAACTCAGGGGCACTTGACCATGGAGCCACATCCCCAGCCCTAGTTTGTATTTTATTTAGAGACAGAGTCTCACTGAGTTGCTTAGTGCCTCACTTTTGTTGAGGCTGGCTTTGAACTGGCAATTCTCCTGCCTCAGCCTGCAGAGCCACTGGGATTACATGTGTAGACCACCAGGCCCAGCGATTTTTTTTTAAAATAATGATGCAAGTGATGTGTAAGGTGTAATACAGGGATGTGGGTAATATAGCATGTTCTGTGTAGTCTAGTTCTCTGTTATATGTTGCAGACAGAAATAAGAGGTAGCAATAAATAAAAGCAATAATTCAAAACTTGACGTGCTATAGTTACTTCCCTTTCTTCCTGAATCCAAGGACAGTTACTAAAAGATAAACTTCACAAATCAAGACTTTTTCCAAAGGTAGGCAACAAGAGAGAGAAACACTACCATGAAATACAAATGTGAAGTGTAAGCCTGAGATTAGTTCCAAGATTTCTCAAGTAATTGATTCTCCTCCAAGTCAAAAACTCACCACACCAAGCCCAAAATCTAAAATAAAGCGAATCTTAATGCTTAAAATATTTGAAAATGTGAAAGACATGTTTCCTTCTGATTTTTTGGAAGGAAAGTAAGTTTCAGAAGTCTTACCTAGGTACAAGGACGCATTTTCTTTCTTAACATTGTCATCTAAGTAGGTTGGTCCCAGGGTATAAATAGGTGTGGAGCCCATTCCAATGAGAATCTGTGCACAGATGAATAAAGCCACATAGACCCAGTGGCTATTTCCTCCCGAGTCCTTCGGACAGGGGGCAGGCTCCGAAGCGGTCGTGGAGTTGCCATTCTGGCACAAGCCATCGTTGGACGCCGAGGCGTTCAACTCCTGGATCTGGTAGGGAGGCGAGATGAAGTGAGGTAAGGCGAAGAGGGCAGCTCCGATGGCAATGAAAAGTCCACCTACCGCCAGCCACAGGGGCCGCCGACCCCGGCCCCCAAAATAGCTGACGAACACCACCACCACCAGGTTCCCGATGTCAAAGCAGCTGACCAGCAGCCCCGACTCAGAACTCTTTAAACTGTAGCGTCTTTCAATGGTGGTGATGACACTGCTCAGGTACCCAGAGACCATTAACGCTTGGATGAAGGTCAGAAAGCACATACAAACCAGGAAGCAGCGGGAATCAGTGAGGACCACATGCAGGCACCTTCTCTCCTGGAGTGTGGCCAGAGTGGAGGACACCGAGACGGTTTTGCTTACGTCCTTCCTGTGGGTACAATCCACGAGTCCTGCCATCCCAGCCGAAGTGGACGGGGCAGAAGGACTGGGGGCCAACGGGTTCTGGCCTTGCTTGGACTTCTGGTGGCTTAAAGAATCCTTACAGCCGAAGGCCGGCTTGAAGTCCACACTCTCAGGACTGAGGTTCGGCCGGCAGGAGGCGCTGTTCAGGACCGGTAAACTCTTGGACCTGAAGGTCTCTGGCTCGCCCTTCTCTTGGACAGCTCCTATTGGGACTGGTGCCTCCAGCTGCTCTTTCCCCGGGGGCTGCGGCCCAGGACTTTCGTCCATGGCTCTTAGAATTCAGATTCGATCGCTGATTGCACACAAGGACTCCAGCTCTTTTCATCCACCGGCGCAAGGGGCTAATGCCCGGCCAGCTCAGTCGCGCCCGCTTGAGACCAGGAATAGGGATGGTAGAGCCTCACAGCAGAGCATCCTCACCAATAGGGAGGCGCCCAGGGCATCCTGACAGCAGGCGCGGCCCGGGGCTCCGCAGCCGCGTGCCCCGGCGGGAAAGGGTTCGCGCTGTCCAGCGAAGAACCCTGCTTGGCGTCCACCTCGGGGCGGTAGCTCGCGGCAGGCGCCTTGAGCGTCCGGGGCTCATCCCCGCCGCCGCCGCCGCCGCCGCTCGGCCGGTGGCCAGGAGCCAGTGCGCCTGGCTCCCAGCGTGGAGGCACTTAGTTAGCACCGCTGTCCGCAAGACATCCCGTCTGGCTGCCCCAGGGGCACCGGATCCGGACCTCCTGGGCTTGGGACACCTCGGGCGTGAAAGTGCCAATCTGGAAAATAGAGAAGAGACAGTCAGTGAAAGGCGGCTGAGACTGGCGTTCGGCGCCCCAGCGACCAGCGTTAGGTGACCCCGATGGTCCCGAATGCAAAAGACAGCAAATCCAGGAGCTAAACTCTGCAGGAGGGGGCAGCTGCCGGCCTCATTCTCAGGTCCCGGAACAATAAACAGCAGGCGGTCGGCAGAGACTCCCTCATTGTCTGCCGCGGACCTGCCCCCGCCCCGCCCCTTTTCCCTTAAACTGTGCATTGCTATTATATGTTAATAATTATCAACCTGGCAGCTCTGACTCAGAGGCAGTGTCTTTTATTCGAGTGAACTAATTGCAACCTTTTCGCACTCCTACTCCATTACTCAAAATAGAAAAATCCCCAAAAGAACAAAGGAAAGTTGTGTGTGTGTGTGTTTTTTAACTCACAATGCATTCCCAGTCCCAATTTAAAAAGAAAAAAAAAAGGAATAAAAAGAAAGAGGGAGAAATTACGTGCGTAGAAATGTGTGTGCACAATTGTGCGCTGGCACGTGTGTGCAAGTAGATAGGCATCTGTCTGCTCCATCACCTACTGAAAGCCAAAGGTAGCAGCAAAAAGGTCAACGTGCTTGTGTCTAATCCCAACACTAAAAATAACCTCCTGACAGAAAGAACTATTCAATTACAAATACCAGGGGCACTGGAGACTGGGGCCGACATTAAGTCCCAGCGCGCAAGCGAAACTGAAAATCAATTTGCTTTGCAGATGGCTGGGGAAGCCACAACCAAACAAAGAGATGCTGGCACGCTGTCACAGCGCGCGCAAGGAGCCCACCCGCTATGCAAGCGCAGGCAGGCAGGGAGTTGAGCTATTTATCGACTGCGCTCCGTGAACGTGGGCCCTGGGGTGCGTGCGCGCGTGCGCGGACACACACACACACACACACACACACACACACACACACACCGGTGTGTAAGTGTTGGAACGACTCGCGCGATCCAACATCCAGCTTAAATTCAGTGAGAGTGGAACACGGGTGTGCCTCTGGGGTAAGCCCCTGTTCCTAATCTTGGGGAGCCCCACTCGGTCTCTCCCTCCCGGGGGCGATGTGCACCAGGTGGAAGACAGTCGGGATTCGCCGCATTGGATTTCATTCTGCTACGCGCTTTTGTGATGCTGCTGTGAGAAGAAAGGAGAAAGAGAGGCTAGGCGGCCAAGGGGTGGCCGCTCTGGCGTCTCCATCGGCCGGGCTGGGCCGGACCTGCTCCCAGATTCCCGGCCTGCTAGCAGCTCACAAGCCCGGGCTTCCCCACCGCCTGCTCTCCTAGGCGCCTTCCGGGGGAACCCCACCAGCCGCTGCGCACGGAGCCGGGGAATCCCGGCGTCCAGAGTCCCTGCCTGGGAGAGCACCCGCACCGAAGCGCAGACTCGGATGGACACACGGATCCCGGCGGGGAGCTTTCCGAGCAGGCGTGGAATCCCAGGAACACCCCCTGTGCGCGCGCGCGTACACACACACACACACACACACACACAAACACACACAATCCGTGGGAAGACAGAACTGCCCGGAACAGCTCCGGCGCACAAGCTGCCGCTACTCACTAGAGAGTCTGTCGGTCAGTCTGCCGGGCTGAGAATGGAGCAGAGGGAGGTGGAGACTATGGAGGTGCAGGAGTAGTTGGAAGCTGCGTGGCGAGGCGGCCTCTGTTCAGCCGCTGAGAAATCGGTGAATGAGCCGGCGACTCAGACAGAACTCTTCGCCCTACCCTTTGCCTGTCACCCAAGCCTCTCCTCTCCAAACAGACACAGGCGCACACAGACGCGCCCGGAGTGGAGCTGCAGAGGGCGCAGGCGCGCGGGCAGTCACCCAGCCCAGCCGGCAGGCAGCCAGCCACCGGGCTGCCCTTCACCTGAACAGCGCGGGAGGGCTGGGAACACTGAAGCCCAGAAGGAACGTGTCTCTTAAAAACGTCAGCAGCTGAGGCAGAGTGCACTGTGAATAAAAAATAAATATTTCTGTTCGTTACCCTGAGCGTTGGGCATCTACCTTGTCTCACCTACCTGAGTAGATTCTGGGAACCAAAGAACAAGACAGAATGTTTGGTATGAGGGAACTCTTGTCTTGTGGGAGAAATACCCATGTGAATGGCTTAAAACAACCGATACATTCTATACAAAATGCTACTACAGAACCAAATATTCATTAAACTTCATCTCAAGGCCCCAGAAAAGACCTGTGGGAAAGCACAAGCGCACATCGCATAGAGGAATTGCTGGGAGATCGCAGAGATGGGGCAGAGGACTGGACTACAAGAGTTGCAGAATAGAAAAGAACACCAAGAGCCCAGCACAGTGGCACTCACCTATAATCCCAGCAACTCTGAGGCAAGAGGATCACAAGTATCAGGCCAGTCTTGGCATTTTTGGGAGACCCTCAGCTCTAAATAAATAAATAAATAAATGGAACTGAGAAATCGGTGAATGAGCAGGCGTGGAATCCCAGGGACACCCCCTTTGCACGCGCGCGTGTACACACACGCAAACACACACAATCCATTCAGTAGTAAAGCACACTTGGGTTCAATTCCCAGGAAAGATGCACAAGAGATTTGGTCTAAGAATGTAATTAGAAGTCATCAGCTAGAAGGTACCATAAGAAAGACGAGAGAATAAAGATCATCCAAATTGAGAAGAGATATAGGGGGGAAATGGGGCTCTGGGAACACCAAGAGCTAAGAGAGGAGAAAAACTAAGGAAACAGACTATAAGTAGTGATCAAAGAAGTAGAGGAGCAATTAGAAAAGGGCAGGTGTCACTGAAGCCAAAGGGGCAGACAGCTTTAAGAAAGGAAGGGTCAGATGCACAACAGGCAGAAGTCAAATAGGATGATAACTAAAATGAGCAGACCCTAATGGAGGAAAAGTGTTGTTCACAACTATGCCAGCCATTGCTCCCATGCCAAAGACACTCTACTGGCCTCTGGCCTTACCTGATGAGTGCATTACCTCTATTTCATAGATAGACAAGAGTAGAGAGATTAAGTAACTTCATAAAGGCACACATCTGTCTGTAGATGATATGAATCCATGTGCTCTGAGAGTCTATGCTATAAATCCAAATTTCTATTCCCTCCCTCTTACTGGATAGCATCTTGATTTGTCAGTGTGCCTGGTATCTGTTAATTATCTCACTTTAATTCATCAACCATCATATCTACAGTTGATCCTCAGACAGGAATCAAGGAACAGATTGAATGTGCTTGAAGTCCATGCTGTCAATGCTAATCTTCTGGCAGCTGCCAGACTGAACAATCAAATGGGGCATAGACGTGCATTTCCTCCTCCCCTGCCACTGTTCCCTCCTCTTGAGATCTACATCAAACTTGTAGTGATTTTTCCAAAAACAGGCAGTATGATTCCAGCTGCCACCCCCACTCAGATTTTAGTCCCCTACTGCTGATAAAGTGGGTAAAAGGTATGTGGTACTTCCTATACTCAAATATTCTTCTAGAGCCTATTCTGGAACCAAACAGAATCAATCTACTTCCTGTTAACTCCATCTAAGTGCTTTGCCGGTTCTCCCATTTCAGCCTCATCTCCAGACATCAGCTGGTCTGTAACAAATTCAATCTGTTGCATCAGGTGCCAACAGAGGGCTTCCCTACTGAAAATCAGTCATGTCCCTGAAAAATGCTATGTTTATTCATAGTCAATTACACAGTTAAACTAGAAAAACTCTAGTATTGCCACTAATAGGTCATGATTTATAGATGAACATAAAAGCATTAGCTGTCACATAAGAAACAAGAAGAAAACATTCAGCAACAAATATTTCCTTTGCTTTCTCTCTCCCAGTTCAATGACTATGATAAAGGTCAGATATGCCTCCATCAACCCTAATCTTTAATAGAAAGAAGTGGAGTCATATCATAGGATTCTGAACAGTAAACTCTCTTCAGATTTTCAGTCTTGTTTGTGCTTCTGCTAAGTCATTCTAACTTATACATATGTGGTTTCTTTGGTGAAATTCATATGACAAAAGAGTAGCCTCTGGAGTAATCAAGGGCAATATCCAGACTTAAAATCTGCCTGCTCCAGAGCACACATCAGTGGGAAGCAAGAGGGAGTCACTTCTCCCCTCCCTTTTCTTCCTTCTTGCAGAGGGCTCCGGAGAGCTTTGGTCTAGAATATTTTGTGAGCTTAAAATACAATACACAGTCACCAGCTATAAAATTGTACTTGGTGTTGGTTGTTTAAAAGGGGAAAAAAAACTGTACCTTTAAGATAACGCTTTACAGAACTTGGCATTTGTATCCACACTTCTTCTGTCAAGGCCTAAAAGAAACTGCCATTTATTTACCTTAATAAAATTAAGCCTGATACTCCAAAGCTAGTAATAGGGAGAAAATTCCCTGTGAAGAGGAGACATTTGTCCCAAAAGATTCATGTTCCCTTGAAGAGTGTTCCATAAATACCACCATGACACTTGGGCCTGGAAAAGAAGGAGATGAGATAGGAATAGGACAGAAGGAGATTAGGAGAGGAAATTTCCCATGGGCCCTAAGTATCTCCATAAGTTCTTTATGGGTATGCCAAGAATATCAATGGTCAGCAATCAGAACTGATGGATCCCAACTAAGGGCTCATTGAAATACAGAAACCACACAGAGAAATATTAAACAGCATCATCAAGACCGATTTCAAATGTGAAAGACCTTGAGATTCTCCTGTGGGAACACCCCCAGCCAATTCCTTGGCCCCAGAGGTGGGAAAATGGGAGATGGAGGTGAACCCAGCTGAAGTTGATAGGAAGAACTAAAACCCAAAGGTAGGACTGGGGATGTAGCTCAGTTGGTAAAGTGCTTGTTTTGCAAGCACAAGGCCCTGTGTTCAATCCCCAGAAACACAGGGGGAGAAAAAAAAAACCTCAAAGGTGATATTCTTGGTGCTGTTTTCAGTGCCTGTTTTACACAGATTTTTTTGAGAGGGTGGTAACCAGGGATGGAACCATGGGCGCTTAACCACTGAACCACATCCCTAACCCTTTATTTTATTTTGTTTTGTTTTGTTTTAGACAGGGTCTCACTAGGTTGCTTAGAGCCTCACTAAATTGCTGATCCTCACAGATCCCCCTCCCTCAACCTCCAGGTGTGTGCCACCACGCCTGGCTTTTATGACTTTGATCAATGATCTTGGTGCTGTTTTCAATGCCACCTTTACATAGATTTTGCTCCATGCTCTACCCAGAACCATATATAAGCTCCTAAGCTAGCATACCAAAATGGGTTTTTCTGCTGCCAGGCTTCACCCCGTATAGCAAGAGTTCTCTGACTTCTTGCTCAAATAAATCCTAATGTGTTTATTCTTTGCTTCTGTGATTGTCCATGGATTTTTATTCATCAAAACTTGAAAAACAAAAAAACCCAGAAGGAATTTGGTGAAGCAGGGAATCTACTCTCATTTCAAAACTCTGTTTTCACTAAGGAAAAAATATGCTCCTGATTAAACTATAATGTATGCCTTAAGGCTTGAAGAGAGAAAAAGAGGACTTTGTTGCCAACTGCCTAAATTTAATTCTTGCTTTGTCATTTACAACAGCATAGCCTGGGGCAATTCACTAAAGCTTGTGCCTCAGTTTCCAAGTTGAAATTACTCATAGCACTATGTCTTAGGGATGTTGAAAACGTCAAATGAGATAGCACATGATTAGAACATTTGCAAGAAACAGGACCTGACCTTCAGTTGGTGCTTAATAAATGCTTGCCATTGTCACGGTTATGCAATGCTGTCTTTTGTGTTCAGCTCAATCACATTTTCCCTCCCTGATTGTTGGAAGGCGGGAGACTAGTACCTTTTGTTTTATGAAGGCCAGGCACTTTTCAAGGATTAGCTCCTGTCTAGAATATTGTTGTCAGACTGATAAAAATATCGTAGGTCCTTTATGGTCCAGTTTCTAGTTGTTTCTGTGTTTAATATTGTTTTTCTCCTTCAGCCACAGTAATCCTTCTCTTTCTTATCAGTAATACCACCACCTCTCCATTTAGACAGAAATTATCCCTCTCATTTGTCATATTAGGGCCACATATTTTATATATATTATTCATCTTCAATGTTAGGTGGGTATCGCCAATCCCTTTTACAGAGGAGGTAGCTGAGAATGAGAGATCA
The DNA here is from genome assembly GCF_021218885.2 of Marmota monax. NCBI lineage: Eukaryota > Metazoa > Chordata > Mammalia > Rodentia > Sciuridae > Marmota > Marmota monax. The sequence goes on along the minus strand of NW_026693726.1, from coordinate 5,612,122 downwards.
CCATCCTGACCTAAAGTCACACAGCACAGAAAGTGTAGCGAGAGACCCAAACCCAGACCAACCACATTCAAAAACCAACACCTTTAGCCAGACATAGTGGCACATGCCTGTAATCCCAGCAACTTGAAGTTTGAGGCCAGAGGAGCATAAGTTCTAGGCCAGCCTCAGCAACTTAGCAAGACCCTCAGCAACCTCACAAGATCCTGTCTTAAAATAAAAAATTGAAAAAGGACTAGGGATGTAGCTCAGTAGTAAAGCATCCCTGGGTTCAATCACCAGTACCAAAAAGTAAAAATAGAAAAGCTGCCCCATACTGTCATGATCTCTAAAGAGGAGTTGAGCTTTTTACAGGACTGCCCAACTTTCCAGTCACTACTTGTGTTCCATTCCCAGTCCATGAATTTTCCAAAGCCTCCCCTGCATGACTTCATTACTAAGAAACTAGAACCTTCCAAACAAGCTCCCAATGATGCCTACCCCTCTAGAACATTATGCCCACCTCCTCCTCAGCATTCTACATCAAGACTGAGAAATTACTAGGTAGTCGAGATAAGAGGGAAACCTGATCCAATTCTTTGAAAGATTGTCTTGCAAAAGGCAGACAAAATCAAGCCTGGCTTCCTGAGATCCTGAATCATGAACACCAAATAATAGGATCGTTTTGATAAAAAGCATGAAAATATGGGAAACAGTGCACAGTAATCAGGAGCTCAGAGCCCTCCATCTTTTCAAACATCCTTTCCTTAATATAAACATGCCTGGAAAGAGCCTTCTGCAAAATTTATTCAAATCCCCTGCCCTCCTCTCTCTTCTTTCATCGACAATTTTTTATTTTTTTCTTCCTTTTTTTAAAAATTTATTTATGTATTTTAATTAGGTATATATGGCAGTGTTACTGCTTTTTACCAATGACAAGTCCTTGCTTTCCTGAATGCTGAAGTGTAACACCAGAGAAGCACGCTGAGGCAAGTTAAGAGTGGAAAGTAGAAGCTTTATTAAAGGACAGCAGAAAAGACTTCTCCCCAGAGGAAGAAGGGGACCCAAGAGGTAGAATCCTTGGAAGGGGGAGGTCTTCCCTTTTTTATAGCTAAGGTCTTCTTTCAGCTTTCCCACACTCTTGTCTTTTGTTTCCCTTTATCTTTCAGTGATAGAATGCAGGTGGGAAGGCCCAAAAGGTGGGAGATAGGTGGGATGGAGGAGTAATCTGGGCAGGAAGGGCCTGGGGCAGCTTTTGATCAGTATTTCCCTGCTTGCTGGGAGCTGTTTCATTAACAGTTCCTTAGAATGGGTTCCAGGCCTTGGGAACATTAACATTTCAATTTCCCCAAGTGCTGCTCTGGTTTCCTGGACTTCATTCTCTATAATGGCCTCCATTTTATTTATCTTATTCAATATTAGACCCGATTTACCTAACTACACTAACTACCTATCTTTAAATCTGGCTTCAACAGCAGAATGAATTTTGATTCATTGTACACAATTGCAGCACAACTTTTCATTTCTCTGGTTGTACACAATATAGCATCACACCATATGTGCAGTCATACATGTACCTAGGGTAATAATGTCCATCACATTCTGCCGGCTCTCCTGCCCCCATGCCCCCTCCCTCCCCTCCCCTTTGCCCAATCAAAGTTCTTCCATTTTTCCTATGCCCCATTATGGATCAGCATCCACTTATCAAAGAGAACATTCTGTCCTTGGTTTTAGGGGATTGGCTTACTTCGCTTAGTCCGGGGGTCCAGCCCCAGCAGGGATCCAGGGGTCCTGAAGGATGAGTGGCATCTGCAAAAGAAGAAGAGATGGGATGGGACGACAGGTTGCAGCCTTCAGAAGGATCTTCTGGCCCTCGAGGGGCCTTTATTTTTATACCTTTTTTACAGGTGTTTTTTCAGGTAGCTAATGGATAGCCTCAAAGCCCAAAACTTCTTTGATTTACATAATTTTCAAGATTTACAATCTTTTCTGACATATATTGATTACCTAAGATATTGAGTACATTGTTTAAAATCTTTTCCTATAGCATTTGCCAATCATGATTAAGCTTTTACATTTTCACTTCAATCACCAGGTGCTAGGCTACACAACTAGACTACATGTCTCCTGAGCTATTATTAACTTCTAACTTTAAAGCATACCTATAATTATTTCATTAATCTTTAACTTTAAAGCATACCTATGATAATTGGTCAGCTTTCTTTTTTTTTTTTTTTGAAGTCTTTTTTTTTTTTAATTTTTTATTGTGGGTTGTTCAAAACATTACAAATTTCTTGACATATCATATTCCACACTTTGATTCAAGTGGGTTATGAACTCCCACCTTCACCCCATACACAGATTGCAGAATCACATCAGCTACACATCCATTGATTTACAAATTGCCATACTAGTGTCTGTTGTGCTCCGCTGCCTTTCCCATCCTCCACCCTCCCCCCTCCCCACCTCTCCCCTCCCCTCCCCTCCCCTCCCCTCCTCTCTCTCTACCTCCTCCACTGTATAACCCTGAGGGTCTCCTTCCATTACCATGCAATTTCCCTTCTCTCTCCCTTTCCCTCCCACCTCTCATCCCTGTTAAATGTTAATCTTCTTCTCCTGCTCTTCGTCCCTACTCTGTTCTTAGTTACTCTCCTTATATCAAAGAAGACATTTGGCATTTGTTTTTTAGGGATTGGCTAGCTTCACTTAGCATAATCTGCTCTAATGCCATCCATTTCCCTGTATATTGTATGATTTTGTCATTTTTTAATGCAGAGTAATACTCCATTGTGTATAAATGCCACATTTTTTTTATCCATTCGTCTATTGAAGGGCATCTAGGTTGGTTCCACAGTCTTGCTATTGTGAACTGTGCTGCTATGAACATCGATGTAGCAGTGTCCCTGTAGCATGCTCTTTTTAGGTCTTTAGGGAATAGACCAAGAAGGGGAATAGCTGGGTCAAATGGTGGCTCCATTCCCAGCTTTCCAAGAAATCTCCATACTGCTTTCCAAATTGGCTGCACCAATCTGCAGTCCCACCAGCAATGTACAAGTGTACCCTTTTCCCCACATCCTCGCCAGCACTTGTTGTTGTTTGACTTCACAATGGCTGCCAATCTTACTGGAGTGAGATGGTATCTTAGGGTGGTTTTGATTTGCATTTCTCTGACTGCTAGAGATGGTGAGCATTTTTTCATGTACTTGTTTTTTTTTTTTTTTTTTTTTTTTAATTTTTTATTGTGGGTTGTTCAAAACATTACAAATTTCTTGACATATCATATTCCACACTTTGATTCTAGTGGGTTATGAACTCCCACCTTCACCCCATACACAGATTGCAGATTCACATCAGTTACACATCCATTGATTTACAAATTGCCATACTAGTGTCAGTTGTGCTCCGCTGCCTTTCCCATCATCCACCCTCCCCCCTCCCCACCTCTCCCCTCCCCTCCCCTCCTCTCTCTCTACCCCCTCCACTGTATAACCCTGAGGGTCTCCTTCCATTACCGTGCAATTTACCTTCTCTCTCCCTTTCCCTCCCACCTCTCATCCCTGTTAAATGTTAATCTTCTTCTCCTGTTCTTCGTCCCTACTCTGTTCTTAGTTACTTTCCTTATATCAAAGAAGACATTTGGCATTTGTTTTTTAGGGATTGGCTAGCTTCACTTAGCATAATCTGCTCTAATGCCATCCATTTCCCTGTATATTGTATGATTTTGTCATTTTTTAATGCAGAGTAATACTCCATTGTGTATAAATGCCACATTTTTTTTATCCATTCGTCTATTGAAGGGCATCTAGGTTGGTTCCACAGTCTTGCTATTGTGAACTGTGCTGCTATGAACATCGATGTAGCAGTGTCCCTGTAGCATGCTCTTTTTAGGTCTTTAGGGAATAGACCAAGAAGGGGAATAGCTGGGTCAAATGGTGGCTCCATTCCCAGCTTTCCAAGAAATCTCCATACTGCTTTCCAAATTGGCTGCACCAATCTGCAGTCCCACCAGCAATGTACAAGTGTACCCTTTTCCCCACATCCTCGCCAGCACTTGTTGTTGTTTGACTTCCTAATGGCTGCCAATCTTACTGGAGTGAGATGGTATCTTAGGGTGGTTTTGATTTGCATTTCTCTGACAGCTAGAGATGTTGAGCATTTTTTCATGTACTTGTTGATTGACTGTATGTCCTCCTCTGTGAAGTGTCTGTTCAGGTCCTTGGCCCATTTGTTGATTGGGTTGTTTGTTCTCTTATTGTCTAATTTTTTGAGTTCTTTGTATACTCTGGATATTAGGGCTCTATCTGAAGTGTGAGGAGTAAAGATTTGTTCCCAGGATGTAGGCTCCCTATTTACCTCTCTTATTGTTTCTTTTGCTGAGAAAAAACTTCTTAGTTTGAGTAAGTCCCATTTGTTGATTCTAGTTATTAACTTTTGTGCTATGGGTGTCCTATTGAGGAATTTGGAGCCCGACCCCACCGACTGTAGATCATAGCCAACTTTTTCTTCTATCAGACGGCGCGTCCCTGATTTGATATCAAGCTCCTTGATCCATTTTGAATTCACTTTTGTGCATGGCGAGAGAAAGGGATTCAGTTTCATTTTGTTGCATACGGATTTCCAGTTTTCCCAGCACCATTTGTTGAAGATGCTATCCTTCCTCCATTGCATGCTTTTAGCCCCTTTATCAAATATAAGATAGTTGTAATTTTCTGGATTGGTTTCTGTGTCCTCTATTCTGTACCATTGGTCCACCCGCCTGTTTTGGTACCAGTACCATGCTGTTTTTGTTACTATTGCTCTGTAGTATAGTTTGAAGTCTGGTATCGCTATACCGCCTGATTCACACTTCCTGCTTAGCATTGTTTTTGCTATTCTGGGTCTTTTATTTTTCCATATGAATTTCATGATTGCTTTCTCTATTTCTACAAGAAATGCCGTTGGGATTTTGATTGGCATTGCATTAAACCTATAGAGAACTTTTGGTAATATCGCCCTTTTGATGATGTTAGTTCTGCCTATCCATGAACAGGGTATATTTTTCCATCTTCTAAGATCTTCTTCTATTTCTCTCTTTAGGGTTCTGTAGTTTTCATTGTATAAGTCTTTCACCTCTTTTGTTAGGTTGATTCCCAAGTATTTTATTTTTTTTGAAGATATTTTGAATGGAGTGGTTGTTCTCATTTCCATTTCAGAGGATTTGTCGCTGATATACAGGAATGCCTTTGATTTATGCGTGTTGATTTTATATCCTGCCACTTTGCTGAATTCATTTATTAGCTCTAATAGTTTCTTTGTAGAGCCTTTTGGGTCTGCTAGGTATAGAATCATATCATCTGCAAATAGTGATAATTTAAGTTCTTCTTTTCCTATTTTGATGCCTTTAATTTCTTTCGTCTGTCTAATTGCTCTGGCCAGTGTTTCGAGAACTATGTTGAAGAGAAGTGGAGAGAGAGGGCATCCCTGTCTTGTTCCAGATTTTAGAGGGAATGCCTTCAGTTTTTCTCCATTCAGAATGATGCTAGCCTGAGGCTTAGCATAGATTGCTTTTACAATATTGAGGTATGTTCCTGTTATCCCTAGTTTTTCTAGAGTTTTGAACATAAAGGGATGCTGTACTTTGTCGAATGCTTTTTCCGCATCTATCGAGATGATCATATGGTTCTTATTTTTAAGTCTATTGATGTGGTGAATAACATTTATTGATTTCCGTATATTGAACCAGCCTTGCATCCCAGGGATGAATCCTACTTGATCATGGTGTACAATTTTTTTGATATGTTTTTGTATCCGATTCGCCAGAATTTTATTGAGGATTTTTGCATCTAGGTTCATTAGAGATATTGGTCTGTAGTTTTCTTTCTTTGAAGTGTCTTTGTCTGGTTTAGGTATCAGGGTGATGTTGGCCTCATAGAATGAATTTGGAAGTTCTCCCTCTTTTTCTATTTCCTGAAGTAGCTTGAAAAGTATTGGTATTAGTTCCTCTTTAAAGGTTTTGTAAAATTCTGCTGTATACCCATCCAGACCTGGGCTTTTCTTAGTTGGTAGTCTTTTGATGGTTTCTTCTATTTCCTCAATTGATATTGGTCTGTTTAGGTTGTCTATATCCTCCTGACTCAATCTGGGCAGATCATATGACTTAAGAAATTTATCTATGCCTTCACTATCTTCTAATTTATTGGAGTATAAGGATTCAAAATAGTTTTTGATTATCTTCTGTATTTCTGAAGTGTCTGTTGTGATATTGCCTTTTTCATCCCGTATGCTAGTAATTTGAGTTCTCTCTCTTCTTCTCTTCGCTAGCATGGCTAAGGGTCTGTCGATTTTGTTTATTTTTTCAAAGAACCAACTTTTAGTATTGTCAATTTTTTCAATTGTTTCTTTTGTTTCGATTTCATTAATTTCAGCTCTGATTTTAATTATTTCTTGCCTTCTACTTCTTTTGCTGTTGTTTTGCTCTTCTTTTTCAAGGATTTTGAGATGAAGTATGAGATCATTTATTTGTTGGTTTTTTCTTTTTTAAGGAATGAACTCCAAGCAATGAATTTTCCTCTTAGAACTGCTTTCAGTGTGTCCCATAGATTCCGATATGTTGTGTCTGTGTTTTCATTTATCTCTAAGAATTTTTTAATTTCCTCCTTGATGTCTTCTATAACCCATTGATCATTCAGTAACCTATTGTTCATTCTCCAAGTGATGTATGCTTTTTCCTTCCTTCTTTTATCGTTGATTTTCAGTTTCATTCCATTATGATCAGATAAGATGCATGGTATTATCTCTACTCCTTTATATTGTCTAAAAGTTGCCCTGTGACATAATATATGATCTATTTTTGAGAAGGATCCATGTGCTGCTGAGAAAAAAGTGTAACTGCTTGATGTTGGTTGGTATACTCTATATATGTCAATTAGGTCTAGGTTATTAATAGTGTTATTGAGTTATATAGTTTCCTTATTCAACTTTTGTTTGGAAGATCTGTCCAGTGGCGAGAGAGGTGTGTTGAAGTCTCCCATGATTATGGTGTGGTGGTCTATTAGACTCTTGAACTTGAGAAGAGTTTGTTTGACGAACATAGCTGCACCATTGTTTGGGGCATAAATATTTATGATTGTTATGTCTTGTTGGTGCATGGTTCCCTTAAGCAGTATGTAGTGTCCGTCTTTATCTCTTTTGATTAACTTTGGCTTGAAATCTATTTTATTTGATATGAGTATGGACACACCTGCTTGTTTCCGAAGTCCATATGAGTGATATGATTTTTCCCAACCTTTCACCTTCAGCCTATGTATGTCTTTTCCTATCAAATGCGTCTCCTGTAGGCAGCATATTGTTGGGTCTTGTTTTGTGATCCATTCTACTAGCCTGTGTCTCTTAATTGGTGAGTTTAAGCCATTAACATTTAGGGTTATTATTGAGATATGGGTTGTTCTTCCAGCCATATTTGTTTATTTCTGTTACTAAACATGGTTTGTTTTCCTCTTTGATTATCCCCCCCCCCTTTACTGTCCTACCTCCCACTGTTGGTTTTCATTGTTATTTTCCATTTCCTCTTCCTGTAATGCTTTGGCGAGGATGTTTTGAAGAGATGGTTTTCTAGCTGCGAATTCTTTAAACTTTTGTTTATCATGGAAGGTTTTAATTTCATCCTCCATCCTGAAGCTTAATTTCGCTGGATACACAATTCTTGGTTGGAACCCATTTTCTTTCAGTGTTTGAAATATGTTATTCCAGGATCTTCTAGCTTTCAGAGTCTGTATTGAAAGATCAGCTGTTATCCTGATTGGCTTACCCCTAAATGTAATCTGCTTCCTTTCTCTTGTAGCTTTTAAAATTCTCTCCTTATTCTGTATGTTGGGCATCTTCATTATAATGTGTCTAGGTGTGGATCTCTTATGATTTTGCACATTCGGCGTCCTGTAGGCTTCTAGGATTTGGGATTCTGTCTCATTCTTCAAGTCTGGGAAGTTTTCTTGTATTATTTCATTGAATAGACTGCTCATTCCTTTGGTTTGGAGCTCTGTAACTTCCTGTATCCCAATGACTCTTAAGTTTGGTATCTTAATGTTATCCCATATTTCTTGGATGTTCTGCTCATGGTTTCTTAACAGTCTTGCTGAGCTGTCTATGTTCTTTTCCAGTTGAAATACTTTGTCTTCATTGTCTGATGTTCTATCTTCTAAGTGTTCTACTCTGCTGGTAGTATTCTCCATTGAGTTTTTAAGTTGGTTTATTGCTTCCTGCATTTCTAGGATTTCTGATTGCTTGCTTTTTATAACCTCTATCTCCCTGTATAGTTGATCCTTTGCTTCCTGGATTTGTTTGCGTAATTCATTGTGGAAGTGATCTTTCATTGTCTGATTTTGCTGTTTAATGTCTTCCTTGATACTCCAGATCATCTGAAGCATGTATATCCTGAATTCTTTATCTGACATTCCATCTGCTGCAGCTGTTACCTCTTCTAAAGTTGCGTTGACCTGCATTGCTTGTGGTCCTTTCTTTCCTTGTCTTTTCATACTGCTTGCGTATCTTTCCTGCAGGTGCGGGCGGTGGCTCTGCTCTCTCCTTATTCCAATTGGGGTGTCGTGGCTACCACGCCGGCAGGTCACTGGGCCTGTTCTGGGAGCTGGCGGCGGCTCTGTTCTGCCCCTACTCCAATTGGGGTGACGAGTGTACCACGCCGGCAGGCCACCGGGCCTGATCCGCCGGTCGGTTGCAGGTTTGCCTACCCTGCAGGCGCGGGCGGCGGCTCTACTCTGCCCCTACTCCAAATGGGGTGACGTGTCTGTCGTACCGGCAGGCCACTGGGCCTGTCCCGCTGGTCGGTCGCAGATCTGCCCACCTTTCGGGCACAGGTGGAGGCGCTGCTCTGCCCCTACTCCAATTGGGGTGTCGTGACTACCCCGCCTGCAGGACGCTGGGCCTGTTCCTGGCACGGGCGGCGACTCTGCTCTGCCCCTACTCCAATTAGGGTGGTGTGTGTACCACGCCAGCAGGCTCCTGGGCCTGATCCGCCGGTCTGTTGCAGGTCTGCCTACCTTGGAGGCGCGGGCGGCGGATCTGCCCTGCCCCTCCTACCACGCCTGCGGACCCCTGGGCCTGATCTGCAGATTGGTCACAGGTCTGCTCACCCTGCGGGCACGGGTGGCGGTTCCGCTCCGCCCCCACTCCAATTGGGGTCACGTGACCACCACACCGGCAGGGCCTGATCCGGGGGTGGGAGAAGGATCTGCTCTGCCCCTACTCAAGTTGGGGTGACGTGTGTACCACACTGGCAGGCCACTGGGCCTGACCCGCCAGGCTGTCACAGGTCTGTTTACCTTGCAAGCGCGAACGGCGGCTCTGCCCTGCCCCTCCTACCACGCCCATGTACCACTGGGTCGCGGGTCTGCCCACCTTGCGGGTGCTGGTGGCGGCTCCGCTCCGCCCCCTCTCCAATTGGGGTCATGCGGTCACCACGCTGGCTAGCCGCTGGGCCTGCTCCGGGCGCTGGCGGCGGCCCGTCTCCTCCCCTCTGGCTCGACGACAAATTGAGGAGACTCGGGTGTCTGTGCCTCACCCCCCCTACCAGGAGACCAACTGTTTATGTCACCGCTGGTATTGATGAAGTTCTCTCCTCCGCCGCTTTCTGATGACATCAGATCTCTGCCATGTTGGTATCCTATGCGAATGGCAGCATTTCGTTCCCCTTGCCGGGCAACCAAAGCAACGGGTGAGTCCTGACCGGCCCTCAGCAGGACCCGGACCGAGAAGCAGTTTCCGCGGGCTCCTAGCCCCGGGCCAGGGAAGTTCCGGGAGCCGGAACTCGGCCGCTCCGTGCTCGGTGTAAGCTCCTATAAGAGTAGGCTCCAAGAAGCAGTCCCCGCGGGCTCAGTTCCGGGAGCCGGAATTCGGCCGCTTAGTGCTTGGTGTATGCTCTGATAGGAGCAGGGTCCAAGAAGCAGCCTCCGCAGGCTCCGCAGCCCTGGGCCAGGGCGGTTCCGGGACGGTTCCGGGAGCTGGAACTCGGCTGCCCCGCGCTCGGTGTTCGCTCCGATAAGATCAGGTTCTAAGAAGCACCCAGGCGCTGAACCCTAGCAATCTGTCTGCAAGCCGCAGGCGAATTGCAGCCTGAAATTACCTGTTCTATGGCTGAATGAGCTGCGGTCAGTCGAAAACAGGTATGGTGATATCAGCTTTCCAACATGGTGGCTGCTGGCCTCCTCTGTGGTCTGACCGGTGTGGAGAACCGAGATGGACCGCTTCCTTCCCCCGTCTCGAACCCAGAATTCCTCAGCTTTCTTACTTCTAATCTAAAGTCCCAATAAATCACACTTAAAATAGTGAAAGTCTATTACTTAAAGGCCTACTACTCTGACATGCATCAAAAATATATCTATATTAATTTTACTTTATTCTATTTTTAATTTCCAAGGTAGTTTAATATGACCTATTTAACTGCTTTCTTAAAGAGTTTCTTTGATCCTTGGCCAAAGTACACCAAATCTTATGTCTTTGCAGTCTTTAACTAAAGGGCAGGCTCTGAACCTCAACCCATTTGCCATTAATATGAACTATGTGTTTCCCATTCTCATCATGAATTCCTGTGTAAGGCAAAGGAGGGTCTGTTAGTGGGGGGAATGTATGTTGCACAGGATGTGCCTTTAGAACAGGGGTCTTATTGTCAATTGTTAAGCTTTTCTCAGAAAACTTGATTTGCAATCTTTTCCCCATGAATTTCTTGAGGAATAATACTATTGTTTGTATCCTGAGAGTTATTGAAACACACCTTGGGGTATGTCTTAATTGTATCCTTAGTCTCATTCTGGGAATTTTCCTGCAATCTCAGGCAACACATACTTTTATTATTGATTGATGTATGTCCTACTATTCATATCATGAGTATCATAAACAAAACACTTAACATTCCCCATGGTTCTCTGCTGCAGTATGCCCCATGCTGTGATGCTGTCAGACAGCAGGTGCAGGAATGCCTTCACCAGCTTAGCATAATATTCTCAAATTCCATCTGTTTACCTGCAAATGTCATAATTTTATTCTCTTTTAATGTTGAGTAATATTCCATTGTGTATATATACTATAGTTTCTTTATCCATTCACCGATTGAAGGGCATCTAGGTTGCTTCCACAGTTTAGGTATTGTGAATTGAGCTGTTATAAAAATTGATGTGGCTGCATTACTATAGTATGCTGATTTAAGTCCTTTGGCTGTACACCAAAGAGTGGGATAGCTGGGTCAAATGGTGGTTCCATTCCAAGTTTTCTGAGGAATCTCCTCACTGCTTTCCAAAATAGTTGCACCAATTTGCAGTCCCACCAGCAATGTATGAGTGTGCCTTTCCCCCCACATTCTCGCCAACACTTATTGTTGTCTGTACACTTGATAACTGCCATTCTGACTGGCATGAGATGAAATATCAGAGTAGTTTTGATGTGCATTTCTCTAAATACTAGACTTTGAACATTTTTTCATATATTTGTTGACGATTGTAAATCTTCTTCTGAAAAGTGTCTGTTCAGTTCTTTAGCCCAGTTATTGATTGGGTTGTTTGTTTGTTTGTTTGTTTTTCTTGGTGTTAAGTTTTTTGAATACTTTATATATCCTAGAGATTAGCGCTTTATCTGACATATATGTGGCAAAAATTTGCTCCAAAAATGTAGGCTCTCTCTTCACCTCGTTAATTGTTGTTTTTTTTTTTGCTGGGAAAAAGATTTTTAGTTTGAATCCATCCCATTTATTGATTCTTGATTTTATTTCTTGTGCTTTAGGATTCTTTTTAAGGAAGTCAGGGCCTAATCCAACATGATGAAGATTAGGGCCTACTTTTTCTTCTAGTAGGCACAGGGTCTCTGGTCTAATTCCTAGGTCCTTGATCCACTTTGAGTTGAGTTTTGTGCATGGTGAGAGATAGGGGTTTAGTTTCATTTTGCTGCATATGGATTTCTAGTTTTCCCAGCACCATTTGTTGAAGAAGCTATCTTTTCTCCAATGTATGTTTTTGGCTCCTTTGTCTATTATGAAATAACTGTTTTTATGTAGGATTGTCTCTGTGTCTTCTGTTCTGTACCATTGGTCTACATGTCTATTTTGGTGCCAATACCATGCTGTTTTTGTTACTATTGCTCTGTAGTATAGTTTACTGTCTGGTATAGTGATGCCGCCTGCTTCACTCTTCTTGCTAAGGATTGCTTTGGCTATTCTGGGTCTTCTACTTTTCCAAATGAATTTTCATGATTTCTTTTTCTATTTCTATAAGGAATGAGTTTGGGATTTTAATTGGAATCACACTGAATCTGTATAGTGCTTTAAGTAGTGTGGCCATTTTGACAATGTTAATTTTCCTATCCAAGAACATGGGAGATCTTTCCATCTTCTAGGAATTCTTCAATTTCTTTCTTTAGTGTTCTGTAGTTTTCTTTGTAAAGGTCTTTCACCTCTTTTGTTGATTCCCAAGTATTTTATTTCATTTGAGGCTATTTTGAATGGGGTTTTCCTAATTTCTCTTTCAGAGGATTCATCACTGATGTATAGAAATGCATTGATTTATGGCTATTTATTTTATATTCTGTTACTTTGCTGAACTCATTTATTAATTCTAGAAGTTTTCTGGTAGAGTTTTTTGGATCCTCTAAGTATAAAATCATGTCATCAGCAAATAATAATAGTTTGAGTTCTTTTCCTATTCGTATCCCTTTAATTTTTTTCATCTGTCTAATTGCTCTGGCTAGAGTTTCAAGAACTATGTTGAATAGAAGTGGTGAAAGAGGGCATCCCTTTCTTGTTCCAGAGTTTAGAGGGAACACTTCCAATTTTTCTCCATTTAGAATGATGTTGGCCTTGGGTTTAGCATAGATAGCTTTTATAATGTTGAAGTATGTTCCCACTATCCCTAGTTTTTCTAGAGTTTTGAATATGAAAGGGAGCTGTATTTTGTCATATGATTTCTCTGCATCAATAGATATAATCATACAATTCTTATCTTTAAGTCTATTGGTGTGATGAATTATATTTATTGATTTCTGCATGTTGAAACCAAACTTGCATCCCTGGAATGAACCCCATGTGATCATGGTATACTATTCTTTTAGTACATTTTTGTATGCGATTTGCCGGAATTTTATTGAGAATTTTTACATCAGTGTTCATCAGGGATATTGGTCTAAAGTTTTCTTTACTTGATGTGTCTCTGTCTGATTTGGGTAGCAGGATGATACTAGCTTCACAGAATGAGTTTGGAAGAGTGCCAATGACATTTTTTTATAATTACCTGACTGTAGAAAAACTTCAAAAAGCCAAGATGAAGTGCTGTATGAAGTGCTATATTTTACTTGTTAATATTGTTAGCTGTTGTGTTCTCTTGTGCACTCAAAAGACAGCTGTTTTTTGCCCCGATTTATATACTCATTGTCTTTGAGTGTCAGTAACACACCCACAATTATTCTAGTTCTCTCATTGCAAACAATGAATACAAATGACCCAACATAAGTAGAATGCACCACTGGAATATCAAGGAAATGATTTTGAAGGATTTACTGTTCCATTTGGGGACTGCAAAAGCTGTCATCAAATAATGGGACTTAAGTGATAGGTGGATTGTCTCATGTAATTCCCTTTGTGAAAATTAGAGCTGCTAAGAATCTAAATTGAGTTTGTGTAAACTAAGAAATAACTAGACACATATACAAATGGGCATGTATACAGTGGAATACAGCGCCTGTATATCCAAATCTTGTTTCCTTTCTTTACTTGGTATTATTTGTGAAATTTTGCACTGGAAGAAAAATGTGAGTTTTCAAACCAAAAAGAACTATTGTGAACGTTAAGCTCATATTGGACCCGGGATGAATTTTAAACTGAAGGGGGAAGAAATGAAATGTGTTCCAAGGAGATGTAAGCAATGTATTAGCATGTGCACTTCACCCCTGGGCTTCTGCATCCTTCTTCATTCTTCTTAGATGAAAAAAAAAATAGTCCTGAAAAGAAAGGACTTAAGTTTTGTGAACTATTTTCACTAGTCTTAGAAAATGTCCTTTTATTAGTATCTTTCACATACTCAACAAAAAGGCAAAACCAGTAACAAGCAAAGTAATCCAAGCTACTAAATAATAATAATAATAATAATAATAAAATTAGCTCCATCATATGCCTCCAAGAGAGAATGTTATCAGTCTCCTGCAATTTAACAATCAAAATCCTGGATTCTGCTAGGTGCAAAGACAGGGGGAGGGAAATACTTTGTAAATGAAGGAGGATTGGAGAATACACAGAATCGTCACATGAGTGGGTAGGATGCACAGCCTCTGTTACAGGTTGAATCTGAAATGTCTCTCAAAGGCCCACATGTTGAAGTCTTGTTCCCAGGGGCATAATTGGGGGAGAGGAAGCTTTAGAAGGTGGAGCTAGCGGAAGGTAGTTAGGTCATTGGGGGTGTTCCTTTAGGGGAATATTGGGACTCTGCCCCTTCCTTTCTCCCTCCCTCTCAGCTGCCATCAGGTGAGCTGTTTCCTCTACCATCCATCCCACCTTGGTGTGCCACCTCCCTGCAGGCTAAAACCAATGGAGCCAACAGACCACCAACTGAAACCTCTGAAACCATCAGTCAAAATAAATCTTTTCCTCCTTGTAAGTTGTTTATCTCAAGTATTTTATTGCAGTAATGGAAAGCTGACTAACACAGCTTCTGAGACAGAGCAACTTGACCAGGAGACTGAAAGAGAAACAAGCTCCCTAGGGCAGGATGTCCTAGGGACAGTTGGATTACTAGGAAAGTTGGGGTCTGCTGAGACCTGCATGGCCGGTACTTCAGGAAACCCCAAGAGGGGCCATGAGGGGATGAAGAAAAGACAAACAGACACAAATAGAAAAAGCTGGGGCTTGGCGGATCGCTAAACCTTAGTAGGAGATAGAGTGACCCAGGACCAGCTCAGCATGTTTATTATATTGGTTTTAACATCAAAAGGATTTAGTGTGAGAAACTTTCTTCAAAGCAAATGAAACCAAGTTCGGAGACTAGTGGACCAATTATAATTATCAGCTTGCACCTATCATTGACTCCTCGGGGCAGATGCCATCTGCACTTCAGATCAAGAACTGATAATTCCTTGTCTGCCATATAATCTCCTTTGGAATGGGGCATCACCATAGCAACTGAGCAGTCTCCATCTGTACCTTCGTACTGAAAGTTCCCAGAAGAGGCATCGCTTCTGTCACAGGACAGCTCAAGGACCATAATCCAGTCACCACTGTGAACAAGAAATCCAGGAAGCAAGACAGGAAAGCTGGTCACCTGTGTCTTAAAAGCTTGGGTTCTTGTCTGCAAGCAATAGAAACCCATCAAAGCTTTCTAAGAAAAACAGGGTCAGGATTAAGCAGAAGTTTATGCAGATTAATTTTTTAAGGAGACTGGGAGGAACAGGGAAGACTATAGATAGGAAGACCCATCCCAAAGCAGTTACATATCACAAGCTAAAGACAGAACCCCGGGAGATAAATGAGGACAGACTCAGTAATGGACCACAGTTGTGTTCTGATGTGGAATTAAATGACTTTACGTTAGAAATAATTTAGCAATTACTAAGGCAAAACTTTATAAACCTGTGGCAAAATCAGACTACCAGGGACACCCAAAAATAAATCCTCACAATAGGCCTCTGGTTTTTCAGCCCTGTAAGACTTTCTTCATTCTAGTTTTTCAAAGGAAATAAAATTGTCTCCCCTCCACTCTAAGTAATTCAAGTACATTTTTTGACTCAAACTTACAGAAGTCAACAAAGCACACTATGGTCCTTAAACTTTTTAAATACTATTATCAGCTGAATTGTGTGCCCCACACACAAAAAAAAATTGTGACAATCCAAACCCCCAATACCTTAGAGCTGTATTTGAAGAAAAGGCCTTTAAAGAATGATGAAGTTGGAATGAGGTCATTGGGCTGGGCACTAATCCAGTAAGACTGGTGTCACAGCAGGAGTGAATTCAGACACAGATAGGTACAGCAAAAAGACAGTTGAGTGCAAAGATACGGGAGAGACGGCCACCTATGAGACAAGAGAGAGGCATGTGAAAGTTGTCAGAATCAAAAAGAGTCACTTGTGTCAACACTAACAAAAAAATAAATAAAACAGGGATGCTATGAGGGAAGGGTTCTCACACGACTGCCTGATATACCTATCACAAAGGAGTGCTGGAACCCAAGATTGCATGCAGGCCACCCCCACCTAATATAGAAAGTACTCCTAGCAGGACAGGGTGCTAAATGCCTGTAACCCCACCAACTCAGGAAACTAAAGCAGGAGCACTGCAAGTTCCAAGCTGCCCTCGGCAATTTAGTGAAACTGTAGTTCAAAATTAAATAAAAAGGTCTGCAGATATAGCTCAGAGGAAGAGCTCAGTGGATTCCATCCCCAGTACGACCCAAATATACAATTAAAATTAAAAATTTTAAAAAGGACTTTTACAAGGACGTTCATCCAGCAAGTCTCCCTTCCACCTTAGACTGCCTGAGGTTGATCGGACTCTGGTTATAGATCATTGTGGCCAGAGATTACTGTTTCAAGATATCAAACATAATCCTTCTCATTTTTGCCTTTAAAATTTTCCCCTGTGGGAATGATGGGAAAGGAAGGGGAGATGGGAATAAGAAAGACACAAGAATGAATTAGATATAACTTTCCTGTGTTCAAATATGATTACATGACCAGTGAAACTCCACAAATGTACAACCACTAGAATGAGATCCTAATTAGAGTAAGTTATTCTCCATGTATGTATAATATATCAAATACACTCTTCTGTCATGTATATCTAAAAAGAACACATTTTTTAAAAATCTCCCTTTGCCTCAATCCCTTAACATGCTCATCGCTTACCATAGTATACATATTCCCATTGCAATGCTCTGCTGATCCCAAATAAATATCATAATTCTATGGAAAATATCTCTCTGGTCTTCATTATTATTTTCATTATTATCATCATCATCATCATTACTACTACTATATTATTATCTCAGATTGACAAACTTCAGAAAAAGAAAAAAAACCCTGTCTACAGCTTAATTTCAGAACTTTATTCTTCAAAAAATAAACTTCTATTATTTAAGCCACTTGGTTGTAATACTTTGTTTTGGCAGCCTTAGGACATTCATATAAATTCTGATTTTTTTAAGTCACATATTTTTAAATAATTTAATAACTTATTTTAAAATGTATTCTTGCTGGGCATAGTGCCACACACCTGCCATCATAGCCACTCAGAAGGCTGAGGCAGAGGATTGCAAAGTGAAGGCTAGCTTGAGCAACTTAGTGAGATCATGTCACAAAATGAACAATAATAAGGGCTGGGGGTATAGCTCAGCGGTAAAGTGTTCCTGGATTCAATTCTCAGTATAAAAAAGAAAAGAAAAAGCTTGTTCTTAAAGGATCTTTCAGAATTTTAGACATTTCTGACAATAAGGAATAATAGAAACTTTTATAATTCATTTCTCAAAATAAATTATAAGGAGATGACCTAGGTGGAAAAAAATCTTACAGTGCCTGTTTTATGTTAATCAGAGAATACACTAATATAGAATTCATTTTAATGCATGAGAAATGTTACAATGATGAGTAGGGGAAAAAGATACTATTGTTAAGACATATTTAAAAATAAGAGCCATTTACATTAAACACTTAATGTGTCACTTAATGACAGAGATACATCCTAAGAAATGCGTCATTAGGTGACTGTCACTGTGCAAACATTACACAAGCCAAGGTGGTATAGCTTCCTAAACACGTAGGCTACCTGGTACAGACTCCTGCTTCTAGATTACAAACCTGTAGGGCACATTACTCTTCTGAATATTGCAGGGAATCATAACACAACTTATTTGTGTGCTTAAACATATCCAGATAGGTTTGTGGTTTGTTACACCAGCAACACCACAAGCATGTGAGCAAAGCTTCATGCTTTACCACAGCAACCATGTCACCAGGTAATAGGAATTTTTCAACTCCATTATAATCTTGTGGGATGACTGTAGTTGGTGTGGTCTGGTCCATTGTGGACTGAAATATTGTAAAGCACTGAATGACCATAAATAATAGTTGTTCCTAAACAACTCCAAAGAAAAAAAGTTAAACAGATATGTTCAATTGGAAAAAAAATTAATATCTTATATTTGTATCTAAAATAGAAGTGTTAATCACAAATCGTTGAGCTTCCCTAAGATCCTTAAATATATAAGAAAAACACAGATCTAGGAAAAAATGGGAAAACCCCTAACAAGTGGTATCATTACTTGTGTGTTCAAGCTTCTCAAACCAGGCATCAGTGTCCCCCAGGAGCACAGGGCTCCCTGCCAGGAGTCAAGTCATATAGAGTAAGCATGGGGCATCTCCTAGAAAGCCATCTTTGTTAAATTTGGAAAATAATATGACAAAGACATATTATGGGTTTAAAGTAAAAGCCAAATATAAGTTTTAAAATAAAACAGGACCCAGCTGGGTGCAGTGGTACACACCTGTAATCCCAGCAGCTCAGGAGGCTGAGGCAGGAGGATCATGAGTTCAAAGCCAGCCTTAGCAAAAGTGAGGTGCTAAACAGCTCAGTGAGACCCTGTCTATAAATAAAATACAAAATAGGTTGGGGAATGTGGATCAATGGTCTACTGCCCCTTCATTCAATCCCTGGTACCTAAAGAAAAAAATTTTTTTTTCTTTTAAATAAAACCGAATCCTTTTAAGAAATGTTCTGTTTGCTCGAGGTCACTTAGGGCTACTGGCATCCTGGTCTCCCTGAGACATGTGAACATTCCATCCAGTCAGCCACTTTGGTTGAAAGATTTAGAAGTGCCTCTATCTGATGCCAGTTTTACCCTGAGCATGGGGAGTGGGGGGGTTATTTAAAGAATGTGGGGAGAGGGGGTATATCTCAGTGACACTGTTTAAAATTCTCTTAATCTTAACCACTTATTTTTTATGGTGATGCTGGGGACTGAACCAAGAATGCTCCACCACTGAGCTACATCCCAACCCTTCTATTTTATTTGCTTTATTATTTATTTATTTATTTACTTATTTATTTTAAAACACAGTCTCACTATATTTCCAAGGCTGGGTTGGACCTTAAGATCCTCTTGCTTCAGCCTCCCAAATTGCCTAGATTACAGACATGTGCCACCACACTTAACCATACAATTCTTTTTTAGAAAGAGGGATTTTGCTATCAGTCATTCACACGTTAGTAATTATTGCATCATTCTTATTTTTTCCCCAAAAACCTAAAACTAACCAAACATAGATATTGACAGGCTGGGGATGTGGCTCCGTGATACAATGCTGGCCTAGCATGTCTAGGCTCTCGATTCTATCCCTAGCACTAGCAGGGATGGGAAAAGCAAATGATTAGTTAATGTTTTAAAAGAAAAGAAATTGGAGGTATGAGGGAGACATGTATTGGTCAAGTTTCCTGTGGGCAAAGTTGCCAGCTCTGCTGGGTAATTTGAAAGGACTATTTTCCAAAATGTAGTGAGGTGTGGAGTCCATGATGAGGGACCTGCTGTCCCCTGGAGATGGTAGCCATGGGATACTACACCATTCCCATTCTAGGAGGATGGGGGTGAGGCCTGAGGGAGAAGGAGGAAGCAGTTTTCAAAACTTTTTCTTTCCAACTTAGAGCAGCAGAATAGCTCCTGACAAAGCTGAAAAGAAGAAAAACCTCCAACCACCAGCCTTCACAAGTGCACCCACGGAGTGGCCTTCAAGAAGTATGCTCCTTCAACACTCAAAGACATCCAGAAATCTACAAAAGATGGGGACTCCAGATATGCACATTGATGCCAGGCTCAATGAAATTGTTCAGGTCACAGGACTAAGGAATGTCCCAGGTGTACATGTGTACAGTAGCCCAAAAAGCCAAAAGAGGATGAAGATTTGCCAAACAAGCTCTATATGTTGGTAACCTATGTCACTACTTAAAAACCTCCCTTCAAGTTGGATGAGAAGTAAGCAACAACTGTCAAACTTATAAAACTTCCACAAAGCCCAGGGCTGTCATGCACAACTGTAATCCTAGTGACTTGGGAGGCTGAGGCACGAGGGTCACAATTTCAAGGTCAGCCTTAGCAATTTTGCAAGTATCCTAAGAAACTTAGTGATACTAAGACAGGGGTCTCAAAGTAAATAAATGAATAAATAAATTTTAAGAAGAGCTAAGGATGTGTCTCAGTGGTAAAGTATTCCTGGGTTCAGTCCCCAGTACCTAAATAAATAAATAAATAAAGCTTTATTATATATCATATCAATATAATCATACAGATAGAACTGCATGGAGAAAGCTGAGGAGTGGGAGGTATATATATCAGCAGAGGGACAAGGTCAGCCTGCAATGACCACAGGGGAAAATCAGAGAGAATTAACAGTCTTGGAGCTTCATTCCCCTGCCTCTGATCTCTTGCTGGCTGATCCCATTGAACCCCAATGGACTTTATCAGAAAGGAGGGAACCCGCTGAGGCAGCCCAAGCAAGTCAGCTTCCAGGGCACAGAACAGACAAAAACGTAGAGAGTTGACCTGGGAAGAGAGAGAAGTCTGACAGCACTGAGGACTGAATGGAGAGGGAGAAGCCCTTATAATGCCCTTATAATGCTTCACAGGATCCATACCCACTCCTCCTCTCAGTCAGCCAAGCAGCATTTATAGACTTGCTATTTATATCCATTAATACAAACACTAATAAGAAAATCAAAATAATAGAAATGGTTTTTTGAGTCCTTGCACTACATGAAGGGAAAATATAACAGATAAGCATAAAGAAACTTATGTTAATCAACTTCTCAAAAGGATCGAACTAATAATGATAATTCATCATTTCCAATGGAGCAACATTAGAGACTAGTGTACCCTAGACTACTCCAGGACAAAGCCTGTAGGAGCCCTGTTTACAAATATTTTATATAATTTATGTAGAATAAAAATGAACTCTTCTAAAGTAGGACAAAGTCTTTGTTTAAAATGTTCCTGAGACCTACATAGTTCCCTAAATATGAAATGTATTATTTTAAAAATAATAAGCAAGGACAAGGGTTATAGCTCAGTGGTAGAGTGCTTGTCTAGCATGTACAAAGCCTGGGTTGAATTCACCAGCATCCAAAAAAAAAAAAAATCAACCACAAATTTTTTTAAATGGCCATTTTATTTCCTAGTTGTTGACATGAGAGGCTCCATATTTATTCTAACAGTGCTTCCATTGCTCATATGGAATTTGTATTAGTCAGATAACCAAATCATATTGCCAGCAGAAGAAAAATGTTTGGAAGCAAACCTATGGCATTGTCCTAGCCAGAGCCCAAGTACTGCCATCTTAATCTACTTGGCATCTCTAATGTTAGGGATTAAAACCCTGAATCTTGGCTAAAACTTTCTCAGAAAAAAAAGCAAATGCCTCCTCCTTCCACATCCTCATTCCCTTACCAATGTCTGTTTGTCAAAACCAGCTGCATCTGGGCCTCAAGTTGCAAAAGGAACCATAAATGTAGATCGCAGCTTCTCAGCTCCTGAGATACAGGAAAGCATGTAAGAAGTGTGGACCAAGCCATGATATTTGGTACAAAATTGCCTCAGATCTAGATGTCAATAAGAAAAAAACACATTTCAGCTTTGTTGTTGTTTTGTTGTGCTGGGAATTGTACCCAGGGCTTCACATATGCTGGGCATTCGCTCTACCCCTGAGCTGCACTCCAGCCCCACTATTTCAGTATTTTTTAATTACACTTTCCTTTATCAAAAAAGTATTGTAAATAGATTTGAGCCAACACTTCATTTTTAATACCCCAATATAATCCAGGACCAAATTCAGATAGTTTCAGTCATTAATGGTATGCAAAAGATTGTACCATAAGACCTGAACATTTTCCTTAAGACTCAAAAGAAAACTTGAGCAACAGTGACAATGTTAGAAGTGACATTAAACATCCCAAAGGGCCTACTTTGAAAGGGACAGTATGCATCGGGATACAGAAATTTTAAAATTCCACTTTTTAATCGATCCTATTAGTGATAGACATGCGCCTTAGAGTTACCCTCCCATTTCCTCCAAGGAAGCCAACAACATTCATCACCACTTTGACTTCCTGCCAGAATTCTTAAGACCATCAACCTTGCAAGAGAGCCCTCCGGCTAATGGATCTTGCAAACAACAGCCCTGCAACGATTCAATACTTGAGTAGAAGGCCTCCCATGAGTTAAGCATGCTTTAAAAAAAAATCATATTGCCTTCTGTGTGAGGTGACACATGGCAATACAAATTCTATATGAGCAACGTAAGCATTGTTAAAATAAGTGTGGAGCCTCCCACATCACCAACTTGGAAAAATTTGCTATTGATGTATTGATTGTTGTTTTATGGGGAATCCAACTTAGGGCAACTCCGGAGGCTGAGGCAGGAGGATCTCAAGTTTAAAGTCAGCTTCAGCAACTTAGTGAGGCCTTCAGCAACTTAGTAAGACCCTATCTCAAAATAAAAAATAAAAAACGGCTGGGGATGTGGCTCAATGGTAGAGCATCCCTGGGTTCAAATCACCAGTACCAAATATATATATATCCTTAAAAGTTACCATTATCCCGTTGGTCAAATTGGCCTCTTTTTAAGATTCTAGTTTTAATTTAAATATTTCACAGCATTCTCTTAATGTTTAGAACAGTATGCAGATTTGCTTTGCCAATACAAAATTCCACACAAAATCCAAAACCATACTTGGAGATGAAATGTAGTTCTCTTTTCAGAAAGCAGAGTGTCTTCACCAATGCAGATATCAGTAATTTAATTTTCACCCTTAGCATATATTCATTCTTGCAGGTATCCATCAGATTTATACTGAAAAGGTATGGGGTTGGGATGTAGCTCAGAGGTACAGCACTTGCCTAGCATGTGCCAGGCCCTAAGTTCAAAGCCCAGTACTACAAAAAAAAAAAAAAAATATATATATATATATATATATATATATATATATGGAAATATATATATATTAGAGGAAATATATATATATATTAGAGGAAAAATATATATATATATTAGAGTAAATTTGGAGGAATAAGGATTATTAATTTAAATCATACAACTTTAAATGATTTGGGAGCCATTTTGCAAAGATGATTTGTTCATAAGTAGCCAGAACTTAACAATAGGACATGGCTTGTTGAATATTAGGAATGATCACAGATAATATAGCAATTACTAGTAGTGTACATTTGCAAAGGGTTGTTGGTCAAAGAGATAATTTTTTTAAAAATCCTGAGATAGAAAATATACTGTTTACATTCAATCTTCATTTTGCTGTGGAAGAGCAGTTAAGCCCATGGAATGGTTCAGAGATAAAAGGTAGAACACCGGAGTTTCCAATCAGACATAAAACTAGTGTGTTGACGTAAATGTCAAGGTCATGCTGGACTAAAAGCACCTAAACATAGGTGTTCTATCTTAAGCAAAATAGTCCTTTCTGTTTCCATAGTTTCATGTAAAGTATGCCCTACATTTTTATTTTTTTAATGCCCTGTTTAGGCCCTATTGTTTAAATAAACAAAAGTCAGTAGTACATTTTAGTACTTTAATGTCCCTCTAAATGCTCAAATGAGAAAACAAAACATTACCTGTTCTTCCCTGTATTCCCATGGCTGGGAATCACTAGACTCCAGTGATCTTAAATATTCCTTTGGCATAAAATTATTTTATTCTATAAAATAATATAAGCTTATCATTTTCTAAGTGTTATTACTTACTGAGCATCTATAATGGGTAAGGCAGAGTTAGGTTTTATTTTTTTTTTCTGCATTGGGGACTGAACCCAGGGTCTTACACATGCTAGGCAAGTGCTCTACCACTGAGTTACTCTCCCCAGCCATTTTTATTTATTTTGAGAGAGGGTCTTGCTAAATTACCCAGGCCAGCCTTGAATTTGCAATCCTGCCTCAGACTCCTGAGTAGCTGGTATTACAGGAGTGCATGCCATGCCCACTTAGGTTTTTGTTTTGATTTGTTTTAACTGTTAGTATTTTTTAAGTGGTTTTAAATTATTTCTTTATTGTATATAGCTTTTTCTCCCCTTTCAGTGCTCGAGATTAAACCCAGGGCCTTTTACATGCTAAGCAAGGGATATACTACTGAGCTACACCTCTAGACCCTTTTGAAAATATATTTTAATATACAGGTGTTTTCAGTACCCAGAGAGATTGGCTCCAGGACCCCCTGAGTAAAACAAAATCTGTAGATGCTCAATTTTCTTATATAAAATGGTGTATTTGCATATAACTTATACATACATTCCTATATATTTCCAATCTTCTCTAGGTTACTTATAATACCTAATGCAATGTTAATACTGTGTAAATAGCTGTTATACTATATTGTTTAGGGAGTACTAACAAGATGTAAATCTGTATATATTTAGACATATACAATTATTTGCAGTTTTGTAAAATATTTTTAAGCTGCAGTTGGTTGAATCCCAAGATATGGAAACTATAGATACAAAGGACTACTGTAAATTGCATTTTTTTTCTTTTTACTAGAGATTGAACCCAGGGACACTCAATCACTGAGCCACATCCCAAGCCCTTTTTCATATTTTATTTAGATACTGGGTCTCAATCAGTTGCTCAGATTCTCACTAAATTGCTGAGGCTGACTATGACCTCAAGATTCTCCTGCCTCAGCCTCTCAAGCCACTGCGATTACAGGCATGCACCACCATGCCAAATTGAACATTGCATTTAAATATATATAGTTGTAAATGGACACTGTGCCTTTATTTTATTATTATATTTTTTATGTGGTGCTAAGGATCAAACCCAGTGTCTCACACATGATAGGCAAGCATTCTGCCACTGAGCTATAGCCCCAGCCCGGTACATTGCATTTTGATAACTAACCCTGTACTGTCTCATTTCACAATCTTAGAATCTTATGTATGTACGCGTTATTCCCATAATGAGATAAATCTTCTACTTTAAGTACGTTATAAATTTCTATAAATATTTTCCAGATTGAATGAACAAAAGCCATATTCCTTTACCAAAATAAAATCTATTTGTAAAAGTATCTCTGCAGACAACTTTTTAAAGCACTTATTTTAAAATTTTTTTTTAACTTTGTGACTTTTAAAACACTTGTGTATACACATGAGGAATCATGTGCGGAAATGGAGATATCACCACCAATCTGGTCACCTGGAGTCGTGGTTGAGTTTTTACTCTTCCCTAACTAACCCCACCCCTGCCCTCCTCCTTACTCACACCATTCTGTATCATCAATTTCTTTTATTTATTGCTTATTTTCCTTTCCTACTAACCATGCCTTTCCTGGGCATTCATAATCTCTCTCCTAGACCATTACAATAACTTTTTAAAACCTCCCTTCTCCTTGGGCTCTCCCTTAACCTCATTTTATGCGGCTACATACCTCCTCTTAGGAACCTGTCCTAACACAACCCTTCTAAAACTACCAAGAGATAACCACAACTTCCTTACTCCCCCAAATTCACACTCTACACCATTTTCTTGTTAGTTTGTGGTCCTTTCCTCTTTCTAGAGGAAAAGGCTCTGAAGATGAAGATAGCACATTGCACCTGCTTTTGCTTTGTATCTGCAGTGCCTGACTCAGGACTTGACAGACTTAGGCTTGATGGGAAATTGCCTTGTTCAAAGGCAAGATCCCACCCAGGTGGATCTAATAATCCCAGGTGCACACTAATAATCCCTGCAACTCGGGAGGCTGAAGCAGGAGGATGGCAAGTGCAAGGACCATCTGGGGAACTTAATGAGACCCTATTTCAAAATTTTAAAAAAATCATTTAAAGGGCTGAAAATATAACTCATGGAAGAACACCCCTGGGTTCAATCCCAAGCACCAAAAAAAAAAGCAAGACACAGGAAATTAGATTGAATGACAGGAAAGACTTGAATGCCAGGAAAGGTCTAAAGGGAATTCCACAGCCTATGACCTGGACAGCCAGAGAATAGTTTGGAGGTTTGGGGTAAGACAAGGTGAGCTCTGCCTAAACCAGGGAGGTACACAAAGTTGGAGACAAATGCAGGCCAGCCAATTTGATTGTCATAGATAGTC
This sequence comes from Marmota monax, assembly GCF_021218885.2. Classification (NCBI taxonomy): domain Eukaryota; kingdom Metazoa; phylum Chordata; class Mammalia; order Rodentia; family Sciuridae; genus Marmota; species Marmota monax. Next base: position 5,586,055 of record NW_026693726.1, on the reverse strand, counting down.
CTCGAATCTATGGCAACCGATCCCATTGTTCAGACTCCTGCAGAATAGCAAAGAGATTAAGGAGCCCATGAGGCTTTCAACCCTTAGAAGGCGTTGATCAAGGAGACACTGATAAAGTAGATATTGTAACTGCCAGAAGGACAAAATGGAAATGAGTTTACTAATAAGTTGTAAAGCACCACAGCAGAGAGGAAGAAACTTTTGAAAGAAACTCACACCATATTTTTAAATGGGTCAGGGGATCAATGAAAACATGAGAAAAATATCCTTTGAATTTGGCAGAGTGGGGGCGGGGGGATGAAAGAGAGGAAATTCCACTTCATTCATCACACACCATTCTTGTGAACAGTGCTCACAAGAGATCTGAGGAGGAAAAGGCTGAAACTCTTTGCTGAAATGGACCCCAGGGGGTTATCGGTTCACATCCATTAGCATGGAGAAGTGAGCGCCAGTGACAGTGTGTGGTTCCCAGGGAAGGCCTGTCCTGCCTCAAAACCATTTTCCTGCTGCAGGTGGACTGTCCCGGCAGCTGTGAAGATCTGTTTTTGAATTGCATGAGGAGAAAATGTCAAGACCCCCGCAGTAATGATAGAGCAACAAAGAAAGATGATCTCTCCAGGCTATTTTTAAAGGGCTAAGGGTGCCCTTTGGCTCTGACTAGCTGCAGAAATTATACAGTCCGATAACTGCTAGGCAGCCCCAAACAAAGGAGGCCTATTTTCCATTCTTCATCTACTCTTACTTCAATCTGCCAAGGCTAAAATAGGATGTTGTTATGATACTGGTCATAATAGGGAAGAAAAGGGCTCAGGCAGGAACATCAGTGGAAAAATACATCACGTTTAGATTACGAAAATCACAGTCAGTAGTTTACACAGCATAGACGAAAATAAAATTGATAATTCAATAAACTGACAAGTGAGCCAGCCTTTTTTTTTGGGGGGGGGGGGGAGGAGGGGTACCAAGGATCGAACTCAAGGGTTAACCACTGAGCCACTCCCCAGTCTTCTTCATTTTTTTATTTTAAGACAAGGTCTCACTAAGTTGCTTAGGGCCTTGCTAAATTGTTGAGTCTGGCCCTGAACTTGCAGTCCTCCTGCCTCAGCCTCCCTAGCTGTTGGGATTACAGGTATACACCACCACACCTGGCTACAGCTCAACCATTTTAAAAACAAGCTGTTTAATGGTACTAATGAGTGCACCTTCATTAAGACAGAAATATTCCACATCTTCTGTTCTTCATTTTACTTAAGAACTCTAGATAGGGCAGAGGGGTGGGAGGGAAAGGAAGGGGGCAGGGGGTAATTAAAGATGGTTGAATGTGATGATCATTAGTATCCAAAGTACATGTATGAGGACATGAATTGGTGTGAATATACTATGTATACAACCAGAGATATGAAAAATTGAGCTCTATATATGTAATGAGTTGTAATACATTTCACTGTTATATATGAAAAAATATATATATATATATAAATAAAAATTAAAAAAGAACACTGTAAGCAGGGTAAAAGTCTTTACTATTTTTCAGGATAATGATTATGGTTCCTGGATTGCTGTAGTAATCTCCCAGTAAACACTTTACATGCACAGCGTAAAGCAAAATGGTGAAGAGATTTTGCACATTCTTAAGTGCATATGTAAAACAGCTCCTGGGCATGTAGAATTGTGAATAAATAATTAAAGTTGCAAAACTAGCTGAGCAGATTGGCACGTGCCTGTGATCCCAGGTTATCAGAAGGCTAGAGTGAGAGGATGGCAAAGATGAGACCAGCCTAGACAACTAAGCCAGCAACTTAGCAAGATCCTGTCTCAAAATTAAATTAAAAGAGCTAGGGATGTAGCTCAGTGGTAGAGCACTTGCCTAGCATGCACGAGGCCCTAGCACCTCAAAAAAGTGGAAACAGGAACTGCAGTGGAAAAACTAACCTCCACCACCAATGGAAAAATTAGATAGTGTTAGACATTTAAGAAATTATCTCCACACTGTGAAGAGTGGCAAGTGTGATACTCATTATAAAAGGTTGTGACTCAGAGAGGAGTGGAGGAAGAAAAAGGCAGGAACAAAGAGACAAATAGCTGTGTACACCTCTGAAGGACTAGTCATACTGAAATGAAACAACAGGCTGGACATGGTGGTGCATACCTGTAATCCTGGCCCCATGAGAGGCCAAGGCAGGAGGACCACAAGCTTGAGGCCAGCCACAGCAACTAACTGAGACTATGCCTCAAAAGAAAAAATAGATGTAGCTCAATTGTAGGGCACCCCTGGGTTCAATCCCAGTACTAAAAAAAAGAAAAAAGACAACATTCATAGGTTCCAGGGATTAGGATTCTGTAAGGAAAATGGAGTCAGTCAGGCTCCCTCACACAGATGCCCAGGAAGCAATGACTAAGATGTTTTCTCTAAGTCAGGATCAATAGCAAATTATGCACTCTTACAAACCCTGTGATATCACACTTGGCATGCTGCCAGATTTGGTACAACTCCATATATAAACTGACCCAGACTTTCTGCTGTGGTGACTGCCCACCCATTGAATAAAGGCACGGAATATTCCCCCTAGAGTCCCAAATATTTTCTTCTGGATGCTGGAATCTCAAGTCAACCTGCCTGGGATAGAGCAGTTGCACTATAGATAAAAACATCTTTGGAAAGGCTCATTCAACACACTACAGTCTACGCTTAGAACCCCCCAATTCTCCTTCATTCCATAGGCAGAATACATTCATCCCATCTCAACATCCTCAAAAGCCTCAACCCATTGCAGCATCAACCCTAAGTCCAGAATTTCATTTAAACATCATCAGGTCAAAAGTTCCAAATCCTATCATCTAAATCAGGTATGTGCCAGAATCCTCTTAGGGCAAAATTCTCCACCTGGGGACCCATGAAATGAGAAAACAAGTTATCTCCTTCCTTCCAATGGCAGGGAAGGCATAGGATAACATTTATGGACATTCCCATTTAAAAGGAGAAAATAGAAGGAATAACAGAATCGTTTGTCCAAAGCAAGTTTTAAAATACAGCAGAACAAATTTCATTAGGTTTCAAAACCTAAGAGTAAGCCGGGAGCGGAGGCGAATGCTTGGTATCCCAGCGGCTCAGGAGGCTGAGGCAGGAGGATCGCGATTTCAAAGCCAGCCTCAGCAATGGCGAGGTGCTAAGCAACCCAGTGAGACCCTGTCTCTAAATAAAATACAATATAGGGCTGGGGATGGGGCTCAGTGACAGAGTGCCCCTGAGTTCAATCCTGGTACCAAAAAAAAAAATTAGAGTAATTGTGGTTCCAGGCTCCACCTGGCTCCCTTTTATTACTGGATTGTAAGAATTTTTTATATAAATCCCTTATCAGATATATAACTTGCAAGTATTGTCTCAGAGTAGAATAGAAATTGAAAGTTTCTATTATAAATAGAAATATAAATTCATTTCTTCTTTTCCTTAACGTATTCCCTAAGCTTGTTCATAAAATTAGTAATACACAAGCAGAAATGCACCCACTGTGTGGTTGATTGTGGGGAGCCACTCTGAATGACTCACGCCTTCCACTCCTGAAGCAAGAGGCTCTGACCCATCACTACATTTTGTAGTGACTTGGGCGTTGTCCCAGCTCAGGAAGTCAAAGGTGTGTCTTTAGATGTAAGTGTCACCCTTAGTGTGGAATTACACTCACCTGTCCCTTGTAACCCTTCCCCTTCTGGTCTTTTTTGGATAGAACTTTCTAAGAAGAAGGGTTCCCCCCCCACTATAAAAGCTCCAATTCCAAATGTGCTCGCTCTCTCTCCCCAGCCTCCCATGACTTTCTCTTGCTCTCCCATTTGGAGAGCCTGAGGCTGAGAGCAGAGATGTCCTGAAGCTTGTATTAAGGTACAGTGTGTCTGTGTATTATTTGGTATCCCTGGAAATTCACACAAGTGACCTTAAGTTCAGCTGCCCGCAGAGGTCGGGGGCAGCAGTTAATTTTATGTGTCACCTTGACTGAGTTGAAGGATACCCAGTGTTGTGGTTGGGATGTGAAAGTTTAGAAGTGAAATTATTGGATTATGCAAGGTTCAATTTACTCGGTGCATTCATCCCCTGATGGGGATTAATTCAGTGATAACTGTAAGCAGGTAAGGTGTGGCTGGAGAAGGTGGGTCCCTAGGGGATGTCTTTAGGGTTCATATTTTGTCCTGGTGAGGATCTCGATATCTCTCTCTCTCTCTCTCTCTCTCTCTCTCTCTCTCTCTGTATGTGTGTGTGTGTGTGTGTGTGTGGTGTGTTTCCTCCTGTCATGTCCTGAGCCACTTTCCTCTACCACACTCTTCTGCCATGATGTTCTACCTCATCTCAGGCACTAAGGAATGGAGTTGGCCATTTATGGACTGAGACCTCTGAAACCATGAGCCCCCAAAATAAACTTTTCCTCCTCTATTCGTTCTTTTTTTTTAATTGCGTATTTGTTCTACTTAGCTTGTACATGACAGCAGAATGCATTTCAATTCATCATACACAAATGGAGCACAACATTTCAATTCTCAGGTTGTACATGGTGTAGAGACACACTATTCGTGCAATCATACATGTACCTAGGGTAATGATGTCCATCTCATTCTATCATCTTTCCTCTCCTCATATCCCCTCTCCATCCTCCCCTTTGCCCAATCCAAAGTTCCTCCATTCTCCCCATCCTCCCTCCATCATAAATCAGCATCCACTAATCAGAAAAAACATTTGGCCTTTGGTTTTTTGGGATTGGCTTACTTCGCTTAGCATAATATTCTTCAATTCCATCCATTTACCTGAAAATGCCATAATTTTATTCTCTTTTAATGATGAATAATATTCCATTGTGTATATTCATACCACAGTTTCTTTATCCATTCATCTATTGATGGGCATCTTGATTGGTTTCACAGTTTAGCTACTGTGAATTCCGCTACTAAAAACATTGGTGCAGCTATGTCACTATAGTATGCTGACTTCAAGTCCTTTGGGCATAGACCAAGAACTGGGATAGCTGGGACAAATGGTGGTTCCATTCCAAGTTTTCTGAGGAATCTTCATACTGCTTTCCAAAGTGGTTGCACCAATTTATAGTCCCACCAGCAATGTATGAGTGTACTTTTTCCCCGCATCCTCTCCAACACTTATTATTGCTTATATTCTTGATAACTGCCAATCTGACTGAGGTGAGATGAAATCTTAGTTTTGATTTGCATTTCTCTAATTACTAAAGATGTTGAATACTTTTTCATATATTTGTTGATCACTTGTATATCTTCTTCTGAGAGGTGTCTGTTCAGTTCCTTGGCCCATTTATAAAGAACTCCAAAAATACCAAAAAATCAAATAATCCTCTAATTGTTCTTGTCAGATTTTTTGGTCACAGAGCAAAAAAAGCTGACTAAATCACACAGATAGCTGGAAAACATTGTTTCTGAATGTGTCTGTGAAGTGTGCCCAGAACATGTCAGTGTTTGAATCAGTAGACTGGGTATCAAGTATCTGTCCTCAACAATGTAGTCTGACATCATCCAAACCACTGAGAGCTTGAATAAAGCAAAGAGGTAGGAAAGAGAAACTTTTCGGTCTCTTCCTGAACTGGGACATCTATCTTCTCTCCTTCCCTTGGACATCAGAGGTCCTGATTCTTGGGTCTTTAAAACTCTAAAGAATGACATAGTGCTCCCTCCCAATTTTCAGGCCTTTGGCCTCAGACTGAGTCATATCATTGGCTTTTCTGTTTCTCTTGCCTTTGGACACAGACTGAATTATATCACCAGCTTTCCTGGTTCTGCAGCTTACAGATGGACATACTGTGGGACTTCTCAGCCTCTATGATATGTGAGCCAATTTCAATGACAAATTCCCTCTCTCACTCACACACATACACACACACACACACACACACGCACACACAGAGTCAGCCCTTGTATCTATGGATTCTGAGTCCGTGCATTGAAACAATTGCTGATCAAAAATATAAGGAGCTGGACACAGTGGTGCACACCTGTAATCCCAGCAACTCAGGAGGCTGAGGCAGGAGGATTGCCAGTTCAAAGCCAGCCTCAGCAAAAACAAGGAACTAAGCAACTCAGTGAGACCCTGTCTCTAAATAAAACACAAAATAGGGCTGGGGATATGGCTCAGGGACAGAGTGCCCTGAGTTCAGTTCCCAGTGTCTGTGTGTGTGTGTGTGTGTGTGTGTGTGTGTGTGTGGAGAGAGAGAGAGAGAGAGAGAGAGAGAGAGAAATTAGCAAGCTAGGTGCAGTGGTTCATGCATATAATCCCAGTATTCAGGAGGCTCAAGAAGTAGGAACACAAGTTCAAGACCAGCCTAGGCAATTTAGCAGGAACCTCTCTCAAAACAAAAATATCAAGTCTGGGGATATAGCTCAATGTTAAAGCACCCCAGGTTTAATTCCCAGTATGAAAAAAATAAAATCTAAAATTAAAATCGAAAGTGCTGGGGAGGTAGCTTAATGATATGTTACCCTTAGGTTCAATCTCCAGTGCTGAAAAAAATTTTTTTTAAAACTCTGCTTATACTGAACATGTATAGATTATTTCCTTGTCATTATTCCCTAGAGAGTGCATATACAACTATTTGTATAACATTTACACTGTATTAGGCATTATGATTAATTTAGAGATGATTTAAAGTATATGAAAGGCAGAACACAGTGGTACACATCTATAATCACGCAATTTGGGAGGCTGAAGAAGGAGGATGGCAAGTTTGAGGCCAGCCTCAGCAACTTAGCAAAACCCTATCTCAAATTTTTAAAAAATAATAAAAATGATGACTTAGGGGCACCCCTTAGTTCAATCCACAGTACTGAAACAAAAAAAAAGAAAGTATACAAGAGGATATGGCAGGCTATAGATAAGTACTATACCAATTTATATAAGGGAACTGAGCATTTACAGATTGTATCATATACAGGGGCTCCTGAAAACCAACCCCCTTGGATACAGAGGGATGACTGCAAACACACGAACACACACACGTGTATGTATCTTATTTGTGTTCTCTGAAGAACCATAATACACCTATCTAGCACCCAGATTCTAGCTTACAAAAATCTTCCTTCAATACTGCTTAAAAAATAATGACTCTAGCCAGGAGTAAAGGTACACACCTGTAATTCCAGTAATTCAAGAGACTGAGGCAGGATAGTCACAAGTTAGAGGCAATTTAGAAAGTTCCTATCTCAAATTTTTTAAATGATTAACTACAGCTTACTACTAACATAGGATAAATAGGATTCATGGACCCTACCTCAAAATAAAAAATTAAAGGGCTGGGGATGTAACTCAGTGGTAAAGTGACCCTAGGTTCAATCCCCAGTGTATACACAACACACACACACACATATACACATGACTTCAGGTGTAGGTCAAGGAATGAACAAAAACAAGAGGAGTATATAATTCTCTCATCCATGTCCCATGCAAGCGATAGAAATGGGGTTCCCCTCAGTGGAATGGGTTGGCTGAGAAATAAAAGCTAAGAACAATAGAATGACAAAAAACCACAGGACACAGAAAGTAGTTTCAAAAGCGGGGACAGGACAGGCAAGCCGATCAAACAAATCGAGCATCTATACTCTGGCAAAATGCAGCCTGCGCTTGCTTTATTTATATTGGGGTACATCGAAGGCAGAAATACAGTTTCAAGGGCAAAGTCTTGCTTTGTGGTGTCTTGCAGTCAGCAGGTTGATTGACATCTTGGCAGGTCACCCCCATCTCCAGCGCAGCGTGGGATCTCTAGCAGAGCTCGAGGGGGATGTTCACCTGCATCAGGCGATCAGTCCCTGTGGGGGTGCCACGGGAGGTTCCCAGTGCCTGACTTATCCCTCATTAGGCTTCTATGCGCAACACAGTTCACACACAGCCCACGGATGGCTCATGACATGATTCCATAGAGCAAAGAAGCCATTAAAGATTAGTGGTATGGTAATGAGGGCTAAGTCCAAAGCATCAGAAGCTAAACTGGAGGCACTTCTTTGGCCAAATTTGGAACAATTAAAGGATTTTTTAAATTATTAACTACAGCTTACTACTAACATAGGATAATTAGGATTCATGAACCCTTAGTAATTGTGTTAGTCACTTCCCTGTTACTATATCAAAATACCTGAGATAATTAACTAACAAAGAGAAGATTAGGGCTGGGGATGTGGCCCAAGCGGTAGCGCGCTCGCCTGGCATGTGTGCAGCCCAGGTTCGATCCTCAGCACCACATACAAACAAAGATGTTATGTCCGCCGAAAACTAAAAAATAAATATTAAAAAATTCTCTCTTTAACAAAGAGAAGATTATTTGGGCTCAAACTGTGGAGGTTCCAGGCCAGGACTGGGCACACCTTTTCCTTTGGGCCTTTGACAGGGGTGCCAATTGACAAAGGCAAGGAGTGCATGATGGAACCAAATGCTAACCTCATAGCCAGGAAAGAGGGGCCAGAGTCTCAAAATCCCCTTTGAGAGGATACCCTTATGATCTAAAGACCTCCCATTAGGCCCCTCCTCCTATAGAGCACAATTGTTCATATCTCTGCTTGTATACAAAGTATATTCACACCAATTCGTGTCTTCATACATGTACTTGGGATAATGATGTCCATCACACTCCACCATCATTGCTAACCTTCTGCCCCGTCCTTTCTCCTCCCACCCCTCTGCCCTATCTAGAGTTCATCTAATCCTCCCATGCTCCCCCTCCCTACCCAACTATGAATCACTCTCCTTATATCACAGAAAACATTCAGCATTTGTTTTTTTGAGATTGGCTCACTTTACTTAGCATTATCTTCATTTAACTGCAAATGCCATGATTTTATTCTCTTTTATTGCTGAGTAATATTCCATTGCGTATATGTGCCACATTTTTTTTAATCCATTCATCTACTGAAGGGCATCTAGGTTGGCTCCACAGTTTAGCTATTGTGAATTGTGGTGCTATAAACATTGATGTGGCTGAGTTCCTGTAGTATGCTGTTTTTAAGTCTTTTGGGTATAGTCTGAGGAGTGAGATAGATAGCTGGGTCAAAAGGTGGTTCCATTCCCAGTTTTCCAAGGAATCTTCATACTGCTTTCCATATTGGCTGCACCAATTTGCAGTCCCACCAGCAGGGTATGAGTGTACATTTTTCCCTGCATCCTCACTAACACTTATTGTTGTTTGTCTTCCTAATAGCTGTCATTCTGACAGGCCGTCCTCCTAAAGGTTCTACTTTCCAATAGCACCAATCTGTGGACAAAACTTTAATACATGGATCTTTGTGGTATTTTTCAATATCCAAGCTATAGCAGTAATATTAAAAGCAAGAGAGAGAAAATTCATTCATTGCCATTGGAGGTGACTAAATTATTTTTCTAAAAATTAGTAACTAAAAGAGAAAAATAGGCCAGGCGTGGTGGTGCCACCTGTAATCCCTGTGGCTCAGGAGGCTGAGGCAGGAGGATCACAAGTTCAAAGTCAGCCTCAGCAAAAGCAAGGTGCTAAGCAACTCAGCGAGACCCTGTCTCTAAAACAAATACAAAATAGGGCTGGGGATGTGGCTCAGTGGTCAAGTGACCCTGAGTTCAATCCCTGGTACTCCCCTAAAAAAAAAAAGATGTACTTACCCTACCTTTTTAAAAACATCTCATCTCCAATTGATAATGGAAAGCTTTCTTCTACAGAATAATAAAAGTAGCTATTGTGATAAAATTGAAAATTCACTGTTTTTTGAAACTTAATAAAGATACTGATTCAGGCAAGTATCATCAGTGCATGCCGAAAAAACATTAGGTGAAGATGTTTGTGCTAAAGGATAGTCACAAGGTGTGAAAGTGTCACCCCACCTATTCCTTGATAACTGTAGAAGGGAAGTCCCTTTGCAGTGTTAAGATCTGGTGATCATCACCTTTACTGAGTAATCAAACTTAGCATGACCAGAAGTAAAAACCCCAATGTGATACAATAGGAGATAGCATGATCTGTGAAATTCTTGCCAAAAATGTTTAACCTGACTCTAAAGAAGCCATTCAACACAACTACTAGTTTATAGGAAATACAAGTGCAACTGGCAGGATTCTAGAAGGAAACAGATGGCATGCTCAAATTACTACTCAAAAATGTAGGAAAGGGAATACTTCTGCTTCTGGCCAAGATGGAACAGCAAAGACTATATTTACTCGCCTGCCTGAAACAACCAAACATTGGATAAAAGACATAAAACAACAGTTTGCAAGATACTGGACATCAGGTTATGAAGAAGGATAATCTCTGAAAGACAGTATGCTGATTATGAAGTATTGCTTCTTGGTTCCAAATTCATCCTTCATTGTCTAATCTACAAATGGAGACAAGTTCTTTAGATATTTTTCCATTGCTAGATAACACAGTGTTATTCTCTGTCAGTAGAGGAAATAGGAGATACGTTGCAGGAAGGAGTTTTGCTTCTTGGTTCTGGGATACTTGCTAAGCAGACCCCTAGAATATAATTGGCTTCCCCATTACCAGGCTCCAACAGCTCCAATAAGTATATATGCAAAAAAACCTACAGTTAACACTCATTGGTAGAGGATTGATTGCTTTTCCCCTAAAATCGGGAGCAAGGTAAAGATGTCTATCCTCATTATTCCTATTCAAAATTGTCTTAGAAATTGTAGCCTGCAAAATAGATCGAGAAAAAGAAATTTTAAGCCAGTCATGCGGGTCCCAGTGACTCAGGAGTCTGAGGCAGGAGGAGCTCAAGTTTGAGACCAGCCTCAGCAAATTAGAAAACCCTAAGCAAATTAGTGAGACCCTGTCTCAAAAGAAAAAAAGCAGCGGTAGGGAGTTGGGGGGAATGTGGCTCAAGGGTTAAGAACCCCTAGGTTCAATCCCCAGTACCAATAGAAAAAAATAAATAAATAAATTTAAAATTTTTTTAGGTTCTAAAGGAAGAAGGAAAAAGATCAATGATCTTATTTGTAAGAAAATCATCATCCAGTGTAGAAAACCTAATAAAGTCTACAAAGAAGCTACTGAGAGCTAATAAGTGAGTTTAGCAAGTTTGTAGAATAGATAAATTTACAAAAGTCATCTATAGCCTGCAATAAATAATTCAAAATTTACATTGAAAAACAATACCATTGTAATAACATAAGAAAATTAAATTTTGGAGACAAAAGGGTTTATCTATATGGTGAAAATTATAAAATATTTCAGGAAAAATTGAAAAAGAGCTTGCCTCACATGTATTAGGCCCTGGGTTCAATCCCTAGCACTGAAAAAAAAATTGAAGAAGACCTAATTAAAAGAGTATGTGTACCTTTTTAATGATTCCAAAAAATGAATCAATATTGTAAAGATATCAATTCTCCCCAAATTGATCTTGAGATTCAATGTAATTTCAATGAAAATCTTGTCAGACTTTTGTGTAAAAATTGACAGATTTTAATACTCATCTAGAAATATAAAAGGCCTAATATAGCCAAAATAACTTTGAAAAAGCAGAACATATACAATATGCCACAGCATACCATCTGATTTCAAGACTAACCAGAACAGTATTTGTACTGGTATAACAGACAAACAGATAAATGGAAAAGAAAAGAGTGTCCAGAAATAGAACTGTACTTACCTAAACTATTAATTTTCAACAAAGATACAAGAGTAATTTAATGAAAATAGGATAATCTTTTCAATAAATAAAGATTGAATAATTGAATATCCATATGGCAACACAAAAGAAAACTTTATACCTTATACCATATGCAAAAATTAATTTAAAATGAATCATAGACTTAAACATATTATCTAAATCTAAAAAACATCTAGGAGAAAACCTTCATGTCATTGGGCTAGTAAACATATCTTAAATATATAACACCAACATCACAATTCATAAAAGAATAGATCCTTAGGGGCTTAGGATGTAGCTCAGTGGTAGAGTACCTGCCTGGCATGTATTAGCATGACCCTGGATATGATTCCAGCACTGCAAAAAAAGGAAAAAAAAGATGATTATTAAACTAATCTTCAAAGTTAAAAATATCTTCTCTATGAAACACACTATTTAAAAAAAAAGACATGATAGAGACAGAAAAAATATTTCAAAGCATATATTTGACAAAGGACTTGTATCCAGACTATATAATGAACTGTTAAAACTCAATCATGAAAAACAATCCATTAATAAAATTGGCAAAAGTCTTAGGCAACACTTTACCAAAAAAAAAAAAAAATGTCTTTCAACAGGTTAATGGTTAAACAAACTGTGGTATATCCATTCAAACCATGGTATTCTGATCAATTAAAAAAAAAACTATTGATAAATGTAATAACTTGGATCAACCCAGCAAATTATGCTTATTGAAGAATATTCAATCCCAAATATCACATACAATATGATTATTTTAGCATAACATTTGAAAAATGATAAAATTGTGGAAAATGAATAGATCAGTGGTTGCTAGAAGTAAGGAATGCATTTCTAAAGAAATGTATTTAAGCCAGGCCTGATGGCACACACCTGTAATCCCAGTGACTGGGAAGGCTGAGAAAGGAGGATCTTGAGTTCAAAGCCAGGCTCAGCAAATTAGGAAGGCCTGGTCTCAAAATAAAAAATAAGGGCTAAAGATGTAGCTCAATGATTAAGCACCTCTGGGTTTAATCCTCTGGTACCAAAGAAAGAAAGGAAGGAAGGAAGGAAGAAAGAAAGAAAGGAAGAAATGTATTTAATAAATAATTGTTGTTTTTCATATCATCACCAATATTGAAAAATACAGGTACAGAATAAGCATGTTTTAAGTTAGTTGAGGTTTTATAAAATGTCCTGATATGCTTGACTTCCAACAAGCATTCCATTTTGAAGAAAACACAACTGGCCTGAGATTAAATTTATCAGTTGTCAGCGTCATTGTAGGATTTATAGGAGTCAGTTCCATTTTTCTCTTCCCAGTTCTCACACCTCTAATCTGGGAGTGGACATGATTTTTGGCAGGAACATTTATGCCACAAAGCAAATTAAAACAAAAACAAGGGGAGAAAGGGAGTGGGAAAGTCACTAACAACCTGCATTACTGGTAAAAAGAGCAACAGCCATAAGGTGATTAAGGGACACCAAGTGCCTGGATGTACTAGTATAGATAAACCTCATAAATATTAGAGATAGCCCAAATATTTCACTGGGGATAAAGCTCAGTGATATAATGTGCATTTTTACTTTGCACACATCTTTTTTGGTAAAGTGTCTACCACTGGATATCTCTCTCTCTCTCTCTCTCTCTCTCTCTCTCTCTCTCTCATTGTTGTTATTGTGTCTGTCACTTTGGAAGAGTAAAAGACCAGAATTGCCAAAGTCATTCTAAGCCAAAAAAAGGAAAGCTGGAGACATTATGATACCTTGACTTCAAATTACACTACAGAGCTTCAGCAATAGAACGGCATGGTGCTGGCATAAAAACAGACACATAGACTAATGGTACAAAACAGAAGGCACAGAGACAAACCCACACATCTACGGTCGTCTGATCCTGGACAAAGGAGTCAAAAACATATTGGAGAAAAGACAGCCAGTTTAACAAATGGTGCTGGGAAAACTGGTCATCCCCATGTAGAAGAATAAAAATAGACCTTTATCTCTTGCCCTGCATAAAAAAAATCTCAAAATGGATTAAAGATCTAGGAATTAGACCAGAAACTATGCAACTCCTAGAAGAAAACATAGGGTCAGTACTTGAGCATTGAAGGAATTTCTCAATAGGACCCTCAGGAACAATGCCAAGAGTTAATAAATGGGACAGCCTCAAATTTAAAACCTCCTGTACAGCAAAGAAAACCATTAGGAATATAAAGAAAGAACCTACAGAATGGGAGAAAGTCTTTGCTAGTTATTCTTCTGACAGAGAATTGATATCTAGACTATATAAAGAACTCAAAAAACTTTACACCAAAAAAAAATCAAATAATCCAATTAATAAATGGGCAAATGAATTGACAACATTTCTCAAAATAAGAAATACAAATGGTCAACAAACATATGAAAAAATGTTTGACATCATTAGCAATTAGGGAAATGCAAATCAGAGCTATACTGAGAATTCATCTCACACCAGTCAGAAGGGCAGTCATCAAGAATACAAATAATAATTAAACAGGGCAATACACACCTGTAATCCCAGCGACTCAGGAGACCTAGGCAGGAGGATCTTGAATTCATAGCCAGTCTCAGCAATTTAGCGAGGCCCTCAGCACCTTAGTGAGACCCTGTCTCTAAATAAAATATAAAAAGCATTGGAGATGTTGCTCAGTGGTTAAGCACCCCTGGGTTCAATTCCTGGTATTAAATAATAATGATAATAATAACAATAACAAATGCTGGGGAGAATGTGGAGAAAAGGCAACACTTTTACACTGTAGGTGGGATAATAAATTAGTCCAAACACTACGGAAATCAGTACAGAGATTCCTTAAAAGACTAGGCTTGAAATCACCATAAGACCCAGCTATACCACTCCTCAGTATTTATCCTGAAGAATTAAAGTCATCATACTGCAGTGACACATGCATGCCCATGTATATAGCAGCATAATTCACAATAACCAAACTATGGAACCAGTCTAGGTGTCCATCAACAGATGAAGATATAAAGAAAATGCAGTGTATATACACAATGTAGGTTTATTCAGCCACAAAGAAAAAATGAAATGTTGTAATTTGTAGGAAAATGAATGGAACTGGAAACCATTATGCTAAATGAAATAAGCCAAACTCAGAAGGTCGAGGGTCACATGTTTTCTCTCATAGGCAGAAGCTAGAGAGAAAAAAATGGAAAGAAAGGTAGGGAAGGGGAATCTCATGGAAATCGAGGGAGATGAGTAGAGGAAAGAGACCAGGTAGTGGAAGGAGGGGAGGGATAGGGGAAGTACTAGGGAGTGATACTGGCCATATTATATTGTTATACTGTGTGTATGTGTGAATATGTAACAACAGATCCCACCATTATATACAACTATAATGCACCAATTTTAAAAATGTGGAAAGAAAAAAAGAAGACAAAGAAAGACAAGAAGAAACACAGGAGTGCTCTCCATCTCTTACTATGTGATGCCTTCTACTGCCTTGGGACTCTTCCCAAAAAAAGGCCATCAGCAGATGCAAGCCCTTGAACCTCTAGAACTGTGAGCTGGATAGACCTCTTTCCTTTAGAAAGTCACCCAGTCTCAGATATCTCATTGCCATATTGCAAAACAGTCTAATGTAACTGTCAATTTTTTATAAAAAGAAGTTATGTATAAGGAGTATGTTAATCATAGAGTCAAGGGAAATATAAGGAAAAGGTGATGATTTACTTTTTTTTTTTAGTTGTACACCTTTGTTTTTATTTAGTTTTTATGTGCTGAGGATCTAACCCAGGGCCTTGCATGTGCTAGGCAAGCACTACCACTGAGCCACAACCCCAACCCCTGATTTACATTTTTTTGATGTAATACTTGAGTATTGCAAGTAGACTAAGCAGGCCAGGAGGACAGAAATAGAAAAGAGAGAAGAACACCTAACATAAAATGCAAAGCAAAGAACATGCTTTTAAAGAGAGCATGAAATTGGAGGTTAAGACCTCTATGATTACTTAAAGATATTTTGGGTTTTAATGCTAAGAATGCTGTTCTCCTTAGCATTCCCCAAAACATCTTTAAGTTCTTTAATATTAAAGGGGAGGATAGCCTCAGAGCCCTATAGAACTGTAAGCCCATCTGAGTAGAACCACTCAAGTTACATGCACTATTTAAGTTATATACACTGCTACTATTTAATCTATTTTCACAAAAATGAAATCATAGTTTTTATGTATTGCTCTAAAACATCTTTTCAAATACTTGTAAATTAATCTTACATATTTATTTATTTGTTTATTTGTTCATTTATTTCTTTATTTTTAGGGCTGGAAATTGAATCCAGAGCCTCAAGCATACTAAGCAGGTGACAAACCACTGAGTTACATCACTCTCTAAGAGCTGGCACAGTTTTTTTTTTAATATTTATTTTTAAGTTTTATGTAGACACAATATCTTTATTTTACATTTATGTGGTGTTGAGGATCGAACCCAGTGCCTCATGCATGCTAGGTGAACACTCTACCACTGAGACACAACCCCAGCCCTTGGCACAGTATTTACCAAATTTTTACCTGCCTGCTGAAACAGAAAAACTCTGAGCTTAGCTGTAGTTACAATTAAAAGTTTAAAAGTTTGAAAGGAAAAAGAAAAAAGAGATTTGAAGGTTCATTAAAGATGACTAAGCAGGCCAGCACCTGGGGAGGCTGAGACAGGAGGGTCACAAGTTCAAGGATAGCAACTTAGTGAGACCCTCTCAAAACAAAAGTAAAAAGGGCTGGAAATGTGAATCAGTGGTAAAGTGACCCTGGGTTCAATCCCTGGTACCAAAAAATAAATAAATAAATACATACATACATACATACTAAGATTATTCAGACTGAAGTAGAAATGATCAAAGCCATCTCCAACCATGTGACATATAACATGTTCTTTCCTTGGGGCTTCTGATGACTATCTCTCAAAACGCTCACACTAGTAGCACTGAGGCTTTGGGCAAAATTTCCAGAACCAGACCTGTAGAGCAGAGCTGAAAGCATGTAGCAGACCTCCAAACACTGGCGGCTTCTAGATTCTCTGTCATGCCTCACCTTCTTCCTTGAATATGGCCATTTATTTCAGGGGAGTCTAGACTCTTCCCTAATTGGAATAGATTTTTTCATAACCTTATTTCCCTAAACAGTAATAGGGTACACATGAGCATGAGGCATAATTCTGACCAATGAGGCATGGGGGAGTCAGCTGACAAAGAGAGGAAAGATTGTACTTGGAAGAAAGAGATGGTATATGATACCAGAGCAGCCATCGGAGACCATGAAGAAAACCAGCCAAAGATGCACTACTCAAGGGAACCATCTCAGAGTATGGAAGAGAATGAGTCCTCCATAGTGCCCTGGACTTGGAGCCATTGAATTAACCAAGAATCACCCTAGCCTTTTTTTCTTTTTCTTTTTCTTTCTTTCTTCTTTTTTTTTTTTTTTTTTTTTTTAGATAGAGTCTATCTAAATTTCTCAGGCTGACCTCATAGTTCTAATCTTCCTGCCTCAGTCTCTCAAGTAGCTGGGATCACAGGGATGGGCCACCAAACCCAGCTTCAGTGTTTCCTTTTACATTTTCTCCCTAGCAATCCTTCCCTTACTCTTCCTGCTACCAATCCATACTCTTATATAACACTTCACTTCTGAGTTACTCACGGATGTGACTTCTTAGCTCATCTCCAGCCTCCAGTCTCATTGGTTTAATATTTTTCAAGAACAATGACTTCCTGTGGAAAACATTTTGAATGAAGACTCCCAATTTTGCACAGTGGCTAAATTTGTAGTTTGCATGGGGGCGGAATTCTTAACGGTACAATTCAGTGGATGAATCCACTGATATGGTGCTATGGTTTGGATGTGAGGTGCCCCCAAAAACTCATGTGTGAGTTTTGAAGTTTTAGAAGGTTTGGGGAAGAAATGTTGGGTTATGAGAGTCTTAACCCAGTCAGTGAATTAATCCCCTGATAGGTAACTGAGTGGTAACTGAAGGCTGATAGGATGTGGCTGGAGGACATGGGACATTAGGGATATGTATTTGCATGTGGCAAGTGGAGATCTCTGCTGTCTGCTTTCTGATCATCACGTGAGCTGGATCCCTCTGCCACAGTCTTCCACAATAATGTTCTGCCTCACCTCCAGCCCTGAGGAATGGAGCCGGCCTTCTACGGACTAAAAATAAAAATAAACTTCCTCCTCCAAGTTGTTCTTGTCAGGTTCTTTGCTCACAATGATGCACAGCTGACTAAAACATTATCCAGTTTTCAAAGCCCTCCACTAGATTTTAAAGCAGATGGTTAAGTAGCCCAACTTCAGCTTGGGCAGAATCACACTTACAGGACAGCACAGGTCACAGGCCATCCAGTGCCACTGCTGGGATGGCCTGAGGACAGCTGGCCGCCACTGCAGAGGCTGTTTCTGAAAGTCAAGCCCTCAAAGCAGAAGCTCAGCCTCGCTCACAACACTTAAGCTGCTCTTGGTAATATGTTTGCCTCTTAAGTTTCTTCACTTTTTAGACTAGCTCCTACCTTATCTTTTTTCTTTTGCTTTGAATCCTTACTTTTTCTCTCTTTTTGTAATATTTGTTTTTTAGTTATTGGTGGACACAGTATCTTTTTTTTTATTATTTTTATGTGTTGCTGAGGATCAAACCCAGTGCCTCACGCATGCTAGGCAAGTTCTCTAACTATGAGCCCCCCAGCCCACTTTTTCTCTTTTGATAACTTTTTAAAGTTTCTTCTTTGACACTTCTTAAAAAAAAAAAAAAAAAAAACTAGTTTCATTCTTAACTCCCTAGCTTTATTTTTAACCTATTCTATATCCTTCTCATTTCCAAACTTACCTTTTTATTTCAGTAGTTCCAGATTTTCACTTCTCTTATTTTAAATCTTTTGTCACCTCTCATTTTCAAAACATTTTACTTTTTTTTTTTTTACTGATCTTAGCCCTTAGTTGTATTCTTTAACTCTTACCACTCCCTAGTTTATCTTTCATCCTTCTCTTTTTTTTCCTAATTTTTTGGGGGGGTGGTACCAGGGATTGAACCCAGGGGCATTTAACCACTGAATGACATCTCCAGCCCCTTTACATTTCTTATTTTGAGACAAGGTCTTACTAAGTTGCTTATGTCCTCACTTAAGTTTCTGAGGCTATACTCAAACTTGCAATCCTCCTGCCTCAGCCTCTTGAGTCTCTGGGATTACAAGCGCACCTGGCTCTTAATATATTTTTCTTACATATGATTTTTTATGGCTACCAAGAAGTATTACAAGAGGGATACAATTGTCAATGCCTATAGTGCAAATAGAGACCATTAGAGATCTCTGTCTCTCCATTCACAATTTCCACACCTTGGTCTTGCATACCAGCCTACCTCAGTTGTCCACATTTCCTTGTGGCAATCCCTGGGATGTTTTCTTATAATTAACTTCTCACTCCTAAGCATATCCCTCCTCCTTTATATCTTCATTAGGAAGATCATGATGAATCTGGGACACACAAACACACACACAAACACCATTGGGCACAAAGAGGTTAACCCAAATAAAGATTTACAAACTAAGGCAATTGGGCAGCTTATTCATCTAAAATATAAACCTAGGAAGGACTGGGGATGCATCACAGTGTAGAGCTCTTGTCTTCCATGGGCAAGGTACTAGGTCCCATTCCCAGCACCAGAAAATTAATAAGTAAAACAGTCTCAGTTGGGCGTGGTGGCACACACCTGTAATCCCAGGAGGCTGAGGCAGAAGGATCACGAGTTTAAAACCAGCCTCAGCAATTTAGTGAAGACCTAAGCAACTTAGCAAGACCCTGTCTCCAAATAAAATATTTAAAAGGCTGGTGATGTGGCTCAGTGGTGGAGCACCCCTGGGTTCAATCCCTGGTGCATATATATAAAATTTCCATGATACATTGTGAAGTTTAGAAATTATTCAGCATTTTTGAAAGGAAAGTTCAGGGATCTTTCAAGAATCCTAAATAACCAAGGAGAATGCTAGTTTGCACTTATTTGTGCACATATTTGTAACCCTACATGAACTAGAATCCCTAAAGAATTAATAATGTTCTCCAACTCGGCTCTCAGACACCCTGAGGCACTACAGTGAACTCAGAGGATATTTTAAATTTTCAAGAGGCACTTGATATCTGTCAGACACCAAACTGCTAACTTGAAGCAGTTCACAGTTTCAACATTAGACAGCAATGTTCCTTTTAATGGTGTCATGTCTTTGCAAAGCTAGGATTTTGGCAGTTGCTTTGATAAAAAGCAGCCACATAAAAAGGAGCGTGGAACAGGAAATACAGGTGACAGTACCAAACTGATTCTAAAGTTTAAGAAGTTGTGCAGGGCTCAAAAGTCACAGACATCTTAGTAGTAATTATAGTTACTTCAGAATGAAATAGCCACTGGGCATAACGGCACACACCTGTAATCCCAGCTACTCAGGAGGCTGAGGTGGGAGGCTGAAGCAGAAGGATCACAAGTTCAAGGCCAACCTGGACAATTTAGCAAGATCTGTCTCAGAATTAAAAGAGCTGGGATGTAGCTCAGTAGTAGAATACTCCTGGGTTCCCCAGTACCAAAAGTAATGATAATTAAATTTTAAAAAGATCTGGAATGCAGCTCATGTTAGAACATCCCTGGTGTAAGACCCCAGTACCACATAAAAAAAAAAAAAAAAAAATCTGGGAACACCAACACCTAAGGACTATTATTGAAGATATAAAGATATTTACTATAAAAGTCTTTCAACTTTCTTACATATTTGAAAATATTCATAATAAACTGTTGGACAAAAGAAAACTTAGCAGTATCTTTAATAACTCTAATAAAACCTTTAATTCATGATAAATATCTTGACAATTAACTAGGCCTCCAATTCTCTATAACAGAATTTGTTTGCTTGTTTGTTGGTTGGTACTAGGGATTGACCTGAGGGGCACTTTACCACTGAGCCACATCCTCAGTCCTTTTTATTTTGTTTTTGTTGTTGTTGTTGTTGTTGTTGTTTTGAGACAGGGTCTCACTAAGTTGTTTGGGGCCTGAGTTGCTGAGGCAGGCCTCGAACTTGTGATGCTCTTGCCTCAGCCTCCCAAGTTTCTGGGACGGTAGGCATGTACCACCATGCCCAGCAGAAATTTTCAAAAGTAAACAAGCACTTGACATTGCATTTTATTTATAGAATTAGCATCTGCATATAGATAGGAAGCACAAAATACAATTGGCCTTCTGTATCTGTGGGTTGTAACTTCATAGATTCAAACAACCTGAAATCAAAAATATTCAAGAAAAATTAATTACCAGAAAGTTCCCAAAAAGCAAAACTTAAATGTGCTGTGGGCCAAGAGGCTGAGACAGGAAACTGAAGCAGAAGGCTCACAAATTCAAGGCCACCCTGGACAATCTGGCAAGACCCTGTCTCAAAATCAAAAGGGTTGGATGTAGCTCAGCAGTAGAACACTCCTGGGCTCCATCCCAAGAATGAATCCATGAAAATGAAGTGATATGTACAAATTATATTAGGCATTATAAGTAATCCAGAGATGATTTACACTAAATGTACGTAAATTATATGCAAATAATATATACGAGACTTGAGCATCCATCCTGGGATTTGGTTATCTATGAAGGGTTCTGAATCCTTTCCCCTTCAGACACCAAGGGATGACTGTAACAGCAATTATTACGGAAAGGGGTGGTTTGGGGGACTTTGAAGCATTCTTCAGAGAAAATGCTTTATATATATGAAAGGATATCAATATGTGGATCCAGCATATGGATCATAGCCTGTGTCCTGGGTAAGCAGAATGAGGTAGTTCAGTGACTATAGAGTGAATTGAGTCCTAGGGTCAGGAAGTCTTCCCTGAAAGAGGTCTATTTGGGGCTGACCATGGTGCCTTCCCCAAGTCCTCCCCCTCCACCATCCACACAAGCCCCCACCAACATTCACATTAACACTGGAGGTAGACATGCCTGGTCGCTGCTAACACGAGGAAAGGAGTTGAAGTTCAACTGCAGGAAAAGTGGAATTCAAGTCAAAAGAATCAAGACGTACTTTAAATTGACATATATATTATCACATAGAAGATATAATCATCTTCCACCTTGAAACACTCAACTATATCACATATAAAGATTGAAACAACAACAACAGAAGAGCAGGCAGTGTATTCAGTCATACAGCGCTTGCCTGGCATGCTTAAGGCCCTGGGTTCCATCGGAGCACCGCAGAACAAAAAAGACAATAGAAATACAAAGAATAAGACCCACCTCTACCTTATGGTAGCTCTCTGTGCCTCTTGTTGGAAATTTTCTTTTATCCTTTACTTGAGATTTTGTTAATTGTTAAGTACAAATAATAAAACTATAAAAACCCCACCTGGGCTGGGGATGTAGCTTAATGGTAGAGTACTTGCCTAGCATCATGAGGCTCTATGTTCAATCCCCGACTCTGGAAGAAAGGAAGGGAGGGAGGGAAGGAGGGAAGAAAAAAGAAGACCAAGCCTACCTATTATTACATTTAACACTTTTTGCCCTAGAGATAGGGTCTCCTTATGTTGCCCGGGTTGACCTCAAATTCTTGGTCCTCCTGCCTCAGCCTCCTGAATAGCTGGGGTTAAAAGCAAATACCACCACACCTGGCTTTATATTTAGGATTATTACTGTCCAATATGTGTAAAACCTAGCATTCTTAAAGGACCATTTTAATGAGGCATATTTTTGTCATTAAGTATGTAAGAGTCAAAGAGCTATCAAATTGGAACTGGACATTTACCACTTTAACTTGAACTTTGACATAATGGAGATATACAATAAACCCTAGCAATACTCTATTAAAGATTCAAATAGAAAGGAGAAAGAAGCCAAAAAGGTAGAAAGGAAATAAAAGAAATAAACTTTTACAAATAGCTAGATACTGTGCTAGGTGCTTTTTACACATATTATTTTAAAATACATGACTATTAAGTAAGAAATAGTCTCTCTGACATTAATCATGATGAGCAGAGCTGGATTTTTTTTTTTTTTTGTAAAGCCCCAAAGCTTTGAACATGAATTAATTTGTCCTCTAACTCCAGGTCTCTCTTGAACAAATCATGTTAATGCTCAAGAGGGTTATGAGATCCAGATCTGTGTGTGCATTTAAATTCCTCATCCTGCCTCAGTTCCAAAATAGATGTCCAGGTATCTAGCCTTTAAATCCGCTTATGGGCACACTTTTTCCCCCAACTTCCTCTTTCCTGTGTATAAGATTAGACAGAACAACAGATACCAAACACCCATCAAACACCTACTGTGTGACCTTGTGAGCAGCAATTGCTTAGAACCTTAATTCCCTGTATTATTGGGTAATGTGCTTTGGACTCTTTTTTTTTTTAAAGAATTTTAATATTTATTTTTTAGTTATCGGCGGACACAACATCTTTGTCTGTATGTGGTGCTGAGGATCGAACCCGGGCCGCACGCATGCCAGGCGAACGCGCTACCGCTTGAGTCACATCCCCAGCCCAATGCTTTGGACTCTTGTCAAATGAGAATTAGTTAAAGGAACTAGAAATGTGTCCTTTGAAAAAGGCAGATATGACTGATATTTTCAGAGGTTTGAAAGACTGTGATGCTGAAGAGAGATTAGCACTATGCTGTGTATTACCCAGAGCTCAGGGCTAGGACTTGAAAAGGTCAGGGAAGTAGCTATAGTTTGGATCTAGACTATCCCACAAAGGCCCAGGAGCTAAAAGTTTGCTCCACAGCTTGTGGTGGTGCTATTGGAACTTGTGGAAACACTAAGAGGTGGGGCCTGGTGGGAATGTGTCACTGGAAAAAGGGTTGCCCTCAAAGAGGATTTTGGGACCGCACCTTTTCCTCTCCCTTTTTTGGCATCAGCTATGATATTAACAATTTACTCCACTATGTGTTCCCACCCTGTTCCCCCACCATGATTTGCTGCCTTGCTCCAGGCCCAAAAGCAAGGAGACCGACCAACCAACAATGTGGACTGAAACCTCCAAAACTGTGAGCTGAAATAAACCTTTTTTTTTTCCTTTTTAAAGTATCTCAAGTATTTTGTTACAGTAATGAAAAGCTGACAAACACAGGGCTCATCTAACAATTAGAATTTTTCCACAGTGGGAAGGGCTGCCTAGTAAGATGATGCATGCCCCTCCATGGATATTAATGCAGAAACTGGAAGATCATCTCTCAGGGATGCCGTACCTCATATTTCTGCCTAAATTTAAGGAATTAAATAAACCAATAGTTCTCAAATACTGTCCAGGTATGATAGAGTTTCTACTGATTCATAACAAAGCAATAAGAAAATAATAATGTCAGGATTTTTTCCTCAATCTCACTTTACTGAAATTAAATGACTTTTCTTAATTCTGAGATTACTGAGTAATCAAAATTACTCCTATTCTATTTTCCACTGTTATAATCTCCTTTCTTCTGTGAAGTAACGGTGTTTCCAGGTATACTGGCACATGCCTATAATCCCAGCCACTCAGGAGATGGAGGGAGGAGAACCACAAGTTCAAGGGCAGCCTCAGGAATTTAATAAGAACTTGTCTCAAATTGTTCAATTAAAAGAAAAAAATTTAAAGGACTGTGGATGTAGCTCAGCAGCAAAGCGCATCTGGCTTCAATCTCCAGTATCCCCCACCCCTCCAAAAAAAATGACAGGATATGATGATAGTCATTGCTTTTTATAGTAAACGTATTGGGCAAAATAAAAAATAGCATCATTTTGCTCACTCTCCCAACTTTTCTGTTTTTTAATGATGCATAAAATCGAAATCAAGAAACTACTCTATTAGATGAACTCAAAGTTCACCTAGTTGCTAGTTGTTGAAGCCAAAAATATGGGCATCACCTTGAGTCTTCTCTTTCTCAACCCCCACATCCAGCCATCAGCATGCAGTGTTGACTCTATGTCCACAACATGTGCACAAGATGACTCTTCTTTCTGTGTGATCTCTCTAGCCCAAGGCCTCATCATCTCTCCCACCAACACCTCAGCAAGAGGTTCCTAATCCATCTCCCTGAATCCATTCTCCACCCCTCACATAAATTCATTCTCCATTCAGCAAATAGGGTATTAAACATAAAAATTGGGTCATGTGCTCCCCACTTAATGCCCTCAAATGCTTCACATCTCACTTAGAATAAGATCAAAATTTCTTACCATGACAAAAGGCCTTATAAGACCTTGCCCCTGTCTTCCTCTCTGACCTCAGTTTATATGACCTTTCAATTCTTCAAAAGCACTAAACTGATTTCTGCTTTAGGACAATTTATTCCTTTCCCCCAGATCTCCCCAGGTTTGATTTCCTCTCCTCCTTAGAGAAGTCTTCCAAGATCACATGACCTAAGGCAGCCCCTTCCCCAAACCAGTCCCTCTTTATCAGTAATCCTGTTTTGTTTCCTTATGACACATTTACAGCTCAAATTGTCTTTTCCAATTGTTTCCACGTTTCCTGCCTTTCTTCTACTTGATCACTTCTATATTCCCCACAAAGGGAAGAGTACATAGAAGTTGAAAGAACTAGTGAATTAAAATGTACCTTCCTGGCTGAGGTATGGCTCAGTGGTAGAGTGCTCACCTAGAATGCACAGGGGTGAGATCCTCAGCACCATTAAAAAAAAAAAAAAAGTACATTCCAACTTGAGATTCCAGGACATGCTTTCTCTTCCAAAATATTTCTGTGAACACATATGCTTAGCAAAAGCATTATTTATTAAAGGGGGGAAAAGACAGAACATCTTCAGCTCAGATCCAAATCAAAATATGATTTGTTGTAATGTAGCTGCTGCTTCGTGTTGTCGCAGGATAGGGATCATGCTGTTTTGCCTCTTAGGAACAAGTGGAAGCAATGCACAAACACAAGAAAAACCTAAAAGACTTTCTCAGAAATGCCACGGTCTCCAAATATACTCAAAGATGGACAGAGAAAATGATGGTTATAATGATAATACTACAACAATAGCCAGCACTTACATTATTCTGTACCAGGAATCCTCCTGAGCCCTGGCTGTTAACTTGTTTCTCACTTCAACCCTTCAAGAAAAATCCCATTATTATTCTCATTTTACAGAGGAGAAAAACCGAACAATTTTGCTTAAAGTCATCTACAGAAAAGCATGGCCAAGGCTCTGACATTGTTTCTCAGTCTTGGACCAGCACTCTAGAATATTTTTCTCTGTCTAGCTTCTCTGGATATGATGGAGACCGTGGAGAACAGGGAAATCGTCATTCCTTTCTCACGCGATGATTAATTCCAATAACGTGGATCATCTGTCATGTCCTATAATTTTCCATAATGGGATGTCAATTTTTAACTTTTGGGAGACAAGTTATGCAGAGCCTAAAAGAACACACAAAACAGAATGCAATAGCTACAGGAAAACAGGACATTAATGCCCCGTACATTTTCTATTATTGCGGCAATCTGCTGAGCAGCAGCCTCGTGGGTGTGCAGGGGGTCAGTGTTTTGTTGGGAAAGAACTACACAGCTGCTCCCCATCTGATCTGGCTCCAAGCTCCACCTGAGAGTGGACTGCTTGAGCCAGGCCAAGAGCTGCCTTTAATTGACTCCCACCTGCCTCCATTCATTAACATATGTCCCTCCACAAGGCAGAAGGAATCACTCTGTTTCCAAATGTGCCTCCTCACTCAGAAGGACGGCCTGCATAATAATTATGTGGTAGTGCACAGGAAATTGGCAGGCTAGCACCTCTTCATCCAGAGCCCTACTGACATGTGTCTACGTGCCAAAAAAAAAAGAAATGTATTCCCAGATGAATCCGCTCACAGGCTGGCGGTGACACTTGCAGGAAGGCAATTGGGGCTGAGGTCACATATTTAGGAGGTGTGACAGGGAC
Source organism: Marmota monax (assembly GCF_021218885.2). Lineage (NCBI taxonomy): Eukaryota > Metazoa > Chordata > Mammalia > Rodentia > Sciuridae > Marmota > Marmota monax. Next base: position 5,559,564 of record NW_026693726.1, on the reverse strand, counting down.
GCCTCTCCATTGATCTAGGTAACATCAGGAGAAGTTCATCCACAAAATAAAAGATTCTGGGCCTTGGACTTGTCCACTAAAGTCATAGCCACTGAGCAGAGAGTGCTATGTGTCTTATTGTTCTAACAATATAAGGAGAGCAGAGGCCACGGCTCCGTCTCTGAGCTCATCCTGGATCTGAGAGTTTAAGAACCAGCTTTTAGATTGATTTCTAAATGGCCAGATTTAATGTATTGGCATTTAGAGCCAAGAAACAAATTCCTTTTATAGAATGCATTTGTGTTCCAGAGAGACTGCATGTTGGCTTCAAATTACTGACTGGCTTGTGCTTCTCAAGGATTTGACACACCATTTTTAAGCTTACCTCTGTCTTTTAAAGACAAGCTATAAATTTATTTTTTAAAGTAAATGGCTAGCAATGATGGTGGCACAACAGTGTGAAGGTACATAGTGTCACTAAACTATACCTAATCTTAGAAGCTAATAAATGCTGAGTTTTACATTATATACGTTCTAACACAATTTTAAAATCTTTAACTTGGAAAAAAGTAGTATTCACAGGTGTGACCACAGAACTGATACTAGTGTGGGCACCCAATTTGCATAGCTCCCAGAAGCCCTAATTCCTGGGTCAAGTAAACCTGCCTCAGCCTCCTAAATAGCTGGGACTACAAGTGTGTGCCCCGTGCCAGGTTCTGAAGGTGTTTTTTACTGAACTCAGGTTCAAAATATTGAATATATGCACAGATCTTTGTAGGTTAAAAATTTCTTAATTTTCTTAATTGTCTAAAATGATGGGAAATACTGTCTCAAATTTTCAGTCATTTTGCAAAAATCCCATGAAAGTTGTCAAATTTGTTACTTATCATCAAGGAAATAGTACATAGTCTAGAAAAAAATTCATGCAGGACTTCAGTCCAAATGCTTACAGGAGTTTAATAGATGGTAAATATGAACTTTCAAATAAACAAGAAAAAGATAGATTAGCCAATAGATAATATTCTGATAATTGAGTACCCATCTGAAACACAAAAATTAAAAATAGGGGATCCTGGGGCCGGAATTGTAGCTCAGTGGTAGAGTGCTTGCCTAGAATGTATGAGGCACTGGGTTCGAACCTCAGCACCACATAAAAATATTTAAATGAAACAAAGGTATTGAAGGGAAAGTGAGGAATGAGAGACAGGTAAGCAAGAAATGAAAGACAGAGACCAGGCAGAGATACACACAAGAGTTTATTTGTCAGAGCTGATAAATAAAGGCTATCTCTCTGTAGCGGAGAGAGGCAAAACAGTCCTGGGTTCCAGGACTTTTATGGGGCAGGCTCAGGAATCAGAGCCGGGTGGGTCCTAATGCAGTGGTTAGGGGTTGGGTTGGTATGAGGGAGTGGTGAGCCTTTCTCAGAAACGCCCTTGGGAAAGAAAATGAAGCTTTTTCCTTAAAATGGCAGCCATCACTTAAGATGGCTGTCCAGATGCTAAGCAAGGACCTTATAGGTAAATGTGTTCACCTACAACTTAAAAAAAATTTTTTTTAAAGGGGATCCTACCTTATCCTATAAATCAAAACAAAATGAAGTCTAAATGAATCAAAGATTTAAGTATAAATACAAAGAAGGGCTGGGGACTCAGCACACTGGTGAAACAAGGGCTTAGCATGTGTAAGGCCTGGGTTCAATTCCCAACACCAATATGTAAAAAAAAGATGAGATCACAAAAATTTCTCAGTCAGAAAAGCTTTAATAGGATACAATGTCTGAAAAACACAAAATAACATATTAATGAAATAAAAAGAAATGTTTTAAAATATGAGAATAATATTTGTAGCAAACACAGGCAAGGAACTAGTCGTGGGTTAATATATAAAGAGTGCCTAAAATCAATAAGAAAAAGACCAGTCAGCTGGGTGCACTCAGGAGGCTGAGGCAGGAGGATCACAAGTTCAAGGCCAAATTCCTCAACTTAGAAAGATCCTATTTCAAAATAAAAAGGGGAAGGGGACATAGCTCGATTGGTAAAGTGATTTCCTAGCATGTACAAGGTTCTGGGCTCAACCCCAGCACCCCCCCACACACACACACACACACATACATGCACACACACAAAAAAACAAATAAATCACCAAAAATAGATACAAGTGTTTATGCAAAGTTCTTTTATATATATAGAACCCTGCTCAACTTACTTATGATAAAGAAAAATGATAATTAAAACTATGAGATAGCATTATCACTTACCATATTAGCAAATGTCAAAAATTTTATGACATACTACATTGGTGAGAAAATGGAGAAACACATTTTCATCCACTATTGTTAGAAATATAAATTTGCAAATTCATATTTGGAGGAGCCAAATATAATAATAGTTCTTGTTTTGGAAACAAAAAGTTTTCAAAGTATACTCAGATAGAGGAAGGTTTTATGTAGATTTAAAATATAGCTCTCAGGTTCCCCTCCCCGCCAACTCCTGAGCCACTTCCCTTATATAGAGATTCAGCTGGGAACCGTGGCACACACATGTAATCCCAGCAGCATGGGAGGCTGAGGCAGGAGGATCTTGAGTTCAAAGCCAGCCTCATTAACTTGGTGAGGCCCTAAGCAACTCAGTGAGACCCTGTCTCTAAATAAAATACCAAAAAAAGGCTGGGGATGTGGTTCAGGGGTTAAGCGCTCTGGGTTCAATTCCTGGTCTCAAAAAAGAGAGAGAAAGATACAAAGACCTCATTCTAATCCCAAGAATGCACAGTTAGCAAAAGTCAGAACTTGTTATCTTGAAAGATAGGCAGTGTGACAGTAGTAACAACCTTTCCAAGTTGGCCATTAAGGACATGACTTTTGCTTTATTGTTTACAGGAAATGTTTACTGCTAAGGCCAGCCTGGCATTCAAAACCAAAGTAATATAAAGCCAGAGCCTGATCTGTGTTGGTTCCAAGGAAATCAAGGGAAATCCAGGCAGATTCACACAGAGAGGCTGATGCACAAGGCAAAGTCCACCAAGGCAGACTCTGTGTCCTTCCATCTTGGCCCAAGAACTGCATCACAGGCATAAAACATATGGGAAGGGATTTTGTCCTTGAGAGAGCAACAGAAAACATCTGACAGCAGCTTGGACCCAAAGAGGAAAACTATCTGAGAAAAGAATTGTGACTTCCTAGAACACTTTGAAGAGACAAGCATGCTTTAAGTATTGGTAATACATTGCTGTTTCTTCTATATATGTTGCTTTTATTGGCAAATATGAAATCATGGTATATACAGTGGAAATAAGACAACCAACTGGTTAGAAGGTCTTTCCCCAATCTGCTGATCCAGCCCATCGCTCACTCCTCCCTGCAATGATGTGTGTTCCCACCTGCCCATCTCACCCCTTCTTTTCCTGTCCCATTCCCGACCCCATAAGATATTCCATTTCGAGTCTCCCTATTGAAACCTCTCCCATCCTTCAAAGATCCTTCCCCAAGTCTCCTCTGAGCATCCAACCCTTGAGATAGCTCTGAATTCTAAGACATTTCACACACACACACACACACACACACACACATATTGTATGTGAGTATGTTCACTTATAATTTAAGTGTGCAATTAAATATAACAAGCTTTACAGGCCATTGAACAGTTTCTTTGAATATTGAACATTTTTTGTTTCTTTTGAACATTGAACAATGAACACTGAAGAAAATGTTTGAAGAAATCAACATTATCAATAAACACTGAAGAAAATGTTTCTTTTGAATATTGAACGATGTTACTGTTCATTGAACATTGAACAGTTAAGATTATGGACTCTGAGGTCCTAGATTTGGAATCCCTGCTCTATCACTTACTGTGTAACCTTGAGAAATTTACTTAACTTCTCTAAGCCTGCATTACAAGACCCAAGTTAAAGGACACTACTCTTAGCCAGGTATGATGACACTCCCAGGGACTGGGGAGGCTAAAGCAAGAGGATTACAAGTTCAAGGCCCTAAGCAACTTAGCAAGACCGTGTCTCAAAATAAGGAATAAAATGGACTGGGGATGTGACTCAGTGGTAAAGCACCGCCCCTGTGTTCAATTCTCCGTACCAAAAAAATATAAGAAGCATTATTCAACAGGGAGCGGTAGTACAGGCCTGTAATCCCAGCAACTTGGGTGGTTAAGTCAGGAGGATCTTTGAGGTCACCGTGGGCAACTAGAGAGACCCTGTCTCAAAAAAAAAAAAAAAAAATTAAAAGGGCTAGAGGGTATAGCTCAGTGATAAAGCACTTGCCTAGTATATGCAAGGCCCTAAGTTTGATCCTCAGAATGAAAAAAAAAAACCAAAAACTTATAATGTGATTTTTTTAAAGAGTGGCTTAATTTACTAAATCAATGCTCAGAAAATATTTAAATATTTGACAATATACTAAGTTCTAAAAAGAAAAATTGGACATAGGGGCAAGTTTGAAGATTCCAGATAATTTGTTCCTAGTTAACAGAAGTTTTGCTCGAGTTAAATCACAAACAATCAAACAATGAAAACTGGATTCTTCACCTATGTTTATGAGAATGATGTAAAAACAATTTCTCTTTATTAGCCAGACAGGCTGCCTGCCTTCCTCTCTCTGTGCCAGGGTGTCAGATTGCAGCTTTGCAGTATCCTTTTCTACTCAGCAACTGATAAACAAAGGGGAAAAGCCATTGTCATTGGCCAGGTCTCTAATTGGCACAAAGTCACTAGCCTTAATTTTGGCCACTGGAATTACATTTTAGCAGACAGAAGGAAAAGAACATAATTTTTCAGAACACATGATTCATCCAGCTAGTATGACTTCCACTGAAGGGTGACAGCAGATAAATGAAAAAGAGGGGAAAAGAAAAAAAAAACAAGCAAGACTTAATTCAATGTCACTTTTAACTCGAACTCAAAGAGACATGCGCAATTGTCCTACTTCCTGTGGCTCAAAATGAGACTGTGAAAAGTGGGGCTGGGGATATAGTGGTAGGGTGCTTGCCTAACATGTGTGGATTCAATCACCAATACCAAAAAACAAAAAGAAAACACAACACTTTGGCTTCATATTCTGTATTAAAACAGAATTTATTAAATTTATTAAAAATGATGTGAGCTCATTGCTGAAAAGCAAGTGTCCTGAGTTGACCAGGCTGAGGATAATGAGAGATCCAGCATCAACATTAAAAGATTCCTGACTAGGGCTCCTTTGTAAGGTTTTCAACAGTTTTACCATCTCATGATAATCCCCCACAACAACCCTATGTTGGAGTTGTAGGATTCACACAAGAAACTTGAACGTAAGGATTCAGTCCAAGGTCAAAGTGAGTTTTCAACAAGGCCCAGGAATCAACTCCAGGTTTCCTGCTTCTACTGGCTGATTTGTCTTCACAAGTTGGAAAACATCCCTCACCCATCTCTTGCCCTGTTCTATTCTCAGACTGTGTGGATGCCCAGCTGAAAATAGAATCTCCCTACTCCAGCCAGAAGCCTCCCCTGCCTTGCCCAGCAGAAGGTGGGTTACAAGGAGGAGAAATTGGTGGTCAGCATTTTGTTTAGAAAGTACTCCCAGTTACAGCTGCCAGAATCAGCAAAAATCACTATACAAGACATCCAGTCAAATTTGAATATCAGGAAAAGAAAAATCATTTAGTATTACTATAGCCCATACTATATTTGGTTCATACTTAAACTAAACATTTATTTATTATTATCTGAAATTCATTTTAGCTGGGTGCCCTATGTTGTAACAGAGTGCCCTACACTCCATCCATGCCCACTTCTGCCTTGATGCCCACACACAGGAGTACGGAAGGGCAGAAAACTCACCCAGTTCACATGGAGCAACACAGAGATGCTTTTCCTTCCAATATCTGGGAAGGTTGCTCTCAAGTTCATTATGCAAAACGAGAAGAGAGCTTCTTTGTATTTTCTGACCTATTGAAAAAAAACAAAAAACTGAGCATAGTGACACAGTGCCAGCTACTCGGGAGGCTGAGTCAGGTGATCACTTGAGCCCTAGAGTTTGGGGCCAGCATGGGCAACATAGTAAGACCTACTCTCTTAAAAACATACAATAAAATAAATTTAGGAATGCAATGATATTTATGGGTTTTTTTCCCCAATTACAAAAGTAATATGCATGTATCTCCCAAAGACAGCTGCAACAATATCTTCCATTCCACTTTTCCACAATGTGATCAAGAGCTGTTTTCTGTGTCCCTTTGCCCCTGAATATAACTGGACTTGTGACTTGTACCCCATAGAAGCATCAAAAATAATGCCATGGGGAGGTGTGGTCGTGCACGCCTATGATCCCAGCAGCTCTGGAGACTAAGGCAGGAGGATCACAAGTTTAAAGCCAGCCTCAGCAACTTACCGAGGCCCTAAACAACTTAGCAAGACCCTGTCTCAAAATAAAAAATAAAAAGGGCCAGGGATATGGCTCAGTGGTAAAGCACCCCTCCGTTTAATACCTGGTGCAAAAAAAAAAAAAATGATGTCATGAAACACACAAGACTAAGTTAGAGAAAGCCATGCAGCGCTGGCCTTGCTTACTGGAAGACTCAAATATGCAGCCCTGAGTTGCCATAAGACTAGACTGAAGCTGTCATGTTGGTAAGAAGCCAAGCCACAGGGAAGGACCATGCCTAGGTGCCCAGGAGGCAGATGCTGTCCTCATCTCCTTCCATTCCAGGTGTCAGACGTGTGAGTAACAAGGCCTCAGATGATTCTCGGCCCCAGCTGTTGCATCACTTCCTTGATAAAATCTGAGACAGGATGAAGCAGAAACATACCATGCCTGTTCTGACCTTCCAAATTCTTGACCTCAGAACTTGTCAACATAGTAAAACGCTTGTTATTTTATGTCACCATGTTTGCAATGGTTTATTACGCAGTAATGACAGCTAGAAGAGAATACCTGCTCACTGCAGAAAAATAAAAAAAAAAAGAAATTGCCCTCTGTAATTTCACATCTAAAGGCAATTGCTTTTAAATTTTTAAGATATGAGTTTCTGCTATTTTCTATGGCTACATGCACTCTTTACTTAAATATGGCATCATAGCACAAAACAATGTTATTATCTTATTTTTGGTTTCAAGAAGACAAGTAGAAAAATCTCTCATCTCATTGAACAATATTCTCTTTGAAAATTATTCCTGTAGGATCTATCAATGAACATTTAGGTTGTTTCTAATTTTACATTATTATAAATACAGCTGCAATGAATATCCTAAATTTTTGCAGTCAGTTCTGATTTATTTTTCCTGAAGATAAATGTGCCGCCCACCCCCCTTGTTTTTTCTTAAGAGAAAAATTTTTATTTTAAGAGTTCCAGGGCTGGGGTCCTGGCTCAGTGGTAGAGTGCTTGCCTAGATTGTGTGAGGCACTAGGTTTGATTCTCAGCACTGCATATAAATATAAATGAATAAAGGTCCATCCGAATCTAAACAAAATAGTTTTTATAAAAAAGAATTTCAAAGAATTCATGAACTTGACAATATCAACACTTTAAAAATTAACAGACAAAGGTGTCAAAAACGTACTAGAGAAAAGACAGCCTTTTTAACACATGGTCTGGGGAAAATTGGTTATCCATATTTAGAAGAATAAGACCAGATCTTTATCTCTCTCCCTGCACAAAAGTCAAATTATGCGATTTTCAGGAAAATGTGTAAAACTTGAGAACATTATGTTAAGACAAATAAGCCAAACTCAGAAAGGCAAGTGTCATATGTTTTCTCTCACACGTAGAAGCTGGAGGTAAGAAAGGAAAAGAAAGTTGGTGGGTGGGGGAATCTCATGACAATTGAGGGGAGATCAACAGAGTAGAGGGAGGAGGAGAGGAAAGGAGGAGGTGCTAGCCAATGATTTAGGCCAAATTATATTGTTGTATTGTATGCATGAACGAGTATGTAACAACGAATCCCACCATTATGTGTAATTATAATACACCAATAAAAATATGGAAAAAACAGTACAAATGATATGTTGCATAGAAATAGATGAAATTAAAGCCAATCAAGTAGGCATTAAGCTGACCTTCTCAGCTTAATGGCATTCCTGATACACGTGGTCAGGTTTCTGACTGGTCCCGATCATGTGGATCCAAAGCAGAGGAAAGGTCTGAGAGGGAAAGAGGAGGAACATGAGAGGAGACTGCAAATGGGGGAAACCATTGGCCACATTAATGAAGTTCACTGAGCCAAACTCATAATCCAGGAACACCCCTGCATGACCTAGAGGCCTTTCTGTGTACTAAGGTACTAGTGGGGAAGAGGTAAAGAGATGGCACCCATTGTCCTCTTTGACACAGAAAAGTAGAACAACTCCCTCTAAGTTAACAAGCATGTCATTCCTATTGTCCAAGAATCGTTACAAACTCCAATAACTTAGTTCCAACGGTCCCCCACGTCTGTCTCCCAGTAATAAGGGCCAAAAGTGAATGTCTGGTCTCCCCATGTAAGAAAACACTAGAGGCTGGGCACAGTGGTACACACCTCTAATCCCAGTGGCTCTGGAGGCTGAGGCAGGAGGATCACAAGTTCAAAGCCACCCTTAGCAACAGTAAGGCACTAAGCAACTCAGTGAGACCCTGTCTCTAAGTAAAATACAAAATAGGGCTGGGGATGTGGCTCAGTGGTTGAGTGCCCCTGAGTTCAATCCGCAGTACCCACCCACTCCCCCAAAAAAGAAAAGAAAAGACATAGATCTTGTTGGATTATAGGTGACAACAAGATGATCAGGATTGATGAGTAAACGTCTCAGGTCTTTAAACAGGGGGAGGTGACAAGTAATTATTTCATTATCCCAGAAGACAGACACTTGGAATTGGTTGAGCATGCTCATCAGTCCAGTGACTGTCCAGGAGCTGAGCTCTGGGTTCAAGAGCTGGGACATGTGGATCTATCTGTACAGACGCACTTCTTTTCAACAAGTTTTCAAAATGCTGGAGCAACTCCATGTCTGATTCGTGGCACACTCCTTTAGTTCCTCATATATCCCTTGTAGAAGTCTCCCCTTTAGAGACGTCTTGTCTTTGCTTTCTTGAGTTTTTGAAAAATCTCTTTGCTTTGCTTTTCCAATTGCTCTACATGATGATGCCCTTCCTCACAGAGCGATTGACACACCCTCCAATACCCAGCACAGATTATCCTCCTCCATAGATTCACATAACCACAGAGCTTATTCGTGAAACTCAGTCTTTCACAAATCCCACTCAAATCTCTTCCATTCCCAGCACTTTACTGGAAACACATTTTTCACCAAGAACACCCTTTGATGTACGTTCTTCTCTCACCAAGGACTTTATTTGCTGAATACAAATATTTTAATTCATGTTATTACTAACTCTTCCTTCTGTAAAACTCAATCCTTCCATTTTTTTAATTATGCTGGTTTCTCAGTTTAGATTTCTCTGATTTCCTTGCTCTTTTCCCATAAAGACCTCATTTGCTTCAGGAGTTTTGCCAGTTATTCCTCTGCAGTCCAGTCAGTGGAACAGTGTTGGTGAGCCTCATGCTCCTCAGTACTAGAGCAGAGAAACACAGCTGGTCCTTGGCAACCTCACAGAAGAAGGCCTTTGTTCTCTTATGTATTCCACACATCAGTTCTTCAGAGCTGGGAGGTTGGAAAGCTTCTGTCCATCTGTCAAGAAACACTCATGTCTTTAAAACAACAGTGTTACTTCTAAAAAATAAATATTTAAAAGTATTTTTTTTTTAAAAAGGGGGGGGGGGCTGGGATTGTGGCTGGGAGAGCGATCATCTAGCACGTGCAAAGCCCTGGGTTCGAACCTTAGCACCACATAAAAATAAAACAAAGGTATTGTATCCAACTACTTCTAAAAAATAAATACTTTAAAATATTTTTTTAAAAAAAACAGTGGTTTTTAAAGATTGTTTGATGTGATGTTTCCTTGTACACAGGGCAGCTAGGAGGATATTGGGCTTCCTCCCAGCAGATACAGAGACAAGACCTACAAAACCTGTGTCCACAGCCTATAGTGACTGGGTCCATGAAATAATCCTAGCAAATGGAGCACTTGAATTTATTCTGAAATTTATTGGAATCCATTTTTCTTTGAGTACTTTTAATGGAATTTTCCACTGTCGCTCAATAAGAAATTCTGTTAAATTCCCCTCAGATGTCCACCTAGTGGTTGCAGTAAACTTCAGAGGACTCTCGAATCCAGTTAAATCCAAACACAGTACCCCTGGCTTTCAAAGAATGAGGTTAGTAAAGATGTATTAGAAACGATGTCACATTGCTCTGAACTACCTCTTTATTTAATTGTATTTGTTCTAGTTTGTTATATATGACAACAGAATGCATTTCAATTCATAGTACACATATAGAGCACAATTTTTCATGTCTCTGGTTGTTCACAAAGTAGAGTCACACCATTCGTGTCTTCATACATGTACTTAGGGTAATGATGTCCATCTCATTCCACTGTATTTCCTACCCCCATGTCTCCTTTCCCTTCCCCTCCCTCTCCTTTGCCCTATCTAAAGTTCCTCCATTCCTCCCATGCCCATTATGAATCAGCATCCCTAAATCAGAAAAAACATTCGGCATTTGTTTTGGGGGGATTGGCTTCCTTCACTTAGCATTATATTCTCCAACTCCATCCATTTATCTCTTCCATTTTACAAAAAAATGCTATGATTTTATTCTCGTTTATTGCTGAATAATATTCCATTGTGTATATATACTACATTTTTTTATCCATTCATCTATTGAAGGACATCTAGGTTGGTTCCACAGTTTAGCTATTGTGAATTGTGCTGCTATAAACATTGATGTGCCTGTGTCCCTGTAGTATGCTCTTTTTAAGTCATTTGGGTATAGACCAAGGAGAGAGATAGCTGGGTCAAATGATGGTTCCATTCCCAGTTTTCCAAGGTATCTCCATACTGCTTTCCATATGGAAATTGGCTGCACCATTTTTGCAGTCCCACAGCAATGTATGAATGTGCCTTTTCCCCCACATCCTCACCAACCCTTATTGTTGTTTGTGTTCTTAATAGCTGCCATTCTGACTGGAGTGAGATAAAATGTCAGAGTAGTTTTTTTGCATTTCTCTGATTCCTAGAGATGTTGAACATTTTTTCATAAATTTGTTGATCGATTGTCTATCATCTTCTGAGAAGTATCTGTTCAGTTCCTTGGCCCATTTATTGATTGCATTATTTGGTTTTTTTGGTGTTAAGATTTCTGAGTTCTTTATGCATCCCAGAGATTAGTGCTCTATCTCATGTGCATGTGGTAAAAATTTGCTCCCATTCTGTAGGCTCTCTATTCACCTCAAATGGATTGTTTCTTTTGCTGAGAAGAAACTTTTTAGTTTGAATCCATCCCATTTATTGATTCTTGATTTTACTGCTTGAATTATAGGAGCCTTATTAAGGAAGTCAAGGCCTAATCTGACATGATAGAGATTTGGGCCTACTTTTTCTTCTATTAGGCATAGGTTTAATTCCTAGGTCCTTGATCCACTTTGATTGAGTTTTGTGTATGGTGAGAGATAGGGGCTTAATTTCATTTTGTTGCATATGGATTTCCAGTTTTCCTAGCACCATTTGTTGAAGCAGCTATTCTTTCTCCAATATATGTTTTTGGCATCTCTGTCTGAACTTCTAATGAAGCAGTGCTTCCTTCCCTGAAGATAAATTCCTAAAAATGGAATTTTGTTTTCTTCTCTCAGTGCTAGGAACCAAACTCAAGGTCTTGTGGATGCTACGCAAGTTCTCTACCATTAAGCTACATTCTCAGTCATGCATTTTTTTTAAAGTTTTTGATACATATAAACTTTCCTCCAGAAACAGGAATTATTTTCATTAATGAGCTAAACCATTTTATGCTGCCAACTACAGTGTATGTGCTAATATTTTCACATTCTCACTAGAAACAGATATTCAGTTTATTTAAAACATTGCCAATTTTACGAACAAATACAATAATTCGCTATTAAAATATTACAAGGTAGACACTGCTTACATGTTCATTAGCCATTGGGGGTTTTTGTTTGTGAGGCTGAGGATCAAATATGGGGCCTGTGCACATAAGGCATGTACTCTACCTTACATCTGGGGTTTGGTTTTTGGAATGTTTTGTTGTGAACTGCCTCATCATGAGGTTTTTTTGTTTGTTTGTTCGTTTTGTTTTTGAGTTTTGTTGTTGTTGTTGTTCTTTTATTTGGGTACTGGGGATTGATTAAAGGGGCACTCAACCACTGAGCCACAGCCCCAACCCTATTTTGTATTTTATTTAATTTAAAGACAGGGTCTCACTGAGTTGCTAAATGCCTCACCATTGCTGAGACTGGCTTTGAACTCGCAATTCTTCTGACTCAGCCTCCCAGGCCATTGGGATTACAGGCTTGAGTCACCACACCCTGCTCATTTTTTTCTTTTTTTTTTTTTTTGAGATAAGGTCTTACTAAGTTGCTGAGGCTGACCTCCAATTTGCAATCCTCTTGCCTCATCCTCCTGAGTCACTGGGATTACATGTGTGCACCAAGCCTCTAGCTCCTCATTATGCCTTTTGCCTGCTTTTCTACTGAAATAGTTGTCATTTCTTGGTGATTGATAAAAGCTTTTTGAATATTGATTCTATCAATCCTTTGCCATAGACATAGAAAAGAATTTTTGAGTTAGTCATTTGTCTTTTATTGAATATATACTCCAAATATATTTCATATTTGAAATAAAATAGTATCTATGAAGTTGAATATTGTTGTATGCTCAGCTATACTCTAAAATATGTCCCTAAAGACATTTTTACTGATGTTTATCAAGTGTGATGAAAGAAACCTAGTGTGAGAAGCAGGGAGGGGAATGTCGCCCAGAGGGAGCTCTTGCCTAGCATGTGAGAGGTTATGGGTTTGTCCCCAGCACCGCAAAAAAAAAAAAAAAAAAATGGAAGCAAGCAAAGAACATACATATATTGAAACCAAATATAGGTGGGTACTAGGTGACACATGCCTGTGCTCCAGCAAGGCAGGAGGATGGCAAGTTCAAGGCCAGCCTGGGCAATTTAGCAAGACCCTTTCTCAAAATAAAAAATAAAAAGGGGCAGGGGAAGTGGTTAAGTGCCCCTAGGTTCAATCCCCAACACCAAAAAATAAAATAAAATAAAATAAATGATTAAAAGCACAGAATTTGATAATAATAACAATTATTATTATATTATTGTATATTACAAAATTACTTGCTATATTTGTATTCCAAATATATATTTATTTTGTAAATATAATGTAATACAATTATTGTTATATTTATGTTTATATTATATTTATCATGTTTTATTTTTTATTTTATTTTTTTGAGAGAGAGAGAGAGAGAGAGAGAATTTTTTTTAATTTTTTTTTTTTTTTTTTTTTTTTTTTTAGTTTTCGGCGGACACAACTTCTTTGTTTATATGTGGTGCTGAGGATCGAACCTGGGCCACACGCATGCCGGGTGAGCGCGCTACCGCTTGAGCCACATCCCCAGCCCTTATGATGTTTTAAACATTATAATACTTAATAATTCCTATTATGACAATAGCTAACACTCACATACTTTACTATGCACTTTATATGTATTTTCTCATAAAATTCTTACAATAACTCTTTAGAGAGTTAATATTTATATTTCCCATTTATCCTTAAGGAAATGAGGCCTTAACAGGGTTCAAATGACTAGAAAATGCTATAAGTTGAGGTTAGATCTCAGCCCTGGCCTACATTCTCAAACATTAAACCTTGCCACCTCCCCTGCCCAACCTCTGCAAACCTCAAATTTCAGACTTGGTCTTTTGAACATAAATAACACAATATAGAGATGGCCCCTGAGCACAGTGCCCAGCATGCAGCAGGTCCTCAGCAGAAGGTGTGTCATGCCACTCATCCTCCTCATCATCAGAGCTGCACAAACACACAACACACCTTCCTGCACTCAAAGATGCTAGTCCTAATTGCCATGAAACTATAGTATATTATGTCTATTTGTGAATTATGGCCCTTAAAGGGGCCATCATAGTATCTACTGAAATATCTAAAATTCTTGTCCCTTCTCATTCAAGAATCAATTCCCTCCCACTTGGGGATGATTCTGCCTCCCACCTTCTCAAGCCTCCTGACTGCGAACGGTTGGTCTGTATTTACCTGGAAGAAATCTCTGATGAGCATGCCTCCCAGCACTCTGCACAATGCCCTCCATCTACTCAGGAGGCTGAGGCAAGAGTATCTCTTGAGCCCAGAAATTTGAGGCCCAGCCTAGACAACATAATAAGACCCAGGCTCAAAAAAAAGAAAAGAAAAAAAAAAAAAAAAAGCCGGGCACGGTGGTGCACACCTCTAATCCCAGCGGCTCAGGAGACTGAGGCAGGAGGATCACGAGTTCAAAGCCAGCCTCAGCAAAAGCGAGGCACTAAGCAACTCAGGGAGACCCTGTCTCTAAATAAAATACAAAATAGGGCTGGGGATGTGGGTCAATAGTTGGTTGCATGCCCCTGAGTTCAATCCCTGGTATCCCCCCTCCAAAAAAAGAAAAAAGGCTTCACTAAAGCAAATAAACAGCAACTCAGGAAGCTAAAGCAGGAGGATCCCAAGTTCAAGGCCAAACTCAACAACTTAGTTAGAACCTGTCTCAAAATTAAGAAGGGGGGCAAGGGCAGGGAATATAACTCAGTGTTAAAGCACACCCCAGTTCAATCCCTACTACCAAATATACAAAGTAAGGTAAAGAAATTGATCACCTATTTTTTTGTGTGTTTATGTCGTGCTGGGAATTGAAACCCAGGACCGGGCAAATGCTCTACCACTGAGCTATACTCCCAATCCCCTTCCCCCACTTTTAAAAAGGAAAGAATTACCACTGCTTATTTTTGTGAAGATGAGCCTGGACATATGATCTTGTCTGAGTTAAATCAACATGATCTTCCATGTGTTTTACCCACCATTGTGTAGTACATCATTGATGTCATGAAAACTGATAAAGAAGGAAAGCTACCACAATACTTGAGGGCTGAATCACTGGCTCACAGGTCTCGGGTATTATACTAAAATCATGAATTTTTTCAACCTTCTACATTTTCATTTAAATAATCTACTTTTCTGCTCAAGGTCAGAAATAATCTCCATTCAGCCAGACAGACCTGGTGGCCCTTGCCTGGTAATTCCAGCAACATGGGTGGCTGAGACAGGAGGATCACAAGTTTGAGGCCAGCCTCAGCAACTTAGCAAGACCCTTTTTCAAAATAAAAACTCAAATGGGCTGGGGATGCAGCTTAGTGGTAAAATGCCCATGGTTCAAAAAGAAAGAAACAAAGAAAGAGAAAGAGACAGACTCTATATTCATTCATTGAAGTGAGGTGGATCTTTGCTGAATATTAAGAAATAAAAATGATCATTTAACAACTAGGACAGAAGATAATCTGTTGCTGAAAATAGTATCCACAACCAGCTTGGAAAGTTTACCATGGAAGAAAATGTACTCAGGCAAATGCCCAGTGACTTGCCACTTTGCCAAAATATTCCTCTTCTTGGCATGTGTTTTGGACCACATTCTTTTTATATTCCAAACAGACTCACCCTCAAATTATTTCTAGTGAATTATGCTTTGGTAGCATGACTTCAGCCCAGAATGAGGCAATATTAAATGAAATAACCATATGACATTCATATCTATTGCCAGAATGCTGTGGAGAATCCTGGTCACTACACAATATGATGACATAATCAGAGATAGCAAATGTATCTGTATTTTCAGCACCAGGAATATCTGTCCTTCTCCTAAGCAGCAAGTTTATTATTTTTAGATACAAACCATGGACAGTAGACTCTTGTCATTTGTGAACTTGATCTTTGCTGTTTCAACAGTTCAGGAGGTGTGTCAGTTGTGCCTCCAGTTTATCCCACAGCCACTGCAAAGCTGGGGCGTGGTACCAAGCCCTTGCTGATGAATTTGACGCCTGGTCTGCACGTTACCACAGCTTTGATGTTCGCTGGCAAACACTGAGTGACCTTCATTGTTCTTCATCACACTATTTTCTGTCTGATCACGCCTTCCTCCTCATGCTGGCCTCTAGCAAAGTCAAAGGGAAAGTTATGCCTCCTTCTAAATTGAATTGGACTTTAATGATTCTGAGCTCTAATCCTATTCTTCATGATTCCATGGTAATGCACATAAGTGTAGAGTCTCCAGGTGCCTCTCTCCAGGGCCTGGGCGATCTGCACAGTGTCACTTGGTAGTGAACAAGGTCAAACAGCTCCACCGGTGGGAACCTCTTGGCAGCCCGGCAACCGTACAGCATCTCCCTGGCTCAGAGCCACCCACAACCAGAAATGCCAGCTTCCCAGAAACAGCTAGCTCCTCCTGCCATAGAAGGGAGGAATGAGAGAGAAGATAGAGGAAGTAGAAATACTCATCTTCCCCCACCCTGAGAATCAGAGGTCATCTTTTCCCGCAGATGAGGAAGACACCAATGCCAAGTCAAATGTTGATCATTATTTCCAGGTATTTCCAGCAGAGGGTGCTCTGGTACAGGCAGAAAGAACAGAAAAGCATCCACTTCCTAAGGAAAAACAGACGGTTCATGATGGTTGCCAACTGAATTCCAGAATTTGTATAAAAGGACTTGGGGTTACTTTCTGGGTAGTAGCCCAGAGAGATTCAAAGCTGTGTTTATATGAATGAGAAAGATGGAATTGGATTTCCCACAGAAATCTCTGGAAATGAAGCAGCTTTTCTCCACAAGCCACCCATTAGAATGGTGACCCAAAATAAGTAAAATGTTAATATCAATTAAGACCCATTTTATAGCCAGGTGTCCAGTGACTTGGGAGGCTGGGGCAGGAGGATCTCAAGTTTGAAGCCACCTTGACAACTTAGTGAGACCCTGTATCAAAATTTAAAATTCCAAAATATTTTTTTAAGTTTTTATTTTTTAGTTGTAGTTGGACACAATACCTTTATTTCACTTATTTATTTTTACGTGGTGCTGAAGATTGAACCCAGGGTCTCGCACGTGCAAGGTGAGCACTCTACCACTGAGCTACAACCCCAGCCCCCTCCAAAATATTTTTTACAAGGGCTGAAGACATAGCTCAGTGGTAAAGCACCCCTGGGTTCAATCCTCAGTACTAAAAAGGAAGGAAAAAATCTACTTTATTAACAATTTACTCCAATACCTCCCATCAATGGCATCTTTCTGTACTATGAATAAGTTCATTTGAAGTGTCTTTTACAGGCTAGCAAGATGCCAGGTGCTGGAGAGACATGAAACATATTTGAATCCAGTCTCTGTGAGTCAGAGGCAGCCCCAACAGAAAGGCACAAATAGGTTACAGCAGAAAAAGAAAAGTCCACATGGAGCTGAGTGATGAAGAAGCACTTGTGGTTAGGACTTGGCAAGTCGCTGTCAAACCCAGCCAGAGCTTTAGGGCAGTCTCCAGATGTCTTGCTATCCTAGACACCAAATATGCTCTGCAGTTAGAACTGATAAGAATCACTACATTACTAGATACTGGAACCTTGTGTATTTTTTTTTCCCTTTTGTATCAGGAATTGAACGCAGGGGCATGGCACTCGACCACTGAGCAACATCCCCAGCCCTAGTCTGTATTTTTTTTAGAGACAGGGTCTCACTGAATTGCTTAGCTCCTCGATTTTGCTGAGGCTGGCTTTAAACTCACGATCCTCCTGTCACAGCCTCCAGAGCTGATGGGATTACGGGCACACACCACCATGCCTGGCACCTTGCGTATCTTTAATCCTCGTGCCCACACTACAAGGTAAACATTATTAGTCTCTAAGGGAAGTGGTCATGCGTGAAATGTCATCAGAGTCAGGATTCAAACCTAAGGCGCTTGATGTCAAAAGCCTCCTTGTTCTTTCTCATAGCGCCATCCTGTCTCTCTCAGGTGTAACACTTCCTAAGAATTGTATTGTGCTAAAAGACAATGTTTTAAAGGGGAAATTATTTAAGAGCCAAAGGAGGACTGGGTTGTGGCTCCGCGGTAGAGCACTAGCCTAGCACGTGTGAGGCCCTGGGTTCGATCCTCAGCACCACGTGAAAATAAGTAAATAAAATAAAGGTATTGTGTCCAACTACAACTAAAAAATAAATATTAAAAAAGCCAAAGAAGGGATTCCACCTCTTGGGTCCCCTTCTTCCTCTGGGAGAAGTCTTTTCTGCTGTCCTTTAATAAACTTCTAATTTCTACTCTGACCTTGCCTCGGCCTGCTTCTTTGGTGTTATTCTTCAACATTGGGGAAGCAAGAACTCGTCACCGGTCAACAGCGGTAACATATTGGAGGTCCCAGACCGAGATTCTACACCGAGACCACCCATCACTCAAATGGCCCTCCAGCCTATTACTTCTCAATCAGACTTCTATCATGGACCACTCGATAGACCCGATTTTTAAAGGGGGACTCCAAACTGCTTGCCCCACATCGTCCCTTTTCAGCCTGAAGAAGCCAGAAAGATCTTCTTCGCCCCCCTTCCTTACAGCAGTAAGGAGTTCCCAACTTAGAGGGGGGAATGAAGCCAGATTTAAAGTTAGGTAGTCAGTGTAGTTAGGTAAATCGGGTCTAATATGGGTCTAATATCAGTGAAATCTAAAATGGAGGCCGTGCGGAGAATGACTCAGGGAAAACACAGGACAACTCATGGAATGTTAATGAAGTCCTGAAAAGGCCCTAGGCCAAAGTCCACCTCAAAGAAAGGTTAATGAACAGCCCCCAGCAAAAAGGTGCTGACTCAGAAGTCCTTCCTGACCAGATTACTTCTTTGGCCCACCTGTGTCCCACCCCTCGGTCCTTCCCACCTACATTCCATCACTGAAAGAACTATAAAAACGGGAGACAACATCCCTTCCACGGATTCCACCTCTTGGGTCCCCTTCTTCCTCTGGGAGAAGTCTTTTCTGCTGTCCTTTAATAAACTTCTAATTTCTACTCTGAAAAAAAAATAAATAAATAAAAATAAAAAAGCCAAAGAAGTGAAGGCTTGATCAAGGATGGGTGTTTGGGAAAGAAGAGAGGGATCTTTTTGTTAAGAGGCTCCTGACATCCCTTCCCAGGAGCACAGGGTCATCTTCTGTCACTCCCAGGTCTCTAGGTCACATGTTTTTCCTTAGGACAACCACTAGGTATTATCCCCTTTTGAATATTAATAATAGTAATCTGAAGATGGCCTTACATGAACTTTGAACATGTTGGATGCTAAAAATCAGTCCTAATAGGAAATGCTGCATCTCTTTCCCACTAATCCTGTAGGTGGCGCCCACGCACTGGTTTCAACTAAAGGACTCAGCTTGAACCTCTGCGGCATTGTGACAGACGTGTATAACACGTTATGCTAACACGTAGGATTCTAAGTGAGAGAGAAAGAAGCATAGACTGTGCTGGTTTCTCAGTTTAGATTTCTCTGATTTCCTTGTAAAATCTCTCCCTTTGAGCACAGCTTAAGTTCATCTGGAGAAGACAGAGCCCGCACCACTGAAGAAGTTCCAGCTTCTACACACCTCTCTCAGGCTAAGCAATGTGACCTTGCACAGTCCCTAACCTCTGAGGGTCCCTACTTTCCCATCTAGAAAACAACCAGTGTGGTCTAGATAATCTCTAGAGTCCCTTCTAATTCATAAACTTTATTTTTTCTTCCCCCCCCCAACCCCCCCCAAAAAAACGAATACTGAATAGTCCCAAAGAAAAAGAACGAAATTTATAAAATCAGAATTGAAATGGACGGAGCCATCCAGCTCAAAAACCATTCTAGCCAGGTGTGGCGGAACACACTTGTAATTCTAGTGTCTCAGGAGGCTGAGGCAGGAGGATCACAAGTTCAAGGCCAGCCCAGGCAACTTAGTGAGACCCTGTCTCAAAAAATAAAAAGAGCTGGGGATGTAGTTCAGTGGTAAGGCACTCCTGGGTTCAATTCCCAAGACCACAAAAAAAAAAAAAAAAGTAAAGAAAGAGAAATGGAAAGAGGAAGGATGTTCCTGGAAACCTACTGCTTCTCTCCCAGGGTTCTAGTCCTCCAGGAATCATGAGTTCATTAATTCTCGTGACAGCCATGTGACCACTAGGAAGTTCCTAACACTAAGCTTCCCCAAGCAAGTCCTAATCCTATGCTTTAGGGTAGGCCTCACTCCTCTACCACAGGCCAGTTCCCCAGTTACCAGCTACAGTGATCACGCCCCCTGTCCTTCCTGTCCTTATACTACTACCTCGAAGTGAATAAATGCTGCAGGTAAAGCCTAATTAAAGTGGTATAGAATAGAACTGTAAATTTCCTTGTTCCAAATACTGTACTTTTTTTTTTTTAACCCTAGTACTGGGGATTGAACTCAGGGGTGCTCTACCACTGAGCAACATCTCCAACTCTTTGTTTTGGAGTAGAAATTGAACACAGAGGCACTTAACCACTGAGCCACAACCCCAGCCAGTTTTATATTTTGAGACAAGGTCTTGCTAAGTTACTTAGGGCTTTGCTAAATTGCTGAAGCTGGCTTTGAACTTGTGATCCTCCTGCCTCAGCCTCCTGAGTTTCTGGGATTATAGCCTATACAACCATGCCTGGATGAAATGCTCCGATTTTATTATTATATCAAATTATTCACAGCCACATTACACTATAGAATCCTAAACAGCTTCAGGCAACTCCAGCCTCTTAGACTATAGCAAACCAAAACATCCTTCAACTGCCCACATGGGACTTAGGGGCACTTGCTATGTGGCCCGTGCAACTGAGGAGCTGAGTTTTTACCTGTATATAATTTAAATTAATTTAAAGGTAAAAAACACTCATTCAAAAGTTATAGGAAATCTTTTAAGTTTGAAACAACTTCGATATGTGAATCTACTTTTTCAACTGTAAATTTTCTGAAGTCTAAATACAGATCAAGTATTTCCAATCAAAACTTAGCTTCTTAATTGAGATGCGCTGTAAGTATAAACTATACATTGAATTTCAAAGACTTCATGTAAAAAAAATGTAAATATCACAACTTTTATGTTCACAACATGTTGAAATGATAGTATTTTGGATATATTTAGTTCAATAAAAATTTAATATTATAATTAATTGAATCTGTTTACCTTTTTATAACAGACCTACTATAAAATATGAAATTATACATGTAGCTCATATGATTCTATTTCTTTTCTTTCTTTCTTTCTTTTTATTTATTTATTTATTTTGGTACCAGGGATTGAACCCAGGGGCACTTAATCACTGAGCCATATCCCCAGTCCTTTTTTTATATTTTATTTAGAGACAGGGTCTTGCTAATTGCTTAGGGCCTTGCTAAATTGCTGAGGTTGGATTATAAACTTATGATTCTCCTGCCTCTGCCTCCAGAGTCACTAGGATTACAGGTGTACACCACCATACCTGGCATTTTCCCATTTCTATCAGACCATGCTGCCTCAAATTATTCAAAGTAGCCACCAATCTGTGAGTCTTTCCCATGCAAATTTGTTTATCTGAATATTCAGATTTCATTGAATAAGTTTATATTAATCCCATTTACATTTCTCTTTTGGATCTGACTTATCATTCTAGACAGGCAATACAAATTGGGGGATTTTTTTAAAATATATATTTTTTAGTTGTAGGTGGACACAATACCTTCATTTTATTTTTATGTGGTGTTGAGGATCAAACCCAGTGCTTCACACACGCTAGACAAGCAAGCGCTCCACCACTGAGCCACAATCCCAGCCCAATTTGGGCCATCTTAATGGCATGTATTAATAACCCCCTCCTAACTAACTACATGTTGTTCACAAATTTAGCAAGTAAACTTCATTTATACTTATCCAGGTCTTTGATTAAAAGATTGACAAAGTCAAGACTGGAGACATTGGTAATCACTTTTCACATCAAAATGATTCATTAAGCAAGGGTGCTATGGCACACGCGTGTAATCCCAGAGGCTCCAGAAGCTGAGGCAGGAGGATCACGAGTTCTTGGGAGACACCCAAGGAGTCTAAAACCTGTGGTGACTGGGATAAGCAAGCCTGCCGCTGGTGGAAGCAGACTGTCCCAACAGGATCTTCAGATAATAGAGAAGTGCAGAGGCCACTGGGCCCCTGAATGGTAAGAACTGAGACCTGTGGTAAATCTGCCAGGTGAGAGGCAGGCACACCTGGATGGAAGTTCACATCGAGTCAGCCCTTTTACTCTCAATTCCTGTCATCTCCTTTGTCTGAAAACTGTTGGAGAACCTTCAACTCAGAGGACCCTTAGACATCCTTTCATCCCAGCTTATCCCTACAAAATTGGCAAGTCCAGCCACCTAGACTCTGTCAAAACACGTCCACCAGCAGGGGGCTCACTATTCATGGGAACATGTTCCATTTTCAAAATACTTGAATTTTTAAGGAGCCCTTGCTTCGCATTAAGTGAAAATCTGCTTTCGTACAACTTCAACTCATTCTGAGTGAACCTAATTATTCTTCAACGTGACCATTACAGTTTATTTCAAGGCAGTAAGTGTTCTGTGAATTGCATTCATTCCAGACTGTCCCTGATAATGGTTGTCCCCTGGGGACTAAGATCTCTTAGGTCCAAGATCCCCAGTGGATGGTCAAAACTGCAGATGGTAGAACCCTGTACATTCTGTTTCTTCCTATATGTACATGCCTACGGTACAGTTTGATTCATAAAAGGCACAGTAAGAGAATAACAACAGCAATAATAAAATAGAACAATTAGGAAAATATTTATTTAGCTGGGGGCAGTGGTGCATGCCTGTAATTCCAGTGGCTCAGGAGGCTGAGACAGGGATCACCAGTTCAAAGCCAGCTTCAGCAAAAGTGAGGCACTAAGCAACTCAGTGAGACCCTGTCTCTAAATAAAATACAAAAGAGGGCTGGGGATGTGGCACAGTGGTTGAGTGCCCCTGGGTTGAATCCCTGGTACCCAAAATCTAAATAAATAATAAGATAAACGTTACTTAGAATTGTAATTTTATTTCTGGAATTTTCCTTTTTTCTTTTTTTTTACTGTGGAGCTAACTCATGGGTCCTTTAGCTGGCCTCTAACTTGTGATCCTCCTATCTCAGCCTCCCAAGTTACTGGGATTACAAGCATGTGACACTATGCCAGGCTTCATTCTTTATTTAACATTACCTTTCATCTCTTCACCATCCCTGGCACCCTTTTCCAGTGTACTCCAAGGAGGCTGCAATGTCCTTCCATAAAATGCAATACCCAGTAGGGAACATAGAACTCCTTGTGTGTGGCCTCCTTCATCCTGACATTCACTATACTTCCTCTAACATAGAGGCAATGTTATTCTGTTGACACATTCAGAACATCAGTCTATTAAATCAACATCATAGTTAATTTTATGAAATGCCATTTATTGTATAGTATTGCCATCCTTCTATGCCAGGAATGTTAATCAATGTGGTATAATGTTCCCTGGAATCCAGAGGTATCCTCAGATTTCTTCTTAACACAGTTTCCAATCAGTCACTGACAGTTGACCCAAATAAAGACCTATTTGAACCTTATGTGGTCAACCTCTCCTGCTTGATACTTCTGAGCTGATTTTTATCTACAAATCAAGGATCTTTACATTTATCCTTTATTGAATTTGCTGATGTTAAGTTTTGCCCAATCCAGTTTCATCAACTGCATAACACAGTGCTTAACACAATATCTATGATGCACCTAAATTTTTCCCTCTTCAATCTCACTTTTCTTTTTTTCTTTCTTTTTCTGGTCTTTTTTGGCAGTACTGGGACTGGACCCCGGAGCCCCACACAAATGCCCTTCCACTACATACCCAGCCCTTCTTTATTTCATCTTGAGACAAGGTCTCACTAAGTTCCCAGAATGGCTTTGAACTTGCAATCCTTCTGCTAAAGCCTCCTGAGTAGCTGGGATTACAATCATGGGACATTGTGCCCAGCTCTTTTTTAATATTTATTTATTTTTTTAGTTAGACACAACATCTTTGTTTGTACGTGGTGCTGAGGATCGAACCCGGGCCGCACGCATGACAGGCGAGCGCGCTACCACTTGAGCCACAGCCCCAGCCCGTGCCCAGCTCTTTTATTGTTGCTCTCTAATGATTACTAGAAAGTATCTATTTTACCTCTTATATTATTTATTATTTGAATGGCATTTTATGTTTTCTCCTTAGCTTAAAAGTAAGTTCATTTCATATTAAATTAGCAGCTTTTCTTTTACATGGAACAGCTTTATGTCCATTTCAATTATGAACTTTTATCGAGAATCTATGAGCTTCAAAGCAAGAACCATCAATATGATCCAGAAAATACTCAGTGCTTCAAGAGCCTCTGCTAACTTCAGCAGGATGAAATCTGTCCCTTCTCCTAAACTAGTCTGATCTGCAACTCATCATCAGTAGACTCCACGACCATCAACTTCCATTTTCCTGTTTCATTTTCATTGTTGGAAAAACGATTAAGCAACACTGGATTTTATACTTGAAATTTCTTTAAAAGGTAGATCTTTCCAGGTGTGGTGGCATAATCCTGTAATATCAGCAATTTGGGAGGTTTAGTCAGGAGCATCCTAAATTTGAGGCCAGCCTCGGAAACTTAGCAAGACCCTGTGTCAAAATAAAAATAAAAGGGGCCTGTGTGGTGGTGCACACCTATAATCGCAGCAGCAGAGGTTGAGACAGGAGGATCATGAGTTCAAAGCCAGCCTCAGCAACTTAGTGAGGCCCTAATTAACTTAGCAAGACCTTGTCTCTAAATAAAGCATAAAAAGGGCTGAGGATGTATCTCAGTAATACCAAAAAGGGGGGTGGGTACATCTTAGTGGTAAAATGTCCCCCACCCCTGGCTTGATCCCCAGTAACACAATACATAAATAAAAATTTAAAAGGGATATGGCTCAGAGGTAGAGCATCCTGGGATCAATCCCCAGTAACTGGGGAACAGGGGGGATAAAAACCAAGAAGGTAGACCTTCAGTGTTCTCACCATGAGAAAAGAAAAAGGAAATGGTAATTATATGATGAATGTGTTAATTAACTTACTATGGTGATTATTTCCCAATGTACACATATATCAAAACATCGAGTTGGGCTAGGGTATAACTCAGTGGTAGGATTGTGTACAAAGTATGTGTAAGGCTCTAGATAGGATCCCCAGCACCAAAAGAAAAGAAAAACCATCAAGTTATTTTATATATATATATATATATATATATATATACACCTAAATAAATCTGAAAAAGAAAAAGGAGAAGGAAGAGGAGAAGGAAAGGTGCGGGGGGGGGGGGGGGTGTCCATTATGACCAGGGCAGAAGACCTGAATCCTATTGTACAACATCCATAAGGTATAAGCTTTACTTTTCCCCTGCAGGTTTCCCGGGGACTGTGCAGGTAAGAGCACAGAAATGGTATGTTTTGTTTTTGAACTTTTGCATGACATGCAACACATGCTTACCAGAGGCAAAGAATCACAATATCTTATTTTGTGGTTCCCACAAAATTAACAAATTTGAGGCTCAATTTTCAATATCATGATATATTCGATATATTATTCTTAGGAATAATCTAGATCTTTGGGGGAATTGTTTCAGCTCACTAGCAAGAGTAATGAAGGAGCACTTTTCCGTCCAATGTCATCCTAGAGGCTAAGAAGGTGGATTATTATCTATTTAGCTGAACCCTATTCTATCACAAAAGGTCAGAATACATAAGTAGACAAGGAGTCTTGGGCCAGCCAGGCTTTCACAGATGCACACATAGGAAGAAGAATGGGACTCAGATGTTTCCCTCACCTCTCCCCATCCTTCCTCCAGTCACCGTATTATTGGGGATGTGATACTGTTAGTCTATACTCTAATTGAAATTACCCAAAGACAACAGTGTGATGAAGTGCTTTGAGCATAGAAGCTTCAGAGATCCATTTTCCAATCCAACTAGGAGGTTAATGATTATATGTCACTTTGGAAAATCATCACCCCTGTGTTGAAATGAAAACTAAGTCCAAGTGCATGTTGCTTTGCATTGGGTTAAACTCTCTAACCTTTAGGAGAAGTCAAGGCCTCCTTTCCTCCTGTCCTCCCTCCCTTATAAAGGAGCTCTGATGAAGGACAAAATCCTGTGTAGCCCATATATAATTTCATGACCTTACTAGAGGATAGAACTATCTGGGGGATCAGAAAGGAAAAAAAAAGCTCAGGGATGGGGATATAGCTCAGTGGATAAAGTGTTTGCCTCGCATGCACAAGGCCCTGGGTTCAATCCCAGCACTACCACAAAAAAAACAAAAAACAACCTCAAACGGCGGCACATGAAAGCCGAGTTAAAGTTAGGGGGATTGCAAGTTCAAGGCCAGCCTCAGCAACTTAGTGAGATGCTGTCTCAAAATTTTAAAAAAGGGCTGGAAATGCAGCTCAGTGGTAAAGTACCTGGGGTTCAATCCTCAGTACCAAAAAAAAAAAAAGGGGGGGGAGGGAGCTCAAATGGCTGTGCCACTCAACACAGCAACTATAGGGAAGGGGTCTGTAGGGCGTCTGGTTTGTGTGGTGCTCTCACTCTAATTGGCCAGTGTGACCACTGTAGGGCTCAGGTTAGAGAGAGCAAGGCTGGAGCAAGTAGATTCCAGCTGGCTCTTCTCTGGGCCTTAAGACTGGAGGAAGATCTAGTCGCAGTGGCGCACGCCTGGAATCCCAGCGGCTTAGGAGGCTGAGGCAAGAGGATCACGAGTTCAAAGCCAGCCTCAACAACAGCAAGGCACTAAGCAACTCAGTGAGACCCTGTCTCTAAATAAAATACCAAACAGGGCTGGGGATGTGGCTCTGTGGTCAAGTGCCTCTGAGTTCAATCTCTGGTACAAAAAAAAAAAAAAGATAAGAAACTGAGTTTTCCATACTGTTCTCCTCACCTTATCAGTAGGAGAGAACTGACAGGGATTTGAGACAACTATTTTATGGGGAATAATAGAAAAAGAACATTTGCCTACATGGTTCTTTAACCTGGAAACCAAATATCTCAGTAGAGGCAGGAAAGGGACTTGGGCTTTGGGCATATGGAAACCTGTCTTCGAGAATGGCTACTGTTCTGGAACCGTAGCAGGACAACGTGGTGAGTCCTGATGAGGTGGACGGATTCTCTATCTTGGCACAGCCTTGACGTGGAGCTTGAGCCTCAGCACCCTCATCTTCAAAATGTAGATAGTAACAGAGCTGGGAGAAAGAAGAGATTTGAGGAACATAAAGAGATTATCAGGAAGTCAGAGCAGAGCAAGTGTCCCTATGTTTTGGCCGTCTGAGCATGGAGAAGCTTTTTAAGATATGGTTAAAATAGGCCAAGTTGGTGTCAGCATAATCAGGGCCCCTGATTCATATTATAAATACCCATGTGGAGCCCCAGAAGGGTGAGCCTCAGACAAAGAACACACTGGAGCAGTCCCCAGAGAGAATACTTAATAAATGAGTACTGAAAGCAGTGGTGCACACCTGTAATCCCAGCAACTCGGAAGGCTGAGGCAGGAGAATCTCAAATTCAAGGCCAGCCTGGGCATCTTAGTGAGATTTTTCAAAATAGAACAGAAAGGGCCTGGGGATGTAACTCAGTGGTAAAATGTTTGCCTAGCACATGCAAAGCCCTGTGTTTAATCCCCAATACCATCAAAAAGGAAAATAAATAAATGAAGAAGCTTCTGGATAAAAATATTGTATTAGTGGCTGAGGTTGTGGCTCAGTGGTAGAGTGCTGGCCTAGCATGTGTGAGGCACTGGGTTCAATTCTCAGCACCTCATATAAATAAATAATAAAGGCCCATCGACAACCAAAAAAATATATTTAAAAAAAAAACTAGTATTAGTCACATCAATTTATCAATTTCTAGGTCCACTCTTAGTAGCAGCAGCTCAATACCTGGGACAGAATAAATACTAGGTGTTGGTAATAGCAATAAAAATATCACACAAAACCCCCACCCTCTTATTGCTATGTTCTAATGCAGAGAAAAACAATAAATAAGTAAGCCAAGACAAACACAATCCAAAGAGGAACATATTAGGAAAATAAACATTGAGGAGATTGAGGGTGCCAGGAATAGGATTTTAAATTAAGTGGGCAAGAAAATCTCAGAGGAGGTGGATGGCATTTGCAGAGAACTGTGATAAGAAAACTGGATATATGTAACGGGAGCTCAATCCATGCAGAGGGGCAAGAAGGGCAAAGGCCAGGCCTGGGGCAGAGTGGTTGGTATCAGTGTATGGAGACCTGTAGGTCTGAAGATAAGTAAGGACAACTTGCTACCCTACACCAACAG
This sequence comes from Marmota monax, assembly GCF_021218885.2. Lineage (NCBI taxonomy): Eukaryota > Metazoa > Chordata > Mammalia > Rodentia > Sciuridae > Marmota > Marmota monax. The sequence continues at coordinate 5,531,321 of NW_026693726.1, read as the reverse complement.
TGTATGCTACTTTTTCTTTTTTTCATAGTGCTCATCATCTTCTAACAAACTATAATTTACTTGTCATATTTACTTTTGCTGGGGTTGTGGCTCAGTGGTAGAGTGGCACAGCCTGTAATCCCATTCTAGCCCCTTGCTAGAATGTTCTGGGGTCTCTGTGTTTCTCTCACTGATCCGTCCCAAAACACTAATGCTGAACCTACACACAGCACAGGGCAGGCAATAAATGCCCATGGAATCATAAGCAGACCAAGGTAAAGCCTTGGGATATGTTCTTGGGAAAATGGGATATTGGGGAGATTTTTGAGCAGGAAATGAGATGATCAAATTTGTGTTTTGATGGCTTTGGCTACTATGAGAAAATAAGACTGAGACTGAATGAGGGGATGGACGGACGGATGGATGGATGGATGGATGGATAGAAGGAAGACTGAATAGAAACCATGGTCCATACACAGCTCTTTCTTTGAGGAGAAGGATTTTTCACACGCAATTCCAACCGGAAGCTGCTCGGATGATGTTAGAAAACTGAGCAGTACACACATTGTGTCCCACCCCTGCCCCATGGCTCCTGGGGCCCCTGCATAAGCACAGGGGAGAGAACAGCAGGCAGCCCAGTGAGGATACAGCTCCCCCAGGGAGAGGCAGGAGCCTTCCCAACACCAAAAACCCTCAACTCTTCTGAACTCACTCACATCAAGAAGCTGAGTGCTTTCTGTGGTTTACGCCTGGTGCAGATCATCAGGGAGTTGCCAAAAATGAGCCATAAAAGAACCAGAGCAGCCACAGGATTCTGGGCCTGGAGATGTCCCATGTCACATGCCCAGCTATGCCACATGTCACCCTATGAGGAACTGGAGCTTAATGACAAAGCCACGCTTCAGGTAACAGAGGTCGTGCTCCACTGTATAGGTCAGCTATTGTCAATTAGCCTTTTTGATGTCACTATAAAGTCTGGAATCTTTTCAGGTGCTGATAAAGTTAAAAGTCCCTTAGGAGAGACAGGTGCAGTGGTGCACCCCTATAATCCCAGCAGCTTGGGAGGCTGAGGCAGGAGGATCACAAGTTGAAAACCACCCTCAGCAATTTAGCGAGGCCCTAAGCAAGTTAGCACGACTCTGTCTCAAAATAAAAACAAATAGGGGCTGGGGATATAGCTCAGTTGGTAGAGTGCTATATCTCTCAAGGCACTGGGTTCAATCCCCAGCACCACTAAATAAATAAATAAATAAATATCAAAAAGGCTGGGCATGTGGCTCAGTGGTTAAGCACCCTTGGGTTCAATCCCTGGTACAAAAAAAAGAGAGAGAGAGAGAGAGAAAAGAAAGAAACACTGGGATTGTGAAAATTTCTTTCAAGGTAGAAATAATAGTCCAGAATAACTGCACCCTCTCCACCTCACTGCCATCTGGGGACACTGACTGTGCCAGGTTACTTTCATTATTAGACAACTTGACTCACTGGGAGGATGTGTGATAGAGTCCAAAGAATCTGCGCATATTCCATGTGAGACCACAGTTATTCTTTTTCTACCTTTAATTTTTAAGTACAAAGAATAAGTGTTTCCCTCATTCCATATCAACTTTGTTCTAATTAAATGAGCAATCTAAGGGCTGAGGTTGTAGCTCACGGGTTGGAGTGCTTGCCTAGCATGCATGAGACCCTGGATACAATCCCCAGTACTGGGGGAACAAAAAAAAACAGAATAAATTAATTGAGCAATCCTGTCTGCAGAAAGGCACCAAGGTGGGTGCATTCGCATACACAGAAAGGACTGGTCAGGTTTCTCCTCTTCAAAATGTACCTCTCTTTTGCCTTTCAGCTTCTGGTTTCCTCTTGTGGCTTCTCTAATCCTATGCAAGTGATATTTTACATTTCCTAAAACCTTTTAAAAGCTTGAAGTTTGGTAAATTAGACAGTATCATCTTTCTCTTTGGAAGAAGACATTGCCATCTTGTCTTTTACTTAAATCATTTTATGGGCCATTAATTGAGTAGATAATGTTTCTCAGCGAAGGCTGAAGGGTCATTTGCCATTTTCAACTTGACAACTCTGGGTGATCACAAGAGAGCAATACAGAGGGAGGTGACAGGAAGCTTTTATGAAGAGCGCAGACCTGGCTGCAATTAGAAAGCACCATGCTGAAGCCTTATTTTGCATTCACACATGAGTAAATGAGACGGCACCCATTTTTTTTTTCACCATAATGAGTCTTTGTTTTAATTGGAAATGCTCAGTATCAAAAATTCTCCTGTTATATTAGTTTGCTTTAGAAAACCAGTGGATATTTCCTACAATCATTGAGATTCTTTAGAAATAGGTGAAAAGCCAAAGATCTCACATCCAAATACCCACCCTTTTGTCCTTCAGAGTCAGGGTTTCTGGGTAAAGACACCAGAGGCTGTGACCGACCACTTTCCCAGCCTGGATCAGAGTCATCCTGAGTCTCTCTGAAGTCAACTCTGCAAGCAGCTAGATCACAGAGGAGTGTGTGATTCTCCCTTGAAGCCAAACAAGCAAGCAAACAAAATAAGGAGATTCAGTCAGGATTTGGAGCATTTGGAATAAACAACAAAATAAGGTTCTTTATCAAACCACCCTCCATCACCGACCCCTACTAAGTTTTGATTGACCAATAAGACCAGGCTTAAACTAGTCACTGCAGAAAGGTCTTCCACCGCGAGCTTGGTCAGTCTCTTCCATCTCTCGGAAGCCAGCATATCCCTTTACAAATTAATTATTGTAGTAAATTATATAACACAATATTTTCCATTTTATCTACTTTTTGTTATGAGAAAATATACAGAACATAAAACATAACAGTTCAGACGTTGTGTTTGTTGGGTTTTACATACCAAGGATTGAACGAACCCAGGGGCTCTCAACCACTGAGCCACATCCCCAGACCTTTTTATTATTATTATTTTGAGACAGGGCCTCCATAAGTTGCTGAGACTGGCTTTGAACTCAGGACCCTCCTGCCTCAGCCTCCCAAGCTGCTGGGATTACAGGCGTGTGTACTGGGCCAGTCTAAACACTTCTAAGCGTGTAGTTCAGTAGCACTAAGAATGTTCACCGCTGGGCACAGTGGCACATGCCTTTAATCCCACAGCTCTGGAGGCTGAGGCAGGAGGATCGCAAATTCAAAGCCAGCCTTAGCAATTTAGCAAGGCCTTCAGCAATTAAGCAAGACCCTGTCTCAAAATAAAAAATAAAAAGGGCTCAGTGGTTAAATGTCCCTGGGTTCAATTCCTGGTATAAAAGATGAAAAGGGGGCTGGGGATTTGGCTCAGTGGTAGAGTGCTCGCCTAGCATTCATGAGGCACTGGGTTCGATCCTCAGCACCGCATAAATGTAAAAATAAAAATATTGTGTCCACATAAAACTAACAAAAAAAAACAAAAAAACTCATGTTCTCGTGCCACTTTCACCACTATCCAACTCCAAAACTTTGCCATCTTCACAAACGAAATCTCAGCCCATTAAACACAAACTCTCCATTCTTCCCTCCAACTAACCTTCAATAATACCATTCTACTTGTCTCTGTGAATTTGAACTAATTTAAGAAACATATAAAATGAATCACAGTATTTGCCCTTTGATTTGTTATTATTGTTGTTGTTGCTGTTGTTCTGTTTTGTTTTTGACACTAGAGATTAAACCCAGGGGTAGTTTACCACTGAGCTAAGTCCCCATCCCTATTTACTTATTTACTTATTTATTTAGTACTAGGGATTGAACCCAGGAATGCTCTACCACTGAGCCCCATCCCCAGTCCTTTTTATTTTTTGAGACAGGGTCTCGCTAAATTGCTGAGGGCCTCACTAAGTTACTGAGGCTGGCCTCCAACTTGTAATCCTCCTACCCTCAGCCTCCAGAGTCGCTGGCATTACAGGTATACGCCACCGCACCCCCATCACTTTATTACTCTTTGAAAATATAAGCAATTAATAATGCTCTTTTGAAAATATTTGCTGGGGGATATCACACAGGTGATTTCAGAATCTCATTAGGCTTTCAAAATTCCCTCCTGCTTCCTAAAAGATCATTAAAATTTGTAGCCATTGCCTCCGCAGTGAGGGTCTGAGTACCTGCATGGTTGCAGCCCTACTGGCTCATCAAAAGGAAACCCGGATAGGGCTCTTGGGCTCCCACCGTTGAAAATACATCCGGGTGTTATTGCCTGTCAGTCTCTGGTGTGTCACATGCCCCTTTAGTGCCAAGAAGAAACCACAGGAATGAGTGCAGAAGGAGTGAAGCATCTACCTAACAAGAGAGCTAATGTGTTCCTCCTTAGGAGGGACTAAAATTAATTAACTAATTGTTTTGTATTCCAATTGTCTGGCAATGAGAAAAACAGGATGGGAGTTTAAAATTAAACTGAATCAGAGCTGGGAGAGTGGCTCTTAATCTTCACACATTTGCACACACATACAAAGAACTTGAGGAGGAAAAAAGTGTCCCATTTAACCGTGATATTAACAGCAAAGAATAGCCATGAATAGACAAGTCACCAAAAAGGAAGCATATAAAGGGAACATGTTTAAAAGATGTTCCATTTCACTCATGAGAAAGTATTTGTGTGTTAAAACTCCATGGAAATATCTTTTTTTGTCAGATTGGAAAATATTCAAATTTTTGCTCTACCCTGACGTAGAACAACCTGTGTTCAATCCCTTGTACCACAAAAAAAAAAAAAAAAAAGGAAAACAATCCAACTACCCTCTGTAGGAAATTTGTTATATTAACTATGACATGTTCACACAGTGGAGAAAAGAATGAGAAATTTTATATGCACAGATACAGGAAAAAAAATCTCCATAGTATAAATCGTTACTTTTTCAACTTATTCTTATTATTATTATTATCATTATTATTGCAATGGAGGATTGACCACAGGGTTGCTCTACCACTGAGCTATATCCCACGCCCTTTTCATTTTTATTTTCAGATAGGGTCTTGCTAAGTCACCCAGGCTGGCCTCAAACTTGCATTCTTCTGCCTTGGTCTTGTAAGTAGCTGGGATTACAGGCATGCACCATCATACTCAGAAATTCTTACTTTTTAAAAAAGGTAAAAAACAATTGTGGGTCAGACGTGGTAGTGCATGCCTATAATCCCAGTGGCTCAGGAGTCTGAGGCAGGAGGATCTCGAGTTCAAAGCCAGCCTCAGTAACTTAGTAAGGCCCTAAGCAACTCAGAGAGGCACTGTCTCTAAATAGAATATTAAAAAGGGGTGGGATGTGGCACAGGAGTTAAGCATTCCAGGGTTTACTCCTCAGTAACCCCCAAAATAAAAAATCGTGGCGGTTAAAACAGGTGCACAAAATTTCTGATACTTCTCCCTTCCTGAGGAGGAAACCAGTGTCCCTGCCCTTGAGTGTGGGCTAGCCTTGGTCACTTATTTCTTAGGAATAGAATAAGCAGGAGAGATGATGTGTGACTGCACAGACAGGCTCCACAAAAGGCACCATGGTTTCCTTTCTGCTCTTTCTCTTGAATCTTTCACTCAGAGGGAGCCAGTTGCTGTCATGAGGATACTCAGGCAGTCCCCTGCAAGGAATTGAGAGCTTCTACCAACAGTGGGTGACCATGTTTACAAGCAGGTCCCCTATCCACAGTCAAGCTTCAGATGACCACAGCCCTGGCTGATAGCCTGACTAAAATGTCATGCGTGACCTTCAGGCAGAGCTACCCAGCCAAATCATTCCTGGATTCACAACTCTCAGAAATTGCGAGAAGTAATAATCGTTTCTTGCTAAGAGATACTAAGTTTGGGGAAATTTGTTAAACAGCAATAACTAATCCAAAAGAGTTTGCTGCAGATTACTTTTTGTGTAAAAAAGGAGATAATGTTTATCTGTCTTTGGTTTTGTTTTTGTTTTTTTCACAATAAAGAAACACTGCAAGGGTATGAGGATTAACAAAAGTGGTACCTGTATAAAAGGGGCACAGAATGGAGAATAGGATACATTGGAATAAGAGAAGATAAAAATCTATACCTTTTAATACATTATCCTATATTCATTTTGTGTTTATTGATACTTTATTAGTATTTTCTAATGAAAAAAACAAATAAAATTTATAATTTTAGTTAATAAAAGTAACTACATTCTGATTATGTTTCTTCTTTTTTTTGTTTGTTTGTTTTTGTTTTAGACATAGTCTTGCTAAGTTGCTGAGACTGGCCTTAAACTTGTGATCCTCCTGCCTCAGCCTCCAGAGAAGTGTTTGTTCTTTTTTTAGAGAAAGTATTGTTCAAGACCAGACTTGGCAACTTTTAGAGGCCTTAGGCAACTTAAGCAAGACCATGTCTCAAAATTAATAATAAAAAGGGCTGAGGATATGGCTTAGTGGTAAAATACTCCTGGGTTCAATCTCTAGTATGAAAAGAGAGAGAGAGAGAGAGAGAGAGAGAGAGAGAGAGAGAGAGAGAGAGAGCCCTCTCCCTATGTGCAAGGAAGGGAGGGAGGGGGAGGGTGGGGAAGAGGGGGAGAGGGATGGGAGGGGGAGAGGGATGGGAGGGGGGAAGGGGGAGAGGGATGGGAGAGGGGAGGGGGGAAAGTGGGGAGGGGAAGGGAAGGGACAAGCAGGGCTTGTGCCAAAACAGAAATTAAAGCTGATTCTTTCCCCTTATCAAACTATGAGATATGAGACAGCAGGTCTGATCTTGTCCCCAACAGTCAAGAAATAACAGGGACAACTAGTGACAATCCAGTTGTATAATGGTTCTGGGTGTTCTTGGAGAAGGCACATTCAAGGCACACCCAGAGTCAGTGGAGGAGGCAAACTCAGAACCTTCCTGTTCAGTCAGCTGGTAAGAATTGGTTAAAAAAGAAAGAAAGAATCTAAATATTGACATTTCCACATATATTCTTCTTTCTTTCTTCCTCCTCCTCCTCCTCCTCCTCCTCCTCCTCCTCCACTGAGCTACATCCCCATGCCAAATTTATGCTGTTTTATTCCAATTACACACCTAATGGTTGTTGGACTTTATTTTATGTTACTTAAATTTTTATTCTTGTAACCTTAAGATAAAAAGTCTTAGAGTCAGGCATGGTAGCATATGCCTATACTCCCAGCAACTTAGGAGGCTGAGACAGGAGAATCACAAGTTCAAGAGCAGCCTCAGCAATTTAGCGAGGCTCTAAGCAATTTAGCGAGACCCTATCTCAAAACAAAATATATAAAGAGCTGGGGACATGGCTCAGTGGTTACACATCCCTGGTACAAAGAAAACAAAAATAGTAAAAAGAAAAACAGAAAGAGAGCCAGACACACTAATGCATGCCTGTAATCCCAGCAACTTGGGAGACTGAGGCAGGAAGATCGCAAGTTCAAAGCTAACCTCAGCAATTTAGCGGGGCCCTAGGCAACTTCTTAAGCAACAAAATATTTTAACCTATTTGAAAGAAAAATAGTTCAAACACTTATATAATCACAACATAAAATACTAATATTATTTAGGATTTTAAATGCTTCAGGAGTGTGTGTGTGTGTGTGTGTGTGTGTGTGTGTGTGTGTGTGAAGGGAAATCGAGGAACGAGAGACAAGTAAGCAAGAATGAAAGACGGAGATCAGGAGTAAAGGCCATCTCTCTATAGTGGAGAGAGGCAAAACAGGCTTGAGTTCTGGGACTTTTATGGGGGGAGACTCAGGAGTCTGGCGGGTTCTAATACTGGGGTTAAGAGTTGGGTTGGTATGAGGGAGTGGTGAACCTTTCTCAGAAATGCCTTTGGGTTGGGAAAGGAAAAATTTTTCCTTAAAATGTGGCTGTCACTTAAGATGGCCCTCCAGATGCTAAGCAAGGACGTTATAGTATACACATAAAATTTGCAACTACCTTTTTTAAAAAACAACATATCAGTAAGAAAAATCCAATGTTCCAAGCCAAGGTTGTTTTTGGCAATAGTGTCATGGTAGAAGGAACCTAATCAATGTCATTAACATGCACCAGATTTCCCCCTGACGTAAGCACTTCCATTTAGTGTTCACCAAGTTATAGCTATTGCTTGTTCTCTGTCCCTCCTGGGAAGTTAACTCAAAGTTCTCCTTTCTCCTGGGGTAAATAAAGTTGAATTAGACTATATTTGTGAATTATATTGACTCCATGTAAGAACTTGTCTCCAAATATTGCTCAGTTTTTTTATTCCAATTCATTTTCTCCTAGTTTTAATGTAGTATGAAAATATAGTTTAGAATTATTTCGTGTTTAGTCTATTAAATAACATCAATGTAACCTTTTTTTTTAAAGAGAGAGAGAGAGAGAGAATTTTTTTTTAATATTTATTTTTCAGTTTTCAGTGGACACAACATCTTTATTTTATTTTATGTGGTGCTGAGGATCGAACCCAGCGCCCCACGCATACCAGGCGAGCACATTACCACTTGAGTCACATCCCCAGCCCCAATATAACCTTCTTTTGAAGATTTTTTTTCTTGTTTTTTGTGGAAGTAGGGATTTAAAGCAGGACCTTACTCATGATAGATAAATGCTCTATCACTGAGCCACACACCCCACCCTCAACTGTATTGGGGTTTTGTTTTTGTTTTTTGAGATTCTGGGGATTGAGCACTTTTCCATTGAGCTATATCCCTAGTCTTTTTTATTTTCAGACAGGGGCTTATTAAATTGCTAAGGCTGGCCTTGAACTTGCAATCTTCTGCCTCAGCCTCCCAATTGATGAGATTACAGACATGTGCTACTATGCCTGTCCCATCAAATGTATGTTCTTTAAAAATAAAGTCCAGACTGGAGAAATAGCTCAGTTGGTTGAGTGCTTGCCTACCATGCATAAAGCCCTAGGTTCAATCCCCAGCACCACCAAAAAAATAAAATAAAGTCCAGCTTGTTTTAGAATCAACAGGTTTTAAGAATGTCTATGACCATGGTTGCAGTCTTATTTAATCTAATTGCATCTTTTTTTTTAAGAGAGAGAGAGAGAGAATTTTAATATTTATTTTTTAGTTTTCGGCGGACACAACATCTTTGTTTGTATGTGGTGCTGAGGATTGAACCCAGGCTGCACACATGCCAGGCAAGAGCGCTACAGCTTGAGCCACATCCCCAGCCCCAAATTGCATCTTAATAGCCACCAGGGAAAAGGACAAAATACATGTATTTATAGGTATTTTAATCTTTGTAAAATTTATTAAGAACTTTCTATGTACTATTATAGGTTCATTGTTAATAATAATAGCCAGGTACAGTGACACAGGCCTGCCATCCCAGCGACTTAGGAGGCTGAGGCAGGAGGATGGAAAGTTTAAGGTCAGCCTGGGCAACTTAATGAGACTCTGTCTCAAAATTAAAAATACAAAGGGCTGGGGATGTAGCTCAGTGGTAAAGAATCCCTGGGTTCAATGCCTTGAACCAAAAAAATAAAGAAAGAAAAGAAAAACATAAATTAATGGAAAAGAGTGGCAAAAATGTAATGCCATATGTAGCTATATGGCAAGGGAATTGCAGAGTGTTTGGGTATTACATAGAAGGGTCCAGTGGAAGAAAGAAGCAAAGCAGAATATTTGCATTCAGCCCCTTCAGGGAGAAGAAATTACCCAGGTCAGTGGGCCCAGAGAGGTCTAGAAGTCTTCAACATGTGGAAATGACCCACACATATACACAGAGAGTTAAGCAAACCAGCTCCTTCAGAAAACCTCAAATCAGTAGGGTCCAAAGAAGCAATGAATCCTTGGCATTGAAGGGAACAAAGAACAGGGGCCAGATAATCAAGTGTCATAGAACCTCTTTAGGGAGCTTAAAATGTATTCTGAATGCAGGGATGATAGTGGGGGGTGCACCCCAGAAGGATAATGTCAAGTAGAAGGAGGGGCCAGAAGTATATCTGCACAGCAAAACCCTTGCCTAGTATGCTTGAGGCTCTGGATTTGATTCCCAGAATCTCAACAAAAAAAAATTAGGAGACACTTGAACAAGGTGTTTTGTTTTGGGGGCGGTACCCAGGTACTTCACCACTAAGCCACATCCCCAGTCCTTTTTTATATTTTATTTAGAGACAGGTTCTTGCTAAGTTGCTGAGGGTGGCTCACATTCCCTCTGCCTCAGCCTCCCAGAACACTGGGATTACAGGTGTGCACCACTGTGCTCAGTTGATCAAGGTGTGTTTGGGGGGAAAAAATGTCCATGAGGTTCTGAATTCAGGAATCAACTATCAGATGAATGAGGAAATATTTGGGAGATGATTTGCAGTTGGAATGGAGCAGGACTTGATGACCAAAGGAAGGGACAAAAGGAAAAGGCAGCCAGAGCCCAGGGTTCTGGGTAACTCCTCTATTTCTGGTGATACCTATAAGTGATAATAGAGAATTCAGTGGGACAGTTTTAGGAAAGGAATTCAATTTGAGAGGTAAAAAGGTTGCATTTGGAAATAATAGGTCGGAGCTTAAGAGAAAGATCTAGTAGTGACTACAGAGTCATCATTAGTAGTGAAAGGCACAGTGTTGGGTGCAGAGCAGGCTGAACTGTGTTGTCTGCAGGGCAGGCTGAACAGATGTTGGCTGCAAGATAGCCCACGCACTCAAACCCCCCTCTATCTGGTCCTTTATCACCTGTTTGCCTCAAGTCTGAACATTCACCCCTGCTCAAGGCTGAACACTTAACCCCACCCCCTTGGGCCAACAAGGCAGCTTGCAGACCCAGAGGCCCCATTAGATTTGGGCTATAAAAACTCCCTCCTGCCAGGCCCCCCCCCCACCTCTTGCTCTCTCTCTCTTGCTCTCTCTCTCTTGCTCTCTTTGTCTCTCGCGCTCTCTGTCTCTCTCTTGCTCTCTCCCTCTTCATATCTCCCCTTCCCTCCTTCCCTTCCCTCCTTCCCTTCCCTTCCCTCTCTCCTTCTTTCCTTCTTTTCTTTCTCTTTGTTGCACTGCTGCAATAAAGATCTTTTGGTTGCTCCGAGTGTTGTGGTCACTTTTCTTTCACATAGAAATGGGTGGATTTACTTAAGCATGGCATAAGGAAGAGAAAAGAGCTACGGGACAAGCCAGTAGTGACATCCCAGTAGTGACATCCACAATGGAGCCAAACGGAATAGGCACCCCAGCCCAGTCCTGCCATATGTGGCTTTGGATAGTGGTAATTCCTACCTATTAGGGTGAAAATCAAATGAAAGAAGCATCCAAAGAACTTGAAATATGGGCTGGGGTTATGACTCAGTGATAGAGTGCCCCCTAGTAGGCGTGAGGCACTGGGTTCAATCCTCAGCACCACATAAAAATAAAATAAAGGTATTGTGTCCTCCTATAACTAAAAAAAATATAATAAAAAAAAGAACTTGAAACATAATTGCCCCAAGCAAATATTCAAATTTTGGCTGTTATTATCCTTATTGGAAAATACCTCAAAGGCTTCATAAGTTCATGATGAAAGTTTAAGTATAACTTCCATATCTAATAATATATATACTAAATAATAATAAAGCAACTTGATTCTATTGAACACTTACTAAGCACACAAGCTAGGTAGTTTGTGTTAGTCTCTTTAATCTACATAGCATTTCTGATTCAGTATTATGTTTATCATTCCCACTTCACAGAGGAAGAAACGGAAGCATAGAGAGGCTAATTGACTTGCCCAAGGTCACAAAGTCATTGTAAGCAAAAAGGGGGTAGGGGTAATAAAAACCCTCTGGCCTTGGCTCAGCACAAAGCTAAGACTGGAATAACAAAGCCTGCTTTCCACACCTGCCCCCCAGCACACAACCCATCAGGAACTTCTATATGCGCTAAAGGTCATTGAGATTTGCCCAATTAGAGAAAACGATCAGTTTACTGCCCTGAGTCCTAACAATGAGGACAAATGATTGCCCAAGGTGACTATAGTAAAAAGATAGATTTTTCAAAATTTTCCCTTGTAAATTTAAGACATTATTTGATATTCATCTTGCCTCTTTATATAAAGTTTAAAAAAAGGATCAATTACAAATGACTAGACTGTATATAGTCAAGAAATTTTAAAACTGGTGTGTATTAATATACAAAAAGGAATAAATTATCTAAAATGTTTCACTTAACTCAGTTTACTAAACTAAGTTCCCAATCAAATCACTGTGTGTGTGTGTGTGTGTTGCTGGGGAAGAATCCAGAGCCTAGCTCGTGCTAAACAAGCGCTCTGTTGCACAGTGTCATCTTAACTGAAGACTATATTGCAACTCTTAATAAATGAGAATTTACAATCCCACACAGATTTCCATTTTATTTCCTTGATTGCTCTGTTACTTGAATGACTAATAATGTTAAGTTAAAGATTCTTTTAATTGCTTCATTTTCTTGCATATTTATTTGCATTCCTAAATTTAGTTAACAAAAGGTTTTCTTATTTGCATGGATCAATCTTGAGTGCAAAGCCTAAGGAATATACTTGCAGTAGACAATAGCTCCGTGGGGTTAAGGTATTAGAACGTGACTCCTTTTCATTGTAAAAAGATGGGCTAAGTGCTTCATTTTAACCTAAATAGAGACGCTACAAAACAAAGAACCACAGTCAGTCACAGGTTCCTACAACATCTTTGCACAACTACAATGAGGCATAAAACTCAGAAAACCCCTAAAGGTGTTAAAAACTTGCTCCTTCCAACATTCCCCTCCCCCAAATCATCAATGTCACTCACTGCTAACCACATTGCAGCAAGTGCAATTATTTTAACACATACTAATTAGGTTTGTTAAACTGTGGTGTTGGTGTGTAGTCAGGATCCTTCCTAAAGAAGCAGCCAAGAAGCCCAATCTGTAGATTATTAACAAAGTGGGTCTATATGCCATAAAGCCCATTCTGACCTTTTTACTTTTTCATGAGACAGTCATCAATGAATGGATTAATAGGACCACAAAGGAAAAGTGAGGCTTTTGTGTGCAATAATTTATCCTTTAAAAGAATGATTAACTGACAGATTCTATTGAATGCCAAAATCTAACATCAAATTTTATTGTTAAACTGATGCCACTTAGAACAGTAAACATTTTTATAAGTCCACAAAGAGAAAGGCTGGCCTAAACTCAAGATTCCCAATTTATTCTCCAAGAAGCTCAGGCACTCATTCATACTCTACCTCAGTTTTCTCTCCTTCCATTCCTCCCACCCCCTGCAGGGCTGGTTGATTGAACCCAGGGTCTCACACAAGAGCTCTACCACTGAGCTAGAGCCCAGGCCAGGCTGACTTTCAATGAATCTGCTTAGACTTCCAGTTACTGTTTGCCCCTTGCAAAATTTCCCAGGCACTTCTTCCCAAGAACTTGATTTTTCCTTTCCTTCCTCAACATCTCATGTCCATGCCATCCAAAATGTTGTGGTAGGCACAAGGATATTTGAGTTCTTTTCCTCCACTATATATAAAGCAGAATCTTATAATTATCTTTTCTCTGGCCTCAGTGAATTAAAACCAAAACCTATAACTTTTTGGAAAGAAGTTATAAAGAGACACGGTTTTGAGCAGTGGCGCAGGCCTGTAATCCCAGAGACTCTATCTGGAGGCTGAGGCAGGAGGTTTGCAAGTTCAGGAACAGCCTCAGCAATTTAATGAGGCCCTGTTTCAAAATAAAAATAATAATAATAATAAAGGACTAGGGATGTAGCTCAGTATTAAAAGGCCCCTGGGTTCAATCCCCAGTACCAAAAAAAGGGGGGAAAATGAAGCAACTTTGAAAATAAAACTTTGGAACTTTGCTTTTTCTGATTTATTTATTTTTTGGTGCTGTGGACTGAACCCAGAGCCTCACACATACTCAGTGCACATTCTACCATTGAGCTATACCCTCAGCCAGAATTTTTGTTTTTATTACATTACTTTTAATTTAACTCTGATTGCCTTTGTTTGATTCTTTCAAGTTTCATGTACATATAAAGTTCCTGTTTGATTATTCAGTATTTTACACAAGAATCCTTTAGAAAGTACCAAAAACAGCTCAATTTGTGCCATCAGTCTTCAATAGTTGTAATCTCCTAATATTTATTTTTCTCTCTGTCATGAGTTTGAACTTTTACAACTGAATATAGTTGAAAATGAAAAGAACATATGTCCTTTCTCTTTTGCTAAATTACTTTTTCTGTGAAGTTTCATCCTTTGCCCCATGAAACAATAATTTACAATTTCATAAATGCTCCTTTCTCCTATTTTTTTACACACAAATCGGGGCCATGAATTCTAAAGTTGCTCACAGGTCTGCAGCAAGAAAAGAAAATGTTTATCTGTAAATGCACAGGAGGTTACAAGTCCTCCTGATGATGTTTATATTTCAAGAAGCCAGAGGTTCTAGAAAGTAGAATCATCATGACGAGAAAGAACTGAAACGACAGGAATCCACAAATACACTGCTGATAAACGTTGGTAACCAGTTTTCACTCTGTATTTTTCAAGAAAATTATTTTCAAGAAAGTTATTTTTAATTGTGCCAGTGTGGGTGTGTGGGCGTGCGCGCGCGCACACACACACACACACACACACAAAGGATCATGCCAGACTAAATTAGTGTTTTGTCTCTGGCCAGAAGGAAGCTAGGAAGCTAAAAGGTAATGAGTTTTATTAACTCATAATGTCTGCAAAGTAGCACAGCATCCAAGTATCGGATCCCTTTTTAGTCTCTCCCCGAAGACCTACTTACAGGAGCAAGCGCATCGATGCCTAATTGATCAGCCAAATGCCGGCTGATGGGTTCCGCTTCCAGGCACTACTAGCTCCGTTCTCGCACCATTTCCCAGTCTGTAATGAACCTACCAAAGCGCACCGCCGAGCTGGACAGGAATCTGCAAGATCTCTTCCTAAAGTTTGTTCAAAGCTCATTCATTTACAATTGGAATACTTTTTCTGCACAGAGACTATGTTACAGTGGTTATGACTTGGACCTTGAAACTTCTGAAGTCATTCTGCTAATTTATACCAAGAAAAGAAAGCAAAATGAAATGCAATAGAACTTTAACTATTGAAGCTGAAGAAATTGCTTTATTAGGGATGGGATGCCGCTCAGAGGTAGAGCGCATGCGTGAGGTCCTGGGTTCCATATGTAGCACCTTTTTTTTTAAAGGAGGAAGTTTTATTTATTGTTAATTCCAGTGCTTGAGAAAAGCAGATTGGATTAGAGACTTTCATGGGCTTATTCAGGAAGTTAAGGAGGTGGGTACCATTTTTTTTCTAGTAAGTTTTCTCTAGTTTCTCTCTTTCACACACACACACACACACACACACACACATATATATACATATATATCACATATATATAATATGTATATTATATATGTAAAATAAACATTATATATATATATATATATATATATATATATATATATATATATATATATATATATATGGAGGGAACCAGGGGTTGAACCCAGGGGCATTTAACTACTGACCCGCATCCCCAGCCATTTTAAAAAATATTTTATAATATTAATGTTATTTTTTAATATTTTAGGGTCTCCCTAAATTGCTTAGGGCCTTGGTAATTTACTGAGGCTAACTTTAACTCCCAATCCTCCTGCCTCAGCCTCCTGAGTCATTGGGATTAAAGGCGTGTGCCACAGCTCCAGGCCTCTAGTATCCATATTTAAGTGAGAAGTGTATTCTTATCCACCACAGTGAATAATCCCTTCACTGGTAGATAACTCACTTTCAACCACTGAACTGGGTGTGGTAGCACACACCTATAATCCTGTCACCCTGTACCAAAAAAAAAAGGAAACCACTGAACTAGAATCAGTGGTGTCAGGGTGGGGTTCCCAAGCCAACAGCATTAGCATCCCCTAGGATCTGGTTTAGGAATGCTAATTCTTGGGCCCTACCCTCTCTCTGGAAGCTGGTACTCCAGAGGAAAGACCCTGGGTTTCAACAAGCTCTCTAAGGGGTTCTGAGGCATGCTAAAATCTGAGATGCATTAGATTAGATGTCTGTTACCATAATTCTCCTGGTGATAGAAAATCACCTGGCGCCCTGATGAAAACTAATCGCCTCCCAGAAAAATTCCCTGGAGATGCACTCAAGGGAACCAGTTTGAGAGTCTGTGTTTTAACCTGTAACCCAGGTGCCTTTTCCCCTGGGGCAAATTTAGGAAGTGCTGCCTCAGTTATCTCCAAGCCTCTTCCCTAGACAGGCTATCCTTTGTTGCTTGAGTAGAACATTGTTTTGAAACTGGGAAAGAGAACCACAGTGAGATTGAGGATTAGAGCAATCCGACTCCTTCCCAGTGTGAACTGGAGGACAGAGAGAGCCTGAGGCCTGTTGGGACCTCATGTTTATATGGGTCAGAAATCTATTGCCAGTAAAGTTGAGACAATGGCAGGTTCAAGGCCAGTCTTAGCAATTTAGCAAGACCATGTCTCAAAATTAAAAATAAAAAGTGGGAGAGGTTATAACTCAGTGGTAGAGCATCCATGGGTTCAATCCTTAGTACAAAAAAAAAAAAAAATTACATCCCTACTAAACATACATAAACTTTTTTTCTTGTTATCGTTCCTATACAACAGGTATATCAACTATATCCATAGCATATACATTGCATTTGCTACTATAAAATAATAGATGATTAAAGTACATAGGAGGGTGTGCATGTGGGCAGGGCATATTTAAATACTAGGACATTTTCTGTAAGGGGCTTAAGCATCCATGGAGTTTGGTACCCAAGTGGATCCTGAAACTAATCCCTCCAGATAAGGAGAGAAGACTGCAAATTCAATCTTCCATACAACCCTACCCCTCTATTGACATTAGACTGCTTTCTCTGTTGATGCTGGAAATACTGACATTGACTAGGGCCTCCCTTTGATGCACAGGCAGGGGGGTACACGCTGAATGTCTCCCTGCCTCTACTGACAAATGTCTGAAATTATATCCCTAAAAATTTCCTTCCAATAGTTTTTTAAGTCTTGGATTCCTTAAAGAATGTAAAAATTATGTAATTTATTCCAAGAATTCTGCTGCTGGTCCTACAAAGTACAGCTAGTTTTTTGTTGATTTTTGTTGTTTGGTTGTTTCAGTGCTAGGGATTGAACTCAAGACCTTGGACATGGTAGGTAAACTCTCTACCACTGAACTGCACTTCCAGCCCCACTATCTACCTTTTACAAGGAGAAGGTCTACAGATTTGGGCTAAGTAGAAAAATGTCTGTATCTTAGGTGGTTTAAGAGCGCCTTAAGCTGTCGTGTGTTTGTTTAAAGTGGATAGAGAACCAGGTTAGAGGGTATGAAGATAAATAATAAATGAGTGACAGCTCAAGACCACAATTAGGCCAAGGTTAATAAGCCTCAATCCCAGTGGGTAAAGCTTCCCTCTTTGGAAGGAGACACTACATAATTGCATCTTACTGATGTACCTGTTGGTGCATCTATCATCTAAAAAGAAAAGAAAAAAAGCTAAATTAAAATGTCATCAAAGGAGCACAGTCCCAACAAAATTTAAGAGCCTGTTGGCTCAGTGTTAATTGATTCATTTGGGAAAGGGAGGTAGACTTTTGTGCTCTTTATGATAGTTTACCAATATTGGATTGACAGTTGCTTTAACAGTTAAACTTGTGTTAATTTATATTCCATATAAAGCTGGTATAATGTAAGTTAATATGTCAGTAGATTGTTTTTGACCCAACTTTATCATAACGGAGAATGATCATTGTGAAACATATGGTGAGTATCCTTCATCCATTCTTATCCATAAAACACCAAAGCTAGGGGATAGGGTTGTGGCTCAGTAGTAGAGCACTTGCCTAGCATGTGCGAGGCCCTGGGTTCGATCCTCAGCACCACATAAAAATAAATAAATAAAGATGTTGTGTCCAACTACAATTAAAAAATAATAAATATATTAAAAACACCAAAGCAGACAGGAAGAATATGTATTTATCTACTTTTCCTTCGAGGTATTTTATTTAAATGTATGTACTATATCCCCTCCCCCCCCCAAAAAAAAAAAGAATCCCAAGATTTTCCCTCCTGTATATTTTCTTTTCTTTTTTAGTTGTAATCAGATACAATACTTTCATTTTATTTTATTTATTTATTTTTATGTGGTGCTGAGGATCAAACCCAGGCCTCGCACGAGCTAGGCGAGCAATCTACCGCGGAGCCACAACCCCAGCCCCATCCTGTGTATTTTCATCTTGCTTCTTCATGGCCCGGATGCCAGCTGAGGTTATCAATACAATGAAACCAAACTGAGAGGATGGAAGCAGATTATTCTGCCATCTTTCTAGATCTTTGAGTTGCATATCAAATCTGGGGCTGATCACCCCATACTTGTCCCACCTGCCTGTAAAATTCATAAATAATTTTCCCAGCTTTGTGATCATCAGTGATTTCAAGTTCACCACGGTAACCCTGCTTCATCACACAAAACTGGACAACTGTGGTACATACGGCCTAATGACAACCTGCTATTTGCCTTTCTTTCCAATAGTGTCTTTTTCTTTTTCTCTTTCACTCTTTTTTTTTCTTTCTTTCTTTTTTCTTTGTTATTTTGAAACAGAGTCTTGCTACATTGCTGAGACTGGCCTGGAACTTGTTATACTCCTGCCTCAGCCTGCTGAGTGGCTGGGATTACAAAGCACTGGCCAGCGCCTATCTTTTGTTTATGGTCTTGAGAACATTAGCCAAGACATTCCTTCATACCATAATGGTGGCATGGAAAGAGTGAGAAAGAACATTTAAAAGCAGATTCTTCCCAGTGCCCCCAAAATAAATAAAAGTAGATTCTTTGACTTTACATAAACATGCATATATAATAGTCTTTTTTAAAAATATTTATTTTTTTAGTTTTAGGTGGACATGATATCTTTATTTTATTTTTATGTGGTGCTGAGACTCGAACCCAGTGCCTCACGCATGCTAGGTGAGCATGCTACCACTTGAGCCACGTCCCCAGCCCTATATAATAGTCTGAATACATAAAGAAGTCTCATGTGTGTGTGTTTGTGTGTGTGTGTGTATGTGTGTGTATGTAAAATCAGCTATCTTCACCAAACTGGCTACAGAACAATTTACTGCTCTTTCTCCTTGTCTCTCTGTGATCACAGGGAAAAACATTGATATCAATAAGAAATACCATATATTATTCTCTTCTGAAGAGTAGAACACAGAATGTAAGTTTTCTTAATCAGCAAATACCATACATTCTCATTCTATACTATTTATGTGTAGAGATCCAATTTGGGGCAGTTAAAAATACAACATGAAATAATTCTCCCCTGGGCTGGGGCTATAGCTCAGCAGCAGAGTGCTTACCTAGCATGCGTAAGGCACTGGGTTCAATCCTCAGCACCACATAAAAATAAACAGATAAAATAAAGGTATTCTGTCCATCTACAACTACAAAAAATATTTGTAAAAAATAATAATAATTCTCCCATTGTGTAGCTCAAACACTACAGAAAACCACAAGTGTTTTTAGAATAACAAAAACAAGAAGATTTTTTTAAAATGAAACCCTGGGGCCTAAACTGCATTATGGTAGGTGGACAGACCTAAAAGCACCACGTGGCTTTCTTCCAATACTGTTCTTTAATTCATTTCTAAAGATTTAGTTTAAAAAAAGATTTCAGCACTGTCATTTCTTAGTCGAAAATGCCATCATTTCCCATCTGGTCATTTGGGTAAGTTAAGATACATAGCCCTTTAGAGTTGGAAATGAAGATCAACAATAGTTGTCTTTGGTTTTATAATTGGCTATAAAGTACATTACTATAAATGATCATCAAGGCCAGGAGGCTTGCTATGCACGATGGTGCTTTCCTGGAATCCCAGCAACTTGGTAAATTGAGGCCCAGGAGGATTGCAAGTTCAAGGCCAGCCTCAGCAACTTATAGAGACCTTGTCTCAAAATAAAAAAGGACTGGGGATATAGCTCAGTGCTAAAGCATCCCTGGGTTCAATCCCCAGTAGCATTTCCCGCAAAACAAAATAAAACAAAAAAAAACTAAAGAACAGGTGTCAAGTCCAGGCCAAGTGACCTCACAGTTTGACCCAGGTGACCACACTGTCTTTCACCATCTCCCTCTATTTATTAGATACTAGAGACTTAAATGTTAGAAAACACTGGAGTCAAAATAATATATTTTCCAACCAGTGTGGTGGCACATGCCTACAATCCCAGCAGCTCAGAAGGCTGAGGCAGGAGAATCGAGAGTTCAAAGCCACCCTCAGCAAAAGCAAGGCACTAAGCAACTCAGTGAGACCCTGTCTCTAAATAGAATACAAAATAGGGCCGGGGATGTGGCTCAGTGAACAAGCGCTCCTGAGTTCAACTCCTAGTACCAAAAAAATAATAATAACAATATTTTTCAATAACATTTGTAACAAAATTTGAAATTGAAATCTGCAACTAAAAAATCATAGTAGAAAATACATCTCTCATCCCAGGCATACACCTGTAATCCCAGCAGCTCAGGAGGCTGAGGCAGGAGGATCCAGAGTTCAAAGCCAGCTTCGGTGTAAGTGAGGTACTAAGCAACTCAGAGCTGTGGATGTGGTTCAGTGGTCGAGTGCTCCTGAGTTCAACCCCTAGTACCCCTAGTACCCCTCAAAAAAATTAAATTAAATTAAAAAAGTGAGGCTGGGGATGTGGCTCAAGCGGTAGCGTGCTGGCCTGGCATGCGTGCGGCCCGGGTTCGATCCTCAGCACCACATACAAACAAAGATGTTGTGTCCGCCGAAAACTAAAAAATAAATATTAAAATTCTCTCTCTCTCTCTCTCTTTAAAAAAAAATTAAAAAAGAAAGTACATCTCTCAAATTCAAGCTGAAAATAAATCTAGTGAGGGAAGGAATGTGGTGACCCACGGACAGGGGTGTCAGGCTGGGGAAAATAAAGAGTTCTGCAGGATGGATGCTTCTTGGAGATATTAACCAGCAGGATCATCTACCTGACACCCCTGTCTTTGGTTAGATACTCACCAAACAACCTGCTCTGTCTTGAGACAGGGTCTAGCTAAATCACCCAAACTGGCTTCCTATTTGCCATCTGTGCCATAGAAACCAAACAACATTCTGAATTTAATTTGGTTTCCCACATGCATTTACCTATAGAATGTGCTGTAAACTTTCTATGGTACTGTAGAAAAAAAAATGGATTCCTCATTAAAAATTAAGAAACCTCCAAGCATGGTGTGCACCTAGAGTTCCAGCTATGAAAGAGGCTGAGTGGGAAGGATCACTTGATCCAGGAATTCAAGACTAGCCTGGATAACATAAGTAGACCTGTAATGGTCTTGTAAAGATGCCTGTAATCCCAGTGACTTGGGAGGCTGAGGCAGGATCACAAATGCAAGGTGAGCCTCAGCAATTTAGTGAGACTCTAAGCAATCAGGGAGACCCTGTCTCAAAATTAAAAAAAAAAAAAAAGTGGGGGAAGCTGGACACGTGACTCAATGGTTAAGCACCCCTGGGTTCAACCCCTGGTACCAAAAATAAATAAATTAGGGCCTGGGGTTATAGCTCAGGGTAGAGCACTTGCATAGTATGTGTGAGGAGCTGGGTTTCATCCTCAGTACCACATAAAAATAAATAAATTAAATAAAGGTAAAAAATGTTAATTAATTTTTTTTAAGTCAAAAATACAAAAAAATGTGTGGCCAGCAGCTTTAGGAGAAAGAGTATTTTTCTGTCTTAACAAGGTGTTTAAGACCTGGATATCACTCTGTTAATACAGAGAAATAACACCTTGAGGAAACAACATGTGGTCCTTCACCCCCAAATCACAGTGGTAATTACCTTCCTGAGATTCATTTGGGTAAAAATCACCCTTCAGTAGATTTATGCTTTGTGATGTTGGAACAGTAAATTGAGGAGTTGTCTTACTAATAAGTCACCTTGGGTATTAACTGTGCATGCCCAATTGAGACCAGTGGTTCAGGAATAAAAGGCAAAGGAGGGAAGGAAGTCTATAAGTGCTAGATGCTGCTGCTGGCAAGATCAAGCAGCCACAGGATGGTTCTGAATGCTGCACTGAGATGTCATTTTCATCAGTAACAAGGTTAATAAATCATCTTAACAAGAATTCACAAACACTGAGGTTCAACTGCATTATGCTTTGTGAAACTATGCTATTTACTAGTTAGCTTCCTGGGGTTGGCATAACCAAGTCTCACACACTGAATGGCTTCAAATAATAGGAATATATTCTTTCTCAGTTCTGGAAGTCAGAAGTCTGAAATCAGGGTGGGGGCAGGGCTGTGCTCCTTCCAAAGTCTCTAGAAGAGACTTTCTTGCTTGCCTCTTTCAGCATCCCGCAGCTCTGCATGTTCCTTGGTTTGTGGCTGCAAAATTATCCTCTCTAGGGCTGGGGCTAGAGTTCAGTGGTAGAGCACTTGCCTAGCATGTTCAAGATCATGGGTTCAGTCCCCAGTACTGCAAAAACAAACAAAAACTTTGAAATCTCTGCCTCTATCTTCACATGACTTTCCTCTGTGTCTTTTCCTCTTCTTTTTTTTTTTAACTATTTTATTTTTTAGTTGCTGCTGGACACAATACCTTGATTTTATTTACTTATTTTTATGTGGTGCTGAGGATCGAACCCAGGGCCTTGCACATTCTAGGCAATGTGCTCTACCACTGAGTCACAACCCCAGCCCATGTCTTTTCCTCTTTTTTATAAACATTTGTCCCTGGATTTAGGGCCTTAAACCAGGATGATCTCATCTGGAGATCCTTTCCTTCATTACATCTGCAAAGATAATTTTCAAATGAAGTAACACTCTAGGGATTCAGGGGCTAGGATATGACATAACTATTTGGGGGCCACATTCAACCTACATGAACTATTGATTCTAATTGTTGACTCCTTTCACTGCTAAGTATCTTATCCTCTTGCAAGAGTCATGACAAATCACAGCAGAAGGCTAGCTTTATCATTGAGCTTTATCAAGAAAAAACTAGGGTAAATGCCTCACTTACTCATTTAGTTGGATCTTTGGATCCAACACTTTGAGAGTGTTGTTTTTCTTTTTTTATTTAAGTTGTAGATGGACACAACTTTATTTTTTTAATGTGGTACTGAGGATCAAACCCAGTGCCTCACATGTGCTAGGCAAGCGCTCTATCACTGAGCCACAACCTCAGTCCTCTTTCTGAGTTTTTTAGACCAAAGAAGGCCAAATCATGTAGTAACTAAAATTGGAGTAAGTTATGATAACCAAAAACTAATTTGAGAAATTTTTGGTAAAGTCTCTTTTCTTGATTTAAATTTTAGTTTATTTATTGTTTATGGTGCTGAATATTTATTTATTTATTTATGGTGCTGATATGTGCTAGATTTGGTAAAGTCTCTTTTCTTGATTTAAATTTTAGTTTATTTATTGTTTATGGTGCTGAATACTTATTTATTTATTTATTTATTTATGGTGCTGATATGTGCTAGATTTGGTAAAGTCTCTTTTCTTGATTCAAATTTTTGAGTTTATTTATTGTTTATGGTGCTGAATATTTATTTATTTATTTATGGTGCTGGTAGATAAGTACTCTATCTCTTCCTGGTTCTCTGTCTGATATACCTAAATGTCTGCCACACCCTGAGCAATGAATCACATTTTCACTGATAATCAGGTTCCTCATGCTGAAAATACCGCTTGACCAGTTTCCCTCCCTATATCTGACCCCTCAACTGTCACTCAGGTGCTGTACATGCTACTTTCCAGACTTAGGCCCTCTGAGTGTTTGAATCTTTATTCAATAATGCTTTCATTCATTCCTATCCACAGTGTTCATGAGATCACCAAAATTACAGAGCTGCTTAGAACATTGACACCTGTACCCTAAAATCATGTCTAAATAATATCATTATTACCAAATGCATGTTCTTAACTTAGAATGCTTTTAACCCATGGGGTCCTATGTAGGAGCTATTCTTGCTTCCGTCTTAGATACCCCTTGTAGTCAATAGTCATTTTTGTTTGGCTAACCAATATCTGAACCCTTCCCTCTGTTTAAGTAATCTTCCACTTTCTGAAACATTAGAACCCCCTACAAAAGAATCTTACTGGAGATCTTTAAAAGAGTATTTATAGACTGTGGCAACATTTGAATAAATTTGTGGTCAATTATTTCAAAATACAGATTTTAATACATATATAGTTGATGAGGCTCATCAAGTAATTTTTCTTTTTTTAACCAAATAATTTTTTTAAAAAATATCTTTAGTTATAAATGGACACAATACCTTTATTTTGTTTATTTTTTATGTGGTGCTGAGGATCAAACCCAGTGCCTCACATGTGCTAGGCAAGTGCTCGCTCAACCACTAAGCCACAACTCCAGCCCAAACCAAATTAGTTTTTCTAAAAAGACTTAACTCTTCTAACAAACCAGTCTTGTACAAGTTAAAAAATTGATTGATTGATTGATACTAGGGATTTAATCCAGGGATGCTCTACTACTAAGCTACATCCTCAAGCACTTTTTATTTTTTCTTTCCTTAGATCTTGCTAAATTGCCCAGGATGGCCTCAAATTTGTGATTCTTTTGTTTTAGCTTCCCAAGCAGCTTGGATGGCAGGTCTGTACCACCATTCCTGGTTTAAGCTTAATTTAAATGCAAATGGACACAATGGCAAGTTAATAACTTCCTCTGCTGTTTCCTGTAACTTGTGGAGGCTGCACAGGAAACTGAAAGTGAGTTCATGAT
The DNA here is from genome assembly GCF_021218885.2 of Marmota monax. NCBI lineage: Eukaryota > Metazoa > Chordata > Mammalia > Rodentia > Sciuridae > Marmota > Marmota monax. The sequence continues at coordinate 5,506,715 of NW_026693726.1, read as the reverse complement.
TTTACACAAAATTCAAAAGTTCTGTTTATGCATTCTACGGCAGTATTTTCAGTTATAAAGAGGAAATTCATTTTAAAATTGTCTTCCTTGTTAATAATTGGTGTGTCCAGGGCAACTGAATGACAAGTGGTGTGACACTTTTTAATCTCGATTTCTAAGCCTGTGGATATTCGCTGTGTAATGTTACAGCTGTTTTGGAAACCAGAGATTCTAAACTCGTTGAGAATTCTAATAGCCCCTGAAATGCTTGTTGGCAGGGCTTTCATTTTGTAGTAATTTTCTGACAAAGTTTGCTGGGTGACAACTAGCAGGCATGAGAGGAGCTGCAGGTACCAACCTTAGGGACACACGTACAGTTGACTACGCCTGATGCTCTCACCCGGAAGGACGCTGCAGCTGCTGCTGCCAGGGCTTGCGCAGATCACTTGGGCTCAGATCCTCCCAGCTCCGCCGCCGCGACAGTCCCACGTCTTGCGCGTGCGCACTGGGCGCAAGCCATTGCTGGGGAGAGCGCACCCGGGTTGATGCTGGCAGGCGGGAGACCCCGGGTTGATGCTGGCAGGCGGGAGACCCCAGCCTGATGCTGGGTTCTCTCTCTTCCTGCGTTGTTATACGATCGCACTTTACCTACAAAACACAAGTTCAAAGATACAATTCTTAAGAACTTTACAACTGCAACAGCAGCGCAAGGGCCTTTCAGAAAAGAGGGCCCTCACCTGCGCATAAAAGCGGCAGGGGGCCCGGATACATCCTGTTTCCAGAAGTAGCAGGCCAGGTGGTTCCAGCGCCCGGTCTTGTGTTTTGCATCCGCGGTGTCAGCGGGACAATGCGACACTTAGCCCACACTCTAGAAACACATTTAAAGCGGATTTTAGGTAAAAGAAAGGGAAGGAGGTCCTGGTGTCCTTAGTGGTTTGGGAGCTTTGGGTATGCATTGGCTAAGTGCAAGTCGCTTAATTCTCTAGCTCTTGGTTCCCTGGTTTGTAAAATAAATAAATAAATAAATGCAGCATTGTGACAATGTTAATTTCCTGGTTTCCATCATTGTGTTTTGGCTGTGCAAGATGTTAACCATTAAGGGAAGATGGGTGAAGGGTCGATGCTTTTCTGGAAGTATAAAATTGTTTCAGCAGCAGCAGATGATTTGGAAGGAAAGGCAGGTTCCCCACCCCCTACCCCAGCCCCCATTAGGATTAGGAAGCACGGGCACTGACAAATCCCGACTTCTACTCAGGATTTTGTCGTGAACTATTTATGTGTGCTTGGGCCCAGTGATTTAACTAGATAAAGCCCCCTGCCGCTTTTATTTAGTTATTTACTTATTTGTACTGGGAATGTAACCCAAGGGCACTTTACCCTGTTTCCAGAAGTAGCAGACCAGAGCTACAGATTATATCTATATATAGATATAGATATGGTATGGCTAAATTGCTTAGGGCCTCCCTAAATCTCTGAGGCTGGCCTAGAATTTGCGGAATTTGCGATCCTCTTGCCTCAGCCTCCTGAGTCCCTGGGATTACAGGCGTCCCCCACCACGACTGGCTATATTACTTGATTTCTAATCCCTTAACTTCCTGGGAAAAAAATGAGGAGAGTGAATCAGATTCTTACTATCCTTTCTAGTGTTAAGATATAAGACAATTAAAAGTGCTCTCCGGAGTGGTGGCGCATGCCTGCCATGGGGAGGATGAGGCAGGAGGATCGGGAATTCAAAGCCAGCCTCAGCAAAAGCGAGGCACTAAGCAACTCAGTGAGACCCTGTCTCTAAATAAAATACAAGATAGGGCTGGAGATGTTGGTCAGTGGTCGAGTAGTCTTTAGCAATTTGGGGGTCGTGTACTGGGGATTGAACCCCTGGGCACTATACCAGAAGCCTATACCCCAGCTCTTTATTTTTTGAGACAGTGTTCACCAAATTGCTGAGACTGGCCTCGAATTTGCAGTTCTCCTGCCTGAGCCTCCTGAACTGCTGGGATTACAAGTATACTCTACCTTGCCTGGCAAGGAAGTTCTTACCTTAAGAAAAGTCCCATTTCTAGCCACCAACTGGGAAGAAGATTCTTGTCAGCCTGTGCTCAGACCTCAGCCATCTTCTGCTAAATTGGCATCTCCATCTTGGCTGCACATTGAAATCATGTAGGTCTCTTTTAAAACTGGCTAATAGGCCAATTCCCAGAAATTCTCATTTTAAAAAAAGAAAGAAATTCTGATTTAATAGCTCTAGCTATGAGAAGACCAGATTCCACATTAAAAAAAATGTATTTATATATTTATTCAACATATAAAGTCTGTGTATCTTTATTGTGTATAGCATGATATTTTGATTATATATATATATATATATATATATTTGTGAAATGACTAATCAAGCCCTTTAAGATGCTTTACCTCATACTATTGTGTTAAGAACACTTAAAATCTGCTTTTTTTGGCAATTTTCAAGCATGCAATACATTGTTATTAATATAGTCACCATATTGTGAAATAGATCTCTTGAATTTAATGGAAATTTTGTAACCATTTACCAATATCTCCCCAATCCAAACCCTTCTGGAAGTTCATGCTAATCTCCATTCTACTTTCCTCCTAAGAGTTTGGTTTTGGGGCTGGGGATGTGGCTCAAGTGGTAGCGTGCTCACCTGGCATGTGTGCGGCCTGGGCTCAATCCTCAGCACCACATACAAACAAAGATGTTGTGTCCGCCGAAAACTAAACAATAAATATTAAAAATTCTCTCTCTCTCTCTCTCTCTCTCTCTCTCTCTCTCTCTCTCTCTCTAAAAAAAAAAAAATCAACTCTTATTAAAAAAAAAAAAAGAGTTTGGCTTTGAGTTAGAGCATGTGATACCTATCTTTCTGTGCCTGGCTCATTTCAATTAACAAGTGTCCTCTGGTTCATCCACGTTGTTGCAAATGATCCAAGTTCCTTCTAAGGCTGAACAGTATTCCATTGGGCAAATGCACCATATTCTCTTTACGCATTCATCCACTAGTGGGCTATTAGATTGATTTCATATCTTGGCTATTATGAATAGTGCCACAGTTAACATGGCAGTGGAATGGAACATACGATTTCATTTCCTTTGAAAATATATACCCAGTAGTGAGATTATAGGAAAATATAATTCTTTTTAATTTTTTGAGAAATCTTCAACTTTATTTTCCATAATGGCTAGACTATCACTTTTTATGTTTAGTAGTATTCATCAAATTAGCCATTTCTTAACTGACATTATAATTGGTACCATTAAAGCATAATGTAGTCTTTCACAAAGTATACAGTCTCCATACTGTATAATCTCCACTCAAATAAAATCATGATACAGAAATATTCAAAATGTGTAAATTGCCCCAGTGGAAATTAGTATATTTATATGTACTTTTATTTATATATGTGCAAAAATAGTTTGTATTTATGGTGTGTTTTGTTTGTTTTGGATTGGATTGTTTTAATAAATTTTTTCTTTTTTTTTTTTTGGTACTGGTTTATTGGACCCAGAGGCACTTAACCACTGAGCCATATACCCAGTTCTTTTTATTTTTTGTTTTGAGAAAAGGTCTTGCTAAAGTGCTTAGAGCCTCGATAAGTTGCTGAGGCTGGCTTCGACTTGTGATCCTACTACCTCAGCCACCCTAGCCACTAAGATTACAGGGGTACACCACCATGACTGAGTGCCCTAATTTTTTTAAATAATTTTTTTGTTGGTTTGGTTTGGTTTGGTTTTGGAAATTGAACCCAAGGCCTCTTGCATGTTAAGTATTTGTGTTACCACTGAGCTATGCCCTCAGCCTTTAATAATAATTTTTAATCAAACAGTTTGTTCACCTGTCATATAACTCACCCATTTAAAGTGCACAATACAGTGTTTTTCAGTTTGTTCAGAGTTTTCAAGAACCTAAAATTTTAAATTTTGTTTTACAGGTGAACAAAATGTCAAAGAACTGATAATTTCTATGTGATTATGGTTAACTTTTTTAGTATTTTTCTGTGATTGTGTTATTCCATACAAGCCTGCTTAAAGAAGGAAGGTAATTACCAGTGACAAACTTAACTTTAATGAAAAGAAGTGTCATTAATGAGGAAAAAAAAATGTCAGTTTTATTCCAATGTTCATTCATCTTCTCTGAAAGGACACAGAACATTTTGGAACAGTGATGATTAGATCCAAAATTTATATGCTCTGCTTTATATACTCTTTGATTAATCCATAACAACCAATTACCATTGCTTACCTTTATTATTAGATTTCCCCAGCACCATTACACTCCTGACTAATGAAAATGCTAAGAAGAGTCTATTAACAGCAGGCACAATATTGTTCCAGCTAACACTGAATGGTTAATTGTCTTCAAAATTGGAAGGCATGGTCTTATATATGGGACCTTGACTGTAGAGTCCCTATAAAGCACCTGCACATAGCACAAAGGAAATGCTCTGTTAAGTAGGGTGATCATAACCAGGACACTTTCAAGGCTGAAAGGAGGCACTCTTTGTCTTTAAATTACACAACTTAAATGGTAATACAAACAAATGGCCATAGTAGTAGTGGTGGTGCTGGTGTTAGTGCTGAGGATTGAACCAAGGCACTTTGCTACTGAGCTACATCCCAACTTTTTTTGTTTTTTACTTTTTTATTTTGAGACAGGGTCTTGCTGAGTTGATGAGGGTCTCCCTAAGTTTCTGGGGCTGACCTCAAACTTTCAATCTTCCTGCCTCAGTCTCCCAAGTCGCTGGGATTATAAGTGTATGCACCAGCTCTTGGTTGAACACCTATAACTTTACCCTTGTCTTCCCACTCAAGAAAGTATATTGGAAAACAAGTAAAAGTGATATTATTATATGATGATCTCAAAGTTGATCTGTTTTTGTTTTTTTTACACTACTGAGGATTGAACCCAGGGGAGCTCTACCACTGAGTTACATCCCCATCCATTTTTATTTTTTATTTTGAGACACAGTCTTACTAAATTGCCCAGGCTGAATTCAAACTTGCAATCCTCCTACCTGAGCCTTATGAGTATCTGGGGATTACAGGTGTGTGCCTTTGCACCTAGCCTCTTTGATTATTTTTATTTTTTTAATATATTTTTTTTTAGTTTTAGGTGAATACAATATCTTTATTTTATTTTTATGTGGTGCTGAGGATCGAACCCAGTGCCTCACAGGTGTTAAGCAAATAATCTACCACTTGAGCCACAACCCCAGCCCCTCTCTGATTATTTTTAAAATAATTCAAACCAGGTATTTTCTTGGAGGATAAAAAAGAAAACCAAAAACCTTTTCTTAATGGATCTGCTGAAAGACCATCTTTTTCTTTCTACCCAGGATATTCATTTATCATTAATTAATTCATTCATTAATTCATTTGTCATTCTTTTATTTATTCCACATACATTTAATGAGAATTTAGTGTGCAGCATGCTAAGGATACACAGAAAACCAAAACCAAAAATTCAGAGTTGCCAACAAGCTAGTATCTAATGAAGGAAGTTAGATATATCAACAACCACAACCCCAACAAAAAATAACATGTAAGTACAGTGATGGATATAGATGCTCCCTCCACTAGATGAACAGATAACCAGCAGAGGGCTGATCACAATGCTCTGTAGAGATAAAAGAAAACAAAAGGGTCTCCAACTCTCTGGAAGGGAGAATAATAGCAAGGGAATCTGGATCTGAATGAATGAATGACAGAGGAAAAGGGAGGGCTGTCCTTCCAGTCAGTTCTATAGCAGACCTCTGCAGCCAGCATGCAGGTCTAGAGGGATAACTTACACTCTGTTGTCATGGGAGACACAAAAAGTTGACAATTCTGGCAAGATAAGGGATGTAAATCAGATTTTTTTTTTTTTTTTTAAGGAGTGAAGCCAAGCAATCCAGAGAGACATGGGAGGACTATTGAAGTTAGTGGGGGAGGGGGGAGGTTGAAGGGTTAAAGTCCCCTCCCCCAGCCCTCTCTTCCTTGCCACCCCTCATTCACTCATAGACTTTTCCACCCAGCTCTCTCACCTCCCAGAGCAGTCTGCTTAAACCCCATTAGATTTGATCCAAACCTAAGATTCCCTAAAATCTCTGAATTTGCAAAAGTGCTTCATTCATACAAAGACTTGTACATGAACATTCCTGGCATAAATAGCCAAAAGGTTATCTGGTAGTGTATTCTACAACGGACTATTCTTCAGCATAAAAAGAACAATCTACAGATACTGCAACAATATGGATGAACCTCAAAAACATGCTATAGAAAAGAAGCCAGATATATATCATATGATGTTTGTGTCTGCCTATTTTTATGAACTTTCTAAAGAAGGAAAATCTATAAAGAAAGTAGACCAATGGCCACCTGAGAGTGGTTGGTAGCCACTATTGAATGCAAATAAGCATGCAGGAGCTTTTGGGGGTGATGGAAATATTCTAAAACTGAATCATGGGAGTAGCTGCAAGACTCTAAATTTACCAGAAATCATTTAACTGCACTTACAGTAGGTAAATTTTATTGTTGGTAAATGTCATCATATGTACAACCTCAGAGAACCTATTTTTTATATTTATTTTTTAGTTATAGGTGGACACAATATCTTTTTATTTTATTTTTATATGGTACTGAGAGGATCGAACCCAGTGCCTCATGCATGCTAGGCAAGCGCTCTACCTCTGAGCCACAACCGCAGCCCCAGTGAGCCTGTTTTTAAAAGGTACTCCCCTCTTCTCTGAGAATGTATTAAACAGCCTTTTTTCTTCAGGATCATCAATCTAAATATGTTATCAGTGGAATGGAGTGATTAGGTAGTAAGCTGCATGTTCCTCCAGCAAGCTACACAATCTGCAAAACTTCATCTTCCTCATCTGCAAAATGAGAATAATAAAAATTTCCACTACAAGGCATAGGTTGTTAGGAAGAGAAAAAACACTTAGAACAGAATCAATAGAAACTCACTAGCAGTAGCTGATAGGCTGTTTAATTTTTATGTTACTATTATTTTTCTTAGTACGGTGAATTGAACCCAGGATTGCTCTACCATTGAGCTACAACTCAGTTCTTTTTAAATTTTTATTCTAAGAACAAATCCTACATCTAGTATGTCATCGTCATAATTCAAATCCAAGTTTATCTTCTAAATTCATGCACAAAGCCTAGGGTTGTAGCTCAGTGGTAGAGCGCATGCTGTGGGTTTAATCCTTAGGCACACGTGTGCACACACAAATCTTGTACTTCCCCTTCTGCCAATAGAGTTAGAATAGTGAGAGAAGGGGATGGGGCTTAGCTCAGTGGTAAAGCTGTTTACTATGCACAAGTCCCTAGGTTCAATCCCCAGCACCAAAACAAACCAAATAAATAGTGAGAGTACCTAATTAGCTACTGCAGGTGGATTTCTTCAATTCAATACAGTATTTTAAACTTGTTTTTTTTTTTTTTTTTTTTTGCAGTGTTACGGATTGAACCCAGGTCCTTGTGCAAGGAAGCACTCTATCACTGTGTCATACCCCAGCCCCAATAATTTAATTTTAATAAAAAAGTCAATGCTAGAACAAGGTATTGTTTTAGAGAAAATTCCATTAACATAAAAGGTCCAGACGGGAGGATTTCAAGTTCAAGTCCAACTTCAGTCATTTAGTGAGGCCCTAAGTTATTTAATGAGACTCTGTCTCAAAAAAATAAAAAATAAGGGCTGGGGTTGTGGCTCAGAGGTAGAGCGGTGCTGCATGAGACACCGGATTCGATCCTCAGCACCAGATAAAAATATAAAGATATTGTGTCCACCTATAACTAAAAAATAAATATTTTTTTAAAAATATAAAGGCCCACGGATATAACTCAACATAAAACGCCCCTGGGTTTAATCCCCAGTACAACGAAAGAAAGAGAGAGAGAGAGAGGGAGGGAGGGAGGGAGGAAGAAAGAGGTCTCAAAAAAGAAGTTGTTCATTTTAATGTGTGAAATTTCCAACAGGTACACATTTGGGGCAATTGTTAACTTTTTCATGTAATAGAACATCTGGAAGTAGAAGTTCCCATTATGAATAGTCATGAACAACTCACATAAAAGAATTAAGATAATTTAATCTTCTTTTTATTTTTATTTTTAAAAATATTTTTTAGTTGTCAATGGACCTTTATTTTATTTATTTATATGTGGTGTTGAGATTCGAACCTAGTGCCTCACACATGCTAGGCAAGCGCTCTACCACCCCAGCCTGATAATATTTTCTTTTAGTTGTTGTGGTGGTTTTCCTAAGGATTGAACTTCAAACTTGAAGCATGCTAGGCAAGCACTCTGTTCCTGAATTATACCTCAATATATGTATTTTTTAAAGAAAACTGTACTACAATTTACAATAGCCAAACATGTTAACAGCCTAGGTGCCATCAATGGATGAATGGGTATAGAAAATGTAGTGTGTATACATAATGAAGTTTTCTTCAGCCATAAAGAATAATGATGAGATTATGTTATTTGCAGGAAAATAGATGCAACTACAGACCATCATGTTAAGCCAAATAAATCAAACTCAGAAGATCAAAGGTCATATGTTTTCTCTTCTATGTATAAGCTAGGGAAGAAAACGGAAAAGAAAGGTGGGGGAAATCTCATGAAAATCAAAAGGAGATCAGTAGAGGAAAGGGACCAAGGAGTGGGAGGTGAAGAGGGAAGGGGTAAGTACTTTGGGGTGATATTGGTCAGATTATATTGTTATATTGTGTGTAGGTAGGAAAATGTAACAACAAATCTGATCATTACGTACAACTATAATGCACCAATTTTTAAAATGTGGAAAAAATCAATTGCTAAGAGAAATGTGTTAGAATTCGTCCAATATGCTTGTGGAATTATGAAATTATTTATTTCTTATTTTGTTTCTGTGAAGATTTTGCATGGAGGGATGAAGCTATTTTATTAGGTATCAAAATTTAGGATTTTTGCATCCTCCTGGTAAATCGAACATTTCATTTTTATAGTGTGTATTTCTGATAGACCCAACCTGATCTTTTCTTAAAATTGGACATCTCGCCACAAAACCATGAAAAGATAATTTCGGCTTTACTATAAATTACTGCAAATTCTGAACCTGCTTGGAATGCCTGCCCGTGCCTTGAACTCACCCATGCCTGACTCTCTGACCAGATAGCAGCCCTCTCTGAAACTTAGTGACACCTCATAAATATTGGCCTTCCCTGGCCAGACAACGACCCTCTCTGAGGCTCTAATGGTCCTCATAAATTCTGATGTTGGGGCCAACAAAAAACGTAAACTACCATTAGTGTGATGCTTGTCAGAGTTCTGTTATCTGTAACCCCCCCTTTGTGTAACTTTCTGGGCTATAAAGCTGGGCTGCAGGAAAGCTGGGGTGCTGTCTTATTCCCGCCGTTTGGGGAGGGAGAGGCAGCCCGGCCGGTCGAAATAATAAGCTTGCTTTAATTTGATTTTAATTGGAGTCAGTGGTCTTTTCTTGCGTCCTGGTCTAACATTTCCTTCTTTCTAGCAATGTTCTTTTCCTTAAAATTTACTTTAATATTAATATAGTGACATCCTCTTTCTTTGTGTGAATATTTGCATGTTCTTCTTCCACTGTTTGATTTTTCAAGTTTATTGCATTCTTAGAGTATAACTAAAAAAGTCATTTTAAAATGCAATCTGACAATATGTACCTTTGAATCAGAAAAAAAATAAACTATCATGCTCAATTACCAGTGTGGGGGGACTGCTAAATTAGAACTCATGGTATATCATACATTAGCTGGCAGGCCTTTCCAATTTAAAAAAGAATGTGTGAAAGAAAAAAATTTCAGTGATTTTTTTGTTTGTTTGTTTTACAAGTTGGTGAATCTTTGTAGGGGCTGCAGGAAGAATGTGGTACTGGAGATAGAATCCAGGGGTTCTGTACTGCTGAGCTACATCCCCAGCCCTTTTATTTTTTATTTTGAGACAGGGTCTCACTAAGTTGCCCATGCAGGCCAAATGTGATCCTCCTGACTCAGTCAGTGTTTTGACTGAGGATTACAAGCATGCACCCCTGCACCTGGCTCAAGTTGGTGAATCTTATTGGTCAAGGGTATATGGAAGTTTGTCGAACATTTGTTTCTCTTTTTCTTCTTTTGTCACTGGGGATTGAGCCTACAGATGCTTTATCACTAAACTATATCCCCAGCCCTTTTATTTTTTTTAATTTGAAACAGGGTCTGGCTATATTGCTGAGAGTCCCTCCAGTCTTGCCCAGGCTAGTTTCAAACTTTGAATCTTCCTGCCTCAGCCTGAGTTGCTGGGATTACAGGCATATACTACCATGCCTGGCTATTGTACTTTTCTTGAAATTTTTTTCTAAGTTTGAAATTATTGCAAAGAATGTTAAGAATAATAAGCATATAAGTTTCTCATGTTTTGATAATTAATTCAAAACAAACTCAAATTTAGTTGAATTTAAATGACAACGTTGGAGCTGGAGATAAAGCTCAGTGGTAGAAAGCTCACCTAGCATGCATGAGGCCCTGGGTTGGATCCCCAGCTCCACCAAAATTAAATAAAAAAGACAACTTTACTGTACCGCTAAGACTCCAAAATTATGAATGCCTTCCTTTGAGAAGAAAAGAGAATCATGAAGCAGATGCTATTAAGCTAATTATTTTTTATTCTTATTCTGAAAGATTAACCCAAATTGGGACCACTAAGATATTAGAAGCTTGCTAAAGAAAGTCCTGCAGCTATTCAGCTATTCAGTCAATAAAAATTGATTTGTGGCACCTCTACATAAGTAGAGCATAGTGGTTAAGGACATGGGGCTTAGGAGTGAGGCAGAACAGGGTAAAATCCTGGTTTTGCCTTATCAACCATGTGGCCATCAAGAGCAAAAGACTTCACTTGCAGTGTTAGTTTCCTCACTCGTCGGATGGGAGAACACTAGTATCCACAATGTGATGATGTATGTGTTTTAGGCATTAATATGTGTTCAGTACTGAGAACGCTATTAATGAATGTTGATATGCCCAGTGCTGCAAATACAATAGTAAACAGATGGACATGGCAGCCTGAAGAAGCCTGTGTCCTCACAGCATGGGATTCAAACTCGCAAAGCAGCAATTACAACACATTTTAGTTGCCAGAGTAGGGGCATATAGAAAAATATTAGCTAATGTTTACACAGCATTTACTCTGGCATAGGTACCTTTAAAAGTTCTTTACAGGGCTGGGATTATGGCTCAGCGGTAGAGTGCTTGCCTAGGGCATGTGAGGCCCTGGGTTTGATCCTCAGCACCACATAAAGATAAATAAAGGTATTGTGTCCAACTACAAATAAAAAAAAAAAAATATTTTTTAAAAAGTGCTTTACAGATTATTAACTCCCTTAATCTTCATAATAGCGCTATGAGGAAGATATTGTTACTAGACCCATTTTGCCCAAGACGATAAGAGGTCAAGTTGGGTGTGAGAGCACACTCCCAGCAACTCGGGAAGCTGAGGCAGGAGGGGCGCAAGTTCAAAGCCAGTCTCAGAAACTTAGCAAGGTCCCAAGCAACTGAGCAAGACCCTGCCTCAAAATAAAGAATAAAAAGGACTAGGGATGTGGCTCAGTGGTAAAGTGCCCCTGGGTTCAATTCCCCATATACCAATACTTCCCTCCTAAAAAATAGGTTCTGAGGTCAAAGTGATTAAATAACTTGATAAAAGTCACACAGGAGACAAAAAACCCAAAGACTCAAATCCAAGCAATTATAATTAGAGACCATGTTCCCAGCCATGCCATTCTGCACCATCCTTTTTTTTTCTTTCTTATTATTTTTTTTAAGCTGTGGATGGACACAGTATTTTTATTTTTTTTAGGTGGTGCTGAGAATTGAACCTAGTGCTTCATACATACTAGGCAAGCACTGTACCTCTGAGCCACAATCCCAGCTGTGTGTGTACACGCGCCTTCAATTGAACCTAGAGGTACTCTACCACTGAGTTACTTCCCTATCCCTTTAAAAAAAATTTTTTTTTGTGGGGGGTACTGGGATTGAACTCAGGAGCACTTGACCACTGAGCCATATTCCTAGCCCTATGTTGTATTTTATTTGGAGACAGGATCTCACTGAGTTGCTCAGCACCTCGCTTTTGCTGAGGCCAGCTTTGAACTTGCAATCCTCTTGCCTCAGCCTCCTGAGCTGCTGGGATTACAGGCGTGCGCCACCGCGACCTACTCCTTTTCCTTTTTATTTTGAGACAGGGTCTTGCTAATTTGCTGAGGCTGCCCTTGAACTTCCTATCATCCTGTCTCAGCCTCCTGAGTGGCTAGGGGTGTATGGGCGTGGGTCACCACTCCTGACAGACAGCCTAGTATTCTGAGTACCATAAATTATTTAACCCTACTGATTCTTAACTTTTTCTACTACAAATAAAATAGCAATGATTACCCTTGTCTCTCTGGAATTTAATTTGGGGATGAAAGTACTAGAGAATTAACTCCACATCATTTTAATTAATCTTAGTGATTTGAAATGTCACCTTCACTACACTAAATTCTCAAGTGAATTTTGTTATATTTTTATACTCCCTGTTCAGTTCTATTGATATACATACATATATCAATTGTGCATGAGAGGCAAATATTCTACCAACTGGGCTATATTCTCAGCCCTTAAAATATATATATATTTCCCCCCAGTATTTGTTAGTTGTTTAACTGTTCCTTAGCCTTCTTTCTTGGCTCAGCCACACCAAATTTATAGATACCTGCAACCCCTAGGACAACCGCAAATGCTCCAACAACATGAAACCATAGACCCTCGGCCACAAGACCCCCCATCTGAGGTTTCGTCACAGTGCCAGAGCCATGGCAGTTACTGCCGTCCACACCAGCGTCCTTCCTGGTAGATGGAGAAATGGACAGTCAACCTATATATCTTGATCCATTTTTCATGCGTCAATATCAAACTGTTTACTTTACTACAATTTTACAAAATATTTTAATGTCTGGTAAGGCTAGGATCCTCCCTTTATTTCTTTTAACTACTTATTTTCAGAAATTTTCCAGATAATCTAGGAAAATGACATAATATTGAGTAGATAATTTAGAGATACTTCCCATTCCCATTTTAATAAGATTTGGTAAATACTAGAGGAACTCAAGGAATCAGAGGTTTGATCAGGACAAAGGGAGCAATATTCTGATTTTAGTTAGTTTAGCATGTTCACAGAGAGAGAGAGAGAGAGAGAGAGCAGGACAAGAAAAGAAGAGTTAAAGAGAGAAGGGAGGGGCTGAGAAAGATGAAGCCGAACTCCCTTCCACAGCAACCTGGCTTCTGCTATTTCCACTCCACTGAAATATACCTGAGAAGGACCCTAGGCTTTACCAGTGGCTAAAACCAATGGACTCCTTTCTCAAGTCCTCTAGATAGTGCCCCACAATATAGCAGCCCTATGCTGGTGCCTTCAAAAGGTCAGACCCATTCCAGCTGCCTATAATCCCAACAGCTCAGGAAGCTGAGGCAGGAGGATTGCAAGTTCAAAGTCCACCTCAGCAATTTAGGCCCTAAGCAACTTAACAAGACTCTGTCTCTAAATAAAATATACAAAAGGTTGGGGATGTGGTTAAGAGCCCCTGGGTTCGATCCCTGATACCAAAGTTAATTAATTAACTAATTAATTAATTGCTCAGGCCCAATTTGAATGGCTGCACCATTCTTCCCTTGAATTTAGTACATGTCCCATCAAAGAGAATCTAATCCACACACGGTGATGTCCAGACCACTCACAGCAACACCCATCTTTGCTATCATGCACCCTCCTTCCCTTTGTGCTTCTCCTCTCTACCGCATCTTTATTTACTTCCCACTGGAGTTTCAGAATGGTGTGATGAAGCCTTTTGAGGCAAGGTGGTATGGGGACAGATGATGGAGACCCAGAGGTTAGAAAACAGCCTCAGATGCGGCTGGGGGTTAGAGCAGTGTTAGAGCTCTTGCCTGAAACCCTGGGTTTGCTCTCCAGCAAAAGAAAGAGAAGGGGAGAAGAAAAGAGGGGACATTCCCCAAGAATCTCCAACACTCACCTTAAAACCTGTCTACCTGAAAAACAACTCCATAGTTTACAAGGTGCCTGGTATAGTGTTTGGAAGCAGGATTTCTTTCTATCTGCTGAATGATCAACTACTGAATTATTTGTTGCTTATGTCAAAATTACTGCAAACATTAATGACCTGTAAGTTATCCTAAAGAACTCATTTCTGAAGAACCTGGCAAAGACTCAATTTGTTATACATAAGTACAGTTTCATTGACATTTAGTCTAGGGCAAGTAAATTGCCCAATGCAGTAATTTATAAATTCCTCCAACTTAATTCTCTGATAGGAAGCTGAGCAATGTGCTGTGATCATTGGGTCTGATTTATATCAGAAAAGTGTACAAAAGAAAATGGAGGTTCTCTATCTTCCTCCTCTCCTGGTCTCCTGTTACTATATAACAGGCAGCCTTTTCCTTTAATTACCTTCTTCATGGCTTGAGAGCTTTGATGACTTGATTAAGCCTTGCAGTGCAGTTCCAGTCCCTACCCATCTGATTAATTAGCCCAAACCTTATTAACTTCCTAATTCTGATCAATAAGGCACTGATGCTAAACTGTGCAAGGGCAAACTAAGGAGGCAATTTTATTTCAAGACACAGTCCCTACTATTTTTTTTTTTTTTTGACTGTCTTTTCTTTATCCTACTTTCAATACCATTTTGGAATATAGTCCTAATAAGATGGTGCATCTCTTCATTCATAACCACTTTACTTCCTGCAACAGTACTATTTGATGAAACTATTTGGGGTAAGTTTGCTCTTAACCAGAGAAAGAAGATGATGATGGTAATGATGATGATGATGGTGGTGGTCCTTTCTCTGCAGAAAATAGACACAACATGTAACAAGAAACCCTTCTTCTCCAACCCAAAAATAGTGCAGGGCTCTCCAACACACTGAAAGCATATTTCAATATTTCAAGACCAACATTATCCAATAAAACTATTTTATAATTTTTAATAGTCACATTTTAAAATTTTAGTAGTCACATTTTAATTTTTAAAAAAATTAAAAATTAACAAGTGAGCTTGGGGTGGTGGTACACACCTATAATCCCAAATCTCAGTGAGTTGGGAACTGAGGCAAGAGAACCACCAGTTTGAGGACAGCTTCACAACTTAGTGAGACTGTGTCTCAAAAGAAAAAATTAAAAGGGCTAGAGATATAGCTCAGTGGTAAAGCACCCCTGGATTCAATTTTCAGTACCGGGAGGGTGGGGGGATTAACAAGTGAAATTACTCCTAATAGTATATTTTATATAACTTATAATGTTTTAAAAATATTATCATTGTTAACATGCAATCTAAATAAAAATTAATGATCTAGTGTGCTTTCTTTTCCCACAATAAATCTTTAAAATCAAGCGTATGTTCTTTACTTTCAGCAAATCTAAGTTCTATTACATTTTAAGTGCTTAATAAACACATTTAACCAGTTCCTATCACACTAAAAGCAAAGATCTAGACCAGGGATTTGCTAACTTGACCATATAATCAGAAATGCCTAGAGGGCTGATTAAAACATTCATTGTTGGGCCCATTCCCAGGGTCTCAGATTGAGGTGGCTGGGGCTAGGGTAGGGAATTTGCAATTCTAATAAGTTTCCAGGTGATGTTGGTGTTTCTCTTTGGGAACCCCTTTGAGAACCACAACTCTAGACATAGAACTGATTCCACCAACCCCACCTTCTCCAACTTCCACACATCTGTGCAAAAGCAAATTCCCTTCCATGAAGATAGGTTTGCAAGTTGCTCTCAATTCTATTTCCTTCCATCACTTTCTACCTTGAACCCTCTGATGAATTTCCCAGGTTTTTTTTTTTTAGTGCTAGGGATTGAACCCAGGGGCACTTTACCACTGAGCCACATCCCCAGCCCTTTTTATTTATTTATTTAATTTGAAACAGGGTTTTGCTAAATTACTTTGGGCCTGGGGCTGGCATCAGCCACCTCCCTCAGCCACCCAAGTCACTGTGGCTATAGGACTACTTGTGTGCACCACTGTGCCAAGCTTCCCCCATGAACTTCTGAAACTTAAGGAATAGGCCAAACATTATCTTGATCTTTGAATCATCTTGCACTTAGTGTATGCTGATAAATTGAAATATATGTGTTCCTGATCTGTGTCTCCAGGGACTGTTTACACTGCCAAGAGGGAATATACCTTCCAGAAGTCTCTGAGAAAGGTTCCCTGGCCTGAGGCCGAGGATCTGGACTGGAGACAGTGGCTTCACTCTCCATACTCACTGTTCCCTTAAGAACCTTTTATTTGTTTATTTACTTATTTAGGGCACCAGGGACACTTAGCCACTGAGCCACATCCCTAACCCTTTTTATTTTTTTATTTTGAGAGGATTTCACTAAGTTGCTTAGGGCCTCTCTAAATTGCTGAGGCTGGTCTCAAACTTGTGATTCTCCTGCCTCAGCAAGTTGCTCTCAATTTTATTTCCCTCCATCGCTTTTTACCTTAAACTCTGTAATTAATTTCCCCAGTGAAATCCCAAGTTGCTGGAGTTTTAGGCATGCACCAATGCACCAGACCAGAATCTTTGATTTTTATCCCGTTCTCTTCTTTATTAAACTAGGTCAGTGCTTAATGCAGATACAAAATTCAGACATTACAAAACTGTGGACAAAACAAAAGCAATGCCTCCTTGTTCTCCTCCATCCCCTAGTTTTCTCCAACCAGGTACTCTCCCAGAGACTCAAAACACATTCCCAGTGTTTGGTGAGGCTTCTCAGAGACAGTCTAACTATAAATTTGAGTATATGCTCTTATGCATACACACACACATACACACACACACACGTATTTCCATTTTTAAAATTGAAAGGCAAAAATAGGCACCTGATTTGCAATTTTGGCTCTACCTCATCTCTAAGATGTAAGACAATCAGAAATGAGTCACACAGAATTAGAACAAGTTCAGAACCAACAAATACAGCACACAGTTTTCACAAAATTGGACACAATAGTCTTACTTTTTTTTTTTTTTTTAGTACCAGGGACTGAACCCAAGGATGCTTACCACTGTGCCACACCCCCAAGACCTTTTTAAATTTTTAAATTTTGAGACAGGATCTCACTAGGTTGCTTATAGCTTCACTAAGTTGCTAAGGCTGCCTTCAAACCTGTGATCCTTGTGCCTCAGCCTCCCAAGCCACTGGGATTACAGGTGTGTGCTATGGCACCCCAGCTCTGAGGTGAAAAGATTTTGAAGATGTTTCGATAGTTTGGAAACAATTCATACAGAAAAGAGTAGGGAGGGAATAAGACATATTTTTATTTGCTTCATAAGGATAAGAAAATTCTAGAAGGGCATTTAAGAAACAGCAACTGTGGCTGCTAATGAGATGAGAGATCCATGGAAGTGAAAAGATATTGGATATTTTTTTTTTTTAAGAGAGAATGAGAGAGGAGAGAGAGAGAGAGAGAGAAAGAGAATTTTAATATTTATTTATTTTTTTTTAGTTCTCGGCGGACACAACATCTTTGTTTGTATGTGGTGCTGAGGATCGAACCCGGGCCGCACGCATGCCAGGCGAGCGCGCTACCGCTTGAGCCACATCCCCAGCCCCTTGGATATTTTTTATGATGCTTTTTTGAAGTTTTTTATACTTTGACCAATGTAAGTTAAAAATTTATTTAATTTTGTTCAAAATAAATATTTTTATTTTTAAATCATGTGAATGTCTTATCTATCTACAAAAATAATTTTTAAGTTCAAAATTAAGGAGACTGGGCTGGGGTTGTGGCTCAGTGGTAGAACACTCGCCTAGCATGAGTGAAGCACTGGGTTTGATCCTCAGCACCACATAAAAATAAATAAATATAAATTAAGGCATTGTGTCTACCTACAACTCAAAAAGTATATATTAAAACAACAAAATTAAGGAGCCTGGGGCAGTGACCCATGCCTGTAATCCCAGGGAATGGACTTCAAGGCCAGCCTCAGCAATTTAGCAAGACTGGGTTTCAAAATAAAAAATAAAAACAAATAACAGGTCTGTGCAATGGTATATTTGTGTAATATTCATGGTTCTGTAGTTCTGTCCCACACTGGGGCAAATTACTTTTTTTCTCTCTGTGCTTTAGTTTTTTCATGTACAACAAAGATGATAATAAACTCTACCATAAAGTATTTAGAATAAGGCCTGACACAAATATATTGCTTCTGGATGGTAATATTTTAGGGTGCTTAAGCTTTCAAAATAAACTATACGCCTAATGCTGTGACATATGCCCTTAATCTCAGAGACTCAGAAGGCTGAGACAGAAGGATCTAAAGTTTGTATCCAGTCTCTGCAATTTAGCAAGGTCTTAAGCAATTTAGCAAGATCCTGTCTCAAAAAAAAACAAAACAAAAACAAAAACATGAAAAAAGTGTGGGGGGGGGGGAGGCTGAGGATGTAGCTCAGTGGCAAAGCTCCCCTGTGTTACCATAAATAAACAAAAAATAAAATTTAATTTTTTTAAAGAGAGAGAATTTTTTAATATTTATTTTTCAGTTTTCAGTGGACACAACATCTTTATTTTATTTTATTTTTTATGTGGTGCTAAGGATTGAACCCAGCGCCCTGCGTATGCCAGGTGAGCGCGTTACCACTTGAGCCACATCCCCAGCCCAAAAAAATAAAATTTAAAAAGTAAACCTTAAGGGCTGGGGGTATGACTCAGTGGTACAGTACTTTTCTAGCATCTGCAAGTCCCTGGGTTTGATCTCCAGAACTGCAGAAAAATAAAAATAAATATTACCCAATTTTCAGAAAGTACCTCAGTAATATCAATCATATAATTAATGAAAAAGATGCCACTATATTTGTACCAAATACTGTTCTAAGTACTTATTGTGAAATATATATGTAGTCCAGCATGGTGGCACATGCCTGTAATTCCAAGGACTAGGGAGGTTGAGACAAGAATATTCTAAGTTGGAGGACAGCCTCAGCAATTCAGTGAGGCCCTAAGCAATTTAAAAAGACCCTCTTTCAAAAAATGACAAGGACTGGGGATATGACTCAGTGGTTAAATACCCTTGGGTTCAATCCCTGATACAAAAAAAAAAATAAAAGAAGGAGAAGGAGAAGGAGAAGAAGAAGGAGAAGAAGAAGAAGAAGAAAAAGAAGATAGGAGTTAGATTCCTCAATATGTAAACTCGTGTAGACTTGTTGTTGTTGTTGTTTTGGTGCTGGAGATTGAGCCTCAGACCCTTATCATTTAGTTTGAGATAGGATCTCACTCAGTTCCTGTGTCTGGTCTTGAACTCCTTGATCCTCCTGCCTCAATCAATCTCCCAGTGGCTGGGATTACAATCAAGTGCCACAAGGCCCAGTTTTGGTTATTGTTGTTTACTATTTGCAGTGCTGGGGATTTTGAACCCTGTGTCCCCAAACCCTGCTAGGTGAGTGTTCTACCACTGAGCTGCATCCTTGGGCCCCACAGAATTTTTAAATACAACAGTTTTAGGAGCTGCAAGCCAAATTATCATATTAGGCAGCATTGTAAGGTTAACACTCTGCTTATAACACATTTTTTTTAATATTTATTTTTTTATTTCTCGGCAGACATAACATCTTTGTTTGTATGTGGTGCTGAGGATCGAACCCAGGCCATACGCATGCCAGGCGAGCGCACTACCGCTTGAGCCACATCCCCAGCCCAACACTCTGCTTATAAAACTCTTATGTCTGAGTGGTGTGGAAAGGGATGGAAAGAAAGTTGAATGCAATTTGGGCTTTGCTCTTGATACAGTGCCTAGTGTTTAAAAACAGCAGGGTGCAGCTCAGTGGGAGAGCTCCTGCTTAGCATGCACAAGGCCCCAGGTTTAACCCCCCACACAATACAACAACAACAACAACAAAAACAGCAGGAAAACAACTTTACTTAAAAAGGACAGAAAAATTATTTCTAATTTAAAGAGAATCTCAAGGATGAAAAACTTCAACAAAATTCACTCTTAGTAACTAAAGACATACATACGCTGTTTCTGCTCTGAGAGCTGGGTACCTCAAAGGGAAGATAGACCATTTCCAATTCTCGTTTTAAATTTTATAGCTACAAGAACTCACAAGAACGGTGTTGTTTTTTTCCACTGAGGATGCTTTTAGCAGTAAGATATTGTTTACCTTGATGACTATATGAAATAATCCTGAAATTAAAGACTTCACAACAAGAGCTTCCTAGACAGATTTGGAGCTCTTACTTAGAATTTATTCCTCTTTACTGTTCTAGGTGGCCTTGTTAAATAAACCAAAGGATGCAGGTGACAGTATCTGAACAAACACAGTTATTTTTCCTTCAAAAGTGTGTGCAGCCCTCCTCTTATCCAGTTGCTCGGTCTTTCACCTAGTTTGGTCTGGTACAGAAATTAACTTCATTTTACAGCTCATCACACTCAGCATATGCTCAGACAAATGGATTCCTGTGTCCAGAGACCAGTAAAATCCTCTCCTCCCTTGGGGATTCGGCTATAGCATTTGTTCTAGGACATTAATGGATGTCCTAACCAGTCCATGTTTTCTAAAGCAATGACACCTCAAGGTCATACTCTTAAAATAAGACTTGTTCGATATAATGACCACATAAAAATCATACATATGCAGCACACAGACGTTCCTGGTAATGTGTACCATTTGTGTTGCTTCTTTTCCTAACATGAAATGTAATGGGCATGCTTATTCTAGGAGGCATTTTAAAAATCAACAAATCAATTTCTAGTAAGAAGCCTTTTGCATGAGTTAGGGCAAGTGTTCAATCAGTACCCAATGCTTGCTCAGAACATTGCAGGGAAAATGAAGCTTGAAATGAATTTGTATGGAAAAAAATGGTCAAGATTGCATGTTCTCTCAAACATAAGCCCCAAGCAAACAAACAAGCAACAAAAAAACACATCATTACCAAACTACTTCAGTCTATGGATCATGACTTTCTGTCTTTTGCAGTGCTGGGGCATGGACCCAGGGTCTCACAAATGCTAGGTAAGTATTTTACCACTGAGACTAGTTTTGATAATGTTCTATCTTTATGCAACATATTATCATTTTGGGAAACGAGTGAATGATACATGAGAACTCTAATATTTTTTTTAAACTTCTTGATAGGCTTAAAATATTTCAAAAATAAAAATTATTATTTTAAAACTCACACAATTTTTCAAAGCTTATAACAAAAATGACAGATCCTTCTCCTAGCCTTCCCCATTGTTGATTCATACACTCCTTAAGGAAATTATCAACAGTAGCTACTTCCAAATTTCTAAATAAAATGCATAATACTGCCTCCAGGTGCAGTGGCTCATGCCTGTAATCCCAGCAATTTGGGAAGCTGAGGCAGAAGGATTGCAAATTCAAAGCCAGCCTCAGTAACCTAGAGAGACCCTGTCTTTAAAAAAGTATATATCTAAAAGGGCTGGAGATGTGGCTCAGTGGTTAAGCACCCTGGGTTCAATTCCCAGTACCAAACAACAACAATGACAAAAAAAATCATACACTGCCATTTATGTCCTTCTTTCCTTCCTTCCTTCCTTCCTTCCTTCCTTTTCAGAGTGAACTGTTATCTTCTTATTGTGGAAATTCTACCACCCAGGTCCTACAAGTACGGATGGAGTCCCTCCCTCCATCCTTATAATATATTCATATTGTCCTTTCAGCTTAATCAGTATTACTAATTGTTTGTTATTTTGGCAGTAATATTATTTCCAGCTGAGCCAAATAAATACAATAGCTACCCCTTATCTGTGCATGATACATTTCATGTATACATGATACATACATGTATACATCATGGTTTCTCCTATGTGCATTACAGGGTTGTCACATAGAACCAGAGTGATGAATTCTGTCCTTTCATTTTTCATACCCTGGTGCTTCCTTTGCATTACTACTCTTGCATTTTGAGGCAATCATTAAGGAAAATAAGGGTTATTTAAACACAAGCACTGTGGTATTATGATGTCAATCTGATAACAAAGATGGCTACTAAATGACTAAGGAGTATGTGGTGTGGATATGCTGAACAAAGGTATGATTCACATCCCAGGCATGATGGAGCAATATGCTGCCAGATTTTTATTATGCTATTCAGAATGCTGTACTCATTACCTATTTTTGGAATTTCTTATTTAGTATTTTCAGACATCAGTTGACTGTGGGTGATGGAAACCTCAGAATATGAAATCATGGATAAGGAGCAACTATTGTAGTAGCCACAGTGTACTTTTCTAGTTGGTTTCTTGCTTGCTTAGGTTTTTTTTTTTTTTTTTTTTGTAGATGGACACAATATTTATTTATTTGTTTGTTTATTTATTTATTTTTTAATTTAATTTTATTTTTTTTTCAGTTTTCGGTGGACACAACATCTTTGTATGTGGTGCTGAGGATCGAACCCGGGCCGCACGCATGCCAGGCAAGCGGGCTACCGCTTGAGCCACATCCGCAGCCCTTATTTATTTTTATGTGGTGCTGAGAATCGAACCCAGTTCCCCACAAGTGCCAGGTGAGCGCTCTACCACTGAACCCAACCCTAGCCCCACCTGCTTAGTTTTCTGTGGGTTTCTTCCTCGCTTCCCTCCCCCTCTTTTTGGGTACCCCCATCCTGCGTGGGTTTGAACTGGCCACTCTAGTTTTGTGGGGTAGTCATCACCCTGTGACTTTTCCTGCCATTATTCTGTTACAGACATCTGTGGCATGCCCTCTGTTTCCTGGACCCTATGGCTTCCTTTTCTTGGGGGAGGGGTGTGTGTGTTATTTTTAACATTTTTTTTTTTTTTTTTTTTTTTTTTTTTAGTGAAACATCTTCCAGAAGCTTTCTATGAAATGGCCCAGGAGGAAAAGGGGAGTTTGTAGTTGGAGGCTGGAGGTGGGGCAAAATGCCTGTTGTTTGGATATGAGGTCTCCTGGTTTGAAACTGATTTCCAGGCTGAGGATGTAACTCGGTGGTAGAGTGCTTGTGTAGCATGGGGGAGGCCCTGGATTCAAGGGAAGGGGAGACATGGGAAGGGAAAGGAAAAAGAAAAGGAGGAAGGAAGGGAATAAAGGATTTCTCCCTGATGTCAGGGATCACTTCTGCAAAAAGAAAAAAAAAAAAAACAGCAATAAATATCAGTGGCTCTAGTTCGTGTGCAAGTAGACTGCCCCGCATGCATTAGACTCTTTCCTCAAAGGACTGGTCTCTAACTGCCGCCTGGGAGATCCCAGAAGTTAGCTGGGGAACCAGCCCAGTCTCCGGAGTTAGGATGGCGACAGGGCATCAGGAGTGGGTCTGGAAGCTCTAGCAAGCCCTGAGCGGTGAGCGGAGGAAGGAAGGAATTCCGTGTTCCGCTCTATGTCCTGCTGGCCCCTGCCCCTCTTAGCCCGAGGTTCGAAGATGTGGAGTTAAGAGGAGAAAGAAGTGGGAGACTGCGGCACCCCGTATTTTGCAACTTGGGGCCACCGCTAACTGTTCCATCGTCGCAACCCCTGCCATGCCGACGTATGTCTGGGACAGGGTCGGGCCCTGGACCCTGCATACCAACTGCACCTGAGCCCCGCCTGAACCTTTGCCTCCTTAACTCCCACCCCAGCCCCGGAGCCCAGTTTCTCTGCCACTTCTGTCTTTACCAACCGGTAACCTCGGACACTGAAGAAATCAGGATCATGCTTTACCCAGGGAAGCTCAGAATAATTGTTCGGGTTGGGGTAGGGCGAGAAATGCAACGGAATAAATTTAAAAAAGAATAACAGTAGCCACGGTTGGTGTCTCTGCCATTGCGCTGTCAGCGCACCTCGATCCACACCTTTCTATTCCTTACCCGTTTGTCCCATCAGTTTGCGTCTAGAAATTTATTTGAACGAAAAACAATCGGGGGGTTGGGGATGTGGCTCAAGCGATAGCGCGCTCGCCTGGCATGGGTGCGCCCCAGGTTCGATCCTCAGCACCACATACAAACAAAGATGTTGTGTCTGCCGAAAACTAAAATGTAAATAAAATATTTAAAAAAAGAAAAACAATCGGATGTTTAGCACAGCCATTTGTAATACTGAGAAATTGTAAGCTACCACAATGACTATCAATAGGCAATTGCTCGTAAATCACTGTAATCCTATAAGTGAAAATGCGCACGTCTATAGTCATTTTACCGGAGAATACTTAAGATCTACAGAAAATGTTCAGGATACATTAAATTTCTGGTTTAACAAATCGAAAACAAAAACAAACACCAAAAAAAAAAAAAAAAGAAAAGCAAAGAAAAAAAGAAAAAGTAGATCTAAAGTGGACGGAGAGAAAGTGGCAGTGATTATCTCCAAGGCGGCTGAAGGTTGAGCAGACATTTTCCTCAATATTATTTTTACAAGGATAAAAGGCAAAAGGTTATTTTAAATATCCCGAATCTCTCTCGCCTCCTTAGAGTTTGTCGCGTTAGAGGCGACTCCGGGTTTGCAGCAAGAGCGCGAGCCGCTGTGTAGTTCCGCGGGTGCCGGGCGCCCGAGCGCCCAGGGACCGCGACTAGCAGCGGAGCTGGTCCCGCAGGGGCCAGGGCGTGGTTGGCGAGACCCTTGCCTTTTGCTGGGGTGTGGGGACAGCTGGAGACAGGTGGGTTGGGGGCGTAGGCCGGGACCTACGCACCTGCACCGGATCTCTTCCAAAGACCCTCTGGTGCCTCTCAAAGCGACCGGCGAACCCTGCAGGCGGTGCCTGTCCCACAGTGTGTTGGATTCGGGAATCCATCCGAAACTACAAGGCCAATTAAATGTCCTCGATTTAGAGCTCTGTTTAGGCCTGAAAGTCTCCAAATGGCCTCTTAGGTCCCCAAGGGACCTCAGCCATGGTGACATTTTGCGTCCCAGCCCTAGAAATCTTTCGGAGGCTATGATTGTGCATGGGAGAGGGCTGCGCCTGGACATCCGCTTGCGGGGCAGGGCTGGTGGGAAGGGACGTTGTTTGAACAGAGACTGGATCGACTTCCACTTGAGGTCAGGGAACTAGGGTGAAATGAACCCGAGGTGGCCGCTGGCTCCTTGGGGACATAGTCGGGAGAAGCTGTGCTGGCCATCTGCTGGCCCCGCTTTGGGTACATCTGCTTGGAGGTTCCTGGAAGCTGTAATAATTTTTCTCAGAATCTGCCATCTTCCCCTCCCCGCACATCAAGCAGGAAACCCTGTTCTGGATTGCTCTGCTGGAGGTTAAGGATAAACAGGAAAACAAACAAACAAACAAAATAAATAAATAAATAAAAATAAAACACCCGCCTTTCTGAAGTTTTCTAATTCACATGCTGATAAAAGGGGCCAAAAAGGAATGTCTCATAATAGCAAACATGGACTCTAGGTGGGACCCATCTTGCATATTTTGTGCATAAAAGCCCCAGAGATGATAATAAAATTTGCCTTCTTATTTCGATTCATAAGGAAACTGAGGCTGATTGGGGTACCAGGACAGGCTCCAGTGATAATAGCTGCAGTAGTTAAAGACAGCCCTGAAATAATTTAAATATGGCCTGATGATGCTTCTTAGGAAGGTTTCCCATCTGAATTCCTTTTGCCTAGGTACTAATGCCTGGGAAATTGTAGTTTTTACTATTTGTCTTGAGTGAAGAACTATATATAATTCCTTATAAATATGTATCTGCTGAGCAAAGAACAATAGAAAGAGGAAAGAAGAAAGGTGCTGTAAATGTTCATCTACTGGGCTGGGGACATAGCTCAATTGGTAGGGTGCTTGCCTCACATGCACAGGCCCTGGGTTCAATCCCAGTGCCAAAAAAAAAATGTACATCTACTGTACAGGGATTTGGGGTGTTGTTGTTGTTTTGGTAGCAGGCATTAAGCCCAGGGTCACTTAACCTTTGAGCCACATCCCCAGACTGCTTTTTTTATATTTTATTTTTGAGATTGTCTTGCCAAGTCCTTAGGACCTTGCTGAAGTTGCTGAGGTTGGTCTCAAACTTGTTATCCTCCTGCCTAAATCCCCCAAGTTGCTGGGATTCCACCATGCCTAACTGGGTTCTTTTTCTTTGCTTTCTTTCTTTTTTCTTTTCTTTTGGTACTGGGGTTTGAACTCAGGGGCACTCAACCACTGAGCCACATCCCCAGCCTTATTTTGTATTTTATTTAGAGACAGGATCTCACTGAGTTGCTTATTGCCTTGCTTTTGCTGAGGCTGGCTTTGAACTCGAGATCCTCCTGCCTTAGCCTCCTCCTGCCACAGCCTCCCCATCCGCTGGGATGATAGGAGGTGCACCACCCTGATGGACTGGCAGGATTCTTTTTGACTTTGCATTGTATTCTGAGATTTTTTTCAGTGTTCATGCAGAAAGTTCTTTAAAATGTTTGTGGAAAGAATGTCAGAAAAAACTTCAATTTTAATAACCACCCATACTCTGTTGTATCAATTGTATAAATGTACAAGTCTTACTGCTGAGTTTGTAGGTTATCAGCTTCCATTGTCAAAAAGAGTGCTGATCAGAACATACATTTATAAGTTCATAAATCTTTGCATTTTTTATTCTCCTTCAAAGTGATTCCTAGAGGCAGGCAGGGTGGTACACACCTGTAATCTCAATGGCTTGGGAGGATGAGGCAGGAAGATTATAAATTCAAGGGCAATCTCAGCAATTTAATAAGACTCTGCCTCAAAATTTAAAATAATAAAAATAAAAAGGACTGGGGATGTAGCGCAGAGGTAGAACACCCCTGGGTTCAATACCCAGTATTTAAACAACAACAAAAAAAAAGAAAAAAAAGAAAGAAAGAAAAGAAATCAATAAAAGAAATGATTCCTAGAACTGTATATACAAGTTTAAATAAAGACTATAGATCTTTTGATAGGCAGTGTTTACTTCCTTACTAATATGGTTGTGCCAGTCTATAGATCTTGCAGAATATGTATACTCTCTTCCTTTCATTACTGATGAGGTTGAGAATTCACTGTGAAGGCATGAAAGTGACAAGGTCATTATACAACTAGATGGTGGTCAGATGGGGTATTTGAGAGGCAGTACTAGGGATTTAATCAATCCAGGGGCAATATA
Source organism: Marmota monax (assembly GCF_021218885.2). NCBI lineage: Eukaryota > Metazoa > Chordata > Mammalia > Rodentia > Sciuridae > Marmota > Marmota monax. The sequence goes on along the minus strand of NW_026693726.1, from coordinate 5,479,676 downwards.
CCACAGAGCTTCATCCCCAGTCTTTTTTATTTTTTTATTTTCGGACAGGATCTCATCAGATTGCTTAGGGCCTCACTAAATTGCTGATGCTGGTCTTGAACTTGCAATCCTCCTGCCTCAGCCTCTGGAGCTGCTGGAATTATAGACATACACCACCACCGTCAGCCCAGATGGGGCATTATTTGGGTGGTGGGCTGCTAGGGATTGAACTTCTCCATGCACTCTACCTATCACTGAGCTACACCCACAGCTCATCATCTTCTTTAACTGTACTGGAAACCTGCTGTGTGTGGCCATCTCCAGCATACCCAGCACCATGCATGCTGTTGACCAGATGAATGTGTTTGCTTCTTGCTTCCCATCCCCCACCCCCACTCCCATATTCAAAACCTGGTAAATCTCTGGGGTGGTCATCTCTGTGTGCTTTTTCAGTGAAAAACAGACATCAGGCTGCTAGCACAAGGCATAAGGACATCATTAGGTTGTCTTTCCCATTCTTATCTTTGCACATGCTCTGTTTTCTCATTCGTTCTTCTATTTTGTGCTCTTGATTTCCCCTTTTTTTAATACTTATTTTTTAGTTGTAGTTAGATATAATACTTTTATTTTATTCATTTATATGTGGTGCTGAGGATCAAACCCAGGGCCTTGTACATGCCAGGTAAGCGCTCTACCGCTGAGCCACAACCCTAGGCCTTGTTTTTCCCCTCTTTGGGCTGTCACTTCAGGCTGCCAGACACTGGCTCATATATAATAGGTGACTTAATAAACATTTGTTAAGTCATAAATACTATGACAATAAAAAGAAGGACAAATCTCATCTCTTACACACTCATTCATTCATTTATTCACATAACAAATGTTTATTAAGTCATCTATTATATATAAGCCAGTATGCTTGCTGGAGGAACAGGAGGAAATGATATTGACCTCACTAGCATTTATGAGGCCCTGGGTTCAATCCCCAGCACTGCAAAAAGACAAAGAAAAAGAACTAACATTGATATTAACATCTATTGAATATGTGCTGAATAACAGGCTCTGTCTTAAGGACTAAAATTACTATGTGTGATCTTACTTAATCCTATCATAGCTCAATCAGATAAGTACTATTACTTCCCCAAATTTACATATAAGGGAACTGATACCCACAGAAGGTAAAATTTTCACACCGTTATTTATTTATTTATTTATTTATTTATTGTGGAAGGGGTATCAGGAATTGAATTCAGGAGCCTTGACCATTGGGACACATCCCCAGCCCTATTTTGTATTTTATTTAGAGACAGGGTCTCACTGAATTGCTTAGTGCCTCGTCATTGCTGAGGCTGGCTTTGAACTCCCAAGCCTCTGGGATTATAAGTGTGCACCACCGCACCTGGCAGTTTACATAACTTGTTAAATGGTGGAACCCAGATCCCATTCCAGGCAGTCAGCTCTCAAAGGTAGGTTCCAGAAGGGATCAGCTGGTGTTCTAGGCAGAAGGGGCTTGATAAATAAGTCACTGAGGCAGAAAGCAGATTGGCTTGTTAAAGAAACTGTAAAAAAAAAAAAAAGCTTATATGGCCACAGCACACAGTTTTAAGGGGATCATCTCTCGGGTGGAATTGGAGGAGAGTAAGTGATAACTGATTTGTGCTTAGAAAAGATGCATCTGTTTGGAAGAGAATGATCTGGAGAGGGGCAGGAATCAGTGCAATAGATATTATATTGGTTCAGGCAGATGAGATGGGGCCTTAGCCTTGGAGAAGAAATGTATGAACAGGATGTGAGGGATGGCCACCAGCTTCCTAGGGCAGGAAATGGAGGTACCTTTCCTCAAATGGTAGCAGAGTGGAGAGAAATGAGGGACATTCAGGCTTGTAGAAGATCTTGAGTTTGGTTTTGGATGTGTTTAAATCAGTTGCCTCTTAGACACAAGTAGGGATTCTAAGCAGAAGCTCAAATCAACATGTAGGAGGAATTAGCCGGGCTTGTTGGTGCATACCTATAATCCCAGGGACTGGGGAGGTTGAGGCAGAGGATCACAAGTTTCAGACCAGCCTTGGCAACTCAGAACATAATTTTGAAAAACTCTTTTTTTTTTTTTTTGTGGTGCTGGAGATCAAACCCCAGAACATAATTTGGAAGGTTCAGGCAAGGGAACTTAAAGACCTCTCTATAGTTTTGTTTTTTTGTTTTCAGATTTTCATATGACTGTCAACTGACAAAAAAGGGATTATTTCAAGAAGGAATATTTATACTTCGCTACGTTTTCTTTGCTCTTTTTTTAAAAATATTTTTTTAGATGTCGATGGACCTTAATTTTATTCATTTATTTATATATGGTGCTGAGGATTGAACCCAGGGCCTCACACATGCTAGGCAAGCACTCTATCACTGAGCCACAACCCCAGCCCCATGTTTTCTTTATTCTTTTTTCCCCACCATTTCTGCATTGCTATGTTTAGTTTATATTATTATTATTACTATTATTTGTTCATAAACAGGGTACTAATGTGCTGTGCAGGCTGGTCTCAAACTCATGGGCTCAAGTGATCTTCCTGCTTCAGCCTCCTGAGTTGCTGGAACTACAGGCCTGTACCACCATACCTACAATTGAACAATTTACTTAATTTGTGTGTGTGTGTGTGTGGGGGGGGTGGCCCAGCAGGGGTAACAGGGTACCAGGGATTAAGCCCAGGCCCTTGAGCACATAGTACTAAGCTACAACCAACCTTTTTTTATTTTATTCTGAGACAGGATCTACATTAACTTGCCAAGGCTAGCCTTGAACTTGCCATCCTCTTGCCTCAGCCTCCAATAGCTGGGATTACAGGAGTGTACTACCATGCCTGACATAACTGAATATTTAAAAATCTCCTTAGCCAGGCATGGTGGTACATGCCTGTAATTCCAGTGACCTGCGAGGCTGAGGCAAGAGGATGTCAGTTCAAGGTCAGCCTCAACAACTTAGAGAGGCCCTAAATAACTGAGCAAAATAAAAAATAAAAAGGGTTGGGGATGTGGCTCAGTGCTTAAGTGCCCTTGGATTCAATCCCCAGTACAAAAAATTAAAATAAAGGGGCTGAGATTGTGGCTCAGTGGTAGAGCACTCACCTAGCACGTGCAAGATGCTGGGTTCAATCCTCAGCATCACATAAGAATAAATAAATAAAATAAAGATAAAAAAAATTTAAATTTAAAAAATTTCCTTAGAATTTCACTTGCAGAAATGGTGAGTCAAGTTTTGAACCCTAGTCTTCAGAAAATACCGCAGTGGATAGTTTCAGTTCTTTCCCTAGATTTATGAATGACTAGTCTTTTTCTTTGGGGGGAGGCAGATAGTGGGGATTGAACTCAGGGTCACTCGACCACTGAGCCACATCCCCATCCCTATTTTGTATTTTATTTAGAGTCAGGGTCTCTCTGAGTTGCTTAGCAGCTTGCTTTTTGCTGAGGCTGGCTTTGAACTCGAGATCCTCCGGCCTCAGCCTCCCAAACTGCTGGGATTACAGGTGTGCACCACTGCTCCTGGCCATGAATGACTAGATTTTTTAGGCAGTATATTTTTCCTCAACGAAATTTATTCTGCCAACATTCATTGGGTTCCTGCTGTGCAAGACACACAACCACTGAGATGATCCGAATTCAGTGATTTTTTTTTTTTTTTAACGAGAAAAGAACAGGAAGGTGGCACGCAGTGGTGCACATCTGTGATCCCAGCAAATCAGGAGGTGGAGGCAGGAGGATGGCGAGTTATGGCACTTGCAGGTAAATGGATGGAGTTGGAGAATATCATGCTAAGTGAAGTAAGCCAATCCCCCAAAACCAAAGGCTGAATGTTTTCTCTGATAAATGGATGCTAATCCATAATGTGTGTGGGGGGGAGGCGGGGTGGAATGAGTGGAGGAACTTTGGATGAGGCAAAAGGGAGAGGGGGGAGGGCAAAGGAGTAGGAAAGAGACAGTGGAATGAGATGAATATTAATACCCTTACATGTATGATTGCTTGAATGGTGTGACCCTACTTTGGGTACAACCAGAGAAGTCAAAAATTGTGCTCCATTTGGGTATAATGAATCAAAGAGCATTCTGCTGTCATGTACAAGTGATTAGAACAAATAAATAAATAAATACAAACCAGCCTCAGCAGCTTAATGAAACCCCGTCTAGAAAATAAAAATAAAAAAAATAAAAAAGGCTGGGAATGCAGCTCAGTGGTGGAGAAGGTCAGGAGGGAGGAATGGAAGAGGAGAAGGAAAGGACCAGAAGATGATTCTCCTCGAGATCAAGACGATTCTTGTTATGTCAGAATCTGCAATTTGGTGAAGACCTACTACTTTAAGATACTAACAGATGTTCCTTCTCTTTTAGTAAAATGATAATATGTTTATTCCCTAAGAATGTGATTGAAAAAAAATCAATCTTTGTGCACTCTGGGTCAAATAGGCATGCAAATATAAAATGCTTTATATGAGACAGATTACTTAAGAGCATAAAGACAGTGAATTTGTGTTTGAAATGAGAAACTGAACTTGCCCTGCATGAAAGCATGCAAGCCGATTTCATCTATCTGCTTTTTAGCAATTTATCAACCAATCATTAAGTGAGTTAACTCTACACCCAGGGAATGCTGATGGCAGCATTAGCCATAAATAAATAAGCTAATATGTACAACAGCTAAATGAATAGACTTTTCCTTGGTGTTTTATGGCCTGAAAAGAATGCAGCTTTTCATTAAAGGAATCATTTGAAAATGTGGAAACTGATACTGCCCCAGCTCAGCGCTCTCTGCTCATTGATAATGGGCTCTGGATTCGTGGTGGGGGTGGGAGACTGATGTCCATTTACTTTAGCAAAGATTGTTATTGAATGAAACCTTTAATGGGGGCGTTTATGATTCCTCTCAGCTAAGAGCTCATGGCTGCCTTAGAATAGTCTTTCCCTCCACCTTGACAGCTCTTAGAGAATCAATACAGGTAATATGTCAGTTGGTGGTCAGCAGTCCTGTAAGTAGAGAGGTACGACTGAAATGGAAACTGACAGGTAGCCACTTAGAGAGAGGGTCTGGGGTAAACACTTTGAAAAGTGAGGCTTCTCTCGGGAGTGAGGGAGTGTCCCACCCTCAGACTGCAGTTGGTGCTGGAATCAGACAGGAAGAGATCAGGAACAAAGACTAGATAGCAGCTTCATCATTCAGAGCTTAGGAAACATTTTACATAAGGAGGTGCCTTTGGAGTCCACAAGTCATAAGGTTTGTCCACTTGTAGCATCTGTCAGTAGTCGCACTTTAAAAAAATATATTTAAAAGAAAAAAATATTTTTTTTTGCAGTACTAGAGATTGAACTCAGGATGGTTCTATCACTGAGCTATATTCTAGCTCTTCCTTTTCCTTTCCTTTTTTTGGGGGGGAGGGTGCAGAGGGGTAGCGGGTGTTGAACTCAGGGGCACTCAACCACTGAGCCACATCCTCAGCCCTATTTTGTATTTTATTTAGAGACAGGGTCTCACTGAATTGCTTAGAACCTTGCCATTGCTGAGGGTGGCTTTGAACTTGCGATCCTCCTACCTCAGCCTCCAGAGCCGCTGGGATTACAGAAGTACGCCACCACGCCCAACCCTTTTCATTTTTTATTTCGAGACAGAGTCTCATTCAGTTGCTGAGACTCAAACTCCTGCCTCAGCCTCCTGAGTAGCTGGGATTACAGGCATGAGCCATCTCACCTGATTCAAAGACATTTTTTAAAAAACTGCAGTAAAATACACAAAACAAAAAGTTACCACCTGAATTTATCAAACTAACAGTTTGGTGGCAGGAAGCACATTCACATTGTTGTGCAGCCATCTCTACCATCCATGGCCAAAACTCTTGTCATCTTGGAAAACCTAAGTTCTTTCTTTTTTTTCCTCTGTATTGGGAATTTAACGCAAGGGGCTTAACCACTGAGCCACCTGCCCACACTTTTATTTTTATTTTTTTTTATTTTGAGACAGGGTCTCACTAAGTTGCTTAGGGCTTCACTAGGCTGCTGAGGCTGGTCTCAAACTTGCGATCCTCCTGCCTGAGCCTCCCAGGTCTCTGGGATTATGTGCATGCTATCCTAGCAAGACTGAAACTCTTGTACCATTGAACAATAACTCCCTACAACCTCTGCAGCCACCATCCTACTTTCTATGAATTTGACTACTCCAGGTACCTCATGTTAGTAGACCCATATAGTATTTATCCTTTTGTGACAGGCTTATATCATTTGGCATAATCTTCTCAAGTTTCATCCATGTAGCAAGTATCAAATTTCTTTCCTTTAAAACTTTTTAAATGAAAGCATATTTTTAATTTTTTGCTTTGATATTTATTTTTTGAGATGGGTTTGCTATGTTGCCCAGGCTGACCTCAAACTCCTGATCTCAGGTGACCCTCCTGCCTTAGCCTTTTGAGTAGCTAGGACTAATGGATAGATATTTTTAAATCAACACATAGTAACTGTACATATGGATGGGACACAGTGTGGTGTTTCAGTTCATGAAAATAATAGGAAATTTCCTTCCTTTTTAAGGCTGAACAATATTTGATTGTATGTATATACATTTTATTTATTCATTCATCCATTGATGGGAATTTGGGTTGCTTGTGCCTTTTAGCTCTTGTGTCATCTCTGATTTTGGACCTCAAACTCACTAACTCATCTTTTTTCTTAAATAGCTGTTTCATGAACTACAGAGATGTAAAAACCCTTCTTGAGAAACTTTAAAAAGCAATACTTAGGCTCGGAGCACCCCAAATCTCCTCACCTTTGTCCTTCAGTATATGTTACAACAGTATAAAATACTATTTTTAATGATAATCAGTAGTTGGGTATGGTGGGATACAAAATCCCAGTAGTTTAGGAGGCCGAGGCAGCAGGATTGCAAGTTGGAGGCCAGACTCAAGCAATTTAGGGAGATTCAGTAGCTTCATGAGATCCTGTCTCAAAATTAAAAATAAAGGGCTAGGGCTGTGGCTCAAGCGGTAGAGCGCTCGCCTGGCATGCGTGCGGCCTGGGTTTGATCCTCAGCATCACATACAAACAAAGATGTTGTGTCCGCCGAAAACTAAAAAATAACTATTAGGGCTGGGGATGTGGCTCAAGCGGTAGCGCGCTCGCCTGGTATGCGTGCGGCCCGGGTTCGATCCTCAGCACCACATGCACACAAAGATGTTGTGTCCGCCGAAAATTAAAAACAATAAAAAAAAAAAAAAAAAAACTATTAAAAATTCTCTCTCTCTCTCTCTCTCTCTCTCTCTCTCTCTTTAAAAAAAAAAAAAAAACAAAAAACAACCAAACAAAAAAACAAAATTAAAAATAAAAAGGGTTTGGGATGTAGCTTAGTGGTAAAGCACTCCTGGGTTTAATCCCTAGTACTACTACTTCTACTACTACTACTAATTATTATTATTCCCAAACTTCTGACCCTAAGAATCTTCTGGACACTACCTATAATTTCAGATTTTCAAAAAATAAATAAATAAACTTTAAATCTCAAAAATAAATAAATAAACTAACTTTAAATCTCAAAAAAAAAAAAAAAAAAAACAGATTCTCAGATCCTCACCCCCACCATGACTGGGAATCAGTGGTTGCAAAGAACATCCTGGGAGCCTGGGTTGGGCTTTAATAGTCACTGCAGTTTATTTTTAGCTTCAGGGAAATTTGAGAAAGACTTTAATTTCATAGGGGCTCCTTATTGCTACCAACAAGACCTCTCTGAAGTTAAAACATTACTTTTTTTTTTTTTTTTTTCTACTGGAGATCTAACCCAGAGCATGAGAAGAGGATTACCATTCAGGAGAGGTGGGAGGGAAAGGGAGAGAGAAGGGAAATTGCATGGAAATGGAAGGAGACCCTCAGAGTTATACAAAATTACATATAAAAGGAAGTGAGGGGAAAGGGAAAAAAAAAAACAAGAGAGAGAAATGAATTACAGTAGATGGGGTAGAGAGAGAAGATGGGAGGGGAGGGGAGGGGAGAGGGAGAGTAGAGGATAGGAAAGGCAACAGAATACAACAGACAGTAGTATGGCAGTATGTAAAAACGTGGATGTGTAACCGATGTGATTCTGCAATCTGTATACGGGGTAAAAATGGGAGTTCATAATCCACTTGAATCAAATGTATGAAATATGATATGTCAAGAGCTATGTAATGTTTTGAACAACTAATAATAAAAAAAAATAAAAAAAAAAACCAGAAAAAAAAAGAATTAGGAAATAGAGCTAGCAGGCTCTCTCCACAGGAATTACAACCTTGGAACAACGTCTACCAGGTACTAGTGGAAGATAGTTTTTAAGTCAAATTAGAGAGAGTTTGGCTTTGGCACCTTTAATTCAGATAACTCAGGGTAGAATTCACTAAGAGAATTTTGAATGGCCTTCTCTGGATCAGGTCTAGGCAGCCTTGTAGCAGTCATAATAAGAAGACTGTCCAACTGTCCTTGAAAACAAGATGGAAAGCCAGATGTGGTGGTGCAGGCCTCTAATCCTAGCAACTCTGGAGGCTAAGGCAGCCAGCCTCCAGCCTCAGCCACAGTGAGTTCAACCTCTGGTTAAAAAAGTATATATGTATCAAGGATAATGAGTGAGTGACTTTATCATGTTTTCCCTCTCTACTGAATCTCACTAGATGAATTGGTTAATAATGGGGAAAAATCACAAATTTGATCCTAAATCTTGCCTACTATTTTTATTAGCACTTAAAAAATAATTCACATAGATATATGAACACATATGAAAGCAAGAAGAGTAATATTAGCACTTTTAAGGAATTTATAAAAATCAAGAATGAGATGCCAACCCCTTTGATATTACACACCGACACACACATATACACACATATGTCGGGGGGTACACATATACAGGGTCTCGCTAAGTTGCTGAGGATCTCACTAAATTTGTGATACAATTTGTGATCCTCCTGTCTCAGCCTCTTGGTGCTGGGATTATAGGTGTGAACCACCATACCCACCCTGATATTGTATTTTCTTGATAGGGAACTGATTTCAACACAAAGTACTATGCTAGAAATAAATCCAGAACAAAGGATGTAAATCTATAAAGAATTTACATAATGTTAGAGCACAATTTACCCTACTTTTTAATATATAAGCAATGTATCTCAAAAATTCTTATTTATTTATTTATTTATTGAGATAGGGTCTCTGTTGCCTAGGCTGGGCTTGAACTAGAGATTCCCTTGCCTTGACCTCTTGAATGGCTGGGATTCTATCTGTGCTCCGATAAAAATCCTTTTAGCTTTTGTGTGTGTGTGTGTGTGTGTGTGTTTTACTACAGATTTGAACTCAGGTCTTTGTGCATGTTAGGCAAGAGCTCTATGCCTGAGCTACATCCCCTGTTCCCAGATAAGAATTCTGATAATTTGGATGAAAAAGAATGAAAGTGAAAAGAATATATTATCCTGAGATCATATCATATACAAAAATAGAACCACAATCTTCTCCCTAACCATTACCTTAGTAATTAGGGCTAAGTATCTCATTTCAAAATACTATAATTTTAATTACTTAAGCCAACAAACCAATAAGGTGAAAATTGTTTGCATTAACAAATGGAAGCAATTTCCTGAATATGTAATTTCTTTAAATCATAGAGAAAAATGTGTTCCCTCATGGAATTCCCATATTTTACAGAGAAATTGGCAGTTATTTCTGTATTCTTTTTCTTTTAAAATAATTTTGGTTATTTTTTCTTAATATTTGTCAGTGAAAAAGTTCTGAAAGGACTGTGGATATAGCTCAATGGTAGAGCACTAGACTACCACGCATGAGGGCCTGGGTATGATTTCTAGTACCGTGTAGAGGCAGGAGTAGTTCTATAAGAAGATATTGTAGAATCATGGTACCTAGTCTCTACTGAAAGAATTCAACGTACAAATTTGTTCTCCTGAACTTTGTTCATAACAAAGTTATGCAATTACTGCCCCGATACAAGTCAAGAAATTCTGAAAGCACTTACAACCTACCATGTCAAAACTTGACCCCCCCAGTAGTAGATGGTCTAGGATGGTACTCGTGATCTCAGCTCTATTATACTGTGAATGGCAGCTCCTCCCAATCTTTCCTGTATTTTGCCTGTGTAAAAAACTAAGCTGAATTTATGGCCACAATACTGAGCCTACCGCAGGCCCACTGGGGTCCCAGGCATCTGTCTACTTTGACAGTTTTGTTCGCTGTGCAACTGACAACTTCCCCAGGTCCTAGGACACCCTGAGGGCCCATTAAGTGCTCCATCAATATCACTGATGCCACTCGACTTCGAGCCTCATTTTTATAGGGTTTCAAATGTCCCTTTTTATACATTTTTTGTTTAACTCTAAGGAATGAACAATCATTTAGCAGATAGAATCAGGTGGGGCAAATAAGTATGAGCAGAGAAACTAACAGTAGTTTCCAGAACAAGGCTCCATAGCTGCGGAGTTCCTTATTTACAACAGTAAAATGACCAAATGTATTCTATACTTTTCCACTAACCCCAGTAAGCAAGTATATTGCTCTGCCTGCAATCTACATGCTAATGCTTTCTCCTAATATATGGCTTTGTGATTTTTGCCATGCTACTAACTTTCATTCACTGCTGTTTCAGGAACTGGGTGAAATCAAATAAAGTAATGGTTCCTGAACTCATTATGGACTGCTGAACTCCACTTCCCCAAAATTTTGGATTCAGTAAAAAAATGGGTCAAGTCAAGAGAATTTTCATTTTGGGGGTACTGGGGATTGAACCCAGGAGCACTCTACCATTGAACTACATTCTCAGCCCTAATTTTCAATTTTGAAAGAAGGTCTCACTAAATTGCCCAAGCTGGTCTGGAACGTTCAATCCTCCTGCCTCAGCCTCCTGAGTTGCTGGGATTACAGATGTGTGCCTCTATACTCAGCTACCTTTTATGGTAACAGTTAAAGAGAAGGAAATATTTATCAAGCATCACCCAGTATACACAGTCTCATTTAATTTTCATAACACCCTACAAAATAATTATTGCCTTATTTTATGGATGAAGATGTAAGACCTCAGAAATTAAATGACTTGATCAACTTTATACAATGAGGAAATAGTGGGGCAACTCCAAAATTCTATATTTTTATATAGTTTGGTGCTTGTAACACTTTTTAGTCATCACAATTATATTAGTTCAGAGTTTTAATCCCATTCTACTTTCTTTTTTTTCTTTTTTTTTTTTGTTGTTGTTGATGGACTTTTATTTTATTCATTTATTTATATGCGATGCTGAGACTTGAATCCAGTGAGTCACACATTCGAGGCAAGCGCTCTACCACTGAGCCACAACCACAGCCCCATCTCAATTCTACTTTCTATGAAGTGGTTTGTCTTCAACTTTATTATTGCTACAAGCTGGTTCAAATCATATTTAGAGAGGTGACATACACAGAAATAAACATAAAAAAGCTTCAGATTAATTATCAAGAAAGATATTATGACTGACTTTATTTCCAAAACCAAAAACTGAGATAGGTAACCAGATAAATTATTCAAAACTTTTCAAACAGATCAGATTGAATGAAGTGATTCTCAGAAATTTCCAGTATGGCAGGAGTGGCGGTGCATGCCTGTAATCCCAGCAGCTCAGGAGGCTGAGGCAGAAGGATGGCAAGTTCAAAGGCAGCCTCAGCAACAGTGAGGCCTTAAGCAACTCAGTGAGACCCTGTCTCTAAATAAAATACAAAATAGGACTGGGGATGTGGCTCAGTGGTCGAGTGCCCTGGGTTCAATCCCCCATACCAGAAAACAAAAATTTTTCCTGTGTGGCGTGCATGTATTATTTGGCATGAATATATTTGGGTGACTATTGGATAGCAAAATGAAACAAACAAACAAAAACTCACCTGCATTTGCTGTTATTCAATTGCAAAAAAAGAAAATAGTTTGATTTTTTTCAATGAATGAAAAAATGGGGGTCATATCAATTTCTGGGGACTTATTCTACTATTCAATTTAAAAACAATATTCAAAGGCTGTGGTTGTGGCTCAGTGTTAGAGCGCTTGCCTAGCATGCGTGAGGCACTGGGTTCGATCCTCAGCACCACGTAAAAATAAATAAAGGTATTGTGTCCATCTAAAACTTTAAATATTTTAAAAAACAAAAGGACAATATTCAAACCCCTATGCAGTAAGAAGTGTTTTAAGTAATATATTTTGAACTTGCAGTGAAAGAAAGGCTGCCTAATTACATGATGAGCCCTCCCCCCAATCTTTTCAAGACCATTGTTCTGACTTAATTAACATGAACTAAAATAGTCTGAAAACAACAGGGCACATTCCCATTAGGATAAATTACTCAGACCTAGTCAAGGCAGCAAAGAATTCCCTGGAGTAAAATCTGTCACTGCTTTTCCACCTGCATATATCTATTGCTCAAAGGACCCTGCTATTGCTGGGAGCCTCCCTCTGGAAGGCACATCTGTTCAATATTGAATTTGCACCACTCTGAGACAGTGGGTTATGGCTACAGGGAGAAGCAAACCCCTAAACCCTTGGGTGGTCAACAAAACCACGACCAGGGCTGGGACACATCCTTAGTAGCTCAGGTTGCTTGCAGAGCCTTTACTTTGTGTGAATATTTTATGATGGTGGAATGTGATGATCATTATTTGTGAAGACACGAATTGGTATGAATATACTTTGTATACAACCAGAGATATGAAAAATTGTGCTTATGTGTAATAAGAATTGTAATGCATTCCACTGTGATATAGAAGTTAAAAAGTGTTTTGTTGTTTGCCTTGGTGTAGGGAAAGATGTGATAGTTAATAGCAGGATTTCATAAACTGACCATAGTGGTTAAGAAGTTGGTCTTGCCAGGTGTGGTAGTGCACACCTATAATCCCAGTGGCTTAGGAGGCAGAGACAGGAGGATCCCAAGTTCAAAGTCAGCCTCAGCAACAGTGAGGCCATAAGTAATTCAGTGAGACCCTGTCTTGAAGTAAAATATAAAATAGGGGCTTGGGGATGTGGTGGTCGGTGGTCGAATGCCCCTGAGTTCAATCAAAAGAGGTTAATCTTTAGAGTCAATCCTACTCCAAAGTGGGAGTGATCTCCCACTACTTCCTTCATCTCAGCTTCAATTGCTATACAGTGACACACTCAGTGAGTGGTACCATCATGTAGGGTTGATGCTCAACAAACAAGTCTATTACTACCCACACGAGGTGAGACCATCTCTCTGCACATTAGAAAAGCTGAGTCCCACCCCCAACATCAGCCTTGGGATACCTTGTACCTTTATCTTTTTTTCAGCAGGCCTCTTTTATTTATTTATTTTTGCACTCTGTGTTACCCTGATCCTGGAAAGACAGAAAGACATGGGAAAAAGTAGTCCACTTTCTTTATCAGGAATGAAATCAGAATTAAAGCCAGAGCAACATAAATGTTTATTATTTTAGGCTTTCTTCATTTGGCTATGATTTTTCTTCTGCAACTGGTAATGGCTGTGCCCTCTAATTCTGTTTGGTGCTAAACATACATTTATCGTGTGGTGGGGGAGGGGTAGGAACAAAAGATTTAAAATGAATCCAAATAAATATCAAAGACTAATTCACATCTGAAAAAGTTCTGGCTTGGGTGAATATTAGGAAAATTTGTTCTGTGAAGAAATTCAACAGTTGACAGCCACAGACAGTACAATCAAGGACCCACAGCAAATAGCAGAGAGAAGATCTTCTTTTCTTTGATTATGAAACCTAGGACTTGGTCTGTCATCCCCGAGCTTCAGGGACTTGGATGGATGCTCTGGGGGCTTCTGTTGGATCTTCAGGCCCTCAGGCACTGTCACCCTGCAGCTCTCACTATTTGTAGGTAAGCTGATCAGCATTCTAGTCTCATGAACAATTGTGAAAGACCTTTCGGCAAAAGCCACAGTCAATATTCTGGTAAGTTCAGCAGATAGGCCAGTTCAATAGGATGACCAGTTGTTCCTATGACACACCTATAACAAAACCAGAAGGAGGGCATCCAAGTCCTTGGTTTTCACACTGCTCCATTCTCACACTGCTTCACTTGGATGGCTAGAGGTTTCCATGAAACTGCATGTGGCAATAAAGAGCATCTGAATCTGGGAAGGTTCTCCCACAAATGAGGCAGGAGCCACCGTCATCTTCCTTGTGAGAGCGCCGGACATGACTGTCATGGGCAGCATGGGAAGCGAAGGATTTCCCACAGTACTTGCACTTGAAGGGCTTCTCCCCAGAATGCTGCCTAATGTGTGTGCGGAGTATGCTGGAGGCAGTGAACTTCTGCAGAGAACAGAAAGCAGAAGGAAAAAAGCCAATTTCTGTGGGCTGGTCAACTTGTTAAGAAAGGCATAAATAAATCTACCCCCAGGAACCCCCCAACCCCCACCCCTTGTAAACCAGTGCTCCCCCGCTGAGCTACAACCCCCAGCCCTTCTTAAATTTCATTTTGAGACAAGATCTGCAAAATTGTCCAGGCTGATCCCGAACTTGTGATCCTCATGCCTCACTCAGCCTCCCAAGAAGCTGGGATTACAGATAGGCCCGATAGTACCCAGTTCCTTGTTGCTAATATGGATGTCATTCCATTACCTCTCCAATGAACAAATATCTTAGATTCAAGGTGGCAGCAGAAGCCTTATCAAAAAGAACTAGACTGCTTTGTCATTCTGGCTAGTTTTGAGTAGCCCTGGCTATGATCACTGGGAACTCCAGTTAAAAATGCAGATTGCAGGCTGGGGTGTAGGTCAGTAGTTGAGTGATTCCTAGTATGCACAAAGGCCTGGGTTCAAACCCAAGCACCACAAAAAGATTTAAAAAAAAAAAATCCCCCCCAAAACTCAAAAGCAAAATTACCAAAAAAACCTCCCAAAACCCAATAAAACATTATCAATTCTACCCTAGAGAGCGTGACACCCAAAAAAACATGACACAAGACCCAGGAGCCAGCATTTAAATAAGACATCCTTCAAGACAAACTGCATTACCAAAGGACAGGTTAGTATAGGCTAATGTCTTTGCATAAGTCAGTGCCTTATTAGTTTTCCTTTTTTAATTTAAACTTTGAGATAACTATAGATTTATAGTCAATAGTAAATAAAAACATAGACCCTTTACCCAGTTTCCCTCAATGGTTATGTCTTACACCAAAACTATATTATAACATCACAATCAGGATGTTGACATTGACAGAGTCAAAACATTTTCTTCCCCAGGATACCCTCCCCCCACCATAGTGTTCTTTTGTGAGCACACCAAATTCCCTTCCATTCCCACTTTCTTTTTAAACCATGACAACCACTCATCTACTCTCTACTTCTATAACTTTGTCATTTCAAGAATGTTCTATCCATGGAATCGTATCATCGGTAACCTTCTAGGATTTGCTGAGGTTTACTGAGGTTGCTGTGCTCAAACAGTTCCTTCCTCTTTTATTGCTGAGCAGTATTCAGCACAAGTGTGATGCACCCGTCTGTTTCATGACACTGATAGAAGCATAGTCTACCAGTGCTCTCCAACAGGACTTTGCAATGGCGGCCATGCTCTTTCAGTACCTGTGCTATCCAACGTGGCTGTTGCTAGCCATGTATGGCCACTGAGTTTAAAATGTGCCAAGTGCAACCTAAGAACAGAATTTTCAATTTATTTCGTTTTTATGAATTCAAATAGCCACATACGGCGATGGGTACACATTGGACAGTATAGATGCTTATTATCAAAACAGAAGGAGGTTATTTTGTTATATTTTTCCTAAAGCATGAACAAATTATCTCTATTCCAGCAATCTCTCACTTCTAATCCCTCTCCATTTTTGTCTTCTTTTTCTCCCCCTCCCTGTTTTTATAACTCTATATTCTGTGTAACATAGATTAGAAGTCGCCCACCATGTCTCTCTAGAAAGCTACATCAGCAGCATTCCCAATTAAGTCTTCATACATTTAAGTAGAAATAATAGTAGAAAACATTTCAATAGTGGCTACCATATGTCAAGCACAATTAAGTGAGTTTTACACATTTAACCTAAAAACTCTGTGAAGACTATTTTCTCCCATTTTACCAATGAGGAAACTAAACCATGGAGAAGTTAATGAATTTTCACAAGGTTACACGAGGTTACAACCAAGTCCAAGTCCATCATGCTATGCTCTTTGAACCTTGGCCAAGTCCATGCTCTTAAATTCTTTTTTTGGGGGGTGGGTGGGTATGGGGATTGAACTCAGGGGCACTGACCACTGGGCCACATCCCCAGCCCTATTGTTTTTTTTTTTTTTTTTTTTAATATTTATTTTTTTAGTTATTGGCTGACACAACATCTTTGTTTGTACGTGGTGCTGAGGATCGAACCCGGGCCGCACGCATGCCAGATGAGCGCGCTACCACTTGAGCCACATCCCCAGCCCCCCAGCCCTATTTTGTATTTTATTTAGAGACAGGGTCTCACTGAGTTGTTTGGCACCTCGCTTTTGCTGAGGCTGGCTTTGAACTTGTGATCCTCCTGCCCTGGCCTCCCGAGCCGCTGGGATCACAGGCGTGTGCCACTGCACCCAGTCATGCTCTTAAATTCTGTCTCTGTGATCATCAGATCTCTATAATTATAATTTAGGGTATAGTTTATTACACATGTTCCAAATGCCAGCTTGGTAATAGGAGGTCATGTCTGACCATCTTTAGCCTCTTTAGACCATCTGGAACATATTTGTGGGATGCAAATGGGGATTGGGCTGGTTAATTGGACTAATATTTACCAAAAACACATTATAAACTAGGCTTTACACTCCCATTCTTACCCATGGATTACCATGCAGGATGCTAGATATACCACTCTGAAGGAGGTTCCGCTTACCTTTGTACAATACACACACTGGTAGGGTCTGTCTCCAGAGTGAACTCGCATGTGCTTGTTCAAGCTGGAGGACTGAGAGAAACATTTCCCACATGTAGAACACTAGGTGAGAAAGAAAAACAGAGTTGAAGCCCTGTCTTCCTCTAACAAGTCTATCCTGACATTTTGTCCACTGGTGGCTGAAAGAACTCTTATGTTTATTGTGTGTGTGTGTGTGTCTATAAGCAGTGGATCGATTGTACTCCCTAAGCTAAGGGTTCACTGAAGAGGTAGAAAGACATCTGGGGTAAGCTGAAGAGTCAGGCAGCGCGGGCTTTGGTCTAGATTCTGCCCAGTTCTATTAACACTAATGCTATGACTTTAGGTATTTCATCCAGCACCTTTTGGTGTCAGAAGCTTCGCATGAGTCAGGTATGATGATGCATGCCTATAATCCTAAGCAATTCAGGAGGCTGAGACAGGAGGACTGCAAGTATCAGGCCAGCCTCAGCAATTTAGTGAGACATTAAGCAACTTCAGTGAGACTGTCCCAAACTAAAAAATAAAGAAAAAGGGCTGGGGATGCAGCTCTGTGGTAAATTGCCCCTTGGTTAAATCCCCAGTACCAAAAAAAGAAGTAGCTGTGTGACCAAGTCAGTAAACTTTGAATCTTTGTTTTCTGTTCTTCCTCATGGGCAAAATATCTATCTGCCTTCCTCACAGGGCCATGAGTGAACCCGCAAGCACTGTGTGATTAATTCAAGTATTTATGCAGTACTTATTATGTGCCTAACACTCTGCTAGAAGTAACAGGCTAAAAATCTGGTAGGGGTGGCGGTGACTATATAAACTGTAATGGCAATGCAGGGAGACAGGTGATCTGAGGCTGTAATACCTACAAAAAAGGCTAGTTTTGGGGGGTCCAAAGTGCATACTCACTTCAGTTACACACTGTGAAAGAAATTACTAAAGGCACAGCCACCAAAAAGGTTGCCAGGGGGTTGGGGATGTACTGTACAAGGTCCTGGGTTCCATCCCCAGCACCACAAAGAAATATGAAAAATGGAAAGACAAAAACAACAAATGTTTGAGTAGATATGCTTACTCTGATTTTAACATTACACAATGTCAACACACACACACACACATCACATAATTCTCTCATACAAATGGACAACTTTTATGTATCAATTTAACAGATCAATGAATAAAAACAAAATTCTATATCTAGCCAATATTTTAATTTAATATGAAAATAAAATATCCTTAGCCATAGAAAAAAATTTCAACATGTAAACGGGGAATGGCAGCGCACACCTGTAATCCTAGCTGTTCAGGGGGCCGAGGCAGGAGGATTGCAAGTTCAAAACTAGCCTCAGCAACTTAGTGAGGCCCTAAGCAATTCCCTGAGACCCTGTTTCTAAATAAAATATTAAAAAGGGATGGGGATATGGCTTAATGGTTAAGCATTCCCCTGAGCTACTCCTCAGCCCCAGCTTGGCTAATTTCACCATGTATTCTTTTTTTTTTTAAACGATTTTTTTAAAAATATCTTTATTTTGTTTATTTTTACGTGGTGCTGAGGATCGAACCCAGGGCCTCACATGTGCTAGGCGAGCGCTCTACCGCTGAGCCACAATCCCAGCCCCTCACCAGGTATTCTTATAAGCAATTATTTGGTGGGGACTATGGTGCAACCCAAAATCCCAGGGATAACAGGAAGATCCCAAATTCAAGGCCATCTGGTTAACTTAGTGGGGCTGTGTAAGGGCTAGAGATATAGCTCAGTGGTAAAGCACTCCTGGGTACAATCCCAATTATCAACCCCCCCCCCCAAAAAAAAAAAAAAACCTGATAAATCACAGGCAAATATATTTTGGGGCTGGGGATGTGGCTCAAGCGATAGCACACTCGCCTGGCATGTGTGCAGCCCGGGTTCGATTCTCAGCACCACATACAAACAAAGATGTTGTGTCCGCTGAAAACTAAAAAATAAATATTAAAAAATTATCTCTCTAAAAAAAATAAAATAAAGAGCAGAAAAGACTCCACTCACCCCAAGGAAAAGGAAACCTGAAAGGTAGAATTCATAGAAGGGGGAGGTCTTCTCCCCTTTATAAAAAAAAAAAAAAGAAAGAAATAATATATTTTTAAAATTTAAACTTTATTAATAATGAAGATGCAAACTAAAGCCCTTTCCCATCTATCAAAAAAGGATAGTTTTATTGGCAGGAGCAGTTGCTGCTTACTGCATAAGCCCAGGTGGCTGGACCATAAATGGATACCTTCTCTGGGAAGCAATCTGGCACCCAACCTAAGGTGTATATCTGTCTACCTCCTTCAGAGAGCTCCCTGCCAGGCAGTGCCCTTCCAAGCAGCCCCCAGGAGGCCCTCCACTGGTGTCCAGGAGTGTGGGGAGTGTGAAAGCAGAGTGCAGTGACAGGGCCTGCAGCTTATTCACCCCACCCCACCCCACTCACCTTGTGAGGCCGGTGCTTCTCATGAACGTGAAGGATGTGGATTCGCAGCCGGTCCCGCTTCTCAAAAGATCGATTGCAGAAGGAACAGGGAAATTTCCTATCACCCTTGTCCACACAGGGGGTATACTTGAGGTGCTTATCTCTGTAGTATTTGTAGGTAAACACTTTCCCACATCTTTCACATCTGTAACCTTCTTCAGATTCTGTCAAACACAAGGATAAGTGCCAGTGGGTTTGTTGGCTACCTTGCCCTTCCTACTCCTCCAAAGGATTTTAAAACTGTAAACAGATGTTTTCATCCTTACTCTATGTGTGAATATTCAAGATCTGGAGTCTCCCCACAAAGTTTAAACAAATTCAAAAATAATAGTGTAATAAACTCTCTTACCAGGCATAGTGGTGCCTACCTATAATCCCACTGGCTCAGGAGGCTGAGGTAGGAGGATCATCAGTTCAAATCCAGCCTCAGCAACTTATCAAGGCCCTGAGCAACTTAGTGAGAACTTGTCTCTAAATAAAAATAAAAAGGGCTGAGGATGTGGCTCAGTGATCGAGAATCCCTGAGTTCAATCCCTGGTACCAAAAAAAAAAAGTATAATAAACTCTCAACCAATTTGACAATGACCAACTTATAGCCAATTTTAGTTTTGTTTGTGTCATTTCTCTTCATAATGATTAGAGTTCTAATACATCATTTGGTTCATAAATAACTCAAACTGTTATTTTTAGAAGGTAAAGACTTTTTAAAAAGTACAATCATAGTTGTGGTGGTGTATGCCTGTAATTCTAGTGACTCAGGAGGTTGAGGTAGTAGGATCACAAGTTTAAGGCTAGCCTCAGCAATTTAGAGAGGCCCTAACTAACTTAGCGAGACTTTGTCTCAAAATAAAAAGGGCTGGGGATGTGGCTCAAGCGGTAGCGCACTCGCCCGGCATGCGTGCGGCCCGGGTTCGATCCTCAGCACCACATACAAACAAAGATGTTGTGTCCGCCGATAACTAAAAAATAAATATTAAAAAAAATTCTCTTTCTCTCTAAAAAAAAAAAGAAATACACATATGTTATTTACAGTTCGACTAACTTAGGATTCAAAGTCTACATAGTCTATACAACAGCATGGTTGAATGTTTCTTAAATGTCTTCATCTGCAGATCTCTTGCTCTTTGCTTCCCTGAAACATTTTAATTGAAGAAATCCTCCCTCCAGCCTAATTTAAGAGTGGTTCAGCTCTGTACTCCTTCTTGCCTGGCCTTGTCACAGGTAATATATGGAGGAATGTGTAGTGCGTAAGGCATTCTGAACAGCCATTACCCACCACTGGCTTTCCCAGGCTGTTCCCTCTTTAGTTTATAACTCATTTGCCTGAACTTTCCAGGGAGACTCCAGATCTAGAATATTCACACAGAGTAGGGTGAAAACTACTTAATACAGAGTGACTGTGATGTCTGATTGAATTCTAACCATGTGATACCAAGTTACCATGTGGCAGGCAAATCTGAGAAAGGTAAATCTGTTTTTGTTAGTGGAGGAGAGGCAGGTTAGGGAGAAGAGAGAGTAAAGGAAGTCTGAGGTCCTGGGGTTCTATGTGTTGGGGGCAGGGGACAGAACAGGGGCCACTTACAAAAATACCCCTGCTGAGGACACTCTGGAATCCAGAGGATAAAGTGGCTTTGACTATGAAATGCACCATGGAGACCTCATTGTCTGCTCCCAAGGAGGGAGAAGAGCCTACAGTGAGACTATGCAAGAATCTGCAGATAGAAATCATTTAACATCAGGACAGCAGGGAAGCTGTCCACCAGGGGCAACTACGTCCCAGGCATCGTCAACAACAGGTGACTAAGGAAACAAATCATTCATTAAGTAAATAACCAGGAAGGCAACAGCCAACCCAGGAAGAACCATCATCCTGCCTGTCACTTTCATGGAGGAGCTTAATATTCTCAGAATCCCCCTGCTGAAGGGGATAGCTCAGCTCTGGGCTAGAATTTTCATTGCTCAGAAATACCTGCCTTTCCTGGAGTAAAAGAGAGGTTCTTCAAACTAGGTCTGGTCAGTGATTCTACAAATCAAAACATTTTACAAAGAACACCAAAATTAAAAAAAAAAAAAAAAAAAAGGGTCTAATACTGATTTCTCATAAGAATAACTAGTTAGGAAGAAATAAAACAGTGATCCTTACTGAGCCTCAGTTAACTCCATTTCCTGATCAGTTCTTTGGAACTGTACCTTAACCTGATTTTATTGTGTTTCTTTCCTTTTTCTTCCTCCTAATGCAATCAACCATTCCATTTAAGCCAAGGGGTTTCCCAACACTGATATTGATACTTTCTGCCCAAACAGTTTATATTGTTTAGTAATGATTAAGAGTTGTCTTCAAGATGGTAGATTTCATGGTAAGTGTTCTTACCATAACAAAAAAGATTTTTTTCATGTCCCACACCTCCACCAACACACACACACACTCAAATAACTTACCCACATAGGGTCCTGACCCTTCCCTCCCCACTCAAGATCTTATTCTCACTCAAGACAAGTCCTCACCAAAAAGCCTTTGAGACAGACAGACAGACACACACACACACACACACACACACACACACTTCTTTTGACAGAGTACCACAGAGGAATCTTTGGGGGTTTTTTGTGCTAGGGATTGAACTCAGGGGGCACTTTACCACTGAGCTACATCCCAGCCCATTTTCTTTTATTTTCAGACAGGGTTCCACTAAATTGCAAGGCTGGCCTCAAACTTGGGATCCTCCTGCCTTAGCCTCCCCAGTTGAGTCATTGGGATTACAGGTGTGCACCTGTAATCTTTTTCTTTCTTATGTCAAAATAAATTAATATTGGGCTGGGGTGGTAGCTCACAGGTAGATCACTTGCCTGGCATGGGAGAGGACCTGGGTTCAAAATCATATTAATGGAAAACATCTATAATGAATTCATCTACAAGTCTTCCCAACAAATTAAGTTGTATAAAAGTTCCCTTCCAAACAATGTTTATATTACAGGTCATCTAATAATGCTGTAAACATAGTTTGGTTCAGAACTGGAACATGGGTCACCCACTGTATGTTATTTTTTCCCTCCACCATAAGTCTTTACCCTGTTGCTTGTTATAATTGTGACCTCAGACAACTGCATACTGCTATGGTAACAATATATTATGGTTTACCTAATGACAATTCTACTGTTCAGCAATTAGGCTGTCTTCATTTCTCATTAATATGGATGATGCTGTAGTAAAAATCCTCAAGGACAAAGCTTTTTTTTCCTTTTCGACAATTTATTGGTTTTTTTTTTTTGGGGGGGTGGTACCAGGGATTGAACCCAAGGGCACAATATCACTGAGCTACATCCCCAGCCCTTTTTATTTTGAGACAGGATTTTGCTAAGTTGCTTAGGTTCTCTGTAAGTTGTGGAGGCTGGCTTTGAACTTGCCAGCCTTAGCCCCCAAAGCTGCTGTGTTTACAGGTATGTACCACCATACCCAGCTAATAGTTCAGTTTAAAAAAAATAATTTCTCAAAAGGATGATGATTATATTTTGTAAGTTAATTAGCATTCTTCTCTTTTCTTCTTTTCCCCCCATGGCACTAGGGATTGAACCCAGGGCCTCACACATGGCAGGCAAGCGTTCAACCTCTGAGCTACATTACATCCCCAACCTATTTTAAAAATTTACATTTTTTGTTTTGACACAGGGTCTTGCTAACTTTCAATCCTTCTGCCTCAGCCTCCTGAGTATCTGGGATTACAGGCCAGTGCCAAGGCATCCAGCAAATCACATGTTCTTTAGTCTGTGATTTAGTACATTTATTATACCATAATGATATTATATTATTATATTATGATATTATATTATTACACATAATAATCTAATTAGTCTTGTGCCACATAGTAGATTAGTAGTTCCCAAACATTTGTATGTGTAAGGAAAAACACAAAATCAATTAAAAATGCAAATTCCAGGCCTAGGATGTAGGCCAATAATAGAGCACTTGGTTCATGTGAGAATCTGGGTTCTTATCCCCAGCCTAGGATGGGGGTGGGAAATGGATTTCAGAGGCTCACTCCCAGTGTTGGTGGTCCCCAACTTCTTGCTACTCTAATGTGATTCAAGGACCATCAGCAGCAGCAGCAGCATCCCCATAGAAATACAGAGTTTTGGGCTAGGGATACAGGGTAGGAGTGCTTACCAGCCATGTGCCAGGCCCTGGGTTCCCAATCCCCAGCACTACAAAACACACGCACACACACAAACACGTATGTGCAGTGGGCTCCAACCCTGAATGAGAACTGACAAATTTACAAGATCCCCAGGTGGTTCAAGTTTGAGAACTAAAGCCTAGCTCAATGTTTCTCCAACTTGCCTGCGACACACGGTAAATACATTTCATACTTGACAACAACATGGATGTATCCCTTTGAAACAAAAACTTCACAAAGCAACGCTTATTTCTTAAGTGATTCCCATCAATATTCTCTTCTAATTTGTTCCTATTCTTTTTCCTTTAATGCTGGCCTTGATCACTAAATTGATTTCCTACCCCACTAAGGTACTGCATCCCACCATTTAAAAAACACTGCTCTAAGCACTTTTTCTTTATCAGGATTGTTATCAGGGCAGAGATTAAACCCAACTCACCTAAGGCAAAAGTGGCATCCATTTACTTCACTTTTTTTTTATTCTCAGGAAGGGGAGAAGGGGTGGGGAAAAAAAAAGATGTCCTGGGAATGGAAGTAGCTTGGGAAAGAAGAAACAATTTCTTCCAGCTGGGTGATGACCCCCTTAGAGACATCTGCAATTTAGCCTTATGCATCACACCTGGGATGGAGAAGCTCTGCAAAGAAGGTTTAGGAAAAGAGCCCAGTTCTTCCACCAGAAGGTCCAGATGGGTGCTCACCTTCAGAAGGATTAGATAGCGACATGCCCTGCTCAGTGACCTGAAGGCTCACAGGAATATCCAGAAATTTCTCATAGCAGTCTCCATACCACACAAGGAGCTCTTGGTTCTGGTAGATCTCCTTGCAGCTCTCATAAAATATCTGCCCTTGACACTGTATGACAACCAGGTTCTGCTCCTTCGGAAATCGGGCACAGTTGACATAGGTCATCCAATTCCCTGTACCTTTTCCATCTATAAAGTGGCTCAAATTACCACCTTCAAAGACCTAAATGAAATAAGACATGAAGTTTGTATTTGTACTTTTTTTCTTTTTCTGCATAATCTATAAAATAAATGTAGTAAAAATTAATAATCAGGCCTAGGGGCATAGCTCAGTGGTAGAACACTTCCTCGTGTGTATGAGGCCCTACGTTCAATCTCCAGTGCTGCAAAGAATTGTGTTTATTACATGTATATAGTTTTCTAGGCAAACAAAAAAACATCAAAGGCTGGGCATAGCAATATGAGCCTGTAGTCCCAGCTAACTGGGAGGCTAAGGCAGAAGGATCACTGGAGTTCAAGGCCAGCCTGAGTATCATAACAAGAACCTATCTCAATGGTATTAACAATAATCCAAATCTTACACTGGAGTCTACCAAATATACTTCTGTATATCAGGGTTGGGTCTTGTTTTTGTGGTTCTAGGGACAATATCCAGGACCTTACACGTGATAGCAAGCACTCTACTACTGAGCTACATTCACATCCCTTTTTATTTTGAGATAAATTCTCACTCAGTTGCCCAGGTTGGCCTCAAACCTGTGATTCTCCTACCTTGGCCTCCCAATTAACTGGGATTACAGGTGTGAACCACCATGCCTAGCTACTTCAGATTTCTGTATCATTAAAAGAAATTTATATAAATCTGTGTAAGCCTAAGTAAATTTATTAGCTTAAGGACATCTCCATAGGGGACATACTTTTAAAAGATCCATACTTTCATTCTTCTTTCTTTTTTCCCCCCAGTATTGGGGATCCAACCCAACTGAATCCCCAACACTTTTGTCTGTGCTAGGCAAGTACTCTACTACTGACTAATCTAACTCCTAATCCTATCACTTTTGTTTTTGTTTTGGATACTGACGATTGAACCCAAGGCACTTTACCACTGAGCTACATGCCCAGCCCTTTTTATTTATTCATTTTTAAAAATATTTTTTAGCTGTCAATGGACCTTTATTTTATTTACTTACATGTGGTGCTGGGAATCAAACTAAGTGCCTCACACATGCTAAGCAAGTACTCTACCACTGAGCCACCACCCCAGATCCCCGGCCCTTTTTATTTTTTGAGATACAGTCTCAAAATCAGTTGTCAAGGCTGGTCTTGAACTTTTGATTGTCCTGCCTCAGCCTCCCAGAGTCACTGGGATCCTATGCATATGCCACCACACCCAGTCCTATGGCTTTGTTGATTCCCAAATTTTGTAAGCCTATGTTAATTTCGTGAAGAGGGAAGGTAAACATTTAACCCCACCACTTAAAAACAGATTGATTTCTATCTAGTTTTCAACAATATGGATGGAGCCGTAATTGAATTCTTTTTCCACTGCTAGCACAGCAAGTTCACTTTTTTTTTTTTTTTTGTGGAACATGGACACAATACCTTTGTTTTACTAATTTACTTATTTTATGTGGTGCTGAGGATGGAACCCAGTGCCTCACATGTGCAAGGCAAGCACTACTCTACCACTGAGCCCGAGCCCCACCCCCAGCCCCATGAAAGTGTTTTGAACATTTTAAGATACTTAGTAGTTCTTATAAATGGTTTTCTCCTGCATATTAACAAAGTGCAGTGTCACCAGCACGCCCCATATACTGTCACTAGCTTGAAGAGTATCAATTCATAAACCCTCTGCTAATTTTATAGGTAAACAATATCAAAGTCTAAAATCCACTTTTATTGCCTTCAGCATAATTTAAGCACCCTACAATATTTAAAGCATTTAGTCTTTCTACAAATATAACAAAACATATTAATTCTTTAAATAAAAATTTACATGTATATTCAATGGCTAATCTTCACAGATTAAAATGATCTGGGACATCAAACAATTCATGCACAGATACCTCTGATGAAGTGAGCAGCTGCTGTCCCTTCTCCCTATGACTATTGCAGAGGCAAAGGACAAGGTTTCTCCCTCCAAGTCTCTCTCCCCACTTAAAGCAGACACACCAGAAGATATTTACCTCCCACATCAGAGAATTGTCTCTGTGGGTCTTGAGTTCACTGGCATTGACCACTTTACCTTCAAAGGGCCCAAACCTGATTCCTTTGGCAATAAAGCTACTGCAGAACACACCAAAATGTGGAATTTCACCAAACATCATCTGCATGATGCAGAGACCTAGGAGAAACCCAAGGCAGGAAAAAAATGAATAAGGAAAGTGATCCATATTAGTTGAGAGAAAGAAATCCAAGCAAGGACTGCTTCCCACCTTCTGGAAGCTGAAGGGAGTCTTTATCCAGAACTTGAGGAATATGATCAGACCCTAGGAAAAAGGGAGGGTTAAAAATTTTTTTCAATTAAAAATATATTGAAAATGCTTTTATAATTTCCCTCCTTACTCTTTAGAGGAAATCATCACTGAGTTTGATGTTTATCTATTCTTTATTATTTTTTCCTGCTTCTTTACCATGAGCTTTTCATACATAATCTCTCATCTGAGACCCAAAGCAATCCTCCATGGAAGTAATTAATTCCATTTTGCGAACTTGAGACTCAGAGATAATTCTTTTTTTGTGGTGCTGGGAATTGAACCCAGGACCTTGTGCATGCAAGGCAAGCACTCTACCAACTGAGCTATATCCCCAGCCTTGGAGACAATTCTCTCTCTCTCTCTTTTTTTTTAAATTCTTTTTCTTTTCTTTTCTTTCTTTCTTTCTTTTTTCTTTTTCTTTTTGATGCTGATGAACCTTTATTTCACTCATTTATTTATACGCAGTGCTGAGAATCGAACCCAGCCTCACACTAGCTAGGTAAGTGCTCTACCACTGAGCCGCAACCCCAGCCCGGAGATAATTCTTAATTAAGGTCAAGGTAGATCGCTAGACTGGCACCAAGTATGCAGAACTTGAGGCTGCAGTATAGAAACTTGCACGCCCCCAAGGCTTCTGCATGAACCATTTCTTTCCTGGTCCTCAGCTTTTACTAAAACCAATCTTAGGGATTATGCAGTTAAGTAGAGCCTAACACCCCCCACTCCGCTGACTCTCAACCTATTGGCTCCCACCCTGTTCCCATACAGTCCAACTCCTGATGGTGTGAACTCCCTTTACCAGAACTGTCTGCGGGGACGAGTAAGCCGGAAATCGCATAGTGGAAGCGGGCTGGCTGTTCCAGGCTGGGAGTAACCCCATAAAGAACGAAGTGCAGGTCCTCCTTCGTGAAGTGGAAACAAGGAGGAGGTGATTTCCCTTCTGGGTCTAGCTGTTTGGGACCATCCTCAAATCTCTTGCTGGGGGACCGAGATGCTAACTGGGAGGTCTTTTGCCCCTCCGATGACAAGGAGGCCTCCTTAGGAAGCGGCGGAATTGAAGTATCAGGTCCACAACCCTGGCCACTGTCGCTGCGGCCACCAACGGGGACCAAATCTTCGTTGCTGGCACTGGAGTACTCATGGCTACTCGGAAAGTGTGGCACCTCCCTGGGGAGGTGAGGAATTGGGTACCACAGTGACATCTTGCTGTACCAAGTCAGATCACAGAGTGGCTCCCTCTGTAGAGCCAGATCCGAGGTCAACAAGGGAGGTGCCATCGGGAAGGGGAAAGGAGTCAACCCCTGGGACGCAGACACCGCTGCCTCCAGACGCCCTAGCGGCTGGAAATCCTCCTCGGTGCTGGACAAGGCACTCCTGTAGTGCCCATAGGCAGAAAAAGGCGGGTAGTAGGCAGCCAGTTGTTGGGGGGTGCTCTGGAACCTCTCGAGTGGGTAGCACACCTTGTCTTGGAGCTCGGCTTCACCTGGTGCCCACAGAGCCATTGCGGGCAACGCTGTGCGAGTCCGCGGGAAAGCAAACGCGTCCCTGGCGGTGCTCCTGCCCGCCTGGTTTCTTCCACCCAAGTCTACCCCAGATCGCAGGTAACTGGATAAACTTCCCAATTCGATCCCGCCAGACCTATCAAATAAAAACAAATACAAAAATCACCAAACGAAAATTGGCCGGGATCCCGCCCGACTCCAGGTTCTTGGATACTATCGTCTTCGCGTTTCCTCTCCAAACGCACCTGGACCAAGCACTGTTGGATTCCAACACCCCTCTCTGCATTCGACCCCCCAACCCGGTTCCGGCAAACTGGTTTAAATTTCTGTTCCCTCCTTCCCTGTTCAACAAAACTCTTAAGAGGACCAGTCTGAACCACCGGACCTTTCCACCAGCGGAGCGGGTACCGGGAGCCTCGCGCAAAACCGTGCTAGGGCTTCAGGACAGGCGGTCACTCCAGGCACGCTCGGGTCCCTAGCAGGGAAAGAAGAGCCAAAGGTCCGGAGTCGAACAGTGTAGACAAGAGTTCCAAGAAAGTCCGAGGAATATGTGCCGGGCTGCAAGCCCCGCGGTATAACCCGAAGCACTTGGTGTCCTGGCTGCAAGCAGGGGAGCTGAGCACCAGCTTCGGCTTCCCGGGGAGTTCGCAGCCAGGCCTCTTGTTTTTCACGCCGGCGGAGTCCCTCCACATCTCCCAGTTCCCTCGGAAACTCCAGTCATCCCAACCTAGGGTTTAAGGGGAACCAGGTCGCCTCTCCGGACCCAGCGAGGTCCAGGTCCAGACCAGGGAGGCAAAGAAGCCCGTCCCCGCGCTGCCTCCAGGGTCCCCGCCGGGAAAAGAACTGTGTTTTAATGGAAGGGCAGCAAGTTCACCAAGGCTGAGGAATCTGAAGCCCCTTCGGGGCTGGCGGGTCTTCAGGACAAGATCAATGAGCCCAATAAAGAAACCAACCAGGGTCGTGACTCAGAAATTAAAGAACACCGGGTCAGGAGAAGAGGTCAGCCGACACACGCATCTCCCGGTCTCCTCCCCAGCCTCCTCCCGGCCACGTCCGACCCCAAGGATCCGGAACTTGGGGGTCGAAAGACATTAGGAGAAAAAGCCCCCGCGAGAACAAAAAAGACCATCCAAACCAACTGCGCTAGCGAGCAGCCTGGAACACTGGGTCACCTACCCAGGGTCACCTACCTCTGGGAATCCAACTGTCCAGGACCCAGGAGTTGGGCGTGCGCTAGGGACTAGTAGACTTCCGGCAAGCCTCTAGGGACCAGCGGGTTTAAAAAGAAGGGTGGGCGGGCGGGGCCGCCAGCACCTAGAGGGCGAGGGAAGGGATCCGGCCCACGCATGTTCCCAGGTCCACCTTCTCCCCGCCCACCGCAGTCATTGGCCGGAACTCGAATCGCCCCAGGGTCCCCAGAGGTCGTCCACTTAACTCATCAGTCCTCCAAACCCTCCCGGGATTCTAGTGGAGAGCGCTTGCTACCCGCTTTCTGAGGCTGGCACTATTGCCGCTCCAGGCTTGCGGCTTCTGTGAGCCCAAAGCTGGGCAAGGGTCGCTAGTAATCACCTCTGCGCTCACACCCTCCCTGAACAGGCGTCCCCAAAGCGGGGACCCCCATCCTAGATTTGCGCTCTTGTCTCTGGTTTCGAGTTCCTAAGAGATGAACCTGATCCAGGGTGGCGTCAAACCTGCCAGGTGATCAGGTGGACATTGGTCACCGACACCTAGTAAGGAGATGGTCGTTTGGGGCTTTTACTCCTTAAGTGACTTTCAACCACAAAGGGCCACCCCCATCCCCCACCCCGTATCGTCTCCTGTGAGCCTTCTAATACTTGTGACCTTGGAAGCACTGGGCTCTGAAAACCAAAGTCCAAACCGGTACCGGTGCTCAACGACCATATTTTTATTCCGCATGCCGGCCTTTGAAGAAGAAAAGGGAGAGCTTAACTCTATTCACATTCACAGATGAAAACATCTAGGGTGGGGGAAACCGTTGTAAAGGTGGGTGACCTTGGCCGGTTCCTAGCCACCCCAGTCGTCCTCCGCCGTTTCCCCTCCGCTAAAAGGAACTAGCGACTTGCCTCTGGGCTGGAAGACCCTCACCCTGGGCCCGGCTGTGGTTTGGTTGCTAAATAATGTTGGGGTCGGCAAAGGACAAAGCACCCAGTCGGCTAAGTGATGCCAGAAAGTTCCCGAAGCTGGCGGGGGAGGGCGAAGGCCGAGCGTGTCCCTGGGTTCTAGCCCTGACCCTCCTCTGCAAGCTGGCGGAGCCCCCTTCTAGGTCCGGGGAACATGACCCTGCAGCCTCCCCCTTGGCCCCGCGGTGGGGAACGAGAAGGCTTGACATCTGAGGCCTCGAGGACAGGGACCGCTGCGTCTCCTCCCGCGCGGGGGCCGCCAGCTACGGGCCAAACCGGATCCCTTCCTACGCACGCTCTAGACACGGTGGCGAGGGCCCGCGCCGCCTGTGTTCACACCCCTTCCCTCGTCATAAAGATGATCCTAAATGAGAGGTGGCTCGATATTTTCAAAGCCGAGATGGGAATAACAGGGACCCCAGGGCTTCTTGGTCTCCTTGTTTTGAGATTTAGATCTTAGCTAATAAATCGAAGAAGAGAGGAGTACCCATGGAAACTTGTTCAGAGCTCCAAGCACCTCTGTGGGAAGATCTTTTACTTGGAAAAGCAGAATAAGTTCTTAGTCCCTTCCTTTCTGGGAGCATGCCCACCCCTGAACTTCAGACCCACTTTCTTTCTTTTTTTTTAATTATTATTATTTTTATTTATATATTGCAACAGAATGCATTACAATTCTTATTACATATATAGACAGATTTTTTCATATCTCTGGTTGTATACATAGTATATTCACACGGATTTGTGTCTTTATACATGTACTTTTTTCTTTTTTAAAATATTTATTTTTAGGTGTATTTGGACACAATACCTTTATTTTACTTACTTTTATGTGGTGCTGAGGATCGAACCCAGGGCCTCGCATGGGCTAGATGAGTGCTCTACCGCTGAGCTACAACCCCAGCCCCTAAACATGCATTTTGGATAGTAATGATCATCACATTCCACCATCATTAATTACCCCATGCCCTCTCCCTTCCCCTCCAACCCCTCTGCCCTATCTAGAGTTCATCTATTCCTCCCATGGAAAACATTCGGCATTTGTTTTTTTTGGGGATTGGCTAACTTCACTTAGCATTATCTTTTCTAATCCCATCCATTTACCTGTAAATGCCATGATTTTATTCTGTTTTACTGCTGGGTAATATTCCATTGTGAATATATGTCACTTTTTTTTTTTATCCATTCATCTACTGAAGGGCATCTAGGTTGGTTCCACACTTTAGTGATTGTGAATTGTGTTGCTATAAACATTGATGTGACTGTGTCCCTGTAGTATGTTGTTTTTAAGTCCTTTGGGTATAGACCAAGGAGAGGGACAGCTGGGTCAAATGGTGGTTCCATTCCCAATTTTCCAAGTAATATCCATACTGTTTTCCATATTGGCTGCACCAATTTGCAGTCCCACCATCAGTGTATGAGCTTACGATTTTCCCCACATCCTCGCCAACACTTATTGTTGTTTGTATGCATAATAGCTGCCATTCTGACTGGAGTGGGATGAAATCTTACAGTGGTTTTGATTTGCATTTCTTTAATTGCTAGTGATGATAAACACAGACCTACTTTCATTAACTGTAGCTTCTTCTTTCAGACCTTGAGTAGAATTTAAAGTCTTCGATAAAGACATACAGGTGATCCATGGATGTTAGCTCATCCTAAGGCTTTTTTTTTGGGGGGGGGGGTACACTCAAAAGTTTTAGCTTTAAAAAGAAAAAGCAAGCGTGTGTCGGGTGTGTGTGTGTGTGTGTTTTAGTGGGGATTGAACCCAGCCCAGGGGTTCAATCCTACCACTGTGCTACATCCCTAGCCTTTTAATTTTGAGACATGGTCTCATTGAATTGCTAAGGCTGTCCTTATGTTTAAGACCCTCCTGCCTCAGTCTTCAGAGTGGGATTACAGGTTGTTTGCCACAGTGCTTTGCTAAGAATTGTAGCTTTATTTTAGCAGAAGCAACATATACCTTACCTTAGAGTTTTTTTCTGCAAACAAGAGTTTAGGGTATTTTAAGTATATATATTTTTTTAAACTGTAAGACCTGCTTGTTTCAATAATTTAAAGAAACAAACAAAAGTGGAAATGCCTCTTTCCCTCATCCACCCCTAACATGGCCATCCCCACTTTGGGAGGTAATCCTAATTAACAATTTGGTTTATTTACTTTCTACTCTCATTTTTAAAAAATACTATAGTTTTTGTTTGCATTTACATGTGTAGGGTTTCTAAAAAACATAATGGAATTATGCTTTACACTTTTCTACAACTTTTCTTACCAAATATCTACCAGTCATCATTTCCAATATTAACTATTCCTTATAATGGCTGCATAGTATAGAATTTCATTTTATGAGTGTGCTCTCCTTTTTTTAAATCAATCTCCTCCTGAAAGGTGTCTATAATACTTGGAACAACTTCTGAGAACGCTGTTGTATATATTTGTGCTTCTGTGCTTTATAGAAGAAATACACATGAATGAAATTGCTTGATCAATGTTTATCAAACACTGTACATTTGAACAAATGCTTCAACCTACCTATTGCAATAATATGTACAAGTGTTCTGTTTTTTCCAGGTCCTCATCAAACTCTCAATATGGCCAATCCTTTAAAACTGCCCATCTTTCAAATGAAAGTGGTATCTTATTCTAATTTGCCTTTTAACTATTTACTTTTTTCAAGACTATGTTCAGGCTGGCCTCCAATTCCTGGGCTCAATCAATGTTCCAGCCTCAGCCTCCTGAGTGTGTGGGACTATAGACCCATGGCACCATCCCCAGCATAGCAAACATTATTTTCAGTGCTTAACTATTCATGGACCCGGCACCAACTCAGCTATAGGGAATAATGGTGAACAAAGAAGCCTCAGCCTCCATAACAATCTGATAAAGAAGATGTGTGAATACTTGACCACAGTCAAAAAAAAAAAAAAAAATTAACTACCAGCAAAGAAAGAGAAAAGCAGAATAGTTGAGAGGCCAGAGGGTTTTCTTGAGCTATGCAATCAAATCAGGAAGTTCTGTAGTCATTAACTCACTGAAGATGAGAGCAGCTGGTTTCCAGGCCCCCTCACCCTGGGCGCCACACCCTGAGGCCCAGGGGTACCTGGGCTGACCCACTGAACTGAAGGTAGAGGGGATGGCTTGGGAGGGTTGGGAGGATCAGCAGAGGCCAGGTCCCCCACAGCAGACACTTGGTCAGATGGAAGTGTCTTTACATCCTTACTTGCAGTCTTCATTGAAAGCGTTGGCTCTCCAGGACTGAAGGTCCTGCATCCTGAATTCAACCAACTGTAGACTAAAAATAATTGAGCTGGGCGCGATGGCGCACACCAGTCATCCCAGAGGAGCAGGAGGCTGAGGCAGGAGCATGTGGCTCAGTGGTTGAGTGCTCTTGAGTTCAATCCCAGGTACTCCCCTTCAAAAAAAAAAAAAAAATTGAAGAAAAATTACATCTGTACTGAATATATACAGACCTTTTGGGGGGTCATTTTTCCCCAAATAATATTATTTTACAATTATTTACACAAGATTTACATTTTATTAGGTATTATAAGTAACCTCAAGATGATTTAAAGTATACAATAAGTCAGGGACAGGGTCACATGCCCGTATTCCCAGGATTCAGGAGGCTAAGGTAGGAGAATCAAAAGTTGGAGGCTAGCCTCAGCAATTTAGCTAGGATCTAAGCAACTTATCCTGTCTCAAAAATTGAAAAGGACTGGGAGTATAGCTCAGTAGTAAAACACCACTGGGTTCAATTCTCAGTACTAAAATTTTTTTAATATACATATTTTATATACATATGTAAATATATATTTATGTTGTATATTGTATATAAGTATATATTATATTTATATTATGTATAAGTATACATTATATAAATACATATTTTATAATATATACAGGAAGATGTGTGTAGGTTGTATTCTAATCTTATACAATTATATACAAAGGATTTATGTATCCTTGGACTTTGGATGTAGGCAGCTGTGAGAGCAATTCCACAGATACTGAGGGATGACTTTAATGGAAAGTCACTATAGACATCAGCGTACTTCCCCCTAAAGGGCTCCAACGTGCATAGCTTTAAAGTTCAGCCTTTGTTTATAGGATTTTTCTTTTGTTCTGCTTTTGAGTGGTGGTCCCTGGGATTGAACCCAAGGGTGCTCTACCATTGAGCTACCTCTCAGCCCTTTACATTTTTTGTTTTGAGATGGGTCTCAGCTATGTGGTCCAGGCTGGCCTTAAACTTGCAATCCTCCTGTCTTAACTTCCTGAATACTTGGTTTCAGGCATGAGCTCGGCCTGCTGTTTAAAGTCTCCCTCCCTCCCTCCCTCCCTCCCTCCCTCCCTCCTTCCCTCCCTTCCTTCCTTCCTTCTTTCTTTCTTTTTGGTACCATGTTTTTGAACACAGAGCTCTTAACCACTGAATATATCCCTGGTCCCCATTTTTCTTTTTCTTTTTTTTGAAATTTTGAGACACTGTCTCACTAAATTTCTTAGGGCCTTGCTAAGTTGCTGAAACCAGCCTCCAACTTGGAGATCCTCCTGCCTCAGCCTCCTGAGTTGCTAAGATTAGAGGCATGTATCACCACACCTACCTAGCAGTTTTTTCTTTTTTTTTAAAGGTAAAATTTACCTGCTGGGCATGGTGGCCTACACCTGTAATTCCAGTAACTTGGGAGGCTGAGGCTGGAGAATCACAAATCCCAGGCTAGCCTTAGTAATTTAGCAAGACCCTTTTTTAAGCTGGAAAAACAGCCGAGGGCTAGGGATGTAGCTCAGTGGTAGAGTACTCACCTAGCACAAGTGGGGCACTGGGTTTGATTCTCAGCACCATATAAAAATAAACAAATAAAATGGAGGCATGCTGTCCATCTAAAATGACAAAAAATAAAAATAAAAAAAAAATTTTCAAAAGAAAAACTAAAAAACAGCTGAGCACAGTGGGCACATACAAGTAATCCCAGAGGCTTGGGAGGCTGAGGCAGGAGGATCGTGAGTTCAAAACCAGCCTCAGCAAAAGTGATGTACCAAGCAACTCAGTGAGAACCTGTCTCTAAATAAAATACAAAAAAGGACTGGGGGACTGAGGTTGTGGCTCAGCGGTAGAGTGCCTCCCACACGCGAGACCCTAGGTTCGATCCTCAGCACCACATAAAAAAAATAAATAAGTGAAATAAAGGTATTGTGTCCAACTACAACTAAAAAATAAAATATTAAAAAAAAAAAATGACTGGGGATGTGGCTCAGTGGTTGAGTGCCCCTGAGTTCAATCTTCAATATCCCCCCAACCCAAAAAAGAAATTAAAAAACATATCCTGGCACTGTGGCACAGGCCTGTAATCCCAGCAATTTGGAAGGCTGAGGCAGGAGGATCACAAGTTTACATCCAGCCTCAGCAACTTATCGAGGCCCTAGCCACTCCTGGGCTCAATCCTTGGTACCAAAACAAAAAATCATGGTATAGTCAAGGTTTGTGCATTTTATCACAGGTAAATTTTTATTTATTTATTTATTTACTTACTGGGGATTGAACCCTTGAATACTTTACAGTGAACTACATTCCTAGCCCTTTTTTAAAAAAACTATTTTAAATTCTTTCTTTCTTTTTTCTTTTTTTTTTTTTTTTTTTTGGTACCAGGGAATTGAACCCAGGGGCACTTAACCACTGAACCACATCCCCAGCCCTTTTTATGTCTTATTTTGAGACAGAGTCTCACTAAGTTGCTTAATAGTTATCATTTATCATCTCCAACATTTATTATTTCTTTGTGATGAGAACTCTGCAAATCCTCTCCTCTGGCTATTTCCATTACATACAACATAATACTAGTGTAATAGTACAGGCTGCATTAGTCCTCCATTCTGGCTGTAACTTTGTACCCACTAACTAATCCCTCTTCATGTTCTTGTGAGTTTTATTTGTTTGTTTGTTTGGGCTCAGGGGATTGAACATAGGGCCTAAGCATGTGCTCTACCAGCGAGTTATACCCACAGCCTTCTTTCAAGTTTTAAGCGAACAATGAGAAGTTGGGTGTTACCTTCTCTCTTGGAACCTTCTCATTATCTGCCAGATACTGTCTAGCAAAAGTGAGATCGTGAGCTGGGCGTGGTGGCGCAAACCTATAATCCTAGCAACTCAGGAGACTGAGGCAGGAGGATTGTGAGTTCAAAGCTAGCTTCAGGAAAGTGAAGCACTAAGCAACTCAGTGAGAGCCTGTCTCTAAATTAAAAAAAAAAAAATACAAAATAGGGCTGGGGATGTGCCTCAGTGGTTGAGTGCCCCTGGGTTCAATCCTTGGTACTAAAAAAAAAAAAAGTGAGACTGTTGCAGGAAACAGACCAGTGGAGAAGCAGCAAGCAGCACTTTGAGAGGAGGAGAACTCCAAACTTTATTTTATACTGCAAGAGGAGAACAAACTCCAAATTCTGAGCCCTAATCCACAGTTCCTCACAACATGTATAGGCTATTTGGCATCATCTTGGACTGGTCTTATCATTAGAGGATATTTTTTGTCTTTAAAAAAATTCCTAATCTACAGGACTGAAGGCCTCTTCTGGGGTCTCTAACATAAATTAGCATGCTTATGAAACAGATGGAAAGAAGTAGCTCTTCATCTGTTAAATCTCTAGCCTTGAAAGGCTGGCACAGGCGTGTTCACATTTTGAAAGGGAGTAGTCAGACCCCTGGAGATAGTATTTTACAATCTGAAAGGTAGGAACCTATGTAATTAGGTTTCCTAAAGAAAGGCTGATAAAAGGGGAGGGGAGTTAATCCTTTCCCCAGGCATGGGTTTCATGTCAAAATGTTCTTATAATTTCATTTTATCATCAAGTCTGTTTTTTTTTTTTTTTAAAGAGAGAGAGAGAATTTTTCTTTTTTAATATTTATTTTTTAGTTTTCGGCGGACACAACATCTTTGTTTGTATGTGGTGCTGAGGATCGAACCTGGGCCGCACGCATGCCAGGCAAGCGTGCTACCTCTTGAGCCATATCCCCAGCCCATCAAGTCTGGTTTTGCCATTACATTCCACCCCTATTTTGATACCCTTAAAAAAAAAAAAAAAGAACTTTTCCCATAGCTTTATTTTTTTATTTTTTTATTTTTTTAAATTTTAATATTTATTTTTTAGTTATCGGCGGATACAACATCTTCGTTTTGTATGTGGTGCTGAGGATCGAACCCGGGCCGCACGCATGCCAGGCGAGCGCGCTACCGCTTGAGCCACATCCCCAGCCCTCCCATAGCTTTATTTAAGTAAAATTAAAATACAATAAAATGCACATATTTGAAGTAGGCAATTTGATCAGTTTGTCATGTATGTAATGAATAAAATCAATATAAAAAGCATTTTCATTACTTTTTAAAAAATTGAACTCACGCAGACTGTGTTTCCTGCATGATTCATTACATTAGAAATCAATCACATTCAGAGTTATAAAACCCACCTATCAACTATTTAAAAATTAAATGGCACACATTTATAAATGTCTCGGAGGTCAAGAAAGACAGCATAAAAAAGTAAATGAAAAGTGCTTTGAACTAAGTGATAATAAAAGCTTAAAATATCAGGGTCTCTGGGATGAAACAGTACTCAGATAAACATTTATAACTTAAAGTGCTTGTATCAGGAAGAAGCTAGAATAACAAATTATTTTCAAACTATGTAATAGGGAGGGAAAAATAAGAGTAGGAGCAGAAATATATGAAATAGAGAAGAAATAATACAGCTAAAATTTGATAAAAAAATAAACAAGTTCTAATCAAGAAAAAGGCAAGAACACAAAAAATTAATATCAATGGAAAGGGAACTATCAAAATAACCCTACAGATGCTAAAAATATGTTTAGGGAATATTACAATTGTATGCCCACCTCTGTGACAGCTTACATAACAGAGATCTGTGTGATGCTGAGAAGAAAGTGTTTGATATGCTTTTAAACCTTTATTATTATTATTATTATTGCATTAAAATTCTTAATACACATCATTATACAAAATACATGTATGAAGATGTGAATTTGTTGGGCTAGGGACGTGGCTCAAGCGGTAACGCGCTCACCTGGCATGTGCGGGGCGCTGGGTTCAATCCTCAGCACCACATAAAAATAATTAAAAAAAAAATGAAGAAATGAAGATGTTGTGTCCACTGAAAACTGAAAAATAAATATTGAAAAATTCTCTCTCTCTCTCTCTCCTCTCTCTATCCTTAAAAAAATAAACTTTTATTATTATTATTATTATTTTTGCATTACAATTCTTAATACACATCATTATACAAAATCATGTATGAAGATGTGAATTTGTCAACATATCTCATATACAGAGACATGATAAATTGTGGTATAAAGGTGTATTAAGCTTTTAAACCTTTTTAAGAGGCATCACCTGTGTCCGTGTCCTCCAAGTTAAGCCACTGGTAACACTGGAGGACCATATGGAATTTCATGGCCTCTGAATGGGAGACAAATCAAGACAGTATGTTAAGGATGCAGAGGCCAAACAGCAGTGCCAGCGGGGAGCCGGACAGTAAATAGACCAATACAGACAATAAGAGTAGTCCATTCATCCCAATTAGCAGTCAGTTCCCCAAGCTTGGCCATGCATAGTTTTCTGAGTGACAAAAGCAGGGCTGGCTGTTGTCCTTGAGGGGACTTTCCGGGTTGTTTATTTTGGATGGTTACCTTGCTCGGAGCAGTTGAATCAGGAATGAACTCCCAACTCCCAACAGTAAGAGGCTGGTTTTACCCTGATGAATCCAAGGGGCCACCCAGGCCACCTTTACTGCAGTGGAGGTGGATAAAATGACACTAAACAGACTCCTCCAAAGAAGCTCCTTTTGTTTTTACCCAAATAACATCTCCTGGCTTAAAGGGGTGTGCCTAATTTGGTTCGTTTTTTAGATCTTTTCATATACCTCTTATAATGAGAGGAGGGCTTCTATAAAGAATCTGATGAGAAGAACCCGTCTAATAGGGGTAGACCTAATTATTAACAAAGCAATTGGCAACACTTGATCCAGAGTAGGTGGGTTTCCTGATATAATTTGCTTAGTTGTAACTTCCAGGTGATCTTGAACCCCTTTGCCACGAATTGTGCCATCTTAGCCATGAACACCAGCACGTGTATGCCTGTACTTTGGTTTTAACTCTCCTGCCGTGTGTTTATAAGACCAACTCAGTTAAAACTGACCTTGCTCCTATCTACTGTTAAGAATCAGCTGAGATTTCTCAGGGTATCATTCTTGGGAATTTGTGAAAGCCTCTTAGCTTCTCTTGTGCCATCTGCTAGGACAGGTCAAGGTCTTGCTGATCATGTGTGGTTTTTCTTGGAAGTATTAAAGACATTTCCCTTTCCAATCGGCTTCCCATTCTCTAAGGTCTTATTGTCCCCAGGTTGGGAGGTCATGTGCCTAGAGTTGTAAAGCCCTAGAGAAGTCCTTTCATTCCCTGGGTTTGAGCTGACTTCAGAGAGCAAGAGCCACCAAATATTGGCTATTTTCCTTGGCCCTTTTTATCTTTAGTCTCTAAATTTGAGTTTTAAGTAGGAGTCTTAAAGTAGGAGTACTGGGTTTTAACTTTAGTGTCTATAATTTTACAGTTATTTTCCTCTTTCATTTAATTGGGTTCAATATTATACTGGAATTCAGCCTTATGTTTTGTCTAGCTATAGGTGATGAGTCATTATCTCAAATTAACTCAGGTATTATTACAGAAGTTGTACTTCTATAAAACACCGATCGACAACAGTTATAAGGTTTACAAGGAAAATACAAAATGAAATTAACAAGAGTAAAAAATATTTAGTTTACATTACAGCTATGTACCAAGAAACTTAGATTTTGTAATCTCAAACCTTTACTTACCTTTATGTTATATTCCCTTTTTAAGGTCACAGTAATCCTTTGAGCAAACAAAAATCTATCTTTTTAACTTAACTCCAAATGAAAGAAATGTTTCTTGAAGAGAGGGTGTTTTGTCTGGTAAAGTAATAGTCTTGTGCTAAAGTCCAGGATGAAAGAAGGAGAAAACCAAAGGTATAAACAAAGTTATAGAACATTTAAGTAAGTTACACAAGTTTTGTGGAGGGTAAATCTCAAAAAGTTTGTGTGACATTAAGTTGGCTATAATCAGCACAATCAGTTGAAGTTATTTAAGTGTTTTTTTAAGGTTAAATATTAATGTACTGATATAAATCAGAATTTAATTTTCTATTTGTTGAAATAACAAGGGTTTCTTAAAACACTGGTCTGCTCATATCTTTCAAGATAATTTCTGGGGCTGGGGTTGTGGCTCAGAGGAAGAGTGCTTGCCTAACATGGGTGAGGCACTGGGTTCAATCCTCAGCACCATATGAAAATAAAATAAAGGTATCTTGTCCACCTACAACTAAAAAATAAATGTTTTAAAAAAAAAGGTAATTTCTGTGTCTTTTGGGTTTTATTATTTGGGGGAACTAATCTTAAAGGGATTAATGTTTGTACAACTTTGGTTAAGTAAACAACTGTCATTTTAGATTATTACATTACATTACGGATTCTAAATTTTTATTAAAAGTTAATCTTGGGGGGCTGGGATTGTGGCTCAGCAGTAGAGCGCTCGCCTAGCATGGGCGGGACTCGGGTTCGATCCTCAGCACCACATAAAAATAAAGGCATTGTGTTGTGTCCATCTACACCTAAAAAAAATAAATATTAAAAAAAAAAGTTAAACTTGGTTAACATAAGGACATCAGTGATGCTGTTACTGGCTTTTAAAATTTTTTTAAATTTGTTCTTTTTAGTTACATATGATGGTTGAGTGTATTTCGACATATTATATATACATGGAGTACAACTTATTCTAATTAGGATCCCATTCTTGTGGATGTGCATGATGAGGAGTTTCACTGGTGGTGTATTCGTATGTGAACATAGGAAAGTCATACTCGATTGATTCCACTCTCTTTCTTATTCTCATCTCCCCTCCCCGTTCCTTGACTTCTTTGTCTATTAAATGTATGTACCAAAAAATATATTTTTATACCTGTAATTTTCCTTTATCTTTTGTAGTTTTGGACCCTTTCTTAAATTTATATTCTGAAACCATCCTCATGAATGCTATCTATGCATTTAATTTACATAATAAATTTCATCCCAGAAGACAGGTCAGACAATCTAGCATATACAAAAACTGTTTTGTTTTGTTTTGTTTTTTCCTCCCAGGTTGCCTTCAAGGTTTTGGAGCACATGATATTTTGAGCCTGACCTATCTCCCTTATCATTATTATAATGCCATCAACTTAGTGAGTGCCACACTGTCAGTTGTACCCAGATTCTCCTTTGGGGCCTTTTTCTTATACTAAGCATATTGATATTCAGCAGAGGAGGCCCAGGGAGATGATGTGGATCTGCCTGGGGCCGGGCTGAGAAACCTTGCTGGGACTACCTGCCCGGGATTGAAAGGATTTAACCCTTTCTTTTGGTGTCCTGCTCTTCTTGCATGTCAGAGACAGTGCCTTTGGCACCTTCAGCTTAGTTTCTGACTGTCCAGACTCCCTATCATGCAACTGCATAAATGCCTATACGTACAGAATCTTTTATATACTCTACCCCAGATGGACCAAGTCCAAGTCCAAGATTAAATAATAATAATCCAGAAAACTATTTTTTAAGGCCCAATTGTGTTACAGTAAAACATCTTTCTTTTAGAAAGACTTGTTTGTACCTACAGGTGGCCCATTCAGCCAACATCTTTCTTTCTAAGAGACTACTGGTAAGGTCAATGTAGTATGGCCTATGTGTTAAAGGGCCATAACAAATACAAAATAAATAAATAAATAAATAAATAGAAAAAAAAATCCACCCCAATAGGTGAAACGACTTATTTATTTATTTATTTTTTGTAGATGGACACAATACCTTTATTTTATTTATTTATTTTTGTGTGGTGCTGAGGATTCGAACCAGTGCCTCATATGTGTGAACCAAGTGCTCTACCTCTGAGCTACAATCCCAGCCCAAGAGATGGCTCTTTTCACAGGCATCTGTTAAATCTTTAGCAAAAGCCTGGCACAGGGGTGTCCACATTTCGAGAAGGAGTAGTCAGACGCCTAGAGACAGTTATTTACAATCTGAAGGGTAGGGACTGTGATTAATTAGGTTTCCTGAAGAAAGGCTGATAGAAAGGGAGGGGAGTTAACCCTTTTCCCAGGCATGGGTTTGTTAGCATATATTTTTATAATTTCATTTTATAATCAGGTCTGGTTTTGCCATCACAAGACTGCTGGTTTTACAGTGTCATTTTTTTTTTTTTTTTTTTTTTTTGGTACCAGGGAGTGAACTCAGGGGCACTCAACCACTGAGCCACATCCCAGTCCTATTTTGTATTTTATTTAGTGACAGGGTCTCACTGAGTTGCTTAGCACCTCGATTTTGCTGAGACTGGCCTTGGATTCATAAACCTGCTGCCATAGCTTCCCAAGCCACTGGGATTACAGTTGTGTACCACCATGCCTGGGTTTACAGTGTCCTTTTTGTTAACAGTAGCAGCAAGAGTCCTGATCAATGAGCATTTTGTTGGGA
This sequence comes from Marmota monax, assembly GCF_021218885.2. Classification (NCBI taxonomy): domain Eukaryota; kingdom Metazoa; phylum Chordata; class Mammalia; order Rodentia; family Sciuridae; genus Marmota; species Marmota monax. Next base: position 5,436,737 of record NW_026693726.1, on the reverse strand, counting down.
GGCTTAAGTATGTCGGGTTATTCATTTATTTACTTTGGAAAAGCATTAACTTGTTTAGGGTGTTACTCTGGTTTTGTTTAATTTAGTTTTTGAGCCACATCTTTATTTATTTATTTTGGTTACTTGGAATTTAATCCACCATTGCTCTACCACAAAGCTACATCTTCAGCCTTTTTATTTTTATTTTGAGACAGTATTTCATCAATTGCTGAGGGCCTTGCTAAATTGCTGAGGCTAGTCTTGAACTTGCAATCCTCTTATCTCAGCCTTCCGAGTTGTTGGGATTAGAAGTATGCACTACCACTACTGCTAAGTTGCTGAGATTGGACATGAATTTGTGATCCTCCTACATCAGCCTCTCAAGACCCTGAGATTATAGGTGTGCACCACCACACCTGGCTCTTATTCTGTTTTTGTTCTAAGACCTTCCCAGAAAGTCTGGACAATTGTTATGGCTTTGTTAGTAGGGTTATTTCCTATTCAAGCCTAGAAGTACCAGATTCCTGATTTCTTGCTTAAGGTTTTCGTAAAAAATGACGATAAGGTGGTAAAAGCATTTGCCTGTTGATCTATCCCAGACTATTGTCTAAAGGAGGTTTCTAAAATCTTTATTATTTTTTATTTTTATTTTTTGTAGTGCTGGGGATTGAACCCAGGGCTTCCTGCATGCTAGGCAAGTGCCGCTGAGTTATATCCCCAGCCCTTTTTACTTTATTTTTGAGACAGGGCCTCTTTCAATTGCTCTGGCTAGAATTTGTGATCCTCCTACCTCAGCCTCCTGGTTTTCTGGGATTACAGACTCCTGCTATCACGCCTGGATGATTTCTAAAATCTTTAATAAATGTGTGTGAGAGACAGAAAGGAAGTTTTTAACAGAATTTTACCACATTTTATGTTTTTATATTTGTTTCCTGTGCTGGGGATTGAACTCGGGCCTCCTGAAAGCTATGCAAGTGCTTTGCAACTAAGCTAGACTACCAGACACGTGTTGTTTTGCTTTTTAAAGTTCTGTTCTGAGAGCTCCACGCCAGCCAATCAGAATTGTCCATGTACTAACGGAGGCGGGGCCGCTAAGGGAGGAGGAAGGTGGCGGCGGGGGCGAGGTATTTTCAAAAGAAATAATTCCAGATTGATGGATGAAATTTTAAAACAACAGCAGGAACTTCTGGGCCTAGATTGTTCCAAATACTCACCGGGGTTTGCAAATAGTAATGACAAAGATGATCAAGTTTTAAATTGCCATTTGGCAGTGAGGGTGCTGTCCCCAGAAGATGGAAAAGCAGATATTGCGAGAGCTGCTCAGGACTTTTGCCAGTTAGTAGCCCAGCAGCAAAAGAGATCTACAGATTTGGATGTAGATACGTTAGACAGTTTACTTAGTTCAAATGGTTACCCTGATCCTGATTTAGTATTGAAGTTTGGTCCTGTGGACAGCACATTAGGCTTTCTTCCCTGGCAAATCAGATTGACTGAGATTGTCTCTTTGCCTTCCCACCTAAACATCAGTTATGAGGACTTTTTCTCTGCCCTTCGTCAATATGCAGCCTGTGAACAGCGTCTGGGAAAGTAGTGATCCCTGGTTGCATAATTTGATTTCAGGCTTTTGGAGAAAAGGACCCAAGTGACTCTGATGTTTACAAAGCACCTATGAAACCCTGTGCACACCTAGTTCATATTCCTCATAATTTATCAACAAACACAAAAAAGTGTCTTACTTGAGAGTGAGTGTATGGCGGTGTGTGTGTGTGTGTGTGTGTGTGTGTGTATGGAATTAAACTTATAAATGGGGGAAGTATTGGATAATGAAATATACAGACCTACAACTTTGAGCATATAGCAATGTTATAGGAGCCAAGATTTCAGATATAAAGCTTTGGGCCCCTACTACTTCCCTGTTTTTGTGGGGAGTAGAGGGAGAGAGTGACTAGAACTGTTTGGGTTGTTTGGGGAGAAGGGAATAATTTTTGTTCAGTCTTTCCTAGTGACCAAACTTTAATTTTTAAAAATAATATATTATTAAATGAAGGTATTCTCAGTTTGAGGGAGTTGCAGGGGAGTGGAGTTCTGTGTTGCTCACTTGTTAAAAGCTTGCTCCTCTTCAGAGGAGAGAGAATATCTATCTTGAGATATCCATCCACTTTCATTTCTTACTTCATTGTAGTTAAACAATGTGACTTGAGAATGTTGCTCTGGTGTCTGTGTTCTGTGTTGTGAAGAACATTTGAAAAGAACTCTTGCTACACTGAAATGCAGAATTTAAAAAATTTAAATGTTGAATTAGGCAGTCAAAAGGGAAAAAAGTTGAATAAGTTGTAATCTTAAAAGTAAACATGGAAAATTTCCTAGAAAAGTTTTGATTTCCTATTTTGTGTAATGAGTAGTATGCTGCATACTATCCAAAGTTGGTTTAAAAAATATTTCCAGTAACTATTTTTATTTAAAATGAGCATTTGAGAGAAATTATCAGGGCAGTTCTTTTCCTTAGTAGTAACCTATTCATCTTTAAAATAACACCTGGGATTTTTTTTTTCTTTTCCAGTAAATTCCAGTGGTGACTTTGCATAAAAAATTAAGTAGGATTGAGACCTGTGTGTGGGGAAGAATATTACCAAAGTCTACAAAAATAATTTAGATTAATTTTATATGTTCTCTTTTATGACAGAGAACTCATTGGTTCTGTTTTTTTAAATGAATAAATGATTTCTTGAAAGGTGTTTAATATTTTCCCCTCACTGCTGATCCTTGGACAGAAACCATACTTTATATTTGATGGACTGTTTTCAGAAAACTCTCTTACAACAAGTGTACAGTAGTTATCTAAAATTGTACTTTTAGAATGGAGTAGTGTAAGTACTAGGTCTCAGAAGTCTGAAAAACAGCAAAGAAGACTGAATTTGGAAAGCATGGTCTGGAATTGCTTGTCAGATTCTAAAGTAATGAAGAATAAATGTTTCAACTTTGGATTATAAAACCCTATTTATGATTTTAAAAATACACTTGAAATAAAAATGATTAAACTAAAAAAAAATAAAGTTCTGTTCTGTTGGATGGAACTCTGGAATGCATAGATTATTTTTCAGTTCCTTTCAGTGCACTCTTCAAGTTGGGTTAGCAACTGACAGAACTAGTAATATATGAACTAGTTGATGTAGGGAGGCTGGGGCCCCTAGTCTATCCTTAACATTTAAGATTTGTTCTTTCTCTGTTTTTATTTTTTGTAGTAGTGGGGATTGAACCCAAAGCCTCACATGTTAGGAAGTGCTTTACCCACAGAATCTAAGATTCTTTATAACATTTAAAAAATGTTAACCACTGAATATTAAAATCTTGCTGTTCCCTCCTTTTATGCCCTTTTGTTTTAAGATGCTTTAAGATGGATAATTTAGATCACATTGAAAATTTCTCAAAGTGGTCACGTTGTAAGATAAAGTGTCATTTTGTAAGGTGTATGTAAGAATTTGGATTATAACAAGAATATGTTTAAAACCAAGCTGGAGAGGGTGGTACGTGCCTGTAATCTTAGTGACTAGGGAGGTTGAGGCAGGAGGATTGCAAATTTCACAAGGCCAGCCTCAGCAATTTAGTGAGGCCCTGTTTCAAAAATTTTTAAAAAGGACTGGAAATGTAGCTCTGTGATAAAGTGCCCCTGGATTCAATTTCAATCCTGAGTACAAAAAAAAAAAAAAAAAAAAAAAAAAGGAAAAGAATACAACAAATTATTCCTACATGCAATAGTGTTATCTTCAAAGAGCAGACCTGTCTCTGCCACTCTGTACAGCTACTACAGCTACTAGAGTCAGCTTTGTTTAAAAGTCCATATCAGTCTGTTACTAGACAGAAGAGAAATGGTACAGTTGTTTGAACAGGGAACACTTAATACAAAGAATCAGTATTGCTGGGTGTAGTGGAGCATACTTCTGATCCCAGCTACTTGGGAGGCTGAAGCCAGGAGATTTCAAGTTCAAGGCCAGCTTGAACTAGTGAGACCCTGTCTCAAAATAAAAAATAAAATAAAAAGGGCTGGGAATGTAGCTCCGTGGTAGAGCACACCCCTGGATTCAATTCCAGCATCACACACACACAGACACACAAAAATTATCTGTACGAGGGGGTTGGTATGATCAGGGATTAGCTACTAAGAAGTAAAGAGAACTCTAAAGGACACGGCAAAAGTAGATATAACATAACATCGCAAATATAATGTCCTATAATACTCTATTAGCCATTCCACACTCCCTGGGCTGAGATCCAGAACTTGCTGGAGAAGGCTCAGTTGTGGCTCCGGAATGCTGGACAAGTGAACTTGCCAGAAATCTTCACTTTCAAATGCTGGGGAAAGCTGTTCTCAGGGAGATGGCTCCCTGCAGGCACCTGCTACAAGACCACCTGAGAAGGGGTTGGGGGAAGTGGGTGATAGCCTAAAGGTGAAGGGTGTCCCTTTGGAAAAGGCAAGTAGGTAGTTCAGAACAGGAAAGAAACAATAACCAGCTTTTGGAACAAAAGTAAGAGATCAGACATTGAACAGTGAACTTTCTCAGTGAGGCGTCTGTGCACTCTTGGGTGGAGGCAAACACGGTGGTCAAGTCTCCCTCTTCTGGCAGGTTTGCTCAGACACTTAGCTTAGTGTTTGGGGCCCCCCAGCGGGGGAAGCATCTGGCTGGTTTACCTTCATTCTAGAACAGTCACAAAGGTTAGGAAGTTGAACATGCCGAGCAGCAGCAATAGATCGGCCTTGATAAGCAAAACCTCCTGCTCTTGGGCCCAGGCATAGGCTCTCTCTCTCTGCCACCATGGCCATTCCTTTCATGGCCCCAGCCAGTTCTGGAGAGGCTGCTGATGAAACCCGGCTCCTGTCAACTGACTGAGTCGTTTTGTCTACTTGGTGCACGGTGCCTCTCAGCGTTGGATGTTTGCTGGCAGGAATTAACACTTCAATCCAAAGTTCTCAAACCATGTTCTTGTTCTCCATATGCACATCCATGTGTCTTTCTCAATCTTACAATCTCTTCCAAGTCTCTGACCAGATGGTCAGACTGTTGGCCACTGACTGAGCAGATCCTTCATCAACTGAACAGATCCTTCTGTAAGCCAAGCTTGGGCTTTCTCTTCTTTCAGCCAGTCACATGGGACCCTCTCTTTAAGGCCATTTATGTAACCAGGGGAGGATCATTGGTGCATCTGTGGCAGGTGAGAGGGTCACATGGGCTACCTGCTCCTAGAGCTTACTTGTATCCGCTGGCCCTATAGGACTCAATCCTGATGTACCATTTACAATTGCTACTGGGCATGTGTGACTTTACGACCATGTTGAGTCCAAAAGAACTCAGCTTATAAGCAGTCAGTTATGGACACATGGGAAACTGGTGTTTACTGGTCAATGGTGCTATCTCTACCAGGGCCCAGTAACTTGCTAGGAGTTGTTTCTCAAAGAGCATAATACACAGTGTGCCTTCTGTATCCATGATTGCATCCACAGATTTAATCGATCATTGATTGAAAATATTGGGAAAAAAAAGTTGCTAGTACTGAACATGTATAGAATTTTTCCTTGTCATTATGCCCTACACAATATAGCATAAGAACTGTTTACACAGCATTTACATCATATTCTTTATTTTAAATGATGCAGAGATGATTTATAGTATATGGAGTCAAGGTAGGTGGTGTGCACTTGTAATCCCAGTGATTCAGGCTGAGGCAAGAGGATTGCAAGTTTGAGGCCAGCCTCGGCAACGTAGCAAGACTCTGTCTCAAAATAAATAAGAACTGGGGACGTAGCTCAGTGGCAAAGCACTGCTGGGTTCAATCCCCAGTGTAAATAAATAAATTGGGAATGTGTGCATAGATTACATGCGAATACTATGCTTTTTTATGTAAGAGACTCGAACATGCATGGATTTTGGTGACCACAAGGGCATGTTGGAATCAGCCGTCCACAGATACTGAGACAAGTGTAATTCTCCCTGTGGATGTCATAGTTTTGTTCCAGAATCTCAAGAGCCTGTGCTTGCATCTTTTCTAACCACCTGCCCTTTCAGCATGATAGGGTCTGAAAATCTGATGATCCTAGCAGTAGGGCTGTTTGCACTGTGACCTGGACCAGAAAGCTTTCCTGCTCCAAGCTCCCCATAGAGCTAGGTGAATTCTGTGTCACCAGACAGAGGAGCTGAAATAGTTCTCCTCTATATGGAAGGCCTTGAACTTAGACCTCTGAGTGGACAGTGTTGCCTCCAGAACCCATGCAGCCCTACTAGGTGCCATCCTGCTTTCATGTTTGTGGTAGGAGATACAAGATGCAGTGATTTTTCTTCTTATTTTTTTAAAATTAAAGCTAAATTTTATTTATTTATTTGGTACTAGGGATTGAACTCAGGGGTGCTCTACCACCCTGTGGCAGGTGGTTAGAAGAGGTGCAGAGTGGAGTGAGTTCTGGTGGGAGAATCCAAGCACAGCCCCAGTCATTTTCACTTTTTATTTTGAGACAGGGTTTTCACTAAGTTCCTGAGGCTGGCCTCAAACTTGTGATCCTCCTGCCTGAGACTCCCAAGTCAATGGAATTATAGGCATGCACCATACCACCTGCCCCTTGCTTTGTCTTGAAGACCTGATGTGATCTGGTTCCTGCTGGGTCCTTGCCTCCTGCTGCTGCTTCCTCAGGCATCATCTTCAGGACACACTGAGCTTCAGACACTGCAACTAGTTGCTGCTTCAGACTCTTTGGATTTCTGTTTATTCCACCTGGAGCATTTCTACCCCTGTTCCTGACCAAATGATTAAAGGGTTAATTTATGAGAAGACGTAACTGTCATGTATGTCCATGTGCTTGATAATGTTTCAAAACACAAAAGCAAAGATAATATAATTAAAGGGAGAAAGAGGCCTTAATAATCTCTCAGCAACTGATAGAAAGCCAGATAAAAATTAGCATGCAATAAATGAAGATATAGTATGCAAAACTAATCCGGCTTCAATGAGCCTATATGTAGGTTAAAGAAAACAAGAGAGGGAAGATTACCAGAGGGTAAAGTGGGCATGTTAATAAAAGGGTCAGTTTGGTTTGTCTTTTTTTTTTTTGGTACTGGGGATTGAACTCAGGGGCACTTGACCACTGAGCCATATCCCCAGCCCTATTTTGTATTTTATTTAGAGACAGGGTCTCACTAAGTTGCTTTAGTGCCTCATTTTTGCTGATGCTGTCTTTGAACTCAGAATCCTCGTCTCAGCCTTGCTAGCTGCAGAATCCTCTTGTCTCAGCCTCGCTAGCTGCTGAGATTACAGGCATGCACCACTGTGCTTGGCTGGTCAGTTTGTCTTGAAGAGATGTGTATGCTCCTTATAATACAGCCCCTTCCTCCCTCCCTCCCTCCCTCCCTCCCTCCCTCCCTCCCTCCCTTCCTTCCTTCCCTCCCTCCCTCCCTCTTCTTCTCCTTCTCCTTCCCTTAAAATGTGTTTGTTTATAAGATCTGTGATTTCAACCTCAGTAATATAAAACTTAACATTTAACATTGTAATATTAAAAAATAATGCACGGATAATCCTAATTTCAAAGCTAGCAAAGAATTACAATTAATGTGTAACTATTTTTATAAAATAAAGCACAATATTACTAAGGTCTTGAGATTATGACCCATCAGTCTAAGATGCAGAGCACAAAACACTGTATTTAAATTTTCCTTTGAACGTCCCAACTCTTATTTCTGTGTTACAAAACAAACTTTCACTCAGTTGTTTTTAAAATATCTAAATGGGAAAAGTATACCAAAAATCATCAACAAAGACTGATTTTGATGACTCTTGGTTTCTAACCCATTTAGATAAGCATGTCGCTTAGAAATGCTTGCTTGTACAAATTAATCTTAATGTTATTATGCTCTTCAACATAAACATCAGCAAACATATGGAGTTTGAAATAATACAGGAAAAATTCTTGATAACAAAGCTTCTGATGGATACAAGAAGCAAGCTTGATAGAAATGACAACGAAAACCCTAAACTATAATTAAAGATTTTTTTAAAAAATTATATTTGGACAGTTTTGAGTATCAAACCCAGAACCTTGCACAGAGCTGTATTATAAGGAGCTTAAGTTGTGTTATCAGTAGCCCTTGAATAACTGGAGATTTAAATTCATGCACCATATTAAATTCATAATATAAGCAGATAAAGGTATGAGATGCTCCTAAAAGTGGTAAACAGGAAAATTTATTGCCTTGAGATCCATATATTAGAAAATAATAAAGTTTAAAAATTGATGAAATATTTATGTTTTCAAAAAGTTAAAAGAACAAACACCCATTCATCCATAAATGTACCAGAATATGCCCCGAGTGAATACAAGCTTGGAAAAGCGGGCAGGGGGGAGATTCAAATATGCAGAATGTAGAGTAATCCACAGGGCAGAGAAGACATCTGGAACAATTAAATTATAGGCCACACAACTCAACATCTATGGCCTCGGTGATGAATTCTGCCCCAAATTCAAAGAAGTAACACCAATCTATCCATATTTACACATTTATCCTGGATGCCAAAGTATTTGTATTCCCATCTGAACATGGTGGTATTCATGGCTACTAGACTCTAAGTTTTGCCAAATACATGGATGAAAAATGGCATAACCTTGTTTTTGTTTGCTACTTGATGACTAATTATGTTATTGATGTTCATTAGCCATTTTAACTTTATCCATTCATATTTTGCTCAAACTTTTCAACCTTATTTTGCTTTAATAAATTTTTATATTCTTATTTTGTTAACTTTATGTTTGCAGTCTTTGTTTTTTGGCAGGGAGGAGGTACTAGGGGATCGAACCCAGGGATGCTTAAGCACTAAGCCACAACCCTAGTCCTTTTATTTATTTATTTATTTAGGGTCGGGGTATTGATAAATTGCTTAGGGCCTCAACTGGTTGCTGAGGCCGGCTTTGAACTTATGATCTTCCTGCTGACCTCCTGGGTTTCTGGGATTATAGGTGTGTGCCACCTATTCCAACTTTCAATTTAGTAGAATATTAGATATTAAATATTCAATTTAGTAGAATATTATTTATTCTCTTAATAACTACTGTTTTTTCTTAACAAATGCTTTCATTTTTTCAACAAAGTAAATATATTCTAATAATTTTTATTGCAGTATCTTTAGCCCTCTGATCCATTTGCAACTCAGTGAAACCCTGTCTCTTAAATAAAACACAAAAAAGGGCTGAGCATGTGGCTCAGTGGTTGAGTGCCCCTGAGTTCAATCCCCAGTACCTCCCCCAAAAAACCAACAAGAAACCCCACAGAAGTTCCACATCTTTTTTTATTTAAATGTTCTCACCTATTGTTGCACATTTATCTTCCAAGTTCATATTATTTTTTGGATATTGATTGAAATTTTAATGAATTTGAGGGAGGAATGGAGAGTTTTATAATAATGGGTCTTTCTGGTTCCTGGAATGTCTCCATTTTTTCAGGTCTTTTTAGCAAAATTTCAGAGTTGTCTCCATAAAGGTCTTTTACACTTCATGTTGGGTGTATAATTTTACTTGATAAGCGCTGCAATATCGTTATTGTGAATGGAGATACCTAAAAAGACATTTATGAACTGGTTATGGGGAAAAGTTGATCAATAAGTACTGTGACAGGAACAAATCCTGGTGTGTGTTGTATTGTTGCACAATACAGTTTGCAATAATGGACTGTATATTTCAGAAGGCTGGAAGAAGTGACTTTGAATGTTTTCACCATAAACAGATGTTCAATGTTTGAGCAAATTGATCAAACATTATACCATGTATACGTGTACCAAACATGGCATCCCATGTTTAATGTTTACATAAAAACAAGTTCAAAAGATTGGTTATTAGCGTGGACTCAATGTTGATTTTGCATATCACAGCCATCTTACAGAGCCTTTTTATTCATTCCAAGAGCTGGTCAATTGATTCATTTAAGTTTTCCCTATAGATGGTCAAATTGGCTGAAAGTGTTTTTTTCTCTTCCATCCCTAAAATTCATACTTAATTTTTTAGCATTGGCTGTGAGCCTTTTGTTAACTTTACTACTTTTAGTGGATTTGGACTGTACCAGATGATAAATAACCTTAAGTAGAATTATGATATTCACTCTTCCTAGAAATCTTCCTATGAATGAAATCTCTTCTATGAAGATTTATCAAATAGCATCTATTAAGTTAGGAGTTTTTTCTTCTCTTCATCAGCTAAGACCACTAATAGCATAGTTTTCTCATCTCTATTCCTATTTTTGGTACAAAACATAATCCCAGGGTCTGGGGCGTGAGTAGTTCAGTGATAGAGTACTTGCTGAGTATGTTCAAGGCCCTGGGTCTGATCCCAAGCACCACAAAATAAAACAAACAAAAAGCTCTAGGATATACTCCCAGCTGAATAGACCTCTGTGCCTTGTACTTGTAGAATTTATCCCAGGACTCGGTCCTTTTCAAGCTAGCATCTGTAATGGGCTGAACAAACCTGTATTTCAGAGAGAGAGAAAGAAAGGAAGAAAACAGATGTATTTACTAATATTGCATATAGTTTATGATATAGGATTTAGATATTTTATATTTGCATTATTTCCCAATTATGAACAAACCCAGTAAACCATTATGAATATTCTCACATGTGAGATTTTTATATATAAAATCTTAATAAACTAGTTCAAAGTCCACAGTATTCTCATGAACCTTTTTGGAGATTTGGGAATGGGAAGTGGAACAGAATGGTGAAAAGACTACTAACATCATTTCGGACTCTGTGGAATAGACTTGTCCTATATAAGTTGTATTTAATCTTAAACAGGACACATTCCTTATCTTCAAACTGAAAATCTAACCAGATGTGGTGGTACATGCTAGTAACCCCAGAAACTCAGTCAACCTCATCAATTTAGTAAGATCCTAAGCAACTCAGTGAGACCCTGTCTCAAAATAAAAAATAAAAAAGGGCTTGAGATGTGGCTAAGTGGTTAAGTGCCCCTGGGTTCAACCTCCAATATTAAAAAAAAGAATGGGTTACTGGGGGGCTGGGGATAGCTCAGTGGTAGAGTGTTTGCCTAGCATGTGCAAAGCCCTGGGTTCATTTGCCAGCAAAAGAAAGAAAGAAGGAAAGAAAGAAGAAAGGAAGAAAAGAAAAGGGTTATTGTTAGAATGAAATGTTAAACTGATGTGAATGTGTCAACTTCTGTATCAATATGAGAAATTACTAAATGACAGTTAAGGTATTTTTAATTTAATTATAAAAGAAAATACAATATGAACACATTAAAATCTCTAAAGCCATGTAAAACCCGAAGGCATTAAAATTTATTAAATGATGCAATAACAACAGAATTCTTTATTTACAATAGCATTATTTAACATCAAATAAGCAAATAGCATCAGCAAAGCAATATTAACTTGCATAAATGTATTTAAAATTTCTCTGAATATATCTACCTTTGCATAAACTGCTCACACTAGAAATACAAACATCAATGCAGGTGAACAAAGTGATGTTCAGAGTCAACTCTGTTTTGAAAATAAATCACAACCTGAAACACTGTAAGCTTTCTCCTGAAGAACCATAGTTAATATATTGCTTAATTTTACCCTTGTATAATCTTTTCATATACACACATCTCAGATGCAACTTTATGAGGAACTGTACAAATAAAACCCACAATGACAAAGGAAAAAAAAAAAAAACGACAGTTAAATGTTTGAAGAAATGTATCATCATCACTATTCAATAACATAAAGATTAAGTGATGATGCACTTATTCAAAAATTGTACACAATTCACTATACAAATATAATACATTGGACAGCTATGTAGGAATATACAAGACTTAAAAACAGATCTAAGGCATTATGCTAGATTTTAGCATTTTGAGGTTCTTGCACATAGCTTTTACCTGTAGTAAGAAACTTAAAAGATTTTGTTTTAGTCTATAAAGAAACACCAGGGAGAAAATTCTAATTAAAATCGAAGCCACTACAGTAATTTTCTTTTGTGCAGAGAATGCTTTGCTCTTAGGCAGCATACTACCATACAAACACTAGAAAATTTTAAATTCACACCAACAATTAATGGCTTAAGTTGCATTTCAAAATTGATTGTGTATCTTTGGGTTCTGCAAGTGGATCTGTGCCACCCAGTTCATGTGTTAAGCCCATATGAACTCCATTTTTAAACACAGATTAAAAATTGCATTATATAAACTGCAAAAACATTGCTTTCAATTATTACAGGCCATAAGAGATACACGTGGTGGGAGGGGCATTTTAATCTTTGAGTCAAATGAATTCATTGTAGTAAAACAACTCACTTCACTTTTTAAACTTACCACATTACATGAACACTTAAATGGGTTTTACAACCAAGTTAATGTATGTATACTTTTCACATTATGTTTTTCACATTTAGTAATATAAGTAAAACACTGATTATTTGTTCTCTTAAACAAAAACCAAGTACTCAGTCTAACAAATTTATTGTGTACAGCATGAGAAATACTGATAATGAAGGGAACTGATTTGGCTTTTGCTTCTATAGTGATCAATATGATCAGAGGATTCCTTCACTTATTTCTTCTCCTAATTAGATGTAAAACAAAATCCATTACCTGATCTGAACCTTAAGAGAATTTATAATCTCTTTTCCTTCAAGACAGTAATGATCATGAGTTATTCTGAACTACCAGTACCACAGATCTGCAGATTTGTCCAACTTGGATTGATGTTAAAACACAGTGGGCAGATGGATAAAAAATGAAAGATACGGAGGTATTTTTGGATGGTAAAGTGAAAAAGGACTTAAAATAAATCCGGGTTAAACTCCATTTTCTCTTTTGTGCTGTGTGAAGTTAAAGTCAGATTCTAACTCTCATAGTTCTAAAAATTAACTCAAAACTGATCACACTAAACTGTGCACCATGTGAGCCTCATCACATGGATGAGGTCCTGGAGTTCTGGGCCCACATCTGCTTGCTTTTACCATCACAGCTGGGCAACCCAATGGTTTGGTGGAGAAAAGTAGAGCCTTTTGAGGGGACATATGAACTGGTGGCCACCGAGAAATGCTGTTCCTTGGCCACCTCCCTGTATTGAGATCCCTCTCAAAGTGGAAAAAGGTATTGAAATGCAAATTTCCAGAAGTTTCTTTAGTATGGAGCAACACTTTTAGACTGTCTACTTACCACTTATCTTTGGGTTATATCTCTTTCTATATTTCTGTAATCCGTGCATATAGAGAGAGATATAAATATAAATAGGGGTAGTTTGTACATATTTCACCCTGCCACAAATAAACAATTAATCAAATTTCAAGGAAAAACTTCTCTGTTCCTAAAAAGCCTGGCTAATGAGATATTATAAAATGCTTTGCTTTTTAGACATCAAAAAGATATCATTCTGAAATTTAGGTAAGAAAGTATGTGTATTAGGGGTTGGGGAGAAATAGCTCAAAAAGGTCATCAGTTTCTTGGTATTGCAGTTATCTGAAACTGACACCAATTAATAAAATATTATTCCCCTACCAGAGTGGGCAGAAAAACAACCATAAAAGTGGCCTGCTTAGTAACATGTAGTCTTTCTAAGGTTCGTTAAGAAAGAATATAAACATATAAAAATCAAGAATTGGTTCCTACAGCGGCTGCATATCATACAGATTAGATAAATGATTTATGAGCAGAATCACAAGGTTTAGAAAATAAAAAGTCTTAAGTCTACAAATTAGGTCTAATCAAGGCATTGATATCCTTTACAAAACACCTTTAGGAGACATTGCTACGAAGATATCTTATTTAATACTGAAGTACCTCATTTTTTGAGTCAATTCCACAATATGTATACCTCACAAAAATTATACAATTAAAACACTTAAGTTCTCAACTTAAATTATTGCTCGTTTACATATAAATTGGATTTTATGTACCTTACAAAACTTCGGCTTAGTCAGCACTGCTAAAAAACAAAATAAAAAACACATGGCAGAGGTTAAATCTGTCGTGATATCTGCTGTCAATTTCAATACACTAGTTATAGTGTTTTCTCCTGTTTTGGAGGCCAGAGTTGCTGGGGAACAGAATAAACATGCTTCCAAAGCAGGTGTCCTTAGCTTGACTGGTGTCAAGTCTTAACTTTGCTCCTCTCCTTGTCAGTAAATGCATTTTTCTGAAATTCAATAGTTAGCAATTGGTAAGTGGCTGGCAAAACATTTCAGGAAATAAAGGGCTTACCTGGTTTCTGTAGCTTATATTATTTTTTAAAAAATGAATGAAAGTAGGGGGAACAGGGGGAGGCAAGAGTCAGAACCAGAAGGGGAAGGGGAGATGCTAATTCAAGATGATCAATCTAAAGGAAACTTAATTTAGAAATGAAAAATATTTCTTCTCGAGAGAAAAAAATGGAAGAGATACTTGTTAATATTAACAGCCTTCTCACAGGCTTCTTTTCGTCTGTTCAATAACTGGAATCCCTTTCCAACATGGTCTTTAGCGCTTTCTGCAAAGATACAACTATGACTTTATAGGTCTTCACTTATTGGGTGTGTCTGCACATACAGCACTGTCCACGGGGTCTGCTTCTGTCCCAAACGCAGGCTTTAGCTTAAAAACAGTTTGTTTTTAGAATTCTTTTCTTTCCCCCAGATGAAATCTTAATTTTTTTGTACTAGACTGATTAGCCAGGGAAAACAAAGCAAGAAACCAGTGTCTGGAACTGAACAGGAACAGAACAAGAGCATGGTTCTCCTTAAATACATACATTTAAATACATTCATCTGAAACAGTTATGAAATTTGCCTGTCAACATTTACTTTGCAGGAGAGATCTAAGTTGCACTAAGGTGAATGCAGTGAACAGACTGAGTGACTGTCTGGACTCGCGCTTCAGACTGAGACGAGAGGAGGCAGCTCCTCCTACAGCAGCCGAGTGTTGCTGGGAAAACTCGTTGCTGGGAGCCTGGGCCCAGGCCGTCAGCTCATCGTGCTCTGGGAGAACTGGCGGGCAGGTCAGTTGGGTCAAAACAAAGAGACACAGCTCTCCAGACTGGTAAGTATTTTGAGCAAATGAGCCCGGTCAGCTGAAGAAAGAAGCAACCAGCTACCTTCAAGGTCAGCAGTACTTCTGCAGGAAAACAAGCAAAATCATAAAACATCTTGAGTTTTTGATGAAACACGACAAAAACATCAAAATACTGACTATTCTAAAGGATGCAAATCACAAGGCCACATTTGGGAGAGTACAGGGATTCAAATCTGGACAAGTTTCCCACTGAACAAAACCCTTTCCTTCTTCTGGGGGGAGGGGGTAACAGGGATTGGACCCAGGAAAGTTCAATCAGTGAGCCAAATCCCCAGGTCTTTTAAACATGTTTTCATTTGAGACAGGGTCTCACTGAGTTGCTTAGGGTCTCACTAAGTTACTGAGTCTGGCTTTGAATTTGCGATCCTTTTGCCTCAGCCTCTCAAGTCTACACCACCGTGCCTGGCTGAATGCAATGTCTCCTGAAGGATGAGGCTTAGGCCAGCAGACCCACTGTGTGGTTTCTTGCAGGAGACAGATGACAAAAGCATCATTAGTCAGTCTCTCCTGAATGACCTCTGTCCGACTACGAATGGTGTATTAGTCCTATTTCATTTCTTTCACCTTCTCAACAAATATGACTGATACAACCCAGTTGCTGAATCTTGCTTTTGAGTAGCATCCAATCCAGAAGGGGCTGCTACTTCCTAATCCTTCCTCTGATTCCTCCAGTACAAACCCACTTCCTATGAACTATTTCTCTTGATTCTCTCCTATAAGATACTTCCCAGGTCTAGTGGGTGTGCTTTCCCTGGCTTCAGCAAGCTAAAAACCTGGGTTTTGGTCCTAGGGGTGTTCCTGCTAGTTTGGTTGCTATATACTGATGATTTGGATGACGGGCTATCAAGGCTGCTGTGAGCAGGAGTTAGCTGTAGGTATTTCCTCGGTTGCTGTGATTATATCTGTCAGTGATTTTCTTTGGCTATTACCCATCTTCCTCCCAGAAGTTTCTATCTATTTGGCAAATACTGAGTACATACTACAGTGATGTGCCCAATGATGGGACAAGACAGTTCTAGTCACTGCAATCACAAAAATTACTGAATAGGCAAGGCAAATCATCAAATACAAAAGTGATCTGAGTTCTCTGAGGGGAAACAGTAGAGTAGATGCTGTGGAACATGTAGCTACTGCTTCTGGGATTCAGACAGTTAGCACAGTTAGCAGAGAAGAGCCACAGAGATTATCTAGGTTTAGTCAGGTGCGATGGTGCATGCTTATAATCCCAACAACTCAGTAGGGCAAGGCAGGGGGATCACAAGTTCAAGACCAGCCTGGGTAACTTAGTGAGACCCTTTCTCAAAATAAAAAGGGCTGAAGATATTAACTCGGTGGGAAAGTGACTCTGGGTTCAATTCAGTCCTTAGTAACATACGAGAGAGAGAGAGAGAGAGAGAGAGAGAGAGAGAGAGAGAGAGAGAGAGAGAGAGAGAGAGAGAGAGATTGATTTTATATATAACCAGTTGACAGATCATAAATTCTAGAGGTCAAGGTAGAATTACATTAGTCCCTGACCAGGCACACACTTCTCTTCAGAGCCTAGAAGAACATTTGTAATTATGGTTCTTCTTAGAGAAAAATAGTTAATGTACTTTTATAAGATTAAGCTGAGGATATACATTCCTAGCTTGTATCACTAATATGATTTCATATGAATATACTACATGGTACTGATGAAAATGTTAGAAATCCTTTCAATATTCGAGTAGGTCCAGAAAAAAAAAATCTACTAAGATATTTTTATATCCTATTACATTTATAGGGTTTTAATCATTAAGGCAGTATTTTTTCCATGACTAGCATCAATGGGCAGCTACTGGCCAGAATCAGTTTGGTGAATGACAGCAGCAAGCATGGTATGGATCTCTGGAGTCACACTACCTGGTGTGGCATTCTGGCTGCAATGTTGCGGGGGCAGAAAGGGGTCATTAAATCTTCCACATACTTTTTTAGGGGGCACTGAAGATTGAACCCAGGATTTCATGCATATTAGGCAAGTGTTCTGCCACTGAGCTATATGCCCAGCCCTTTTAAAATTGTATTTATTTATATATTTTTTGGGGTTGAAGGGATTGAATTCAGGGGCACTTAATCATTGAGCCACATCCCCAGCCATCAGAGACAGTGTCTCATTGAGTTGCTTAGCGCCTTGCCATTGCTGAGGCTGGCTTTGAACTTGTGATCCTCCTGTCTCAGCCTCCCAAGACACTGGCATTAAGGGTGTGAGACTTTGCGATCAGCTTAAATTTTACTTTGAGACAGGGTCTCACTAAGTGGTTGAGTCTGGCTTTGAACTTGCAATCCTCCTGCCTTCAGACTCTCAAGTCACTAGGATTACAGGTGCAAGCTACCATACTCTGCAAAATTAGGGTTCTTGATTCGTTAATATAAGATCAATTACAATGAGTTTAAGGAAACAACTATTCACAAAAAAGCACTGTATGCTAAATGAAATGAGATAATTTATAACCACCTTTAATGTACTGGTTGATAATAAATCTATGCTAATTTTGGTCTACAAAAGATTCATGTCACTTCACTACCATAGTCTTATGCTGTTTCTTACCCGTGATGCATCTCCCTCCTGCTTAATCATATCCATTCCAGGCAGCTGGTTTTGGAAAAGGTTGCCTCCCCTAAGAGCAGGATCATTAACCTGAGGGCAACAAGACATGATAATGGGACATCCAAAAGAGCACTGGAGAACAACCATCCCCTTATGCTTCCTATTCTTTTCTTAGGAGTATATGGAAAAGCATGATACAAATGGCTTCAAGTCTGGGGATGTAGCTTGGTGGTAAAGCACCTGCCTAACTTGCACATCATTACTGGGCTCCATCCCTACTGGGGATAAAAAAAAGGACTTCATCGCTATACCTATTCTCTCATGTATACATTTTGAGGAGAGTATAGAGAAGCATAAAAATAAGTACTTGCAATACACTTGCTGCTTTTGAAATTAAATTTGATCTGCACTCTGTACAGAAATAAAACAGAGATAATACTGGAAACATTTTCATGCCATTCACTCTTTTGTCTGGTTCATATTAGACCAATGACTCATATTTGAGACTGTGAAAGTCATCTGAGATGCAATTTCCTGACATCTTTGTCACTTAGGCAAGTTAGTAATTAGCAAGAGCAAGTGTGAATACCCAAAACGGCACTGGATTCTGTAAATTACCCTAACAAAGCCAACAATCTGTTAGCAGTTGTGTGTGTGTGTGTGTGTGTGTGTGTGTATTTCTTTTTGGGGGACAGGTGGACACCAGTGATTGAACCCAGGGGCACTCTACCACTGAGCCACATGCCCAGCCCTTTTTCTTTTTAATTTTGAGATAAGGTCTCACTAAGTTGCTCAAGGCTTTGCTAAATTGCTAAAGCTGGCCTCAAACCTGCCTCAGCCTCTGGAGCTGCTGGGATTATAGGTGTACATCACCATGCTCAGCAGCATCTGTATACACACACAAAAATGATTTTATCAGAAGACACTGCAGTTGTGTTTCTTGGCCTGCAAATTAACCCTGATATTCAAAAAGTTTAAATTTTTTTTTTATTTTTAACAGATTTTTAAATTATAGCATTATAGTTATAAACAGCGCTGCATTTATTTTGACTAAATCATACATGGTTGAGTTTAACTTATTCCCTTTCAATCGTCATTACTTTCTTTTCCCTTCCACCCTCCCTCCCAATATTCCCCTTCTTCTACTCTACTGATCTTCCTTTCACTCACTTATTTATTTTTGATTGGTGCTTTCTACATATACATAAAGGTGGAATTTGCAGTGCTATCTTTATATATTCACATAACACACACAGTTTTGTTAAATTCATTCCAGAATTCTTCTCCTTTCCTGTCCCTCCTCTCTTTGAATCTCTTTCTACTCTACTAATCTTCCTTATATCTTTATGATATCCAGTCTCCCCACTTTCCCCCAAAAGGTTTTAAATCCATGCAAAAGTTATAAATAACATACAGCTTTCTTAAATTACAAAGGGCTTTCAATTTCCTTATGCACCACCTTACATATTTATTAATCATTATTTTATAGACTAAAACACTTGAGGAGTTGTCACATTTTTGGAAAATTTCACAAAATTGTGGTTTACTAACATCAGAATTCAATAGACCTAATCAGTCAGGCATGGTATTACATGCCTATAATCCCAGTTATTCAGAAGCTGAGATAGTTTGAGGCTAGCCTGGGCAACTGAGTGAGACCCTGTCTTAAGATAAAAAATAAAAAGGGCTGAGGATGCAGCTCCATGTGGAAGGCCAATCTGCAGCATCACATTAAGAAAAAACAGCAATAAAAAACAAGATTGAAATTCATGGGGCGGATAATGACTCATTACTTATGTTCTTTAAAGTACCCATGCCTCAATTTTTCCATATATGAAATAAAATTCAGGGTCCTTGCCACAATTTTACTTTGAATGAACCACTGAGGATCAGTAGCAGAATGAACAACATTTTGGGCCATTTAAAAACAAGATATTCTGAGGCTGGTGTTGTGGCTCAGTGGTTGAGCGCTTGCCTCACATGCATGAGGCACCAGGTTCGATCCTCAGTGCCACATAAAAATAAATAAAAAGTATTGGGTCCATCTACAACTAAAAAAAAAAAAAATATATATATATATATATATACACACACACATATGTATTAAAATATATATTAAAAAACTAAGATATTTTGTAAATGCCATGATAAAAATGCCATGGTAAAATTATTATTTTTGAGTTCTGGGTTGGCAGTTTACCATACCAAATGCTTTGAGTCTCTTTGCCACCTGGTGTATTCTTTGGGATAGAAATACTTAATACCAAATGAAATTATTAAAATAAACTAACTCCCTTCCAAAAATCATGGCACCCACGTTCCAATGATGAAAAGGAACACTTCTTGGATTATCTGTGTTAGCCTCCCTGCATGAATGAAGTACTATTTTAAGCTAACTGGGTGTCAGGTAGTTTGTCCCTTGCTTTTCATTTGGTGTTTACATTAAGAAAAAAGTCAGTTCTTAAACTACAAACCCAAAATAAAGCAATGTAAAATGCAGACTCAACATTCTATTTTTAGAGATTCATTTTAGATATCGCTAAATTCCTCAAATGAAAAACAAATGTAAATGATGTGAAGGTAACAAATATTTTTTAAAAAATTCTTCAGCAGTCAGGAATCCTTTCAAGTTTATTTTGTTCTTAATATTTTTGTTAATCTCACTAACAGGTGAAAACAGGGTGAAAAAACAGTCTTCAAAATAAATGTGGGAATTGAAGGAAGATGTTAAGGACGTGGAAAGACACAGTTAATGCAAAATTAGACAAAAGCTATCATCAGAGGACACCAGGCTGCTTGGTGTTTCATGTTTACCTGCTCGGGACCCATGGAGGACAGCCCCGACGTAGGCACGGAGGTCACTGAGGTCATGCTGATCTGTCCTGTCATCTGGTTCATGTTGTTTATGCCACCCGTGTTGGTTGCCATGGATACGTTGATGTTCATATTGTTATTGTACATGCTGGTGTTTGCTTGCTGTCCGAAGTGTGGTGGGGACTGTTGTGAAAACATGCTAGAACACAGGGGGAAAGATGCAATAAAATGTTAGAGCCCAATGGCAGACAGAAGCAGGCAGTTTTGAGAACTTGTTGCTAGGGCTTTTACTTTAGAGTGAATAACTAAACTGCATGAGCCCAGGGAGGACAGCCATCAGGTGATGGGGTCGATGAGGCCTAATCAGCAGGGGAAGTGCTGCAGGAACCACCCAGCAATTCTTGAAGTGTGTTCCCCACTTTCCGGCTGCATCAGAAGAGCTTTCCATTTTGCTTTTATAACATGCACTGAAAAAGGGTGGCTTTATGTTACTGCCTTTCCACAGCAGTCTCTGTGATAAATTAGTGGGGTGATACCTGCTTAGAGTTTTCGCTTTTACTTGAAAAGAAGAGGTATTTTGCTAAGCTTTTGCAAATTTTGGGTGACTTCTGCCCTGAGATGAATAAACTGGCTTACTTAGTGATTTACTTGAGCAAATAAGTTAAAAAAAATACAGAAACGAGAAAGGTAGTCTATAGAAAGTTTCCTTGGTGACCATTATCTCAAAAAGACACAGAAACTTGGCATTACCTGTTTCCGCCCATGTTCCCCTGCGCCCATCCATTCATGTCTGCCGGGGCCTGATAGGCTGGGTTGGCCTGAGACTGCTGCATCATAGGGCTCTGGGTATGTGCCATTCGGGGGGACATTAGAGGACTCTGGGGAGTTGTAGCCCCAGTAAAGCCTGGATCAGGTTGCTGACTTATTCCTTAAAAAACAAAACAAAAATTCAAAAGCAACCATTAGTTTTATGATAAAGCCTGGGGGAAAAAAGAACATTCCAAATTAAATATACATAGAAAATTACCTTCAAATACATGAGCATGTGCTGGTAATTACTTACATTTGAAAAAGATTTTGAGCTGAGATAAAATGCAAGACTTAAAGAAAAAAAAATCTCCACACTTTGATTCTCTATAGTAGGTGGTGTGTGGGTGTGGGTGGGTGGGCCTAGAAGCCATACTAACAACCAAGTTCCGGGTGAGATAAAATATTACTCTTGCCTCAAATCCTCTCCAAATCAACAATGGGTTAATTATATATATATCCATCTTTAACCTGAATGTCAAAGTCTTTAATATTTAAAAAAACTTAGTGGATTTAACAGTACTTTAATCCACTACATCAGGATTGTTTAGGTTTACACTGGATTAAAGTTCAGCTATAAGAAAAGTTAACACATGAATAATTTTTTATTAACAAGTCATTCCATGATGAGATGGATGCTTTTGAAAAATAATTATTCATGTTTAGCTTACTTTGTCCTTCAAAAGGACTCTGATACTTCAGTGCTATCCAAGATTAATGATAAAAGAAAATATTCAACATGTGATACTTGCTTAGTTTTGAGGCAAATGGAGTTTACCCTTAAAGAAAAGAAAGAATTTTTATGCAGACTTCTAAATTATCAAAAAGAAAATTGAGGGGCTGGGGATATAGCTCAGTTAGTAGAGTGCTTGCCTTGCATGCAGAAGGCCCTGGGTTAAATCCCCAGCACCACAAAAACAAAAACGAACAAACAAAAACAAAAGGAAATTGAGCCAGGTGTGGTGCAGCATACTCCTATAATCCCAGTGGCTCAGAAGGCTGAGGCAGGAGGATCATGAGTTCAAAGCCAGCCTCTGCAACTTAGTGAGGCTGTAAGTAACTCAGCAAGATCCTGTCTCTAAATAAAACATAAAAAAAGGGCTGGGGATGCAGCTCAGTGGCTAAGCACTCGTGGGTTCAATCCCTGGTATGAAGAAAAAAAAAATAATAAGGAAATAGAGCAAACAAAGTAGAGGGGGGAGAAAGGAAGCAACTTTGTAGAATATTTCAGGGATGGTATTAAGTAAATTTTTGCTTAAGATTTGTGAAACATACATGCTTAATATTTAAATTAGCTATAAAAAGTTTAAGCTTTTGCTGGAAAAAAGCTGCACATTCTGTTTGTTTCTTTAAAGTAATAGGAGACTTGAATTTTAGTCACAAAGACTTAATACTTGTTTTTATACATAATTCAGGCAAGGGTAGGAAAAATAATTTTGATGGTTAATGTAAGCACTTTAGGTTCATTAATAATTCAACTATTAATTATACATGACATGCACACAAATATTAATGTTTATGACATTATACTCTTGGAATCTCATCTCTTAAGACTGACATTAAATAACAAATCAATAGGAAAAAAAACTAAGAGGTCTCCCATTGTGGTTTCTATATAGCACTTTCTAAGAATTATCTATTCATTAAAGATCTGGTATAATCATTAGTCTTCATTCTTCAAAAGTTATAGAATATTTATTGTATATAAATTTATGTCTTTCAGTATTTTGTATCTATTGATTTGTTTGAGTCAGACTCAGAGGAACTCAAATATAAATATCAATATATACATATACACCTGGGTTCACAGACAATGACAGCAACAAATATATTCATACACACTCAATAAGATAGACACGCTCTACACATACACACTTACTTCGGTCATTCTTAAGTAAGACCTGCACTCAGAGAAAAGTGGTACCTGAGCTGAGAGCCTGGAAGGTACTGTGCTGGACTTGGGGACTCCTGACAGGCCCCAACTGTCCTCCCAGATTTCCTATCATTCCCTGGTTAGCCAGATTCATCTGGGAGCCATGCAAAGAGCTGTGAGAGAGGAGCTGTGACCCAGGACTGGGGGACACTGGGGAGAAAGGACTGGTGAAAGGTGTTGGGGATGTAAGTCCAGTACCGTAGTTTGGAGGAAATGGAAACTGCTGTGCATTTGCCTGGGGAATCCGGGGATTGCTCATGGTTGCTGGCATACCACTAGGAGCCACCATGCTTGGTGTCATATTCAACCCTTGTCCTCTCATCATCAAAGTCCGTTGCTGAACTTGCTGCTGCTGATGCATTTGTCTCTGTCGAAGATGCTGGTTCAGGATTTCCCTCTGTCTCTGGGCCAGCATCTGTGCATTAATAGGTGCCTAAAATCAAGGGCAACAGATGGAGGGAAACATTGGGGGTAGTCATAGATTAGATAGGACAATGAATGGCACCAGCTTGTGTAAAATCATTTGAAAAATAAAATTTATATGGAAAGAAATACTAAGAGTTGAACAACTGATGGCTGAACATGGGAGCTTCTAACTTCTACAGAAATGACTCTGAAAACTTATTAGGACTTAGCAGGGTTAAGCTGAATGTTATTATCAATTAACCCATTAAATATAGGACTCACAAAAGCACAGTCCTTTCTATAAGAAGACTGTGACATAAGCCCTGAGGATGGCAATTTAGTGTTTTTCAAGGGGCATTCAAATCTAAAAAGAAACCAAGTCACGATGCCAAAAAGGGACAAGGAACACTTCAGGAAAGGCTGAACACAGGAAGAAAAGAGGGGAATGGTGGAGCAAGAGAGGCTGAGAGGGACATACAGAGAAGCCAGGACAGAGGAGACAGGGTAAGGAGGAAGAACAGAGAAGAGGATGAGGGAAGAATGCTGGTGCTTGTTACAGTATGAGGTTATTTATGGGTCCCCTAAGGAGACATGGGCAGTCATCCTTATTTGTGACTTCCATGTACATGAAGTTGCCTACTCACTAAATTAATACTCACGGCACTGTGGTGGCCACTCAAGGACAAGAGCACAGGGGCAAAAGTTCCAGATGCCCATCGTGCATGTCTCCAGCTGACGCTGAACAAGGCCACTCTGCCTTCTTGTTTCAGCTCTCATACTGTAAACAAGGGGCCTTTTGTGGCCTAATTGGTTCCATGTTTCTCACACTGTCATGCTTTTCGTTGGTGATTTTACTGTTTAAAATAGCCCCCAAGTGCAGTGTTGAAGCACTGTCTAAGTGTGAGAGGCTGTGATGTGATCATGGAGAAAGCCCGGGTGTTAGATAAGCTTTGTTCAGGCCCGAGTTACAGTCTACTGGATGTGAGTTCAATGTTAATGAGTCAACAACATATATGTACATATTAAAAGCCTTTAAACAGAAAACACATTTAATACAAGGTTATGTACTGACTGGTTGATGAAAATGTGACCAAAGCTTATAGGTACCCAACCTTGCATTCCTCCGAGGAGCAATAGTTTAGTATTCTCTAATTTAGTGACTTTATATAACATAAATCCCATGAATAACAAGAATCAATGGCACCTGGCAATAAAAATGCACGTTTAGGAGGGAACTAAAAAAGCGACAGACTATTAAATAGACAGCTGGGACACTGCAGAACTAGTGTGTGGGTCTGGATCTCATGGCCCACACATTACTTCACTCAGGTTGTCAGGCAGGAGAAATGCTGAGACAATCTAAATGGATACAATAAAAGCTGTGGGCTGGTTTGCCCCCTTACCTGTGTAGGTGGTACTCCAGGCCTCAGAGTCAAGTTCACATTTGAAACATTGCTGATTTGATTCATAAGAGGCTGGCGATTCTAAATGCATACACATAGGAATCAGTGCATTTTAAAAACAAAATATACTTTACTTCAAATCATGTTTCCCAAGAAGTAGACCTCCCTAACCCAAAATATCTGCAGTTGGGGCATTGTTGGGCCATGTTAGTCCTCTTATCTCCCCTCGAACTGTATAGGCCTCACTGAAGAACTCACCTGCTGTGCTTGGAGGCGGTGCTGAAGCTGAAGTCTCAGTTGATTTGGCTGGTTCTGCACTAGGCCCGTGGGCCTGAGGCCTGGTCTGGGCTGCATACGGAGTGTAGCATAACTAGGCCGCTGTCCCATGGTGTGAAAGTTTGGCTCTTGCATGGGAGTATAGCTACTCTGCGCCATTTGTGCCTGAGACGCATACTGCTGTGGGAAAACAGGGGCCTTCTGTTCCAGCATGATGTTGGAATCCTGACTCGAGAACTGTTCTGGATCTACTGCTTGGCTCTGAAGAGAAAACCCCCAAATAACAAACAGATTAAGCCACTAAACCAGCACAGTAGATAAAAGGCTGTTTTCTCTCACACCTACACTGAACTTAACTATAAAAGATACCTTTAGCCTGACTCTATTTTCTTTCCAGAGAATGCTTCTTTGTTCAACAAAGAAGAGACCAGGAGGGAAGAAATGGGCGTGACTACAGCATGCCTCCTGCTTACCCCACCAATCAGAGCCTGGTCTGGACTTAAGGACGCAAATACCCCTAGAAGTATTAAGTCCTTTTTGCTTGATCATTCATACTCGTATAAATCATTTTAATTAGATAAGTACACCTTGGTGTCTAGCTGGGATCAGCAATGTTGGGGTACCAACCAAACGATCCCATTTACAAATAACAAAGCAGGACGGGAGGTGTGGAGTTAGCTACAGGAATTCTCTCCACTTGGGACCTGAGCTCCTCATCAGTGTAAGAAGCTGTGTCTTGCTCATTTAACTGTTCTCTATGGCTGTTAATAATTCCTACATGCTCTACATTTTGCCACTGTCCACTAATTACCCACTAGACATGTTAATGTGTTTGTTACTTCTTGACTTTTATCTATGTAGCAAGCGCCAGGATTTCCCCCAGGGTGAACACTTCGGACGCAGGTGTCCCTGAATATCCACACGCAGAGGTGAGAGCTGTACTTGGGCGGATTCTCCTTTTCCTTGCCTACTTCTAGGAATGGCATACAGGCAGCAAAGACCCTATCAGTAAAAGAGAGTTCTCAAGCTTCTTTAGCCTGAAATTGTCCTAGTTCTTCCTCAAAGGCTCAACCATGTAATCCTGAAGCTATCCTGAAACCTAGGTCAGGTCAGCACCACCCTGTGGTCAGCCTGTGGACCCTGTCTTCTCCATGATAATTTAGAACATGTAGATGAAGCCTCAGTCAGGGGGTCACTCACTGTTGAGCTACCTCAGAACTTTAAATATTTGCCCACTTTTAACAGACAGAAAACCTAAGTAATTTTTTTTTTCTTTCTTTTTTTTTTTTGTAGTACTGGGGATTGAACCTAGGGCCACATGCATGCTAAATAATTTCCATTTTTATTTTTTATTTTTTGGTACCAGGGATTGAACCCAGAGGTACTTAACCACTGAACAACATCCCCAGTTCTTTTTCTTTCTTCTTTTGAGACAGTTTCACTAAGCTGCTTAAGGCCTCACTAAGTTGCTAAGGTTGGCCTTGAACTTGCAATCTTCCTGCTTCAGCCTCCTGAGTCACTGGGATTATAAACATATGTCAACATGCCCAGCAGTAATTTCCATTTTTAAAGATAATACATGACTCTCCTGAGAACAAATGAAGTCCATTTGTAGTTTATATTTCCCAACTACCTATTAGCCACATTTCTATAATTTAGTTTAATTTGACATTATAATGATGATGGATCTGATAAGACAAAATAGAAATAATACAAATATGAAAAAAGGAGCATAAAATATTAAATGACCATACAACACTAGTTTTGATACAAACAATGTTCCAATTCACTCAGCAATAAAGGATCAAATTTATTTTTCATAGTGCTTGGGACTGAATGGAAGCCTCACACATGTTAGGCAAGCATTCTACCATTCAGCTATATTCCTTGTCCTAGTGATCACATTTTTAAATGTCACTCAGACACTCAAGAATAACCATATGGAAACCTGCATTCTAGCTGATACTAAAGGCAAAGGCAGTCACACAGGAAATACTTAACCTTCATTTTCCTTCCTTGATTTACTTCAGGTTATATCTCATATAACACCTCACGTCATTTCTTCCCATTCTGTTGTTTTCATTATGAATAGACAAGTCTGAACTCCCACTTATGTCTGCTAAACTGTCGGAATTATGACAAGACTATTTTTAATGCTGCAGAGAAGTCTCCCTCACTCTGCATCACCTTTCTCACAGACCTGGTGACACGCCAAAGGTCCAAGTAGTAGACTGAACCTTGGAAGGCACATTTGGCAATAAAAAATAAATGCTGAGTGAAGAGGAAGACAGTGACCAGACTGTAATGGCTTTCTGGGTCACTTTTCCCACAGCACACCAGGAAGTGCTGCTTCACACATACACATACAGCTCCTGCCAGAGTCAGACAGCAGGGTGCATTTTGAGACTGTTAGGCTGGTTACTGTATCACTGCTGTCAGGTACTGTCACAGCAGAGAATTACATTTTAAAGTAACTAAGTACCAGAGGAGGAAAGCTAAAGAAGCTCACTAAGATTGGTAAACTTTTTTACATTCCCATTTATGTTAAAATATCCCCCAAATTTTCACAGGTGCTTCCACATATAGGTCAAATTGATTAATGAGCCAAAGCCACCCTTTTCAAAGCACTTCTGCTAGCCTATGTGCAAAATATTCCTTTAGCACAACTGTCCATGCCTACCCAAAAGCATGGGAGTAATACCAAATACCAATGCCCACTGGCACTGGAGGGTCTAGGTCACTGGGCGGCACGATCCTCATAGTTTCTCTGTTCTTTGCTCCTTGTGTGCCCCCTCCCTGTGTGCAACCGGAAGCTGGGCTTGAGTTTCTGCCCTGCTAATCAATAACCCAAATCATAACAAGTAAAGCTCATTCTCACTTTTCTCCTTCTTGGGCAAAAATTTAGTTGAGAGCAACAGGACAGAGGGAGAAAGAAAGCAGGGCCAGACTGTTAGGAGGTAAAATATAGTCTACAAAGCCGACTGCAGACTATCTGTAAACAAAACAAAACAAAACAAAACAAAAGGCCACCTCTGTGCCCATAAGAATGTGCCCATCCCTGCTCCCATGCTTACCTGGCTGACCAGTTCAGGTATTCCCAAAGCTCTATCAATCTCCTCAAGGCCATCGAAGTTCCGTAAGGCCAGATAGAGCTGGTCCAGGAGAGCTCCCTCATCACTTGGAGACTCAGCTGCAGGATGTGGACACAGCAAGTCATCGGGAGAGCTGCCAAACGGTTGCCTGCAAAGAGACAAACTTCACCTTGGGCTGATGGAAAAGCTGGTTGACTTTCAGGGTCTCTGCAATAAACTTCAGCGCCAGCCCAACGTACAATGAAATGACAATTTAAATAAAAGTTATGCTTAAAGAGAAGATACACTTATTCAGTGTTGATTACAGATCAGACACAAGTCTTGTATCTGAGGTATATCTTTTGTTTCCACTGTCCCGACTTCACAACTGAACTGGCAAAGCTCAGGCTTAGTCAGTTTGGTGAAAGCAGCTGCTGGAGATCACAAAGGTGGCACTGATCTGCCTGAATCCTGCTCACCTACTTCCACAAATGCACACCGACTCCTCCAGCATGTTCTATACTTTCCTGAACTTCAGTAAGAAGCACTAATTGACTTCACAGTCTTTTTCTACAGGAGGGTATGATGACCAGTGTGGGACAGACTGGATGGAGTCTAGTAATTTTCTCTCTTGCTATCTTTTGATATTGGGGATTGAACCTAGGGGCACTCTACAAACGAACCACACCCTAAGCCTTTTAATTTTTTGAGACAGAGTCTTGGTAAATTGCTGATCCTTCTGTCTTAGCCTTCTGGAGTCGTTGGGATTACAGGTATGTACCAATGTACTTGGCTAGAGTGGTTTTTAAAAAAAAGCTTCTGAGTTACTTTAATATTAAGGGGGAGACATGATACCTGTATTTTACCGAAAGTCTATTTTGTACTCTTAGAGCTACTATAAGTTGTTCTGGAGAATATAAAGGTTTATAAATAAGCAAACTCATTCTTCAAAAAGTGAGAATACATTTATCAAGGAGGGATCATGTTATCTCTCTAAATATGCTATGTTTTTCCAGTTAATTTGGTATGCTCTTTTGACCTAGAACCCTAAAATATTGAATATTGCTGGGCAATGAAACCAAGAATTAATTTCAAACAGTGATAGCAAGTGCGTCAGCATACAATCTGTGTCCTCCATCTAGCTCTAGGTAATTTTAGGAGAAAGTTGTGTAGTTCAGTGTCCCCTCAATGCCATACTTCACCTGTTGTCCCCAGCCCTAGGCTCCTCCAAGGCATCGTAACTGGCTCTGTGGCCATTGTATTCAAGAGTGCTGTGAAGGGGCAGGCATGGTGGTGCATGCCTGTAATCCCAGCAGCTCAAGAGGCTGAGACAGGAGGATCATGTGTTCAAAGCCAGCCTCAGCAAAAGCAAGGTGCTAAGCAACTCAGTGAGACCTTGTCTCTAAATAAAATATAAAACAGGGCTGGGGATATGGCTCAGTGGTTGAGTACCCCCAAGTTCAATCCCCAGTAACTGCACCTCTCCTCCAAAAAAAAAAAAAAAAAAGAGTGCTGTGAAGGCTCACACCTCTGCCTTCTTCTTATCACCGCATGGCTCTTGCTATGATAGCTTGGCTTACATTGTAAGTTTCTGACAGTCCCTCTTGTTTCTCATTTACAGTCCATATTGTTCTTAAGTTTTTAAATACCTCCATGATCATACTAGATTATTGCTCTCTTGCTACACTTTGGGAGCAGGAGGGTTTTTAGAGATGTGGCAGTGAGGGAGAAAGCATCCAACTTTGTCATGGAAGTGAAGCAAGGGGTCTCCCCCAGTACAATTGCCCAAGAGCTGGAAGTGGAGAGTCTTGTGAAAAAGTTCCAGTCAGTCAAGAATGGATGTTGGGGGCTGGGGATGCGGCTCAAGCGGTAGCGCGCTCGTCTGGCATGCGTGTGGCCCGGGTTCAATCCTCAGCACCACATACAAAAAACAAAGATGTTGTGTCCGCCAAAAACTAAAAAAAAAAAAAAAAAAAAAAATTAAAATATTCTCTCTCTCTCTTAAAAAAAAAGAATGGATGTTGGCTTTTCACCAAATTCTTAAGCCTGAGAAGCTAGGTGAGTGACACCTGAAAGTATCTTTTCTTCCAGATGTATTTTATAATTTTTGACTTCTGTTTCTTCAGAAGCTGCACTGATACAACCCTCTGTTGACATTTATCCTGTACTAGTTTCCATAGAAATAGTTTTCTATCCAATAAGCACACCTAGAAGAAGCCAACTCATGGATCTGAGTCCTGAAATGAGAATCAAATATCTGGACGCACTGCCTCCAAGTGCAACAACTACAGCAGTCTCCCTGAAGCTCTCTGCCTGCTGCTCTAGGCCACCAGCTATGAGCCAAGCCACCCAGCTCTCCAGGTGACTGTGGTTCTTCCTCTGTGGCCTGGATTTCACTTAAAGTGCAGCGGGAGTAGCAGTGGAGTGGTTATCACCTGGGGTCTTGTCAGAAATGCAGAATCCTGAACCCCATTCAGTCCTGGTGATTCAGAAGCTGCATTTCAATGAGCCCTCAGAGGTGGTTCCTGGACACAGTAAGGTTTGAAAGACTAGCCTTCTGCTTCTCCCCCTACATGGATGGACTGCAGCTAGGAAGCACTTTTCCTTCTTTCTCTCCTATGATAGCTATCTGCTGCTTTAACCTATTTTTAGTTTTTTTCCTCCTTGGCATTGGGCATTGAACCCAGGGCTCCTCACATGCCAGGCAAATGCTCTACTACTGAGTTACATCTGTAGCGTCTCCCTAATCTATTTTTGAGTGAAGTTAATCTGAAGTTTCCAATTTTTTGTCCCATATTCTACTGCTGGGACCACATTCCTTTTTGCTAAACACACACACACACACAATATGTTTTTACCCCTCTTTTTGAAACTTCATTGAAAGCTCTTAATCTCTTTTTACTCACTTAAAATACAGAAAGTAAAAGAGCCCAACACAGGAATTCTGAGGCTGTGCAATGCCAATTGGGATGAAAGCATTATTCTCAAGCAGGACTCAGTTCAAAACCCGCATTTAAAAAACAAATAAGCAGCTCTGGAAATACATTCCATCCTTAAGATATTTCAGGACCTTATTGCCTTTTGTGGATTTGGTAACAATATTACATGATTTCAAGTTTCAAATAACCCCCAAAGGACAAAATACATAGTCTGCACAAAGGTCCTCTCAGAGTCTCTGATCCCAACTCTTAATAGAGCTTCCAGGTCAACTCTCTTCCAGTAATAATCTTTTGTTTTTTGGTACTGGGGATTGAACTCAGGGGCACTCAACCACTGAACTACATCTCCAGCCCTTTATAATTTTTATTTTGAGACAGGGCCTCACCAACTGCCCAGGCTAGCCTTGAACTTGTGCCTCAGCTTCTCTAGTTGGTGGGATTGCAGGCATGCACCCACCATACCTGGCTCCAATAATCTTCAAACTGTATGATTTCTAACAAGTTGCCTCACTAAAAACATTGCCTACATTCTTTAAGTTCCCTCACTGCCTACTGCTTAGGCTCCAAACAAACTGCTCTCTCTGCCTCAGTCAGTTTACCTCTGCTCTTCCATCCCTGTATGAGGAACATTATCACTTATGCCTCAAGGTCACCTGTGGAACTTCTGCTTTGAGTGCACTGCTATAAAACAAAGAGGTCATGAATACAACACAAGTGTGATACTAGGTTTGCAGGGCATCATTCTCAAAGGGGCAAATACAAAACCAAGCACACTACCTATACACTGAAACTTGAGCATCTCCTAAGCCACTGGTGACAGGTGCTGTTTTATCCATAAAGTAGAAGAGAGCTGGGGAACTGGGCTACTGCAAAGATGTCTACGTTACAAGAGCTAACCTGAGACTGCTGGATTGAGTTGAGGGAATCTGAAAGAGACCCAAGGGAGTGACTGACTCTCTTCCCCTAGCAAAACCCAACACAAAACTTCTCTCATGAAGAGCATCCTCAATTCAGACTCTGGGCATTTCACTGACCAAGATCAATTATGAATACCCAGTGAAAGAGAATCAAAATACTCAGGGAAACAGGCCACCAGGTCAATTTAGAACCCCAAGAAATCTGGATATTGAAATTAATAGATTGGGAACTTTATTTTTATTTTTTCAGTTGTGTGCTGATGAATCTTTTTTTTTTTAATTTTTATTGTTGGTTGTTCAAAACATTACATAGTTCTTGACATATCATATTTCACAGTTTGATTCAAGTGGGTTATGAACACCCATTTTTACCCTGTATACAGATTGCAGAATCTAGATTGAGAACTTTAGAAAATAACTATGAATATATGTCTAAAGGTATTAAAGATGTCAAACCAAAAATAAGCAAGCAATAAGAGAACATGAAAAATGAACAAATAGAATTTTTAAAGACAAAAGATATAATTGGATTAAATATAGCTAAAAAGATAATTAGTGAGCAAGCATATAATTATGAATACACTATCCTGAATGTAGTAGAGAAAGATGAAAAGAACGTAAATTAAGAAATAGAGGGTAGAATTAAAAAATATATAATGCAGAAAAGAGAAAGCGTATCATGTCTTATCAGAATCACAGAAACAAAGAATACAGAAAATGGAGGAAGGGCAATATAAGAAAGAAGATGGCTAAAAACTTTCTACCACTGATGAAAAATGTGAATCTACAGATAAGTAAAACACAACACAAATCAAATACAAAGCAGGCTAAATAAATAAATAAAGCCAGCCAGGCCTTATTCAGAGTAGTGAAACTATAATGCAGCAAAGACAAAGAACATTTCAAAATCATTTTGAAAAGATCATGTACCAAGAAACAACACCTGAACAAAACTCCAACAAATCTGATCACTTTCTTTTTTCAAGTCTCTTTTGACAGCTTAGTGAAAAAAATCTGAATTCTTCCAAGTTTGGTATTTACGACCTTCTATCAATCTATTCTATTACTAATCTATTCTTCTAGGCAAACCTTTTGAGACTGACTTTGAGTATTTTAAAAAATTTATTCTTTTAAAAAAAATTTGTTCTTTTTAGATATACACGACAGTACAGTGTATTTTGTCATATTATACATACATGGAGTATAACTTACTCTAATTAGGATTTCATTCTTGTGGTTGTACGTGATGTGGCATTTCACTGGTGGTGTATTCATATTTGAACATAGGAAAGTTATGTCCCATTCATTCTACTATCTTTCCTATTCCCACCCGCCCATTCCGCTTTGTCTAATCCAATGAATTTCTATTCCCTATCTGTTACTGTATGTTAGCACCCACATATAAGAGAGAACATTCATCCTTTGGTTTTTTGGAACTGGCATGACAGTCTTTAGTTCCATCCATATTAACATGATACTTTTAGCATGACAGTCTTTAGTTCCATCCATATTAACATGATAGTCTCTAGTTCCATCCATAATTCCATTTTTCTTTAGATGGCTGAGTAATATTCATTGTGAATATACCACATTTTCTTTAATCATTCATCTGTTGAAGGGTTTTGCTATTGTGAATTGAGCTGTTATAAACATTGATGTGGCTATAGATACTGAATTTTTTTTATTGTGGTAAACTATATATAACATAAAATGAGATGATCTCCTGTTATTCTAAACATTTTTTTATTGCTTCTATAAGCTCTGGACCTCTGAGATGCTGTTTTTGCCAGTTCCACTGGCCCGTCACCCCTGCCTTCTCAAATCCTTCTCTTTTTACAAGACTCTGAAACCTCTCCCAAACACCCCAGCTGGATGAGCTCTGGAAACGTGGTTGATTTCTCTTACAGCATTTATGCTGCACATTACCTCCTATTACAGAGGCAGCATATATATTTATTTTCAACTAAATTGTCACTTGTGGGGCTGGGGATGTGGCTCAAGTGGTAGCACGCTCGCCTGGTATGCGTGCGGCCCGGGTTCGATCCTTAGCACCACATACAAAGATGTTGTGTCCGCTGAAAATTAAAAATTAAATATTAAAAAAAATAAAAATAAATAAATTGTCACTTGTTTAATGACACATTCTAGGACTTGCAGAGTTTTTCACTTTCTTCTCCCTTTTATTCCCTACCCAGTAGAGGATATGGTATAAATAAACAAAAACTGGTCAGGCATAACTATTCAGAAGGAATTTACTTCAGGCACAGGTCTGTAATAACTTACAGAACACAAAAGCCATTACTCTCATGGCTCTCCTGGAGCTTAGGACTTACCTGTTTTGGCTGGCAAAAGATGCCTGGTCTATCGGGAGGATGCTTTCAGGCCACGGGGCAGTCTGATTTGGAGGAGCCTGTTGTTGGCTGTACTGAGGTCCCCCCATGTTCATTTCTAGTTCAGATGGCCCTAAAAGGGGAGGAAGAAAAAAACCCCAGACACTTTACATCTTGTAAGAAGGATCTATTTTTGCTATATGATATATAGTAAAATATCTGGTTTATGAAAAATGGAAAAGATAGAAGCAATAATAATTATCCAGGTAAAAATAAGATAAAATTCTTATTTGAAACAGAAAAAAAAGGACATAAATAGTAAAGTTAATCACCTACTTCAGGGAATATCTTGAACAGCAGTTCTAACAGGACCCTTTATACTCTTTAAATAAGCTTTGGTTCATGCCTGTAATCCCAGTGGCTCAGGGGCTGAGGCAGGAGGATACAAATTCAAAGCCAGCCTCAGCAAAAATGAGGCACTATAGTAGCAACTCAGTGAGACTCTGTCTCTAATTAAATATGAAATAAGGCTGGGGATGTGGCTCAGTGGTCCAGTGCCCCTGAGTTCAATCCCTGGTACACTCCCAAAAAAGATTTGGTTCATATTTGTTTTATTGATATTTAATGAATTGTAAACTGAAATTGGGAAACAGAAAAGCATTAATCATCTAAAAATCATAAAGGTAAATCAATTACATATTAATATAATCAATATTTAAAAATGAAAAATGTTAACAACATCTAGAGATGTCGAACCTCCCATTCACTTCCATAGCCCACCATCTGCCATGTCATATGGCATGGAACTTTTGAAAAACTATACTGAACATTTATGAAAAGATGAAAGTGAAGAAGGCAAACGTGACTGTGTGTTACAATGAAGACAGTTTTGGCTCTGTGTATACCCTGAAAGGCACTGGGGTGTTGGACCATACTTTTAAGACATAAGTGCTGGTCTAGACCACTTGTACCTAAATTTTTGCTAACTGTACTTGGTTTAGCTCTTCCACCGGAATCAGGGCAGAGTAGAAGGGAGGCCAGACAACTCAACCTGCTCTCTCTCAGAATTTCCTTTAGGTGCTTTCCATATAATGGATGTTATCATTATCTGTAGACCTAATACCCATTACAACAATTTTCTGATGAGTTCATGGCTTGAGTTTGTTAAAAAATAAAAAAAATTCAGCTATAAAATAATGTTTACAAATCTCTATCTCAAGCTCTACAGCAAGATGTCCTTTAGTGAAGACTGAGAATAAATTAAATTTCTGGATATAAGGATTATTATTATTTTAAAATCAGTTAATCTCTTAAATTTCTCATTCTAATTTTATATAGAAACCTGGGTGTTTTAGCTCTTTTTAATGCAACCATTAAATGATAAGAACTTATGAGAACCACTCATTGCTTTGAGAACATCCAATGTAGAAAGACAATATGAATGCCATCTTTCAGAAGTAAGCAAAAATGTGCTGAGCAATTAAGTCACTATGTAAGAAAACTGATGCCAGAGTTATAATGAGAATTCTGTGTTGATTTGTCAAAAAAATCCTGGCATCTTTCTGAGAATGACTTTACTTTTTATTTATCATGAAACATGTAAATATATGAAAAACACATAAATATTGACTTATCTAAATTATGCTAATATACAAGACGATTAATAATTTAATTATTATGAAAATAATTTCAAGTAGGAGTGGCACAGGCCATTAACTTTTTAATAACAACAATTGACATAATTTATATACCACAAAATTCCACACTTTTAAAGAATAAAATTCAATGGGTGTCAGTATATTCAGAGTTGTATAACCATCATCACTATCAATTTTAGAACATTTTTATTCCTCTAAAAAGAACACCCCCTGCATTTGGAATTACTCCCCATTTCCCCTTATCCCAGCCCTAGGCAGCCTACTAGACACTAGCCTAGGCAGACTCTACTGACTTTATAGTATGATTTGTCTATGTTGGACATGTCACAAAAACTGGTTGATATAATCTATCACACCATCAATTTTAACAACATATGAATTGTCTCCAGATAGAATACTGGTGATCCTCACATTCTTGGCTATGTTCTGAGATCCTGTGTCTTTAGTGAGGACCTGGGAGAGTGACTTAATAGCCTAAGGCAGTGGCCCAGGATCCTCATTTTAAGTTCCAGAGAAGATTCTGATGACCATGAAGTTAATTAGAAACTAGAGCTAAACCATTGAACTATTTCTTTATTTTAAAAATATTTTATAATATACATATATTATATATAATAAATTATATACATATAATTTATAATATGACTTCCTGTTTCTCCCCAAAGCTGAAGTTAGATACTTTAATGAAAATAAAAGATCACAAAGGTATTCAGTTTTCTTACATTACTGGAAAACATTTGAAGAGTCCATGAGTCTACCCAGAGTTCCAGCAAAATCCCACTTATGATTGTTTTACACAGCAGGATCACATGCAATCAAACTGCAATCCAAGATCAAGTCTTGAAAGAACTTATAGAGCTGATACTCCCTGCTAAGAAAGCATGCAAACTAAAAGCAAAGACCAATGGACTACCTTACCTATATTCATGACCTGAGACTGAAGCATCTGTCTTTGGCCAGGCTGGCTGTTGGGTCTCATGGGGATGCTGGTTGTTGGGTTCCGAATCATACCTCCTTGGATTGGCCGGTTCATGGCACTGGTGGTAGGAGCACAGGTGACTCTTACTGCAGCACTCTGCGGTGCCCATTCCCCAGATGGCATGGTGGGCCGGGAAGTATTACTACTGATCATTCCTGCATGCAAGCCAAAGAAAGCTGAGAGATGCAGTAACTGAAAACATGGTCAGCATGTACAAACACCAGACATCTTACTCTTTATAAAATGGCCATTCTGTGATCCACAGTGAGCCTGATAGCTAACACCCTCACTGGGGCAGACATGGGGCTCTTGGCTAAGAAATAAGAATGGGCAATTACTACAAAGTTTTCAAAACATGAACTTGCCACTCATTATAGTTCAAAAAAGCTGTTAAAATTGTTCCCATATGTATTTAGAAATAGGTGCTGTGGCAAGTGGATAACCCCAACTTCCTTCCTGAGGAAGTGAATCACATTAGCTGACACACATGTCAATGCTTCACTTTCCAAAAGGGAGGTGAGGCTAAGGGAAACAAGGTAAAATCTGATAATCAAATCAATACCCTGTAAACCAGAATCACAGAGAACATCCCCTAATTCTTATAAGATTTCTGAATTCTTGAATCCTTTTCCGAGTATTAGAATTTGGTAAACTTCAAAATTCATCAAGGGCAGCCTCTAAATAATGGGGAATTGAATCTTTCTGGTATTTACTCTAATTCTTCATAAACAAGATAAGGGAACTCCTACTTATGCAATGTACCTGGATCATTATATTCCTGATGAGACATATCTAGAATGGGATAGGTAGATTTGTAAACATCCTTTTACACTTGAAATTTTAAGTTATTTGAGCATGCACAACAAAAGGAGCACAGCATGGGCAAGCAGGATCTGGTGTCTGTTCTATCCTGGCCCCTGGGATGCTGGCAATGACCAAACACTGGCAAAGACTTGACATTCTGAAGGGGAAAACCTCCAAATGATGTCTCTTTGTTTTGAAATGTTTAATGATGCGTACTTAAAGGTTTTGCTTTCAAATACATGGCTTACTTTCATTTACTTTGTGATTAAACAACCGACAATTGGGTGTATTTAACTAGTGGAGAGAACATGTATGGGTTGTTTCTTGTGAAATGAGAGATGATCTGAGGATGATCAAGGGTGAAGGGCAATTAGCTAGATTTCAATGTTAATACTTATTTTAAAAACATTTTAAGTTATATTTAAGCTATACAATGATAATTTAAACTATACAATGATATAGTATAGGAGAAAATATTATGTTTTTCTAAATATTTACTATCAAAACAATATCACAATTATAAAAAGACTAGAAAGCAGAAGGGAAAATCATCCACAATTCAACAATACCAATGCAATGATAACTGGAGTAGTCCATTTAAGTTTGTTGGTTGGTTTGTTTTTGGAAGCAGGATGAGGACATCATATGATTCTTATAGCTTATACACCAGTGATTTTCAGGCTGCCTAGATTTTAAGAGTCCTTCAACAACTCAAAACTTCTTGTACTTTGCTGATAAGGAGCCACCCTTAATAAATCACAGGCTCCTTTTCTCCTCTAGAATTTTATGTAAGTTAACATTTTATTTTTATGAATCAATATTTATTCATCTTGAAAATAACAATGAATATAACACTGTTTCTATAAAATATGCACATGAATGAAGTAGTCAGTGTCAGGTGCAGATAGTGGGCAACAAATAAATAAGTAGTTGAATGAATAAACTACTTTAATACATTACAATTCAAGGTTCCCATGAATTACTTACCAATAATAAGTTTAAAAAAACCTATCTTTTCCTCTTAAGTGGAACACTTACATTCAGTTAATTATAATATGTAGGTATAGGCAATTATAATGTATAGATGACATAAAAAAGGATTGCAAACCAGGCTAAAAATACCAAGAATTAAAACACCAGCAACTTTAGATTCTTTTTCTAGTATCTATTTCTTTCTTTTTGTCGAGTATC
Organism: Marmota monax; assembly: GCF_021218885.2. Lineage (NCBI taxonomy): Eukaryota > Metazoa > Chordata > Mammalia > Rodentia > Sciuridae > Marmota > Marmota monax. Next base: position 5,397,582 of record NW_026693726.1, on the reverse strand, counting down.
TCATTGAGACAAAGGAAAAAATTACATATCAAGAGGTCTTCTTTAGGAAAGTTGGCATTCTCCAATAGCTGTAATGAATAGATGACTAGGATGTGGTGGCAATAGCCATCAGTGCTGCTGCAATGATTTTAGGTCTGAATTGGTGGCAGTCAGGGAATATGGCTGCTGTAACAGCTGCACCTGTGATGGTGACTATTACTTAGGAAATGTGCCTGAGCAATTTGGCAGATACCTGAAATTATAGCAGATGAAGGTACAAACCAGATCACAGGCAACTTCCTATATCTTGAGAAATGGACCCCAGATCTGAAAGTTATTATTAGGCAGGCCAGGCATACTTCTATATTACTAGTTAGAAGTTCATGTGCGTGTATGTATTTTTTTTAAAGACAGAGTCTGGTTGTGTTGTCCAGGATGGTCTCAAACTTGTGGGCTCAATGATCCTCCTGCTCAGCTTCCTGAGAGACTGGGTATATAGGCGTGTGCCACCAAGTCTGGCTAAAGTTCTTGGCTTTTAATTTATATTTTTCTGAGTAAGAAATGGATCACCTAGAATTATGAAATGCTGGTTGAATTTTAAACTTTCATTCTGAAATTTTCTAAGCACAAATCACCAATTAGTAAAAAGTTTTGGGGCTATCAGCAGATTATCACTGGAAGCTAGCAGTCACTAATTTACACATACTCTACAATGTCTAGAAGAGTAACTGAGATAAAAGCGAAATAAACTTAGGCTATATAAGTGATCAGAATCCTCATCAAAGAACAATCATAGGAAAAAAACGGGTAGCTCACTAGAATGGTTTCTAGTATGCCACTTAAAATTTGTAGAATTTCCTTACTTTCCCATGTTTGTTTCTAATAAGTTCCTGGAAAAAGTCTACTAGTTTGATGTGGATAAATACATCATTAAGTTAAATAATACCAATAAAGTAACAGTGCATTTGAGCCCTTACCTGTGCTACTGTTCCCTAAGTTTCCTTGGTTTCCTATCATCCCTTGGTTACCCATCATTCCTGGCTGAGGTATCACTGAGTAGGGACTATTGTTTCTGATTGGTGGGAAAGGTCCAGCACCAGTTGGGCTCTGCAATGTGATGTCAAGTGGTAAATTCTGGTTTGGCAATAACCTGCCCAGTTGCCCTGGTCGTGGGTTATTAAAAGCTAAGGAGAAAACAAATGAAAATTGAAGGTTAATATAAAATAATGGAAAAGAATATTAACAGTAGTAGTGTTTAGGGAAAATGCTGTCTGTAAAATAACAAGGAGATGCATGCCAGGGACCAACTACCTACAGCAAAGACAAATACACAGACAAAATATATATGCAGCACCAAAATATAGACATGTGATCTAATAATCAATAAGCCTCTAAAAATTCTTGATGAGCTTGCAAAAAAGGGGGAAAAAAACCCACATTGGTCATATAGTTTTCTTCCCAATAGTGACTTTTAATATTCAACTATGCTTTCTAAGTAAACCATTAATGTGTTTTTCTCCCCATGTATGTCATTCAAACTTAGAAGTATTGTTTTTTCACAGCAAAGAAGTTATAAAACATCTCTTGTAAAAAGCACCAAACCCACACACACATGTATTGGAAGTTAGAATATCATTTCTTAACTGGAGTTTCCTAGGATTAGAATTAAATTAAAAATGGATACTGCCATTGGAAGTTAAAAATCTTTAAGTGTAAACTATCTTACCTGAAGCAGAATTAAATTAAAATTTATTTATAGCTTCTTTAGATTCTGGACCCATTTAGATTTGAAATGATTTTTATGTTAGTCACAGGATTTTTTTTTTTTTCTTCTTTGTACTGGGGATTGAACCCAGGGGTGCTTGACCACTGAGACACATCATCAGTCCTTTTATTTTTAATTTTTAATTTTTTTTTGAGACAAAGTTTTGTTAAGTTGCTGAGGCTGGCCTCAAACTTGCAATCTTCCTGCCTCAACCTCCTGAATTGTTGGGATTATAGGGATGCATTACCATGCCTGGATAGTTCACAAGAGTTTATTGTGTACTAAGCATTATATTAGTATCACATAGACAACCTGTAATTTGATAACAGTGCTATTAAGCTTTTAAAATACTAAGATAATATAAATTACAATTTATAGAGCTGATTTATTAGATAATATCAAGTACTTTATTTTCTCTAAATTATATGAACACAGTCTAAAATAGGACAAATAAAGAGTAAGCTCTTAACAATTCACAGTAGAAATATTTAGAAAAATTAAGTCTGGGAATGGAAATTATGTATGTGCTTAATCATGGTTTCCTCAGGGTTAGTTGTCTGGTTTCCATTCAATAATCTGAATACCATTAGGAGTAACAAAGAGGCAGAGCCATGAATCCCCAAGTGGCCTTCATTATTTCTCCTGGCTACTGAGTAGAAACTATCTAGTAAGTTTCTTGCCTACATTTCAATTCTTTGACTTTCTGGAATCTCCCCTCCATTCCTCCATTCCCCCAAAACCTCCAATTCCCCCAAAGTAGGCAGGTTTGAGAAATAACATACAAAAACTCATTTTTCCTTTGTTTTACCAATGGTCAGGAATCACTTGAGAAAAGATTTAATAATTAAAGATATTCTGTGATTTGGCTAATGGTTGCCATTTCTGACTTGAGAACAAAACTTAGGCATTAGGTTAAACTATTTGAAAAGGAAAAAAGACATTCTGTTCACCAACATTAAAGAGGTTATTTATCGTTTTATCAATTACAGTTTTGCAGCAGAAAAAACATTTTCTTCTATTCAGAACTATCAGATAACTTCAGATACTAACAGATTGGTAATCTAAGTGTTCATGGTAAATAGTTATCCTCATCTTATAAAATTCAAAGATAAAATGGATTTTATAAATAACACAATGAATCAAATTTAAAATATGCTTAGAAAGTTCCATGTCAAACATGTTTATATGAGGATTCCTAAAGGACAGGGTAAGATATGTTTAATGTGTGCAGTCTTATATATATATATGTTTAATGTGTGCAATCATATATAACTTACACACTTAAAGAATTTTTTTTTTTTAAAAATATTTATTCTTAAGTTTTACGTGGACACAATATCTTTATTTTACATTTATGTGGTGCTGAGGATCGAACCCAGTGCCTCGTGCATGCTAGGTGAGCACTTTACCACTGAGCCACAACCCTAGCCCCAAATAATTTTTCTTAATAGTATATTATTCCCAAGTTAGTATAGCTTCCTAATTTTCTATATTCTAAGTATTCAGTTGTATATTAATAAAATATTTAAATTCTTATTTTAAAATTCACTATCTGAAGTTAGTTACTGAAATGAAGGAAAAAATGACAATCAGTTGAGGAAACTGATTAATGTTGGTCAGTCTCACAACATGCACCATGTTGACTAAATTTCCCACAAGAGAATGTCAAAGAGCCACATTCACCAGACTCCACTTTGAATACTGTTTCTGAAAGACTGGGACAGTAGATGGTGCTATTCGATCACAAAAACCTTGAAGTGACTAAGCTATTTGTATCAGACTTCAATAACCTCTGTTTCTGATAGTGATTACATGTGGGAATTTCTTGGCAAAACCAGCAATATCTCATACTTACTGCTCTGTGAAATTCGCAATGCTGTTTTCTGGGCTCCAACAGGTGTAACAGGGCTGTTTTCAGCTGTGAGTTGCATGAGGTCATTGATGATGGCTTGCTTGTCAACTGATCCAGCAGGGGCGCCTGGCCTTGTGTCTGGGAAAAGCTGTGGTAATTGACTATTCTGCAAATCATCCAAAATCTCCTCCAAGTTGTCCAGTTCACTGCCAGGCTGTAGTCAACAAACAGAATTCTGAGTTTACCCAGGCCTGTTCTAAGAGTGGGCACCCAGGCCCATTTGCAATCACAGACTGAACTGGTGCAAGTTACCTTGGCCAAAGAGAAGACACAAGTGTACGTGAATATCAGGCCTAATAGGTAACTCATTGTCTTTTTAAAAAATAAATTAATAAAGGACAAATAATTTAATCTCTCAGTCCTGAATTCCCTCATCTAGAAAGAGAGAGATGGCTGAATTAGAAAGATCTCTTACCACATTGTGATTCATTGGCGATTTATGAATTCCCTCTTTTTTTAATATTTATTTTTTAGTTTTAGGTGGACACAATATTTTTATTTTATTTTTTTAATGTGGCGCTGAGAATCAAACCCAGTGCATCATGCATGCTAGGTGAGCACGCTACCACTTGAGCCATATCCCCAGCCCCAAATTCCCTCTTTTTTAATGTTAATAATCTATGAGAATATATATTTCCAATTAATTATGAGTGGACTAAATAACTTACAGTTTAGGACAAGGTTTGTGGTTAAGTCTCCCAGAGAAATAATAAGAACAAAAAACTAATATAAATGTGATCCAAATTTGCACTGTAAATCAGTATTTAGAAAATGGTCATTTCTATTTAGAACTTTCTACCCAAGTAAGGGTGGGGCAGGTGGGAAGCAGTTGCAAAAGAAATGTGAAGTAACTGTGAACTAGCTAGGCATTGCTCTTTCAATTTAAGTGATACTTTTTCCTGCTTGCACTTTCAGTTTTGAATGACAGAGGCTTTCTCTGTCATTCACCAGTTTAGGTGACAAAATGTAGGGAAACAAGATAAAAACTGGTCACTCCCAAACACAGCACTTATTAATTTGATTTTACAGAAGCCACAGACATGTTTCTTAGGGCTCCTTCCTTTTAAATTCAATTTCAATTACCAACATTAAAGTAGTAAGGCAAGCATTACCAATGTTTTATACCTGGTACTTTTCTTCTTCTGAGAAATTAAACTGATTTCATAGATATTCTTTTCACTAAAACCTATCTATATATGAATTATTTAGTATTAGATTGTAATTACATGTAAAATCAGCTGAGTTAAGGCTAGGATTACCTTCCATTGATAAAAAGTGGTCAAGAATGATTTTCTTGATAGGTAGAGAGAAATGCAAGTCAGGCAGCTTCTATAAAGTCTGGATGGACTTTGAATCCTTGACCATGACTAGCCTTTTCCTCTATACTGATGAATCAAAACACATGCCATACATGCTGTGATAATGAGTTGTACTTATAAACAGAAAGGATTATATCTTCATCCTACATACAATTTCTATCTCCTGGGATTTGCTAGGATCATTGCAATTTATGGCAAATGTTATATCTACATAAGATATCTTTTGACTGGATATCTTTCTCAAGTTATGAAGGACAGTCTGAGGTCATATTTTATTTGATTCTTCTCAGAAACAACTAGCTTAGCAATAAACTTAAGAGACCTATTTTCCAAGGAATACTTAATGTACTGTTAAAGAAATTACAAGATCAATTTCTTGACACCCATTTTTAACAAAAGAATGGGGTATTTCCTCTCTATGAAAGTGTTATGTCTTAGATAAGGGTCAGATCCAAAGTTACCATCTTTCAGGGTTGCAGGATATGACTGTTTCTTTGACCAAGACCCAAATGAAATAGTTCAGGTAGGGGCTATGTTGCATTTAAAAAGCCTGTAGTTAACATGTTCGTGCTATTAAAGCCACAAGGGAACCAAACCCCAGCAAACTTAAGTCACCCACCTGGTAATCACTCAGCTGGGGCATACACTCATTGAGCTGAATGGTGGCCAAAACTCACACATATGTAAAGTGATCTCACTATAAATCTATCTTTATTATGATTTGCCAAATACATAGGTATGAATGAATTAATACTTTCTGTACATTCATTACCCTCCAAGGACAGTGCCTGCAAGTAGTTGTGCACTCATTCAACAAGATGAGTTCCTTTTATTACATTAACACTTAATTAAAAAATAATCTTCCCAGGATCAACTAAATTTTCTCAGGAAAATCCTATAATTTCATCAAAAAAAAAAAAAAAAAGCTCCATAAGAACATGTAGTAAACATTCTTATCATTTGTTATAAAAATAGTGAGATCAGAAAGAGGCTCTGATAACCTGTGCCATGTACCTCTGGTTCTGTGGAACAAAGTTTCCCTACAATCCTGTCTTGTTAAAAGTATTTTTAAAAAGTGGCTCTTGAGGACTGGGGTTGTGGCTCAGAGATAAGAGTGCTCACCTAACATGCGTGAGGCACTGGGTTCAATCCTCAGCACATAAGTAAAATAAAGATATCGTATCCACCTATAATTAAAAAATAAATATTTTTTAAAAAAGTGGCTCTTGAAACACAATGTGTGGCAGTGAGGGAGATGGGCTGTCATAAGTGATAAACTGCCTCTTGAGAAAGCTTTGCAGATTGCCTTTAATGAAAAGCATCCGAAACAAATAGGTTTATGTAAATAATAATAGAAATAAAGTCTATTATTTTTCCCAATGGATGCACATATATTTGCCCCCAGTCCCAGATATGTAAAAGAAGGTCTATGCAAAATACATTAACAACAGTCTGGGCCTAGACTTCCACCTTTCCTTTCTACCATCTTCTCTTTTCCACAAAGAAAACTGTATTATAAACCATCTCAAATAGAATAACAAAATCACAGTTTCAAGGAATTCTAATGATAGAATTTGTAGGTCTTCTTTTATGATCTACTTCTATGTCTAAAATAATGAGTTTAATATAAGTATAATGTCATACACACATATATATATTAAAATATAATTTGGTGATTTAAATCAACTTATTTCAACTAATTTCTAAATAATGAAAATCTTTAAATTTTACTTATTTATTTATTTTGGTACCAGGTATTGGACCCAGGTGTGCTTAACCACTCAGCTACATCCCCAGCCCTTTTTATTTTACGTTTTGAGACAGGGTCTCACTAAGTCGTTAAGGCTGGCCTGGAATTTGTGTTTCTCCTACTTCAGCCTCCTGAATTACAGGCATGTGCCACTGCACCCGGCTAAATTTTATTTATTTTTGTGGTGCTGAAACCTCAGGACTTGTACAAGCTAAGCAAGTACTCTACCACGGACTCATATCCTCCAGCCTTGATTTATATTTAAAAAATATATTTATTAAAATTAAATTGATTTTCAAATTTTGATCTCTGCCATTTTAAAAGTTAACTTAGGGCTGGGGTAGACCGCTTGTGCACAAGGCCCTGGGTTCGATCCTTGGCAAGAGTTAATAATTTAACTGTGGACCAGTCTAACTCTAACAACTAAACACATTTGTCTTTAGAAAGCTATGCAAAGGGTAAGGATCTGGCTCAGCAGGGTTCTTGCTTGGCATGCCTGAGGCCCCAGGTTCAATCCTATCACTGCCCAAAACAAACACAAACCTTATGCAGAGTGGAAGGCAAAGGAATGTGCTGGGGAATGAGGTTGGTCAAATTATGCTATGTATGTACAAATATGGCATAATGAATCCCACTATTATGTATAATTATAATGTATCAATAAAAAAGCATGTGGGATTTTCTTGGGGTTGCATATCAAAAGCAATTAGTTCTACGGAGACTCATAACTGTAGAAAATGTTTGAATTCATTCAGCTTGCCATGTGAAAATGCATTGTGAAATTATCCCTACTAGAGATAATTTTGCTTTGCCTATGTTTATTCCTTATAAATCATGGCAGTGCACTTTTAATATTAATTTGTTATAAGATTACTTTAAAAATTCGTCAAGGAGGTAAAGCTCAGCATATCTGTACCCTTAAGGCTGGTTAACAGTACAATTCAATTACCATAGCATTTTCTTCTGTGTTTATATAAGTTCTAAAAGGGGTGAATTTTATTACACGAACTTTCTGATTCTTTAACTTTAATTCTCATCAAAAGTTCTTGTCCCTATCTACTTTGTTAGGCACAATTTCTTTGCAAGACAAAAAGATTAATGCCTTCCTTTAAACTGCTTTGCCAAGATACTTCAAAGTTTTGCTTAGGCATCTATTTGAATGCTCAAATTAGCCACATCAATTTGAGTCGTTAGTTTAAACTATTTCAGGCAGAAAATGAGTCAGAAAGATTTTTATAAAAGTTCTACAAAATGAAAAATAGACTTGATTTCTTAAATTTTTCATTTTTCTGGTTTTATGATTTTTTTTTGTGTATCCAATCAACTTGTTCTCTAAAGAAAATATAAAGAGCACATGTATTTTAGTAGCATGAGTATTCTAATAAATTACAAAGTAGCTTTGCCAAATATTTTAAATAAAAGTGTAATATCACAATTGCCTAATACAAAATTGTTAATAAATAATAATACAATTCTACCATATTTGGAGGGAACTTTCCAGGACACGAGCTAAAGCATGGTTTGCCTCTCTCTCTAAAGGCGTCAAATATAAGAAGGAATTCTCTTTAGACTGTTTCCAAATCCTGATCATAAGAGTCTGAGTAACATTAGAAAGGACACAAGAGTATCATTTGGCTAGGTATCAACTGTGCTCCATTGTGTAAATAACATATGACTTAAGTCAGTAAACATATTGGAAATTTTTCTGTCACTGTTTCTGTTTCCTGTTGGTTAGGAAATGCCATAGACACATATCTTGTTTAAATATTCTACCCAGTAAAAAATGCTATTTTAGGTATAACAGCACTAGTGAAGTACTTCCTGTCCTTAATAAGTTAGTAATAGGTTAAACACACACTCAGTAAAAGGCTTTTTTCTGAGTCAAAACAAGATAGTTTATTGTAATTCAGGCTCACTAACTGTTTTATCTTAATAAATAACTCATTGTATTCTCTTGAAAGAAAGGTGACAGGAGATAGAACTCATGAGTATCTGGGAATGGTGAAGGGGAGCCAGAGGTGAAAGAATCATTGTTTTTTTCTCATGCTAACTTTGATCTAAATTTAGGTAATGCATACTTCCTGTGGTAACTTTTCAAGTTGCAATGTTTTTGATGTTAAAATTGCTCAGCAAAGCAGTATTTTTTGGTGAGTTATAAGAGGGAGGAGAGGGAGGGTGATACCAGGGACTGGTTTTCATTAAGAAAAATATACTTGCTGTGTGTGTGTGTGTGTGTGTATGTACATACTCTGTTTTTCACTCCACCCAAAATAGCACATCTGTGATTATACTCTGGGCTTTATGTTTCTCAGGTGAGACAGTTCTGATTAGAAAAGTGTTCCTCCTAAATAATAATTACAAAGTGCAAGTGACTAAAGACCTTAAACTTCGCTTTCCTTGTCTGAAGTTAGGTCAATCCCATGTGTAAATAAAGAAATGCCAAATAGTGGTTCCCTTCCCTGGCTTTCCAAATCCCTGGGGTCTAAGGCCTGAGATAGAAACAAATTCTGTGAATGGCGAGAGGGGCTGGCTGGCCACATTAGACATAAAGCTAAGGTGAACCTAAGGAGCCAACATCTTTCCCTCTAGCTTGTGTCAAGACATCTGAATGACACTGTCTGTGCCTGCCACTCTGAACTGCCACTACCTCTGTGAAGTTCCATTTAGTAAACCTCAAAAGATTAAAACATTTACAGCTGTCAGTATGTTTGACACCTCACTTTATGCAAGACATCGCTATTGCTGAGATCCTGGTTCCCCCAAAGCCATGATTTTACAGTATTACAGAACAGCTGTGATGTAGAACCTTGCATTAACATCTGAGTTTATGGATTAATTCCCTACTGATTACATAATTTTGCTGTTTCCCCTGTGAAGTTCAAACAAAAGTTTGAACAATTCTTTCCGTCCCCAGGAATCATACCAGCTGTTGACATCAAAGTGAAAAAAAAAAAAAAAAAAAAAAAAAAGAAGCTCGGTGCTTCAACTGGCTGGCCTAGCTAGAAGGGCTGTGGCCTCAGTGTTCCTTCCGGCAGCTCTCAATTCCAGCCCATCTTGGACAGCTTCTGTTGACTCAGCTGAGTTCAAGTCATAGCAAGAGCATGTAGCTCTTCTTGTCCCATCCACTCTTAGTCCCCAAAGATGGGAACACATAAATTATCTACTTGAAAAACTAATTTTAAGGACAAACTTGTGAGCTGTTTTAAGTGGGGAGACCTTTGCAGCTTCTTCACTTCTTAACCAATTATGACTTCATAATAAAGATGTGACTACAGAGCATGTCAAGGGATTAAGGGCCAAAGGCCCAGGGTAAGTCTTGGATTATTTAAGCCTCATTCTGTCAGTGATACCCAGGAATGCCTGATGTCAAACCATTATGGCTGCTCATAATCCATCTTTTTTTTTTTTCTTCAAGAAAAACAAATGTTTTACTTTTTTGCTATGATGCCAATATCAGCTTAAGAGTCCTATTAAGAATGATTTTGAGTGAAGTGGATTGATATATTTGGAAAGGATACGAAATTTCAAATAGGAGGAATGAATTTATCAGATTTATTGTACAACATGCTGCCTATAGTTAATAAGAAATGCATACCTGAAAACTGTTGAAAGTAGATTTTAAGCATTTGCAGTATAAAAAAAAAATCAGTGTCTGAAGTAATGCACATGTTATTAGCTTGATTTAGCCATTCCACAATGTATACATATTTTAAAATTTGTATACCACAAATATAGATAATTTTTGTCAATTAAAAAAAAGAATGACTTTGAATATCACCTTGGGTATCTTTTTCAGGGCATTAATTTTTCAGATCGAACAACAGGGAATGTAACCTATTATTTTAATTTTGAATTGATATATGATGGCTCAGGGATGGCAACACTAAGTGAATCTTTATCTCTCCTCCCCTACCACCCATTTTCTCTGATACTTTTTATATCAATGGTCTAAGAAATTCTATATTAATCACAAGTGTTGGTTGAGAAGAAAGAGAGGCAGAATCATCTTCATTGGGTTTGAAAATCAGTTAAATTCTGACCTTAAAGAAACAAAGGTAATTAAGAGACAATGCAATTAAACCTGCTCTGACAAGGCCCAGTTGGGAGGAAGTGATTATCTCCAAATTTGGGGTCAGCAAACTACAGCTTACCTGTGGGCTGAATCCTACCCATCCCTGCTGTTTTTTTTTAAGGGCCTACTTTTTTTTTTTTTTTTTAAAGTGGGCACACACACAAAATCTTTTGTGCCCTATAAAAACTCTGTACCTTATAAATCAAGTTTTCTGGAGCACAGCTGCACTGTTTGTCTACACAGTATCTTCAGCTGCTTTGCACTATCATGGCAGAGTCACAGCCATTCAAGTTTGCCATGAGACTGTGGCCTGCTAACCCAGACCTGTAACAGGACCATTCCTTGCTAGGGGAATGCAGCTTCAGTGCAAATTAAGTCTGTTTCAAGGTAAGAAGCATAAAGAAGACGGCTTATTTTTACTGAATCACCGGAGGCCTCCAAATGCCTCTGTGGAGAAAAATCCTTGATGGATCCAGATTAGTGTACCTGGGGAAAAGATATTTCGACACTCACCTGGTCACTGGGCTCAAAGCTCATGTCCTCCTTCTCAGTTTTCATAGCTATTAGTTTTGTATTACCAGCAGGGTCTGTCTTACTATCCAGTCGCTCAAGTTTGGGGGTTATTTCTGGTAAACCAATATCTTTAGTATCATCTTTATCTAGCAAATATCGAAGTAGTGCATTCTCTTTCTTCTTGGGGCTCACTGGCTCTTGTTTAACAGTCACTTCTGACCCAGGAGCTGTGCTGCTGGACTCCTGGCTCAGCTCTTTGCCTGTGGCTTCTGCTGTTAACTTGGCCAAGTCCACAGGGGAACTGCTGTCCTGCAAGAGTCTGTGCAAAATTTTATGCTTTTCCTTGAGTGAGGTCCCATGTGTAGACCCAGATCCAGGCAAGCTCCCTGTGGAGTCCTTGTTTGTGTCCGACAACGAGCTGGGTAAGGGTGAGGGCTCCATCTGGTCAGACTTGGTGGTCAGCAGCTGCAGGAGTTTGGTCTGCCCTTTGCTGTCATGCAGCCTATTCTGTCCCTCGGCTCTCTCCCCACTTGTGGTTGGGGGCATGCTGGAATCATTTGTCTCCTTTTGCTCTCCAGGATGGCAGCTGCTCTCCGCTTGTCCAGTTGTACCTTCTGATGGCTCCCCATAAAGTCCAAAACAGTCTTTGGAGTCCAAGCTTCCCATCTTGCTGAGTGGGGGAGGATTCATATTAACTGGGGAGTTTTGCAAATTGCCCATTTTTAGGTCCGGTGAAGCCAACGATGACCCTAATGAGACCCCATGCCCCTCGCTGAGGGCCTGAAGTGCATTGAGGGAACTGTTGGTATAACTATGGCTATTTCCTGTGCTGCTGCAAACTCCCACAGGGGAATGCAAGCTTCCTGCAGGGGAGAACTGACTGGGTGGGATGCGAGGACTGCCAGCCACTCCAGGACTCATGCGATGCCTTGGTGAAAGCATGGAGTTGGGCTGTCCTGGATTCATGCCAGGGCTGCTTTGAGAGGGACTGTTCATTTTGAGTGCATAGTTACTACCCTGAGGAGTGGTTGCTTGCATTCCTGACACATGGTTCATTCCCCCAGAACCACCAAACCTGCCCATGGGCATGCCCATTTGTTCCTTTGGGCCATTCATGGGAAAATTTATATTGCTACTGAGGGTCATGTCCTGACCTGGGTTCCCACTGCACATGGCCTGATGGGCAGGGCTGCTAGAGCTAATTGGATTCAATGGCTTCCCCATCGCTTGTCCAGTCAGATCCGGATTCATTACACATACATTCTGTTCTCTGTAGAATGAAGAAAGAAAGGTAAGATAAAAGGAAAAATACTTACAAATTGTTATTAATTTTGAAAAATGAGATGGCCTCTTTGGATAGACGATACTTGGATGAAACCATGTGCAATTATGAACAAGACTGAACATGCACAATTTTGGATCAAGAGGGGGTGTTTTTCAGGCAACTCATTAAGATGTCTGTGGTTTTATGGCGGGAGCATGTTTAAATTTGACTATTACCATATTGAAATTGAAGGTACTAGACAGGACATTAGAGGAGTTCCAATTACACAATACATCTTTCTTATGTAACTGAGAGCTCATACTGACTTAAAGAAATGATTCAAGTATAGCTGTCTTTAATTCTTTGCCAGAAATTATACCTCCTAACAACAGGTACATCCATAAGCCTGGAGAGATCTGATATATATTACTTGGCTCAAAATGGACGTCAAACTTAGAGGGAAAAACCTTGCTCCTAACTGTTAGAGAAACTGCCAGTTACAGAGTCAATAGAGTTACTGCAGCTGTTTGGAATTAGGTCACCTTGTCCAATCCCTCTGCGAATCAGAGCAAGGTCTTCAGAAAACACAGGAGGGAATTCTAGAGTGACCACAGTTTGTGACTTTATTCCCCACTTCTGGATAACTCCAAGCTAACCCCTTAACTAATGACTGAAAGCAGGTTTTTTGAGTGTAATGATTTCCCGAGCACCATGAACTTTCATTTTCAGCCTTGGCAGTCACTTATGAGTTACCAAACTTGTTCACAAACCCAAACAAAATAGCTCTCACAAAAATTTCAAACATCAGCCTTCAGTTAGGTGGGTAAACTTTGCCACATCTGTAATCACTTTCAAATAGTTTCAGTTTGAGGTCAGATTTATTAACAGTTGGCAAACAGGGCTGCCTGATTTTTTTCATTCCTATATAAGAAAGCAAATAATTGAGAAATGTAATAAAATGGGACTCTTTAGTCCAAGCAACCTTATATATCTTCTGATAGTACTTCATAAAGTTTCACATAACACCCAAATATTTATCTAACTTGAAACTTAATCATTTTCCTAAATGTGTGCTCTTAAACAGTATGGTTTATGACATTTATTTTAAAATCAACATTCAATTTTCTTTATTATAAAAACATTTGTCACTCTCTAATTGAAAGTCTAATGTTAAGAAATTAAGCGTGAGAACAAATCTAAGTATATACATTTGAAAGTTTTAGACTTAAAACACACAACATCAGGAGTTGTCCTACTGGCTCCCATGTGCCTGCCTTGCCTACATCAATACTGAAGTGGACCAATTTCCCTTCTCCAGTGTAAAAAGCTGGTCATGTGAGAGCAAAGCTAGAGCTAGCCTTATGTTCTTCTAGCTAGGTTTTAAAATTCACTAGTGTTAAGGCTAAAATTCAAAGGATAGTACTACTATGCTGGTTTTTAGCCAACTGTTAATAACAATTTTATAGTTTCTATTACTGGGATGGATGAACAGAAATACCACACAAACCCACAGAACTCTATGACGATTTGTTGCTTTTGTAACATTTCCTTCCAACCTGGGAAGAGAAAATGAGTTCTTAGAATTAGGATTACCTGTGAAGCATATGTAAAGATATTACAAGCTGAGGCTCATTAGTAGTCTGAGAACGGATGAGTTTGCTCTTCGTTTGTGCAGCAACAAGAGTGCCATCAGACAAGGAAAAACGATAGATTTGACTGAATGCCAATCCTTGTCTCAGTACTGTAGGCAAACAGGGAAACAGAATGCATGTTTAGGAAAAGGAAAATGGGTGGGGGTGAACAAGAAATAATAATGGTTATAAATTTCATTAAGTTTCATGGTATTTTCCTACCAGCATGTTAAAAAGTTACAGCACATGACAATAATAAAACATAATTTTTAAAAAATTTGCTTTGCACTCAAAATACCAATAAACTTAATACATTGTAATAGATTGTCCTTCTTATGAAAAAGAATAACAGCTTGTATCCTGAAATTGTATTCTTTCTTAAATCTTCAGCATGACGGGAAAATAGTATAAATGGTCTATCAGGAAAAAAAAAAAAAGTTTTTCAATGATTTGTTTAAAAATGTTAGAAAACAATACAATGCAAACATGATATCTCTAAACAGCAATTTGCCTTTGATTTTTATAATACAAATATTAAAATGAAATTTAAGATATTAAATGTGCTTTCTGAACATTAATCTAGAAAGGACACACTATTCAATTCATCATCCCATGCTGTTTTCCCTCAGTTTTGTTTCTCACTGTATAAGTAGTATTACTTTAGTGTTTAGGACAACAAGAAGTAAAAGGCAATCAGAAGAATCTTTTCAACTTGGAAAGGATCCACCATTTGATCCAGCTATCCCACTCCTCAGTTTATGCCCAAAGGACTTAAAATCAGCATACTATAGTGATGCAGCCCCATCAGTGTTTACAGCAGCTCAATTCACAATAGCTAAACTATGGAACCAACCTAGATGCCCTTCAGTAGATAAATGGATGAAGAAAATGTGGTACATATACACAATGGAATATTACTCAATCTTAAAGAAGAATGAAATTATGGCATTTGCAGGTAAATGGATGGAATTAGAGAATATTATGCTAAGTGAAATAAGCTAATCCCCCAAAATTAAAAAGCCAAATGTTATCTCTGATAAGTGGATGGTGATCCATAGTGGGGCATGGGGATAGGGAAGAATAAAGGAACTTTAGTTTGTGTGCAGGGAAGTTAGGGGAGTTAGGGGAGTAGGGGGTTGTGGGGATGGGAAGGACAGTAGAAAGAGACAGACATTATTACTCTATACACATGTATGATTACACAAGTGGAGTGACTCTGAACCATGTACAGCCAGAGGAATGAGAAGCTGTGTTCCATTTGTGTACTATATGTCAAAATGCATTCTACTGTAAAATAAATTAAAAAAAAAAAGAATCTTTTCAGAGGAAAAAAAGGCTGAACAAAACTGAAATAATAAAAGTCCAAATACTAGTGATGTGTAATTGGTTTATTTGAACCTTTAGATGGTCAGATGTTCCATTTTCAAGATAATGCACAAATTTAACAAAAATCATTGAAGTTAACGTAATCTGTTTTACAATAATCTTGATATTCATCTGTTATAACTATCTAACACTGAAAAGAATATATCAATTCAGGAAAAAAAAGCCTTATAATTTGGTTACTTCTTAGACCATTTTAAGAAGACGACCACGTTTCTACCACACAATCTTCAGTACAAATTTTGTGGGTTGAATAGCTAGCCCCAAAGCAACCAAGTACACTCACCATGCCACAAAATTGCCACAAGAGAGAGAAAAAGAGAGAGACTGACATACAATGTAAATTTTGATTTTTGGTAAAATTTTACTTTCAGCAATTTGTTAAAAGATTACCCTCCACAGTTTCAATTGGATATAGCACTCAGGTATTGCTTTCTGCCATGAATTATTATGAAGTCACTGTGAAGTGGTAGGATTAGAAATGAATTCTGTACATACATACATCTTGCTTTGCACAACAAGTACATGCCTAACAGTTAAAATAAATACAATTTATATAAATATAACCCAGTGGCTTATATTTTCAGAATTTTCTGATGTTGGCTGTGATCCCTCAAGATTTTCCATTTCCATTTGGTCTACATTCAACGTCTCTGCTAAGTAGGTATGTATAAGCATGCACCTAAGTCATTTAGGAAGCTCCTCCATTTAAACAAAGCTGTCCAGCACATTCCTACCCAATGCAGAGAGTTATCCCTAATATTACCTATTTCATAATTATGAATGTCTATATTGGGGTTCCTTTTAGTGGGTCTCATTTTACTTAAGTCAAGCAGAAGGCCTACTACATCTGTGTAAATATTCTTGTAAGGAACTGGAACACCAAAGAATTAAATGTAGGGCATTGCTATTCAGGACCCAGGGACACAGGACATGTTTGCTCATGACAGTTTCTTACTCTCTGTTGTGATTCTTTATTTCAAGGCACATCTAGTGAAATGGAAGGTTAAATACTCTGTCAAACACTGCATCCATATTTCCTCTTATTCTTTCCAACTTAAGTATGCTAGAAGGTGTAAATAATTGAGTTTTATATTTAATTTCTAGGAAATAAGTATGAAGAGAATAAAAAGGATGGATACAATTAGAAAAAATAAGGAAATAGTAGAGCTTACTTACTATAATTTGTGTTTTTTGTTTTTTTTCATAAGTGATCTAAAAAGCATAAAGTTTAAACATACAAACCCTACTAGAAAAATGCCAAGGTCACAACTGTATGTTGAATGGCTGACAAACTACAACTTTACAATTGTCCATGCTGAGTTACTAGGTGCACTGCTCTACGGTGAGTCCTGTATGTGCTGACCAACCCCACTCTACCTGGGCACAAACACAGGGACAGTAGCTCCCTTCCTAGCACTTATTAAAGCAAAAAGATTTTCTTTGTTCTACCTCTTTAAAAGGAAACAAAATGCACTTGTGAAAAAATTATTCTGTAGCAAGACCTTTGGGAACAATACTGCAGAGTGACCATCAGAGTGAGCTTAGTTGGATATCCTGGGCTGCTCATGTTTCCTGCCTTGGTCTCCATATCCACTGAGTGTTTAGATGCCTATTGCACAGGCCTGCTGTGAGGGTAATGAGATGATGCAAAGAAGGGACAAGGCCACACAAATACTAGATGCTCAATCAGGGCTGTATTATTACTGAAAGATGACTTTAAGTGGGTTGATTCTGGCTGTTCTATTAAAAAAAGTCTATAACCTGAAAAGTCACTTTACTTCTTTGGGCTTTCTGGAAACATCTCGTGTCCTTTTTGTTAGTCATCACTTTGAAGGAGGGCCTGGGATCCCACTTTTGTCTCTACTAGGAATTCACTCACTCTTATAAATTTCATTTATTTTTATTTTCAGATTTCTCTTATGAATCAGATATTTCTTTAGATTAAACAGTACCTTGCTATCTTGCTAAACATCTAGAAGTCTAAGAGCAAAGAAAATGATATCTTTCCCTCTCCTTTTGTCCACCTTTAGGACATAATCATCTCCTGCTCTATCTCCTTAATTAATCTCTTCTGCCCCACAAGTCTCCTGTAACATTCCTTCAGATAGCAGCACCCTGGGCCAGAGGACATAAGCACAGGCAGGTAAAGAGCCACCAGAGCTAGAGCTGTCTCTGAGGTGAGCTTCAGGGACCAGTGTTTGAGAAGGTCCCATAGGAAGCAAATGCATGAGTAGTTTCAAACTTAAGAAATGTATCACTCAAATGCTTACCTTCGTGATGATGCCTCTTAGCATAGGACACAGATTCCCCTTCGTGCTGTGCATGGAACTTCTGAATGCACCTTCTCACCAGATCTTCCCAGCCTGGTTTCATGGCTGCTCTCATGGTGCTAGTGTCCAGAGAAGTGATCTTGCCTGTGAGTTAATAGTAGGCATTATACTTACACGCTCATCTATTTTTTATGGAAATAATTAAATTTTAAAAACACCCAATTCTCTTATAGTTATCCCTCAATATCTGTTGAGGACTGGTTCTGGGACCTACCCAAGGATACCAAAATCCATGGATGCTGCTCAAGTCCCATATATGAAGTGGCCAAGTATGTTAATATAACCTATACACATCCTCCATGTATATATATTTTCCCCCCCCTTTCTTTCCAGTACTAGGAATTAAACCTGGGTTTTACCACTGAGCTACATCCCCAGGCCTTTTACTTTTGAGATAGGGTCTCAACAGGCTGCCCAGGCTGGCCTTGAACTTGTGTTCCTTCTGACTCAGTCTCTCTTGTTGCTGAGATTAGAGGTGAGTGCCACTGCACCCAGTTCCCTATACTTTAAGTCATCTCTAGATTCTTTCCTAACACAATGTAAATGCCAAGTAAATATCTGTTATACTATATTGGTTAAAAGAATAATGATAAGAAAAAAGTCTGCACGTGTTCAGTTTAGACTTTTTCCCCCTGAATATTTCTGATTCATGGTTGGTGGAATCCAGATGCAGAACCCATGGCTAGAGGGTTCCTGGCTGTACTGGGAATTAGATAGCTCAAGTAAAAGGACCAAAAGGGTGTATAGTGAGGCTTTCTCCTCTCTCCGTTCTTCCAGCTTTTATACTTCTACCCCAGCAAGCAATCACCATTATCATCTTCCTGACAGTCTTTTAAATATATTTATTGCATTTACAAATATCTAAGTATTCTGAAATTATTTCTTAGGTCTTCTTTGTAAGAAAATTTACCTTGAAGATCCTGGCGAGTAGTAAAACTTTCTGATGAGGGAAGAACGGGTCTTTCCTTCATGGGGACTCTTCTTGCCACACAAATCAAGCAAGACTGCAAATCTTAAATCATATATATATTCATGTTTATCATATTAGGCTTTTTTAGTGATTCAAACAAACTTGAATACTTATGACAGTACAAACCTTGTAAATCAGTAAGGGAGAGAATGAGAAAATACTATGTATCTCAGCTTGTCACTATCTTTATTCTCTATTCAACTACAGTGGGAGATGGCTGCAGGAGTGGGGGTGTGCTATGTAGGATGAGGTGGGAGCAGAGGATGAACTAAGCAATATATCATAGAAGTATATTTACTATAAAGAGTTAACAATCAGAAACCAACTCCCCAGTGAGAAAATGAATATTTCTGAAGTGAATAGAATCCTTTCTTATTAAATAGCTGAAAGTAACAACCAGCTCAATTCATAATAAAATATAAAATGATGAAAACTAAAATCTGATACTCTGCTTTGTCATGGGTTGATTCTTGAGTTTTAGGTTTATCATGATATGAGAAAACTAGACATACTTTCTACCAAACTATGTAGGTGACCCTACAATGGCAATGAAAATTTAAAACTAAGAATATAAATTGAGTTAGGATGCAGATTCAGAGACAAATCTCAGGGTATCTAGAACATTTAGTGTCCAACAGAATAGCTGCATTACAGTTCAGATTTTTGGCCCTGACTAGTTTCTCACACCATCAGAGCTAAGCATGTATTCTTTATCCCACTTTTCCCCACTTCAATTGTTTTGAGCATCAGGATTCTCTTCTGGAGAATGGAAAAATGTTTTAATTATTTTTGTAGCACACATGACATATTGCATAGCCCTTTCAATTTAAAAAGGGTTGGACGAGAGGCTGTTAAAAAGAACAAAGTAGTGTTTTTCATATCTTTTTAAAAATATATATATATTTTTAGTTGTAGTTGGACACAATACCTTTATTTTATTTATTTATTTTTATGTGGTGCTGAGAATCAAACTCAGTGCTTCCCATGTGCTAGATGAGTGCTCTACTGCTGAGCCACAACCTTAGCCCCTCATATCTTTTTTTTAATGTGTCTTTTTCTTTCTTTCTTTTTTTTTTTTGTGGTACTGGGGATTGAATTCAGAGGTACTTTACCACTGAGATATGTCTCAAGCCCTTTTTATTTTGAGACAGGGTCGCACTGTGTTGCCCAGGCAGGCTTGGAACTTGCAATTCTCTAGCCTCAGCCTCCTGAGTAGCTGAGATTACAGGCCTGGTGTCTTCTGATCACCTTATACCATTGATTTAAGATTGCTGGGAAAGAGTTTCTAGAAATATATCAGGAAACAGCTGGTATCTCAAAATATAATTATCATCTGGGCTGATGGTTCAACAGGTTTGATTCCCAACACCAGAATTTGTTTTTTTTTAAAATAAGAATTAAAAACCTATCATCTTTACCAAAATAAAAGCTAAAGTTCTGGGCACTTAATATGAGATAAACATCTTTCTAACCATTTTACAGGCTATTAACTCATCTGATCCTCTAGTAACTCTGAGGCAAGTAGTTGCAGTATTTCCATTTAACAGAGAAAGCCAAAGAGCCAAGTTTTAAGAAACTTGCCCAACATCACACAAAACTTTGGAGAAGCCAGGATTCAGACCTAAGGATACCCTGGCTCAGAAACACTGCTCTTATGCTCACTTGTTAACATACAGCATATGATTTTAGACATACTAAAAAAGTTTAGATATAAAACTGAGTTAATTTATTTTATTTCTTTTTTGGTACTGGGAATTAAACCCAGGAGCATTCTGCTTCTAAACTATATCCCAGTCCTTTGTTCAAATTTTATTTTGAGACAGAGTCTTACTAAGTTGCCCAAGTTGGCCTAAAACTTGTGAATCTCTTGCCTCAGCCTCCCAAGTAGCTGGGATTACAGGTGTATGCCACCACACCCAGATGTATCTTTTTTTTTTTTTTTAAACTACTGAAACACACCCCAGTCCTTTTCTTTCTTTCTTTTTGAAAAAGGTTCTTGCTAAGTTGCTTAGGCTAGTCTCAAACTTGTGACCCTCCTATCTCAGCCTTCCAAGTTGGTGGCATTACAGGTGTGCTACCATGCCCAGCAGCAGAACCTTTTTAATGGTGCTTTAGAATATTATTATGGAAAAATTAGCAGCCTTTACTTTTGTTGTATAAAATAGAATAAAATAATTTGATGTTCCATACTTAAGCAAAAGCTTAATTTTGAAGTACTATGTATCATCTACAATGGCTCTAATAATTCCTTTCCAATAACAATTAAATTTAAAAATATTCACAGACTTTAAATTATAAGTATTAAATAACTAGTATTCAATGGCAATTACAGTTTGGGCACATTCACTTGAACCTTATATTCTGATGCTGATACTGGTGACTTCACTTGATAATAAACTGATACTAGAGAGATTCAGGTCCAGAGGTCACAGCCACAGAGTTGGAAAGTGGCTGACTTAGGAGTTGGTCTATCTGATTATATAGCCCTCCACTAGTGGTCAGAAACATCCCTCCAGTAACTTTTCCCCTTCTGCTACACACACAGAATGCATTGTTTAACACTGTCTTGTACTACAGAGAGCGTCATTTTGCTATGTGGAATGGCTTGCTTAGAGGGTGAGATCACAGGGGATACTACATCAACAGTTCTTTGTGGGAAACAGCCTAGTGAGCTGAAACCTCTCTATCCTTTCTTAAGCACCATTCTATTACTGCCCATTGTGAACCTGGTGTCCATGGGTGAGCTATACAGATTCTAGTAGTCCCTTTAAAGTAATATGAAGAAAATATTTTTTGTACTTGTGTGCATCTTTCTAGGGCAGTAGTACCCAGTTTACACTAATGCCCAAAGAAAACTCCAGATGTCTAAATGTTAACCACGGTCAGAGGTACACTAATACAGTAGTCACTAGTCACATGTGGCTATTTAAATTTAGTAGAAAACTTAGGCCTCTACTTGCACTATTGACATTTCAAATGTTCGATAGCTACATGTAGATAGTGGTTACCATGCTGGACACTGAAGATATGTCACCTCATCACTGCAGAAAATTTTACTGGCCAGCACTTTGTAGAGACTTAAAAATTCTTATTTATCTCCCAAAATAAGAAAGACCAAAAAAAAAAAAAAAAAAAAACAAACAAAGATCCTGCTTCTAAATTTTTCTTTGTGTGACTACTAGTTTTAGATTATTAAATGTGAAAGAAGTAGCACAGGAGTAAATACATAAACATATAACATGTCCTGAACGTTTTGTCTGACCTTCTCCTTCTTCTTTGATGGACTTTGGTTGAGAGACAGCAAAGCACTGCATAGTTTCATACTTCTGGTGTGCTTCCTGGTTATCATGACCTTCTTCTTCTGAATCAGGTAAAGGTTTTACCAGCATCCGGCAGTTGAAGGTATGGCTGTTCCGCCTAGGAGGTTCGCCAGACCAAGATCCCCCATTCACTGACAAGGCAAAAGCAACCCAATATTATAAAGAACTAACATCAGATTCACAGCTGCTGAATTATCAAAACGGTGTAGGAAAAAAATAGTTATTTTACTTGAACATAGTGCTTTATGCATTTATAAGTACTTTCAATAAGCTGATGTGGGGGGGGATTCTTGAGTTAGCAGTTTAATAATTAGGAAATATTTAGGGATTTTCAAAATGTCTTCTACAGTCCTTGCTCTTCACTCTGACTACTTTCCTTCAAGTTAATGCCTCGATTATTTACTACTAGAATACCATGGTTCTTATTTTTGGGGTTTCCCATTTTGATTTCTTGGAAATTTACTTCAATCTACTTGCATTCCGGTTTTAGAAGCATTACCCATCTCCCACCACACACACTCAGAACTATATAAATGGCGTCAACTATTGCATGCATATTTTTTTTTTCAAAGAATTTGGACTTGCAGTCAGGAATATGAAGGCCATTTCACATAAGTCAAGACCTCACGGATTAGTCCCATCTCATCCATCTAAGCAGATCTTGCACATTCCCCAGCTCCTCCCGATATCCCACCACTCAGTCCCATGTGGATACATGCTCCTGCTGCTACCCTACCTAAAATCTCAGGCTGTCTCCATCTGTCCCTCCAAAGGTACTCATGTACTATGGCTAGGATCCTCTGTAATAAATACTTCACCAATTACAGACACCCCACAATACCTCCTCTTACAGATATTTCTTTACTAACATTTTACAGAATTTTAGTGTATACTTTGTAACTTGATGTTTCTGAATTAGTCTTGTAGTCTTTCTTCTTTTGTGTAAACTTCTTCAAGAAGACTGAAAAATCCTTGAAGACACAGTGTTAATGTATTTCTTTCAAGTGAAAAACTACTTTACAATCTTCTATTTTAATATCAAAACTAAAAAATGTATATATTAATCAAGAAAGAGATATTGAACTAAAGGAAAGACATCATTTTTCAAAAATACATTAGAGAAAACAATAAAAGATATAAAAGAATGACTGATTTAGGGTATTAAAGGATATTTATGAACTAGATGAAAAAAAAGGATTCCCGTACAAGTGTTCAAACTATTAGAAAAGCCAAAATCAGAATCAATACTAACTCATTTTAGTGCTCTCTTCACCATTCCCCATATTTTATCTAAAACTTTTAGGACTAGCAGGACAGTGAAATAGGGGATAAAACTAAGGTGAGCCATATGAAAAGCAAATATGCCCTCCAAAGTCACTAGATAGAGAGCACCTTGGACTATAGTTGTTATAGTAAACCCAGTGCCAAATCCATGAACACTAGTTATAGAGGAATGAAAAAGAAAGAAACCCTAGAAAGAACATTTTTTAAAAAATCAGTTAATTGTAAGAAATTATTTTAAACTTACAAAGGGAACCACATATAGCTTTATGTCTCTGCAGACATTTGTTAAGTTTATTTCAGTAAGAGCATTTGTAAAGCAATCTAAAATGACAGGGAAAGCTGGGTGGTGGTGTATGCCTGTAATCCCAGTGACTTGGGAGGCTGAGGCGGGAGGATTGCAAGATGAATAAAATAAAACAAAATAAATAAAATAAAATGATAGGGAAAAGAGAATTCTTAACTAATTCTGGTTAATAAGTTGAAAAATTTTTTAAAAAGGTACACTATAAAGTAAGGCAAACAGCTCTTTCAATAAGTGAATTAGTAAGTACAGGTCCTTTGAGGAAGTCATGAAATTACTGAAGAGATCTAAAAAAAACCATTAGTTATGTGAAATAACAAATCCATTTTCTTGCTCGTTTACTAGTAGATATAATAAAGGGATCCCACACAAATATTCATATCCTTTGTATTACTGTTGCAGTCACTTTGAACAAAAGGTTATCCTCAGGCAAAAGCTAGCCAGAGTGGAATTTGAAAATGATCTTTTCCTATTTACCGTGCTAACAATAAGACCAGCTAATATAAATAGTCTAAGAAAAAGAACAGAAATACTTGCCAACTCAGGACCTGACCTTATTCTGTATTAAAATATGCACATCTTTTTATCCGTGAAGATGTTCTTAGCATCATCAGTTTAAGTGAGAATATTTAAAAAAGAACCACTGAGTAAGTGGGAACAGCATACTCTTAAGGCGGCAACTAAGGTGGGTCCATGCTGTGAATCATCCACTTTAAAATGTGGCCCTTAATCATCACACACACTTTTGGGTAGCATCTCTAAAATAAGACGAAGAAGTTAGGAAATTTGAGACAGAGTGAATGGCTAAGGAGGCAGTGCCTGGAAGTGACACATGCTGAGCCACTAGTGAGTCTCAAAGAGCCGATCTGGGGCTATTAGGCTGATACCCTGGAACATCCATGCCACTTGTTTCTTAGGGTTGTGATTTTTAGAACATCATACCTACATACATCATAACCTTTTCATATACAGGACTCAAAATGAGCTGAATTTCAAACTTCTCATGACCTTTTACTTCTCTGTAAAAATGGACAAATTTGAGCTGGCATTGGCCAGGATGTGGCAATTTGTCAACTTCTTAAAAAAAGACTAAAAACAAACTCCATGCAAATAGTTGCCATGAACACTTCCCATCTGAATCATTTTTATGTACTTAAATACAGGGTCAAATGATCATTCATTCAAGATGAGCATCTGAAGATGTGCTTTTTCCCAAGACTTCTAAAGCTTAAATATTTAACACAAGTGCCTCTTAAACAAATGAACAAACAAACAACAACAACAACAAACCCTATCGGGTCACTCTTATTCCAACTGATGACTGCAGTTCTATTCTACCCATTCCAATCAAGACAACGTGAGTAAGAGGGGTGCGAGAGGAAGGAGAGGGAGGCCCAGCAGACAATCATTTACCTATAGACTTTGGCAGCAGGTTTTTGACAAATTCAGTGTGGTCCCCAACATGCAGGATGCTATATACACTTTTGTTCATCAGCTCTTCTTGGTTATACCTTAGATACTGTGTCACATTCTCTGAAACAAACACCACGTTGCCTTCCAGGTTCACTACAAAGAAGAACCCATCCAGGGCCTAAGGGAAAATTTTGACACAAATTATGTTAGAAAGGATGCAACAAAAAATTATATGCAATTGCTAAGAAGGGAGTGATCTCTTTAAGGTAAATGCTTAATTCACCAGTAGAGAGAAAAGATATCTCCCTTGCCCCTTTCCTAGTTTTCAGAAACAATTAACACATTTTCTCTTGTGAAATAGAAATTATTCCATCTTAGTCAGTGGGAGACAGCCCACTACATCACGGTTTCTTGTCACAAACTAACACTAATTCTGTTAATTTATCAGGAGATAATTATTGCCAAATAAGTGTACAGGTGTTTACCTACATTTTCAAAATGAGATTAACGTATATAGGGCCAAGAACAGCTTTCATGTTACCATATAATACACAGTCATTTTACTCTATAGTTTTTCATCTTATAAGAGGAGGTGGTCAGTGATAATTTTTTCTCAGTTTAAAAATAAATATTAAGGGAAAAAAATACCCAAATTTATTACTTTTAAAGCTACCAGAGTTTAAGCAAAAAGAATTGCAGGTAAACTCAGGTCCTCAAAGAAATATTAGTCCTTTATTGTTTGGTGTGTGTGTGGGGGGAGGGGGGAGAGTAGGAAAGGGTCCCTGATTTGGCCATGGGACTTTGGCACACAGTCTGTGCTTATACGCTAGATTATCAGGTGGATTCCTAAATTACCTAGAGAGCAGTAGCATGCTTCTTGCAATGGTTCATAGTCTCACTCTTTATTTCATTTCAATTTAGATTAGGGAAAGGGATGAGGAACTTAATATCATTTCAGAAAATAAAGATAATATTACTAGCTATTGTGAATGTTTACTGTGCCTTATACACATTGTGCCTCATTAATGTTTTCAACTGTGGGAGGAATGTTTATCTTTACCAATTTACAGTAGAGAACACTGGGGCTGGAAGAGGTTAAGTGAATGTCCAAGTTAGTGGCAGGGATATGAAACCAGGCAGAACTTATTTGAAAGTTCATCGCTCAGGGACTAGGCAGCAGGGTGCTCTCTTCCACTGTTAACTGCTATTTTTCCTCACGTCTGCATTGGCAGCAAAAAGGCTGGTGGGTTCAGTGAGTTTCTCCTGGTTACATTATCCTTCTTTTTCCTTTTAGAGTCTTGCTGATCAGAGTCCTGTTGTAATGGGTCAGATGAATGATCAGGATAAGGAAAAGCTTGATGTTCATCAGGGCCACCTGGTATAGTCAGTTTATACCATTTAGTTTCCTCAGGATATAAGTTTGTTATTATTTCTAACATGAATGTACATGGGTATGTACATGTAGGATGGGGCCTGAAGTGTTTACTTTCTCCCTAATTTGTTTTTTCTTTATTATTTAACAGGTTCCTAACTTTGTGAGCTTAGAATACATGCCATCTTTGTTGTTGTCATTCTTTTTAGTTATACATGACAGTAGGACGTATTTTTACATGCCATTAAATTCTGTTTAACACAAAACTAAGTACTTTCTCAAACTAAAACCGATTATAGAGACCAGTGAGAGGTTCCCCTTCAAGAAAGATGTAACACTACTTGGTTTTAGGTTTTTCTTAAATATTCTGTCAGTTTTTCTCACTGTAGGCTAGTGCTAGCCCATGAGAACTATGTACCAAATGTGTGCACCAGCATGAGGGACAGGAAAGTAGCCAGTTGATTAGCTATGTACCAGTGTCCCCTTTAAATTCACTACTTTAAATACACATTCAACAGGGATTTTCATAATCAGATTACCTATAGTTTACTTCTGAAAGTGTTATGTTGTTTTCTACTGCTTTCTATTATGGTGAAAAGACTGATCTGTTGCCTAATAAAACTGAAAGATATAATTATTTCATCTCATAACACTGTTTGTGTTTTTATAAAGCTCACCATGATATGCTCTGATGAAAAAAGCTGACATTTGGTTTTGTTGCCTAGCAACCACTATGCTATGATGCAAGCATGAGTGTGCATCTATGCCTAGAAACAGCTCCAAGAGAACGTTTTCTCTGTTTAAATGATTACCCGTCAACAGGGATAGATTTAAATTTAAACCATAAGTCACTAGATTCAAGCACTAGCTGCCTAATATATTCAGCACGAAAATCCTGCTACATAGGTACAGGTACTTGCTTAATACACTGTATTCTGAGATTATTTTGAAACAAACAAACAAAAATGTTGGTTTAATTTTATGAGATCAGGCCCACTAACACCCAGCAATCTGATTTCTTCAATTAATGAACTCACTTTCAAAAGGCTTGAGTCACACAGTCTAGTAGCTACTCCCAAGTATTTCTTTTTAGAAGCCTCAAAAGTCTTCCCAGGAGTTTCCACTCTAAATTTCTCCCTCCAGACATAATAAATACACAGGTATATGGAAATTTCCCAATTGTAATAATTTAGATTATCATAATTTTCATATCAATTTTATTTGTAATTCAAAAGTTTTTCCAATGGAAATTATCTACTTGCTTTCATGTAATTCTAAACAGTCCACTTAGTTAGTTTTTGTTATTTGCTGCTAAGATCCAAGTGGGAAACAGCACTCTGGGCCCCTCCACTGCCTCCATGAGTATGGAAAACCAGGTTAAGTGTGTTTTTGTCTTTTCCTTGGAAATTGTGGTTGAATGTTTTCAAGCTAGTGATTCAAGAGAAGATAAACAAGAGCCAACACAGGGTCATTTAAAGCCTTTTTGCCAGCAGGTCCAGCCCCAGGGGATGAATTTTGTCATTTCTAAATACAAAGACCTGGTCAGATCTTTAATCTTCTCTGTCTCTACCTCACCTCCCACTCCCAATTATATGGCAGATTTTCACAGAATCAGATTTTCTAAAAATAAAAATCATCTTATGCACCAACTAAAAAAAGGGGGTGGGGTGATAAGGTTGAGAGAGCATTAGTTATCTTTGTCTTAAAAACACTAATTTCTTATATATGGGAGGCTGCTGCAGCCAGCAGATCTAGAATGATGCTGCTGCAAAGCTTCTGGCCTCGAAGTGCTTTTCAGCCTCACCATATTACCAGATGAGCAAATTATCCTAAGAAACAACATAATTTATGTTTCCAGGTTCCTGTTTCTTGTTATATATTCACTGGCATTCTTCCTCTCATCTTACCATAGCCCACATCTTGAACTTTAATTTTGGAACAGGTAGAGCAAAACATTTGATGTTTAGTACTAGTTAATAAAATAGGAAAACTGGATGCTACAAATTCTGAACAGTAGCTGGTCACAAAGCTTTCCAAAGTTAACAAAGAATAGGTTCACACTTTTATTTATCCTAGAAGTTCCTTCAGCTTAGTATTTCAATTTTCATGTTTATGAGATAAATGAGCTAGTTTGAAGTAGCATACATAAAAACATAAACTCTTTGATTCTATATTAAAAAAATGAATTATAAGAGAATCATTTAACATGCAATTTTGTTCTAACTACTTTAAGTGCATTATACCTATTGGTTCTAAAATTTTTACTTGTACATATAGACCTAGGACTACGGCTTATATAAAATGTAATAGGAGTTTGGGAAATATTTCACACTAAAATATAATAGGACCTGTGAATATAGTTTTCTAAAACCTGTCAATTTATATTATAATCTAGTTAATTTAATTCTATATTGTTTATTTCAAAAATATATATGCTCACACAAAGAGCCAGAACACAGGTACATACACATATACTACTAAGGACATGATGTTGTAGTATTAGTGCAGATTTTTCTTAAGTGATATTCACCTGTAATCAAAAAAAAAAAAAAAAAAATCACATGAAGGTCAACATTTTAAAATAAAGAACCAAAATGAGGGTAAGCTACCTCCAGCATCATAGGCCCCAATGCATCCTTGTCGATGACGCCTTGCCCAGTAGATGACACATCTGACTTCTGCACTTCATCTATGTTGGCAGCTGCTGCTTTCTCTGCAACAAACATAAGTATGAATCAAATGGTGGTGCTATTTCAAGGGCAGAGTGACACAGAAATATTTTTATTATAGTGATTTTAAAAAATCTTAAGTGGGATCAGATATACCTATAAAAGAGAGCACATCCACACTGCCCCTGGACAAGAGAAGCATCTTGAAGTAGAAACTAGACGTTAACTTTTCACCTCCAGAACCTGTGGCTCTTTCAGACTGCTAAGAAAATGAGTTTAGAGATTTCGTGCCAGTCCCTGACAGACATTTTTTCTAGATTATGAAACTGCTACATACTATGGCACATCTGGTTTCTACTCAAGAGATTCCCCAAACTAGGATAAAGAAGGGTCTGTTATTCAAAATTCAATGGCATAATCTGAGATATAGCTGCACACATTTGAAGAAGAAATTTTAATAAAGAGTTCTGACCTGCTATGGCTGCCCCCACTTGACTCCACAAGGTCTTCCTTGAGTCTTACTGTTCTACTTTTGCCACATTCACCTTTAAAGTGACTGGGAAGATCTAGTCCCTACCTTATCCAAGGGATTTCATGATTTAAAGCAGAGGGAAGAGGAACCCTGTCCAGCTTCCAGGGAATGTCAATAGCTGTCCTTTGATCTAACAGAGGTGCCTGGCCCATGCTCCTGGACTGAAACTCTAAGGAAGCTTTCAGACCTACATGGCCAGGAGCCATTCTACTATGGATAACACTATTTTATAAAAAAGCTCACAGGAGAGAGATGCATGTTTATCGAGATATGTGTAAACTAGTTATTTCTAGAGCACCAAAAGAGTTTAAAGTGTAATAGATATATATCAACAACCTGCTAGAAAAACAATGCACCAATTATTTGTACCTGAATAAATTATATCCTTATTTACACTGCATGTTATCATTGTAATGAAAATGCAAAAAAAAAAAAAATCCACAAAAAAAACTTGTAACTCAATTTAACACTCATAATCAATCTGCTTTCCTGAGCTTGGTAATGGGCGATGGGGGATTTTATACAATATTTTTAAAATCTGTAAAGTCTAGTTTGTAAAACCTAGAAATAATTAGGAATTATTCAGATTCTCCAAATCTTGTTGCTCCCAAGCTTCCACAATGTATATTTATGAGTGAAAAGAGAAGATGACTTGTGTAATTCAAGTGCAAACTCAGCCACTTGGTAGAAGTACAACTCACAGCAAAACACTTTTAAGGCTTTGGTTTCCTTGTCTACTTTTGGATGTCAAATTGGATCAAGAACAAAGGGAATGATAGATAAAATACACTTTAACAACTACAAAAACTTCATACATTTGGTCACAGAACTGTTTTGTATTGTGAGAGCTTAGTAGGAGAAACTGAGCTGTTTGCCTCTGTATATCCTCAGAATTGTCTTTCCTGAAAAACTAAGAAAATTTAAAACAAAAAACTACAAAGCTGTTTATAAATCTATTAGGCTACAGTATTTATATTTACTGCTTCTTTACTGAACTCCACGTGTAATTTCTTTGTAGAACTATCATAAGCAGATTGTACCTAATTTTTGAACTACTCTGCTACCTTCCATATTTACTTCCTTAGATCTAAAAAATTGTGACTGTCTATAAATAGATATGACTTGTCCAGTAGCATTCATAGCTCAATACCATGCAGATGTGTCAATCCTTAACTTTCTTTTGGCCACATTCCCTGGTCCTTCACTACTAGGTCCTGGCTCTCTGTGGGTGTGGACTCGCCCCAATTCCTGAGCCAGTCCTTCCAGAGAAGGAGATATCAAGGTTCTCCAGTGAGAGGACACAGGACGGGCTCAGCTGATTATAGCATGTCTCCTCTTCCCTCCATTTTTTCATGGCCCAAAGATCCAGAATAATAAATGTACACTGGGACATATCTTCTGTCTTTTGGCCAGTTCACCTCTGAGCTAGGGATTTTTCCTCAGGTTCTGCTCACTTTCACATCTGCCAATACAGAGTCAGGACTTAAGCCATCACCTTCCTCATCTAATTCTGGTGGACATTTTGCTGACAGGCTGGCCTGGACTTTTCTCATATATCACATGATATCCATGGAGTCCCCCTGGAGGTGAATAGGGCTTGCACCTCTTAAATGGCCTACATTATGAAGGTCCTTGCATGCCTCAGATTAAAGGCTGCATGAACTTCATCAGTACCAAATCTCAAAATCCATGGTACTGATATTATGAACATACGTAGTCCTGCACATTTTCATTTTTTTTTTGTCTTTGGTATGGTGGCAGTCAGTGTGGAGGAGCAAGTCTGTAGCCTTTGCTTTGCATTCTCACCATCTACAGATGTACCATTCTCCTACCAGAAACATCCTTCAGCAGCAGCAGTGATTCTTAAATTGGAATGCTGTATGTGAAAAGATCCCTCCCCAGGGTATCTGCCAGAATTTGCAGTGGGAGCATGCACACAGATCAAAGGCTTTCCTTGCATGAGAATCTGATACATTCCTAAGGGGTATCCCCACTCTCCTACCTTCTGCAGTTCTAAAACAACACACTATAAGCCAATTTCATTAAGTGGGGGACTATCTGAATCCTCTCAACAGCTAGTACTGTCCTTATTTTAGAGTAGGTTCTAACTAAACATTTGGCATGTGACTGACAGACTCTCCACCATCACTAATCCCAGGAATAAGTGAAGTTGAAGGTGGGTGGAAAGAGGAACCATTTTCCCACTATTTGCTTTGCTGGCCCTCCAGAGTACAGGGAGAAGACTGGAACAGGGAAGAGGTGAGCAGAGTCAAGGAACCTGAAGGCTAAGGATTCTTGGGGGAGAACCGGTCTTAAATAACAAATCATTTTGTTTTGACATATTAAGTTTCAAGTTATCTCATCTCTCAGGGCCCCAACTTCCATTCTTCCACTATTACAACTTGTCATTTCATTCCTTTCAAAAAATGAATCTGGACTAGGAGTAAAGCTTGGGGTAGAATGCAAGGCACTAGCTAGGTTCAATCCCCAGTTCTGCCAACAACAAAGAAAAAAAGGAAGAGGCTAAAGAATGGCCTTAAATTAGGTAATTGCTGGGGGAGAGTGAGAGATAAAGCATCAGCTGCTTATCAAAAGGCAACACTACTGCCATTGGCCCCTAAAAAACCTCAGGGTTGTCCTATGATATTCTGATATCACAATAGTTGTGATTTATTGCTTTCTATGGTGTCTATACTAATGCTACATTTTAGGGTAATAATGTTTGTGATAATCCCCTATTATTGAATCTTTAGAAGATAAATCACAAGACTTGGTGAGGTATTTATATTTTAAGGATCTGATTATGATTCTTAGGACCTAAATTCATCTATTAATATTTTATGTGGAATTTGTAAAACTTAACAGTAAAATAACTCCATCAGACAGATTCCTAAACAATGATAAGTCCTTATGTCTGAGCATTCTAAATATTCTAGCAACATGCTCAAGCAAAGAATTTCATACTTGTATCAGAAGATATATTGAATCAGGACCAATTGGCATTGTATTTCATTATTAGGAATACACAGATCAGGTATAATTTGGGATAAGGACCTAAAAGTTAAATTAGGAGATGATCTACATCTGATAAAACATGTGTTTAGGGGTACTACTGGAAAATCTGGATAAAAATAATTCCCTGAAAATTATTTATAATAAATTACAAATATGCGTTTTCTCTTTTTCAAAGAACGTATCTTTAAATCTTTAAAAGAAAAACAACAACAACAAACAGCATATAAAACACATAACAGAATGAGCAACCTATCTGAGTAAATGAGGAGGTCCAAGAGTGCTTTGGGTGGGTGCTGAGTACGCAGCCCGTAGAAGTGGAGTATACAACCCTTGCTGGCTGACAGCTCACATACTTCAGTCAGGAAGCCAAAACAATTATGAGCAAACCAGATGACAACAGTAATGGGCTAAGCTGCAACAAACAATTTTAATTTCACAAGCACAGAAAAATGGCTGGACATAGCTGAAAATATTTCATGTGCGTTAAAACTGAGCTGGAGTCCACGGGATATGCAAGTAGATGGCAACAAGGAAATGGGTGGAAACGGATGTGTGCCACTGGGTCACTAGGAGATCTCAGCCTAGCCTTGGAAATCAATATTTAGGAATACTGACAAAAATTTCATCTAATCTGGAGCTCTAGTAACCTGACTAAAAATGAAACTATAGGGCTGAGGCTGTAGCTCAGTGGCAGAACACTTGCCTAGATGTGTGAGGCACTGGGTTGGATCCTTAGCATCACATATAAATAAACAAATCAAAGCATTCTGTCCATCTACAGTTACACACACACACATACACAAGAAACTACAAATATTTTCACAAGATCAATTTGAAATTATATTAGTGGAACATGGAACATGTGACTTGAAAGAAAACTCCAACTGAGTCTGTAGATTAATAGCAAGAGGATTCTTAAAAAATATTGCAATTTTTACATATATGCAATTTATGTACATTAAAAGAATGAGGAATTTTCATTACTATGTGAACAAAATAAATATGAGCCAAGGGGTAAGAACTTGGGGCATTTCACTCCTGTTCTCAGAAGAATGTTCAGAATATGAATATTTTCTAACCCATTTGTTATCTATTTTTCAATTCTGTACTGAATTTGTGCTTTGATCATTTCTAAATATTAAACATAAATCAATAGTACGAAGAGATAGAAAACACCCAGAAATATGGCTTTACCAAATTAACTGGAATCTAAATTAAACTGGCACCGAATTGATGCTATTTGGGTACTTTTCATGAAATAATTGCCACTTCTCTTCAATGTTCGGTTAAACCTTGAAATTAAATAGGAGGAGGGGGAAGGTTAGGAGAAGGAAGAAGAGAAGGACTCCTTTGAGAATACACTATTATGTTAACGGGACATATACTGGTATCTTGACAGAGCATTTCAGTAACGAGTATGCTATTTTTATGTTCCAGATAAAAATATGCTTAAATCCTTAGATATATTTATACTTCTGTAAGTACAGCATTACTATACTGAAACACACTATTTAATATTTTAAAATTAGGCAGTTTTCTCAGCGGTCACAAACTATATTTAGTTTTCTATATTTTGCATCCATTAACCATAAAAATATATTCTGTTACAAAAATATCCTTCAGTAAACTCAACAGTAGAAAGCTAGTCCCAGAGTTTCATATGATCACAACCTTATGAAATTCTCATTATTACAGATGGAACTCTTGAATCGGAGAAAGAGATGCTAAAATTCAATTTTTCAGAGCCTAAGAAAAGATTTCTCCTCTATGCTTTGACTTCATCATGTCTTCCATTATTCTTTTTAGATAAAGAATATGACCTAAGAAAATAATAATGAAAATGATTCTATCCTTTTCTTTATTCCTATTAATTTCTAAAAATCAGAACATAGCGCTTTTTTTTTTTTTTTTTTGAGAGCAGCACACTTTACAAATGCAAAACCCTGAGTGGAGAGACTGTCCAAGGATGCCTGTCTAATCTTTCTCTAACTAGCCTTTCCTCCTGGGTGGCTGCTTCGAGAGCAATCCCTCCTGGTCCCCTTCTCCATTTGCCTGCACTCCAGAAATCCAATACCAATTAATTAAATTTCCAGTTTCAAAGCAAAGAACAAAACCCCATCTCTTTAGGGACTGTGTTAAGATGAATCATACCACAAACTAGGGGGAAAATCATTAATATAATATTCCATATTTTTATAAATAATTATTATTCATGTTTTCTCTCAGAAAAAAAGGAGAGGTAAATAGGGAAGCATTTGATCTCTATAAATATAAGTGATTTAAAAATACAAGGAAATACTCTTTAGAAGAAGCTTGATTAAAATGCTTTTTATCACTGGTATACATAGGTATAAATTTCAAAGTAAAATTCCAGTTTTTTGGCGAGAACAGCAATAAATCAAAAATTGATCCTAATGAAAAATTACTTTATCTGTAAAAAAGTACATTAGATATTTGTAAATCATAAAGTAGTGTTTTGTTTTTTTTAAAGACCTTTATACATTCTTCTAACACTGACTTTCATTTATCACAGAGTTTATTAGGCAACTGCACTGAGAACACAATCTCAGAGTCTTTCCTCAAAACACTAGGAAAACGGAGTCCCATCCCTTCACAGGGATGGCAGTCCTGGCTCAAGGGACAGCCACATGATTTTTCTAACTCTAGCAGAGCAGTGCCAACCACCACTGATTACTTGGAAACCTACATGCGGTTTCATGCCTGCCCATTACAGGGGAAGGGTGATACTGCCATTATGGCAGAAGCTAATATTCTTTCTTTCTTTCCTTCCTCTTTCTGGATCATCTGAAAAGGCTGCAGAAAAGTTGTGGACATTGGCCTATCTTTTAAAAAAAGTCAGAATTCAAATAAATAGCAATCACTGTAAAAATGCATTAAAGAGAATCCACAAGCGATTTACACATACATTAAAACCTCTTTGCACTGCCCATGTTTAGATATCTCTGACATGAAAGCCAATTAAAAGTTTAAGTTATTTTTATGTTTGGTCAAGCATGAAGATAGTTGCTTTTGCTGAGGCTGTGTCACTTAAAGCATTAGAATTTTTGACTAAAATGAATCTGATACTTTGTGGAGGTTTTATAATTAATTCCACTGCTTCAAAATTGGGTAAAATCACTCACCCAGAAATCTATCAATTTTTCAGAGGACTGATGTCAAACACAAGTCTAATCACCTCCACAACAAATTTTAAGACTCTACTGGGAATACATCAACAATTTCCATCTTTTTTTTGCATTTAGAAACTGGATGGCTTCCGGTGAAGTGACTGTCAAACCCCAGCAGCAGTGAGACCCATGCAGAGCAAAGAAGTCACTGAAACAATGACAGGCAGTTTCTGGCCAAGCAATAGATTAAATATTACAGGAAAAGTTATGTAGCATCTCAAAGGTTCTAGAAGGTAAAACGAGAGAATTATGCATCTGCACCCAACTAAAATTAGAAAAGCTGCCATATGGCTCTGTGAAGCCAGCAGCACATTCTTATTCATTAGGAAGCATTCTGCTAACATAAAAACACAAGGCCCTTCCTGTGCTCTCCAAATGTGTTTATCTTTTCAACATTAATGCACTATATATCATCGAGCTGCTGAAATCTCCTGCCGTGCATATTAAAAACGCGCAGCTGCACTTTCTTTAGTAGTGGGAGGAACCTAAGCCCCAAGTTGCCTCCCTCTCTTTCTGACATTGAGTTCCTTGTTAACGACCATGATTTCCCTTCAGCAACAAGAAACAGCAAAATCAACCAATCTCAAGGCCATCTCCCAGCAGAACGCTCTCAAGCTCTGCTTCAGAGAAAGCAACAGACGTAGTTTCGTTTTCACCAATGGCAAGACATGACTACTTAAAGAGAAGCAACACTCATGTCACAAGTTTGAAATTTGTTGGTCTGCATTTAAAATTAACTTACTACCTTATCAAGAGAGGATGGCCACTAGGAAAGACTCTGGGTGTAAACGGCTGGAAAATGCCTTTGTTCTTTGTAACTCTAATTCATTCTGCTGTCACACATATTTATTTTGTTTAACACTCCACATTTTACCTATCAGTATTGAATTTATTGATAGGTAAAATGAACAGTGGATAACCTTTCATTGTAAACCATGTGAGTATAGAACAATCTGTCCAAAGTCTCCCTTTTAGATAATTTAAGTTTTTACACTTCGCAGTTAAAGTCCTGTAGAGGCTCAAAGACAGACCACATAAAGAAAACAACAAAGATTTAAAAAGCAGGCATACAGTAAACCACTCAGATAGGAAGAGAACCTTTGGAAACACTGCCTCAGAAGTACTACAAGTTAGCTGGGTATGGTGGCACATGCCTGTTATCCCAGCAGCTCAGGAGGCTGAGACAGGAGGATCATGGTTGAAAGCCAACCTCAGTAACTTAGTGAGGTTCTATGCAACTCAGCAAGACCCTGTCTCTAAATCAAATATTTAATAGGGGCTGGGGATGTGACTCAGTGGTTAAGCACCCTTGGATTCAATCCCTGGCACCCAAAACAAACAAACAAACAAACAAACAAACCCCCAAAACACAAAAACAGAAGTGCTGTAAGTTAATGAACTGAAAGGCAATAAGTGCATCTTTTAAGTTTGTTCCGGCTGCACTCACTCATTTGATGTGACCATGGTACATTTCTGTATCTTCTGCCTCCATGGACTACCAAAAGGTGAGGTACAAATACAATGAGAACTGCTTATTTAGCATAAATTCTAACTCCTTGGGCTTAGCTAAGGTTTTAGAAGCTATCTAGATTAGGAAATGAAGGAATCATATTTTTTTTTTTGAAGACTGAACAATGAGAATAAAACTAGATAGAAGGAAAAAATAAAAACAAAAACCAGTGGGTGTAAAGAAATTAAAAATGAGATTAAGTTACGACTCCACGCTAATTCAGAAGATTTGGGGCAGCCTCACAAAAGACAAAATTATATAAATGTTTAATTTCTTTCAAATATACTTGGTAAATCAAAAGCAAGGTCAACAAAATTACACTGAAGAGCACTAACGAACGTCTCTGATAAACAGATTAAATATGAGAGTTATATATAAAAAAGTTGTTTTTAAAATCCTCAAAGAGACTTTGGTTTGAGAAGTATGAATATTTCATCTCCCAAATCCTGTTTATTGGCATAACCAGCCTCATGTCCCAATATTCCTAGAGTACACCTGGCAATATTAATGCCTGGCTGCCCTCTGTCCCTCTCTTTGAAGACTGGTTCTGCTCCAGAAGGTTCATTTCAATTAAGGAATACCCCTTACTCTGTTTTCCTGATGCTCTCTGCCTATCCCCATTCTAACACTCTACTTAATCAGGGTTCCCTTTCACTGCATTGTTGGCTCCTAGGCTATGTGCCTGGCACATAGTAGGTGCTCAAAATTTTTTTATAGTCAGAGTTGAAATACATTCAACGTAGCCAAGATCCAAAGATCACCAATGTCTTTACAGAAGTTAACTGTTTGAAGCGCTTTACTGCACAGGTAACAAAGGGGAGAAGAGACTTAATTTAAGACTCTGCTTTTTGGAATCAAATATTAGATAAAGATAGGATGAGGAAAATGGTCAGGATACATGGGATAAGGGCATCAGGATCATTCCCATGGTGGTTAGGCCACTGGAGGAGCCTTTAGGAAAGTCATTTAATGTTCTTTCTACACCTGAGAGATGAAGGAAAAGGGGAAAAAAACACACACATACTTAAAACAAACCAATTTATTAATCCAGATTCTCATTTAGGAAGTTATAACCTGCTTCAGATGAAAAAGTAGTTTGGGCATCAAGGGAGTTTTTATCAGACCGGGGATTTTCCCAGTTACTCACATCTCTTTCGAAAATAAATAAACCTACTGGGGGGGAGTTCTATAAATTGTCACATTTGCCTGGGGATCTTGTACAAAGAAGAGCTTTATCAGGTTTCGTGTCCCTCCCACACGGTGTGCTGGGAGAAGCCTTGGCCTCTAAGGATAAGGTTACCCCTGAGCCAGGAGAGCCATCTAGAAAGTGTGATTAGCTAGAGGGAGGGCTGAAATCCCTTGGAGATGCTGGCAAATTCAACTTTGGATACCCAATTATGGAAATAAGCTGAATGCCATAAAGATATTGAATAACAGTGTAGGGAAGAAGGGCAGAGGGAGGGAGGAAGGATGGGCTGGTGACTATACTTGTGTGATCCTTTCTCTCCATCCCTGCCACCAGCCTTCACTTTCATCACAGGGCTTCACTCTCAGGCCTCAGCTTCACTGTTCATGGTTAATGTGGCTATGGAAGGAGGGGGGGCGGGGGCGCCCCAGGCATCAAAACCATCCTAGTACCTGACCTTCATCTCTCCCCTGAGGTCATCCTTCCATGCCCAGGAGTCTCTGTGCTCCCCACTCTTTTTCACTGATGTGCACCTTGCTCTCTGATTAATTTTTATGTTCTACTTCTCAGACCTGCTTATTCTCTATGCATGTTTTTCTCCCATCTGGGTTATGTCTTCCTTTCCGTTTCTCTACAGACATAGGACCTGATGCTATTCTAAGGGGATCGCTACAAGGAGTTGTGTATCCCTCTCCCTGCCCCACTGTGATT
Source organism: Marmota monax (assembly GCF_021218885.2). Taxonomy (NCBI): domain Eukaryota; kingdom Metazoa; phylum Chordata; class Mammalia; order Rodentia; family Sciuridae; genus Marmota; species Marmota monax. The sequence continues at coordinate 5,358,190 of NW_026693726.1, read as the reverse complement.
CTAACAATACCACAGGGAGGTTAAAACTCTCGGCTTCATTTTGCTTACTACCATCTATTCCCAGTCCTCTCATTCAGGCCTCTGCTTGAGCAATCATGGGAGGATCTTTTTTAAAAAGCAGGTGTTCCCAATTTAAAGTACCTAATGCAAAAATCTGATAATAGAACACAGAAACATCCAATTTAGAGACCTAAAACAAATTATGCTAAATCATATCTGAGTAGAGAAAGCCAAGCATTGATACAATAAGAGACCTCTACATAAGTATGTGTAATATAGTGGTTCTGGCCAGCCAAGGAAGGTGGGGGAACACTGGGGCTCAGAAGTGGGCACACTCTTTAGGGATCAAGCAACCAGAATTCACCTGAACAAAGGCAGTGACTAGCAGGTGAGTGAAGAGTATCTACCAAGACAAAAGCTCTCTGCAGACAGGACTAGAGAAGACCAGGGTCCAAGGTATCTACTCTCTGGGTGATGAGGCGCATGGTGGGTAGGGGTCCCATTTCTCAAAAAATTTTACAATCCCACACCACCCGAGTCTCTTATAGTCAACAATGTCTAGTACCTAAGAATTTGGTTCAGTCTAGATCAAATCTGCAAGTTTACAACCAAGGCAAAACTGGATAATTTTTAGACAAATATTTAGCGAGGAAAAGAAGTGGTCATACAAATTAGGTCTTGTCTCAAATATCTGAGATCCTTTTCCAGAAAAGAGCTGACACCATCAGGTAGCATCTTAGATGACCTATGCCAAATTTGAGTAAACCTGTTGCAATAAAGGATCTGCTTTGTTTTGAAGGCCAAATATATGCCATGAAAGAGTTTTCAAAAACAAATTTTGCTTACACAACAGAGAGACATCTGATTTGTATTTATAGATTTTTCAATACACATACCCAAACTTAGTCCAATTGTACAAAAGGATCGCTGAATTTAGAGTAGGAGATCAGGTCAAATGGCAAGAAAAAAAGAAAGACTGGGAAGTATTACAAAAATAATCCCCAGATAGGTCTTCCTAATTTGCTAAAATATGATGTTTCTTTATGGTTACCAGTGTACTCTAAATTCAGTGGACATTCTAGAAAAAGAGTTTCTGTCAAATCTCCATTCAATAGTTACTTCATTTCATAATGACAATAGAAGTAGATCTTTATAGTCACCTTTTAAATTCCTTGCGGTATGATCTCTCTCCAATGTAAATAGTAATGGCTGTGAATCATCAACTAAACTTCCACAACTATTTAAAGCAGTATGCAATTAAAAATAAAGCAAGGGTCAGCTTTACTCAGAACTGACATGCCTCGACCAGGCAGCAGGAAAGGCAGTGAGGGCCTTGGAAACTGCTGGCACCTGCATGTTTCAAAACCCAGCAAGAGTGAAGAGGAGAGATGGACATGATGTGCACACAGAAGTCAAAGTGAAATTAACAAAAGCCAAGATTTTCCAAGTTTTCTGAACATGGTAACCTATCTTTTCCATGACCATATCCTCTTCTTTCCTTATACATGTAGTTCTCCAGCAAGTTTTGCAAATTAAGGGGAAAAATATTGTGATACCCTCAGTAACTTAGTAATTCCTGGGATTTTTATATTGGTTATGTGTTCTCAAATACAAGGACTATACAAGTAATCAAATACATTTGCAAGAAATCAGAACAATTATCTTATTTAAAGCCTGAAAATTTGTTCTATAATAATATTTATAGTCATGAGAGATAGACATACAAATAATGAACACTCTGGCTATCCAATGGATAAGACAAAAAGAAAAATTCTCAGAAGGTGAATTATGACTATCCATATAGATCATGGAACATACCACAGTTCAGTAGCTAATAATATATACAAAACCCCCTATTTCATAGTAATTAAGTTATCCCTTATCAAATTAACTGGTTTACATAAGCTTAAAATTAGTATTGTTTTTACATATACTTGTGATAAGAGATGTTTCCAACACTCTAAGCATTCAAATACTAAAATAAAATCATCACAAAATGTGTTTTTCTAACTTTCAATCTTAATCATCTATTTAAGTTTCCAAATGCTAGGTGATTTAGTATAATACTATCATCAAGACTTCAGAAAAGCTCTATCCAATGGCATTTTGAAACAAGTTTTAGCTTTAATGCAGATGGACGTTTGGAGTCTAAGAAACCTGTTTTTGGAAATCCTGCCTGCCAGGTGATGATGGCTTACAGGTAAGGCAGATAAAGTGGCTGCAGATGACTGATAGGACAGCTGGACAGGCCCAGTTTTCAGAAGACTACAAGAGCAGTAGGCAGCCTTTCTTTACTCTTACTAGATGGGGATGCTCTCCTGGTATTTCATGTAATTCACCTGCCCCTCAAAGGGGCTAAATGCTGTCTTAGATTTGCTTTTTCAAAATGTACTGTTTGTTGTGGTTTACTGCATCAGTGGACAGTGGGTTTCCCAGAGACTAGAATGGTGGCAGTTGCCAAGGAAAATATTTGGCTGCATATAGGGTTTCCTGAGAGCAAGTTAGTACATGACCTCAATCTTTCCCAAGCTTATCATAATGCCGTAAGGCTGTGCTGATTCAGCAAAGCAATCCATAATCGCTTGCAAAATGCCCCTGCCTCACAGGGATGTTATGAGGCTTAATAAAATAATGCATGTGGAACACTTTGAGCTCTATAGAAGACAGGCGCTGAGTAATAACACTGTTCTGCATTCATAATTACAAGCAGTCTTACAAAGACAAGAATCTAAAGTGACCGGCTCACAAATTACAAATAAACTACAAATAAAGTACTTCAGATAACAATACAAATAACTGTATGATAGAGAAAAATCTGAAATTCTTCAGGTTTAAAAATGGAGAGGACAGACTTCATAAGGCTAAGTCAAAATGAAAAGAAATAGACAAATTTCCACAACAGGAAAGAATATTACATGCCTTTGTGATAAAACAAATTGAATCAGAACCTTGTAAGAAAATATAGTTCATTACAATTATTTTTGAGACATTGCTATTAATGCATTAAATTTAGTAACATTTCTATGGTTTTCCTACCAATAAATTTAAAATTTAAGCCAAAGTCAAACAATAATGGATTTCTTTGCTTTAGTTATTAAGGATAACACTGAAAACATAAATTTAAACTAACACTGAGATAAAACATGTATATTTTTTCAAATATAATTTTTTTAAAAAAACATTATAATAATGCTGCTTTTTGGCCAACAGTATTTGTCTCATGGATGGAAATTTCTGACCCTTCTCCCTCCAGACAAGCCCAGCCAGGGGAACATGATGCATTAAAGTGCACTTCAACTGGAGTGTGTCCAATTGAACAGGCCAGTCTGAGGTAGCAACACTGGCTTCTCAGGTGCCACCATCTTTACTGACTCGTGTCTTCTGGCTCAGCAGATGTCATTTCTGTTGGAGAATCTCAAAATTCCAGAGGGTCCATCCAAATAATTTACCATCTACACAGATATCCCTAAAATGTACCATCTGACTTGAACTGGATCTTCTTGTGAGATGGGTCAGTGGAGAAAACAACTAAGACTCCCTTAAGGGCTCACCAGACCAAACATACAGATGGGGCAAGGAATTTTACTTTCTAATTTCTAACTGCATCAGAGATCTTGATCTCCTCAAAATAAGATTTTACAGGATACTGCAAAGTACCTAAGAAGTTCCTCAGAGGAATATGGAAGAGAAGCAACATAGGGAAATAGCCACCTCCTTATAAGAATTTTCTTTTCAAAATAGTAGTTTTTTTTTTTTTTAAGAAATCATGATATTGGGTAGTTGGAAACAAAGACAAAAAGGGCAAGCTTTGCCCTCTTTGGGGTTTAACACAGGTACACTGTTTAAGGTCAAGCCAAGAGCTAAGATGGGGTTAGTGGAATGTCTTTTTGAAGTGTGAGAGACTTACTTAAGAATTGAAAATCTGAAATTTATTGGCATTAGTTTTAGCACGAATTTAAGTATTTTATTTATTTAGCTGAAACACCCAGCTTGTGTAGAGGGTTAAGTTTAGGAAACAACGTTGATCTGGTTGCTGAATGAATAGAGACTCTAATTATCTAAGATTTTCACTAAGAATGCTTTCATCAGAGAATGAACATGGCAAGGGCTGATTACTTAACTCAAAATAAACTTCCATCAACACACCAGGAACAATGCATACACCTCAGGATGCTAATGGGGCCTAATTAGTTCTCTGAAGTGTAGCAGCTCAAAAGAATTTTGGAAAATAAAAATGTAAAAGCTAATGATCTTTTATATTGCCCTCTCAGGATAAACCAAGTTGCAAGGAAATTAGACTTAAAAGTCTCAAAAACTTAGGCTAAGAACAACTTCTACAGAAATAAAAATAATTTGCTAATTTTTCAAAGTTAAACCCAGTTAAGTGGCGGACTTAAAAGAGAAAAACATGCCATCATTGAACTACAAAGGTGTCTACACTAGTTTAGTTACAGGATCCATCCTTTCTAAGAAAAGCTTGAGTCACTAACTCAGGAACGGAACATTTAAAAACCCATTGGTGACAGATCTTTTCTCACATTTTATCCTAATATGGAAATTGGGAGTTCAATTTAAGATCTTGATCTCCTCAAAATAAGATTTTACAGGATACGTGCAAAGTACCTAAGAAGTTCCTCAGAGGAATATGGAAGAGAAGCAACATAGGGAAATAGCCACCTCCTTATAAAAAGGAAAGTCGAAAGACAGTTGGGAGAAGATGAACAATCAAAGTGACAATGTTATGAAAGAGAAAAATGGGTTAGGAAATCTAAACGTTAGAATTATTTTTGGGAAAGATTCTTTGATATGAGAACTAAAAGAGGTAAGTCTACTGAGTTTGCCTCTAAAAGAGAAACTGGTAGATAAATGACTGTGGCACAAGAATATCTGATATCATGGGTCTTTACGAATGCTGACATTGAACTCATTCTACTTTCAAGTTCATGATGTTCAAGTTCAAGTCCTTACAACCCCATGGGTCATTTCAGGAAAACAAAAAATTTTTAATGGAAATTTTTTTAAACAAAAATAATTTTACTGTATCTTTTAGGCAAAGGGTGAATGGACAGAGAATATATTCTTGCAATTCTGATTAACTACTATGCTGAGTAGATTACCAGAGATAAAATTGCTCTGACTTTGAAACCACTAGGTAGAGATTTGAAACTCAAAGGTCCACGTGGTCAGTCAGGTAATGCATATTCACTTTGAGACAACACGTGCCAGTTCAAGAGACAGAGCAGGTTCCTGCCCACTCCTCAAACTGCATGGACGCCTCACCCACATTTCCTAGCATTCCTTTAGAACATCCTGTGGCAAAGGAGCTCCTCAAAGATCAGCCCAAGGTTTCCTTACTTTAATTCTTAAAGTAATCTAAGACCCACAATGTACCAGGTGTTCTTCCTGTCTTTCAACAGAACCTAAGGAAAGAGAGAAAAGTAGAGAGACAAAGGGGATGGGAGAGATAAACTCAAGTGGGATAAATCTTTACAGAAGTGAAAGGAAACCACAAACATTTTCTGTGAGATTAAGAGAGATAAACTGAGGGGTTTCTAAAGACCAAAGATGATGTGGAGAGTAGATGGAGACTGAAATCAAGCTTCCCTTATATTTCAAAGAACATCTGAAAAACAATTTATTGAATTTTTAAGACTTCCTGAACATTAATGACTTTTCCTTTATTATTGTACTTGTTATATTTTGCTTTACTTGTTATTAGCAGTAACAATTCTTCAACAATCTTGAAAAAGTTGTCGGGAGGATGGCTTGCTTTGGGAGGTGCCATAAAAAAAAAAAACCTGAATTTTGTGCTGCAGTGGACCAGAGAAGAAAAATCCCATCAGAAATAAAGGCATGGTTAGTGGAAGCAGGTGACCTATTATGAAGACAGGTGACCTTTGTCCAGAGTCTCTGAAGATTTGCTCTGTCAGCACGAGCCCACAGGAGCGCCTGGCTTCCAGACTGCCCACACCCCCATGTCTGGATATCCCCCCCCCGCCCCCACCAGCCCTTCTGAAACATTGCTCCTGTTCTAAGAGTCTTGACTGGTGCTGCATGGCAAGCAGAGGCTTGAATAGGGAACAGGTCAGGATGGTCTACTAGAGAAACCATGCTCCAGGTCCCTCTAGACATATCTAAGCCAGGACATAGCTCTCCAGAAATTATATGGATGTGTAGATGGACTGGCCTCAGTAACCTTCTACTCTGTAATAAACATCAGGTGGCTGGATCCTGTCTTTTAGGGCAAGAAGGCTATTTTGAATATCAATAAAAATAGAGCCCCAGAGGATAGTATCTATTACTTGAAATGACACAGAATAAATTTAGTAATGCTTCTAAAAGAATGTATATATTATTTTTAATATCATCTCTCTATATTTGAAAGATAGCTGTATACACCCCATATATTAAGAATCACTCTAGTTAGAAGCATTGTTAGTAATGATAGGCTTATAGAACTGCTTCAGGAATCCAATCACAAAAAACTGCATTTTTTTAAAAATGGAAAATACCATACCCTCTGTTCCAAACAATTAACAGGTTGAAGACTCTCCATATATTTGTTTCTTAAGAAAGAATGACAATGTGGGAAGGAAATTGACTCGCAAATTCAATCATACCAGTGAGACAAAAATAGTAATTTTTTTGACTATTGACAATTTCAGCACTCAAACAATATTGCAAATAAAATGTACTGTTTTTCCTCCAAATCTGACACGAAGGATCTATAAATCAAAATGCCCTTATGTTAAAAGAAAAAACACTTTAAGAAGGTGAACTTAATTTAGGGACAGAAGAATAATCATGTAAATTATGAAAGATTTTGCTTTTCTCCCCCCTTTCCTTTTCCAACCCCATCAGATATAATAAAATAAACACAACACTTGGAATCTTATAAAATGGTGGTATATGCACATGACTCCTAATGGAGAAAGACTTAAGGAATCACCACTGTATCAAGCAGCATTCCAGGCCTAAGGAAGGAGAGGAAACAGACTCCCCCAAATGATCCAGGAATTCTGTTGTCTGCCATCACACATTAACTGGGAGGAAAAAGCCATCATGGTGATGAATGTACAGAAAGGGGCAATACACCAGTACTGGCATTATTTATTTCATTTTTATTCCACAAGATGTCCAGCAGGACTCTAACTGTAGTATAGATGATCAAAGTTCTAATATTGGAAGAATAGAATCCAAGTCCACTAGAACTGAAACGTCTCTTTCCTGGGCAAACAAGTAACTTTTCTGCGTGAGCATACTGAATTTGGGCTTTCTTTTGTACAAAATTACAAAAAGGAGATACATAGGCAAAAGTACCTTTCAAATAGGCATGGATATCCATAAGTTTAAGTTTAAATATTTGAAATCTCACAAATTCATTTTTTAGGTGGAACAGACCCTATATGATCTTGGGTACAGCTAGGTACTCTTGGCTCTCAGATCCATTCCTTTACTTTTGGTCAAAAATGCAATGAATACTGCAGTGGTCACAGTGATTGTCAGCAAAGTCTATTATATCTCCAATATATTTCCTGAAATGGGAGAACATACCTTCTTGTCAAGGACAGAGCTGTTGTGTATATAGAGGTTACACTGCACAAATAAGATGGATAGATAAAATGATGAGACAATAGAACATTCACTGTGACAGAAAAATTCTTCATCTGTACATAACAGGGTACAAAATGAATGTTCTAAAACAAACTTGGTATCCAATTTTCTGGCTAAATATCAAGAAGTCTTTTTTGGATTTTTTTTTTTTTTTTTTAAGTGACAGGAAAAGCTCCCTTGAAAGTGTACCTCTCACCTCCTAAAATTGGAGTCTGCAAGAAATATTCCCCAATTCCCTCATAACAACTTCTTTCAAATGGCCAGCAAAACCATGGGTAAATAGCTGAGTGGCATGTTTATTTTATCATTCCTCTCCACTGGGAGACAGTGAAGCTAGGCAAAGATTGGAACCTGAATTCTAGTTCTATTCCTTGGTGGTCTGGATAAGTTTAGTGTCTAGACCTAAACTATAGGTCCCTCTCTGGTAATATGGAGATAACTTAACTTACCCTCAGATGTGTTGCATGAATGAAACAGCAGTGCCAGGTACAAAGCAAGCACTCTGTACATGGCTCTTCTTGTCACTGTGGCTCTTAATGGAGTGTGGGTTACAGATCGGCTGGTATGCAAACTTCTGATAGAGTATAAAGAGGGATCTACATGTTTGGTAGGGTCCAGAGCTTATACAATTAGAGGGAGGGGTCTCTCTTTAATAAAACAAAAATAAATATAAAAGTGAACATTTATAGAATGAGAAAAGAAACAACAGTGAAACATTAAGGAAGCATTAAGGAAGATTCAAATTTCTTCTGGACTTTCCTTAAATAGTTATCTGAAATGCTTGTAAAGAAGTACTTCTTGGGACTGGGGTTGTGGCTCAGTGGTAGAGTGTCTGCCTATCACACATGAGGCACTAGGTTCGATCCTCAGAAACAAATAAAAATAAATAAAATAAAGGTATTAAAAAAAAAAAAAAGAAGTGCTTCCTGATTGAAATGTGGCTTCCCTATCTAGAACACTGTACAGTCCTCAGCATTAGAGGCCCACTCAAGTAAGCAGTCCTGAAATTAAAGCTTCCTTGTTAGCCAAGGTGATTCTGCTTCTGAAAGTGTACAATGTAAATTCTATACTTCCTTCCTTTATTTTTTAAATATCATTTATTGGGCTCTTAGCTTATAAGCTCATTTATATATTCTATATATCTTTGCTACCACATTGTTGGATCAAAGGTCCTGATATTCCCATGTGCTGTAACTATAAATGGTCATATAAAATCACTGTTTTATCTGAACTATCCTGGTGGCTCTAGACATCCACTTTCCATCTCATCCTGCTACATAGCACGTGTAGCTTTTTAAGAGTTCTCTTTACCACATTTGCAAACACGCTGTGGTCATATCCTGCTGTGTTTCACACACCACACTACAGCCACCTATGAAATGAGTTGCCAAGCAGGACCAGCATTATAGAGGACACCATGGTACCTCTAATTTTATGTTCCTTTTAAGACCCCAGAAAAACGTGAATACCCTGAATACAAGAACATAGTATTTAAAATAAGTGAGAAACTCTTCTCACTGATCAACAAGCACCATAGCATCTGGAGGGGAGAGGATAACCTTTCCTTTTTACTCTTCCCTTTGATAGATACTCCTCAGAAATCAAAGGTGCCTGGTTAGAACTGCTTAGGTGTGTAGACTGCACAGGAACCTGGATGAGAGGCAGTTATACAGTGGAAGTCAGCCTTTGCCTGAAGTCACAGTAAGATTGAAGATTCTTTTTATTTTTTATTTTTTAGTTGTAGTTGGACACAATACCTTTATTTTATTTATTTTTATGTGATACTGATGATCGAACTCAGTGCCTCGCACATGCTAGGCGAGTGCTTTACTACTGAGTCACAACCCCAGTCCCATGAAGATTCTTAATAAAACCACATGTAACCCAAAATCACCATCAAAATTTCTTCTCTTAATGTGTTAAAACTATCCCTAATGACATAGCAGTAACTACTATAAACCTTGACTTTGAGTGTGCTGCTTTTGTAATTTCTCTGTGGAACACACAGAAATATTCTGTCATAATAAACACAGGCAAAGTTAAAGATGTGACCATCATTCTCAGAGGCAGATGATGGGACACAGAAGACCACAGCTTTGGAACGACCCATTGATTAAGCTTGAATTCTACTTTGTCACCTAACAGTTTGAAGGCCTCAACCTTACTATTATTTCTTTTCTTTTCTTTTTTTGTTGATAGACCTTTATTTTATTTATTTATATGCAGTGCTGAGAATCGAACCCAGTGCCTCACACATACCAGGCAAGTGCACTACCATTGAGCCACAGCACTATTGTTTCTATCGATCAGTTTCCTTATCAACAAAACATAGGGAATAACACCAATCCTGAAGGAGTCTTGCAATCAGAGGTAATCGATGGACTGAGTAAGAAGGTATTATTACACTTATGAGGTACTTAGAATAGTAATTTCATAGAAGATGAACAGTGGTGATGGCTGCACAATGTGAATGTACTTAATGTCACTGAACTATGTACTTAAAAACTGTATGTTATGTATATTTACCACAATAAAAGGGTCAAATTAAAATCAATTCTCAGGTTAAAGTTAATTGGTATCCAGAGTCTTTAATCAATAATTATTATAATGAAGACTACAATTCTTGTAATTCAGTGAACTACCTCCTGCCATCTTAGAAACCCATAACATCCTTAAAAAACCTGTAACAAAATACAATGTAAGATCTGATATACTGACAAGAGCAATCCTGAAGTACAATCTGGAGCAACAATTATAACCTCAAAGTCTAAAACTGCAGAAGGTCAATTTTTAGTAGTTTGTGCACTCACAACAAAGCACAGGCTGTTAAGAATCTCCAATTTCTACCAACAAAGCTGAGGTGAAGAACACTACTATTGTTTTCCTAGAGTTAATACCTTAAGAATAACGGCTTGGGGAAAAGAGAGCATAAAAAATGGACTCCTATATTTATTACCAGTGATGACAAGTGAACATTTTCTAAGCAGAAGTAAACTAACATATTTCAGAGGGAAGAACAGTCATAAGAAGAAGAAAGAACTGTGGAGTGACATAGCCTTAGTTCACCCATTCCAAAACTGGAGAGACACAGACAACCAATGGTCTGTGAAGGCCATCCGTAACACTTATCTCTTCCTTGAAACCTGCATAAGGAAAGTATAATGTAAAAAGCTCAGGGAAAGAAATATTTTTAGGGGAACATAAGAAACAGCTGAAACGAGGCAAAATGTCTAGAAAGGAGACCTCAATGTCATTGTGGTTTTCTCTCATTTTCCTACTGACATCAGATTTACCACCTTCCTGAACCTCAGAATCTCTTCCCCACAGTCTTGGCTGATGATCATGTTTAGTGCCCTAAACTATTCAGCATATATAGAAGGCATTCTGTGATTCAAACTGGTAGCAGATCCTTACTGTTTTCAAAATGTCTTCTTGGAAAATATTTCAACAACACTAACCATCAGGGAATTGCAAATGAAAACCACAACGAGATTATAACCTCCAACCCATCAGTATGGCCATCATCCAAAAAAAAAAAGAAAATGACAAGTGCTGGCAAATATATACATATGAAGAAGCAGGAATTCTTGCACACTGCTGGTGAACATGTAAAATGATGCAACCACTATGAGCAGTAATTTAATGGACATTCCTTAAAGAATTAAAAATGGAATTACCATATGACCAAATAATCCCACTTCTGAGTATATATATCCAAAATAATTGAAAACAGGATCTTGAAGAGACATTTGCACCTCCATGGGTACTGAAACATTATTACAATAGATATGAAAACAACACAAATGTCCAACAAAAATAAATGGATAAAGAAAATGTGGTATATGCTTATACTAGAATATTATCCAGCCTTAGAAAAGAAGGAAATTCTGTCATATGCTAAAAACATAGATGAACCTTGAGGACTTTATCTAAGTGAAATAAGCCGATCACTAAAAGACAAACAATGTGTGATTCCACATAGGTAAGATATCTAAAGTAGTCAGACGCCTCTGAGTAGGACATAAAGTAGAATGATGGCTACCAGAATCTGAAGGTGGTAGGGGGTGAACAGACTTGCTGTTCAACATGTCTAGAGTTTCAGTCATATAAGGTGAAAAAGTTCTAGAGATCTGTGTACAGCAACATGCACAGTTAATAGTAGAATCAGGTATTCCTAAAGACTGTAAAGAGAGTAAATTTATGTTTTGTGGGTTCTTATACACACATCACCCAATTCACACAACTGGAAAAATAAAGCCTTCTTGGGAGGACCAATTAAAGCAGTTGCACATACAATAATGTAAAAGCCATCTCAGCCTGAAAATTATCTCAAGTCTTAAGGTTCACAAAAATAGTCATCTTTCCCTCTCTTTTGTTCTACCAGTACAACAGATTGGAAAACAGAATTGTTATTACTAATTTGTTTAAAAAAAGCAAATAAAAACCAAAATACCAATGAGAAAATTTTCTTTAAACCTAAACCAACCAGTGAAAGATTTATACAATGCAAACTACAGAACCCTAAATAGAGAAGTAGAATAAGATCTTAGAAGATGGAAAAATATACCCTGTTCATGGATAGGCAGAACTAACATCATCAAAAGGGCGATATTACCAAAAGTTCTCTATAGGTTTAATGCAATGCCAATCAAAATCCCAATGGCATTTCTTGTAGAAATAGAGAAAGCAATCATGAAATTCATATGGAAAAATAAAAGACCCAGAATAGCAAAAACAATGCTAAGCAGGAAGTGTGAATCAGGCGGTATAGCGATACCAGACTTCAAACTATACTACAGAGCAATAGTAACAAAAACAGCATGGTACTGGTACCAAAACAGGCGGGTGGACCAATGGTACAGAATAGAGGACACAGAAACCAATCCACAAAACTACAACTATCTTATATTTGATAAAGGGGCTAAAAGCATGCAATGGAGGAAGGATAGCATCTTCAACAAATGGTGCTGGGAAAACTGGAAATCCATATGCAACAAAATGAAACTGAATCCCCTTCTCTCGCCATGCACAAAAGTTAACTCAAAATGGATCAAGGAGCTTGATATCAAATCAGAGACTCTGCGTCTGATAGAAGAAAAAGTTGGCTCTGATCTACATATTGGTCGGGCTCCAAATTCCTTAATGGGACACCGATAGCATAAGAGTTGATAACAAGAATCAACAAATGGGACTTACTTAAACTAAAAAGTTTTTTCTCAGCAAGAGAAACAATAAGAGAGGTAAATAGGGAGCCTACATCATGGGAACAAATTTTTACTCCTCACAATTCAGAGTATACAATCCAGAGTATACAAAGAACTCAAAAAATTAGACAATAAGATAACAAATAACCCAATCAACAAATGGGCCAAGGACCTGAACAGACACTTCTCAGAGGAGGACATACAATCAATCAACAAGTACATGGAAAAATGCTCACCATCTCTAGCAGTCAGAGAAATGCAAATCAAAACCACCCTAAGATACCATCTCACTCCAGTAAGATTGGCAGCCATTATGAAGTCAAACAACAAGTGCTGGCGAGGATGTGGGGAAAAGGGTACACTTGTACATTGCTGGTGGGACTGCAAATTGGTGCGGCCAATTTGGAAAGCAGTATGGAGACTCCCGGGAAAGCTGGGAATGGAACCACCATTTGACCCAGCTATTGCCCTTCTCGGACTATTCCCTGAAGACCTTAAAAGAGAGTACTACAGGGATACTGCCACATCGATGTTCATAGCAGCACAATTCATAATAGCTAGACTGTGGAACCAACCCAGATGCCCTTCAATAGATGAATGGATTAAAAAAATGTGGCATTTATACACAATGGAGTATTACTCTGCACTAAAAAATGACAAAATCATGGAATTTGCAGGGAAATGGATGGCATTAGAGCAGAGTATGCTAAGTGAAGCTAGCCAATCCCTAAAAAACAAATGCCAAATGTCTTCTTTGATATAAGGAGAGTAACCAAGAACAGAGTAGGGACGAAGAGCAGGAGAAGAAGATTAACATTAAACAGGGATGAGAGGTAGGAGAGAAAGGGAGGGAAAGGGAGGGAGAAGGGAAATTGCATGGAAATGGAAGGAGACCCTCAGTGTTATACAAAATTACATATAACAGGTTGTGAGGGGAATGGGAAAAAAACAAGGAGAGAAATGAATTACAGCAGATGGGGTAGAGAGAGAAGATGGGAGGGGAGGGGAGGGGGGATAGTAGAGGATAGGAAAGGTAGCAGAATACAACAGTTACTAACATGGCATTATGTAAAAATGTGGATGTGTAACCGATGTGATTCTGCAATCTGTATTTGGGGTAAAAATGGGAGTTCATAACCCACTTGAATCTAATGTATGAAATATGATATGTCAAGAACTTTGTAAGGTTTTGAACAACCAATTAAAAAAAATTAAAAAAAGAAGTGCTTTGTGAAAAAGGCAGTATCTGAGAATAAATAGCAGGACTGCTATGATAGAAACAGAAAAAGGAGGCCTCTCAGGGAAGAACAGCTGTGAATAACGACACAACACAAAAAAGCACAAGCATGTATTCACAATGGGAAGGAGTCCTGGGTACTGGCCTTAGGGTGTTCATGCCAGGAAACAGAAAACAAGAACAGAGCAGCAGCTCCAAGTGGTCAGACCTAGGGTTGCAGTAAAGCCCCTGCCATTGGACCTTCTCCTATCCTTCACCCTAGATTCTTTGTCACTGCTCTAAATCCTAACACAGTCAATTTCTCTATATCCTGGGCCTGTTAAAGGTGAGTAGGTGTCAACCAGCTTGGGGAAGAGAGAGTGCTCCAGGCAGAAGACCCTGGGGTAGGAAACTGCAGGTGCAGATGACTGTGCAAGTTATGTGGGAGCAGATGTAAATAAAAGGAGACAGCAGGATGGGAGGCAGTCAAAGAGGGGTTCATCTGCTGTGGTGATGGACTTTATTTTTGACTTTGTCACAGACACTACTGGCACTAAATGAATGTGCAGCAGAATGATCAACCTAACTCCTTCAAGGAGGGGGTTGGTCTTAGGGAGTATCTACAGCAACTCCTATGGAGGAATGGCCCAATATTGCTCCCTCTGGCACACATACAACCATCTCTCATCTCCAGCAAGGGAAGAGGCATGAGTGGTTGGGGTATTAATTCATCCCTGTTTGGTGAGTTCAGAGGAGGGTTAAGCAGCCAGGAAACCCAAGGGCATTCTTCATTAAAACTGGGCTGGGGGTTGGGAGAACAAAGGTGAGGGCTGGTCCAAGGTGGCTCAGTCTACCTATGTCCACCTGTTCTTATCTCCTTAAGCAATTATAAAAATGAACCAGAGCAGGCTGGGGATATAGCTCAGTTGGTAGAGTGCTTGCCTTGAAGGTGCAAGGCCCTGGGTTCAATCCCCAGCAAAAAGAAAAGAAAAGAAAGGTTATATAAAACAACATTTACTATTTGTGTTAGAGATGAATGACATGATTTCTTTTTTGTTGTTGTTATAATACACCCCACCCCCATAATCAGTAGCATTTTAAAAGTTCCAAAGAACTCCCCTTTCTAGTGGATGGTAGTTTAGAGATCATGGTAGAGTGAGTATACCTCAAGCCAGCTCTGCTGTAGATGGTTAGGGGTCTCTTGTTTTCCACATTCAGATGTTGCTTGCCATCCTCTATGCATTCTCCTTTTTGGTTCTGACCTGCTCATTTCAATCTCAAACTCAACCAAAGGCTTCAACACATTTTGCTTTGCAGCTTACCAGTGGATGCCATCCTGCGCTCTTGTGCTTCTCTCAGGCTTCTCTACGCCCTGCTGGAATGCCTTCTCCGACCCTCAATACCCACTTTTATACCTGTTATAATCAATCAATCAATCAATCGATCAATCAATTAATTAATTTTGTAGCCCTGGGGATTAAGTCCAGGGACTTGTGCATGCGAGGCAAGCACTCTACCAACTGAGCTATATCCCCAGACCCCTGTTAATATTTTAATCTTATAGCAAGGCCCAGTTCAAACTGTCCTTTAGAAGTCTGCACCAGTTCCTCCCCCAAAAAAACTATTATTTATTAAGAATGTACTTTTAATCCTACTGACATTCAACTTTTTTTTTTAAATTTTTTATTGTTGGTTGTTCAAAACATTACATAGTTCTTGATATGTCATATTTCACACTTTGATTCATGTGGGTTATGAACTCCCATTTTTACCCCGTATACAGATTGCAGAATCACATCAGTTACACATCCATTGATTTACATATTGCCATACTAGTGTCTGTTGTATTCTGCTGCCATTCAACTTTTCAGTACAGAAGAGAATTCCTATACGGCTGTAAATCCTTTCCTTTGAATTTTCTTTTTTTTTTCCCCATTTTTTATCGGCACATTATAGTTGCATATAATGGTGTGATTTGTTGCTACATATTTATATATGCACACAAAATAACAATATAATTTGGCCAACATCATTCCTTAGAATTTCCCCCTTGCCTTCCCCTGGTCTCTTTTCCTCTACTCTAGCGATCTTCCTTTGATTTTCATGAGATCCCTGCCCCCAAACCCCTCACCTTTCTTTTCCTTTTTCCTCTCAAGCTTCCACAAGTAAGAGAAAACAAACAACCCTTGCTTGACCATCTGAATTTGGCTTATTTTGTTTAACATAATGTTCTCAAGTTCCATCCACTTCCCTGCAAATGACATAATTTCATTTTCCTTTATGGCTGAATAAAATTTCATTATGTATATGCATCACATTTTCTTTATCCACTCATCCACTGATGAACACCTAGGCTGGTTCCATAGTTTGGCTATTGTGAATTGTGCTGCTCTAAACATGGATATGTATGTATCACTACAGTATGATGACTTTAATTCTTTAGGATAAATTATCCAGGAATGTGCAATAGTTTCTTTAATCATACTCATTTCTACTGTCCCTAACAGTCCTATAGCTAGCTGTTTACAAGCTAATTTCCTCCCAAATGAGTGAAAGCTCCAAGGAAAAGAAACATAAGATACTTACAGATCACTGGATTCCTTCCAATGAGAATATGTCTTACAGATAGTATTTGTTTGATAAAAAATTTATCCAATGAAAGTTTGTTCTTGGAGAAAGCCAATATATACAGTGGAGGATCAGAATTAATTTCTTTTCATTCCAGTACAAGGTAAGCAAGAAAACAAGAGATTTCTACTTTCTGTTAGACAGTTGAAGTCTTGATGTGAGAGCTCATGTTACAAACTGTGAAAATCCTAAAGCATTAGGATATATTAAATGATTTATATCCTTTTCACCTGAAAGCTGTTCAACAATAATGACAACAACAAAAACCCCAAAACACCTTCTATGTAATTTAATGAAATAAAATAATGAAGGGACTCCAAGGAGAAAAGACAATAGGAATTCTATCCCTGCTCACTGATTTTAATGATTCTATTAATAATGTGAACCATTAATCCACATAAAAATGAATTAAGTCCAGCTCAGTGGAAAAATATTTTATCTCATTAAAAATTACAGTATCAAGTATAGATTGCTGAGCCTAAGTTTATTATCAAAGAAATAAAATTTAGTTTCTTTCCAGATGCATGAAACATAAACATAAACATACAACAGCTTTAGATCTTCAAGTAAGCTAGGGCCAGATTCTTTCCTGCTTGAAGGATGAAGTGAAAACTATCAAGACTCTTGCCCTTTTTAGTTCCCCTTAAAGTAAAATTCTTATAAATGTCCCCAAGGTGATGTGGACTAGCAGGAAGCAGACTAGAGTCAAGTGGTAACAGATCTGGTGGAAAGGGTTCAGAAGTGGTTACAAGAAGTGACACACTTCTGATTTTTCTGACTAAACAGTTTTGACAGCTTCTACTTATATCTGTATTAAAATGAAAAGATTGTAAGAATATGAAGCTTAAAGTTATAAAAGAAAATATCCCAAAATTGTTATGAAGTCCTCAGAAAGAAAATCTAGATTAAATGATACTTTCAAGTGATAACATCAGACACAATGATAAGAGTAATAAAAATGCTGTTAATTAAATCTTTCAATGTGCCAAGCACTAGGTATAGCTCTTTATAAATATTATCAAACATAATCGTCACAAGACAACTTTATGAAGTGGGCATACCCCTTTAACATATTTAGAAATAAAGGTTCAGAGAAGTTAACAAACTTGCACATGGCTTGGGGAAGAGAGATAGTAGGTTCATCACTAATCTTATACCTTCTAGTTGATGACTCATCCTTCACTGTAAGATTTTATCACATGGAACATAAGCAATGACTGGAAGCCTCACCTCTAAAAGCCAGATTTACAGACATCGTATTGCTGGAAGGGATCTTATACCAGAATACTTTTGCTTACTTTGGTGACAGCTATGAGTTCATGACTATGCTTTAGTATTGAATAACTGAATTTCCATCATAAGAATTTCATGCATTTAACATGGAGGAAGAAAGAACAGGAAGGAAAAGCATACATTTTTAATAGGTTCTACACTTTGCTTATAAGTGCTGCAGTTGTTTCTATTACTGTTTCCTTGAATTTTAAAATAATTCTGTTAGTTTATGAATTTCTACATTTACCAATATGACCTGTTCATCCAACAGTATATTGGAAAATGCTTAAAAACTGACTTTGGAGGGGTGATGCATAATAAATTATAATAAATAAATTTATTATAAATTTTTCTAGCGTAAAGGATATATAGTAATTTATAAATGATAATAAAATATACAATTCTCTTTATAATAAACTCAATATGGCCAATTGATTCTCGAATAGAATGCTTCTGTTGGTTTTTGCCACATTCTTGTATTACCCATTATTACAACTGACAAAAGAGCAGAGTTCCAAATGAATGTTTGTTGAAATTTCCATTTAAATTAATGATTAAGACAAAAAAAATAATGAAGATGCATGAATTAAACTGTCAATTCATGAGTGACACCTTTGTTGAACTGAGTAACATTTTGTGAGTATGCATGCATGGCCCCTTTTTTAATATTTATTTTTTAGTTGTAGTTGGACATAATAATACCTATATTTCATTATTTTTATATGGTGCTGAAGATTGAACCCAGGGCCTCTCACCTGCTAGGTAGGTGCTCTACTGCTGAGCCACAACCCCAGCGCCCCCCCCCCCCCCCACATGCATGGCTATTTAATGTTAAAATGTTAGAAGTTAATTATTAACATTTTTGCCTTTACTTTCTTAATTCTAGACTGACAGCTAACAAAAGAATAAATCAAGCCCTGAGTTGCTTGTGTACCAGTTCCTATGGTGGGAATATTTTCATCACAGTGGATTTCAATCCAGTGATGTAACATTACTTGAGATTTAGGAATATACACACAACAGGCAAGATCATATAGTATTCCAACCATGTAAATGCAAAACACAAATAGTTTCTAGAACATAGATAATGGTAAAATACAGTAAAAGTTTTAGTTTTCCTTAGCTTTGTTTTTTATATAATTCAATTATAAGTCTATATGATTACTAATAATGGCTGTGTTTAACAATTGGCTTGAACATTTTTGAGAATTCAATAACTGGCTCTCCTTGTTGACTCCACCATATCAATAGCCTCCCTCCCCCCTTAAAATGCTTCTTTATTTTTTGATGCTATCCTCAATATTAGGGCAAATTCACAAGAATATGAAGCAATATAGAATCCTACTATTCTCATATCAGCACTATAAACCAAAATTACATAATTTAAATAATCATAACTATATCACTTAAATGATCTTGTCAGCTCTAATCAGTAACTTCTCCCTCAATCTAGCTTATACCAACACAGGTTTTTGTAATACATTTTCATTTCTGTTGCTCACTAATAAAGCTGCTTTAACAACAACAACAAAAAAGTTTGAAACCAATTCTCTCTTTTGGGGCAGATTGAACCCAGAGGCATTCTACAACCAAGCTACTTCCCTAGGCCCTTTTCAAAATTTTTTGAGACAGTCTCACTAAGTTGTCAAGGCTAGCCTTGAACTTACATTCCTCTTGTCTCAGCCTGCTGAGCAGCTAAAATTACAGGCATGTGCCACCATGCCCAGCTCTGATTTTCCATTAACTGATAAATAAATTCCCTATTCAAATATACTGCACCAAAAGTGAACTTAAATGGAGAAGCAAAAAATTTTCAAATAATAAAACTCATCTTAATAGATCAAGGTGAGTTCAATAAAACACATAAGGAGGCAGAGCACTTCGATACCAGAGTTCAGAATCCCAGGGCCAGAAAGAGCCTAGGAGCCGTCATCACCCCAAGGTCTGCAGGGATGTGAGGGGAGGGATGTGGGTAGATCCTTCAAGGTGAGACTTACACAGGCTTATCCTGAGTGAAACACTAAGCTTGTGGAAGAATCAGAGTCAGCTTGAGGTTACCCTTCCAGGAAGGCTCCCAGAGACTTTCTTTTCCTTCTCTACCTCTTCCTGGAGCTCCCCATCGACTATATCCAACAAGAGAAAAGGTGATGAAGATCCATTGACATAATTCCTGAAAGTCAGCCTCCCAAAGCCAAAGGCAAGAGGAAGAAAGACACAAATGGAAAATGTCCAGCTAAGAATCCAGGGAATCAACACCTTTGACCTGGATGTAAACCTGGTTCAGACAGCTCAACAGTTTAGCTACAGGATTTCAGCAAAAATGAGAACACTGAAGTTCACAGGACCTTTTCCAGCTGTGTGTGGGGGAACACAAAACTGACTTCACTTACAAATTATTCACTTTTTAAAGCAAATATGTACATAAAATTTTCTTTTTGTGTCAGTTATAAAGAATATTAACACCAAGAGCCGAATCAAAAACTCATTCGAATTATTTTAGGAAAAAGAGAAAGTTGTGGCTACTTTGGGCTAACAGAGGAGGTATTACTTTAAACACAACAGTAACAATGTATTCATTTTAAAACTTCCCCAATTTTTAAAGTCATTTTACATTTCAATTTTATTTTTCTAGAACAGGAATCACCATGTGTTTTCTACACAAATGGTAAAGTTTCCAACTAAAGAGAATGAAATTGAGCACAGTAATCCAAAATTAAACCACTTATATTATTCATACTTTTTATAATTCTTCTGTGGAATGGAAGCAGTATCAGTCTTTCCAATTAGGGTAAAAAGAATATTTGCTGTCTAAGACTGCTGTTTCTAAGTTATAGAAGATGAAAGTTTTAAATGTTTATCATTATCATAGCAATAAAAATAAGCATCACATTTTAACATCAAAAGGCTGCTGTGAAGCTGGGTGTGATGGCACACATGCCTATAATCCCAGTGATTTGGGAGGTTGAGGCAGAAGAATCACAAGTTTGAGGCCAGCCTTAGCAACTTAGTGAGACCCTGTCTTAAAATAAAAAATAAAAAAGCATTATGGGTATAGCTCGGTGGTAAAGTGCCTCTGGGGTGGGGGTGGGGGTAGGAGGCTGCTGCAATGGTTGAAATGCAGACTCTGGAGCCAGACTTCCTGGATTCCATCCATGTCCTGCTTAGGGAATGTGACTCTGCCAAGACACTAGTTAACTACCCTTGTCTCAGTTTCCTCACCTGGAAAGGGGGAAAGCAACATACCTCTTCTGTGGCATGTTTTGAATGAAAAATAGGTTACCAAATCTAAGTACTTTCAAAAGTGCCTGGCACACAGTAAGAACTATTTAAGTCTTCTGTGGCATTAAAAAATTCCCAAAGAGATTTTAGCTAGTCATAACAGAAGGTCTAGCTTAATTACTAAGTTCCTAACTTAGTTAATAACTAAGGACCTATGAACGCTGGCCAATGGAAAACCACCAACATAAATGGAATTCCGTATTTAAGTGATCACACTAGTCGCATCAAACTCTTGTGTGTACTTGCTCTGTTTCCACAAGGTCCACTGAAACATGCATGCTCATGGGGGCTGGTATCTACTATGCTCATTAATTTAAACAGCTGGTATTTTCGCCTCCAAATTTCTGTCCTTTAGGCCATTCTAAAAATACCCTTTTCCTCTCTCCTCTTCCATAAAGCATATGGAGAGTTGAGGGGCAGCTGATGAGGGAAAGATGGTTGGCTGATGTGTATAGCTTCTGATACTATAGGGGTTCCATGATGATGAGTCCTGCCTTGCTTGTTTTTCAGTACACCTCATGCACACCAGCTTAACTTCTTAGGATGCAGACTTAGTATGGAATGGGCATGTTCTCCTGAACTCCCAAATTAATTTTATTCAGGCTGATAAGTGCAACTGAAATCAGTTAAGTTTGGATAATGATGAAAAGATGATAGTTGCATTTTACTTATACTAATTGGTAGAGTAAGCAGTTGTAGGTAGGGACAGGGGAGACCCAGAGTGAGAAGGAAGGGCTTAGGCCTGATTCAGTAGTTGCTCTTGGATCTTGGCTGAATGTCAGAGGTATGCATGTGCTGTGCAAAGTTCTCTGGCTACAGAAAAATTTTACTTTCTTCAAATGGCTCTGGAGAAAGGATTTTAATAACCATCCTTCAACCTTTTCCCTTTTGCTTTCTACCTGAAGGAAGGGTTAACTGTCTGAAGATTTTAATAAAGGTGAAGAAATAAAGGATAGTTTTTCTTCCTTAATATGGAACTGAACATTTACTACGACAGGTATACAACTCATAATTTCTTCAGCAGCCATGTGACCTAGGTGTGCTCAATTCTCTATGAGCAGACTGTTTCAGAGAAAGAAAATAATTTGCCCAGAGTCAAAAAGCTCCTAAGTGGTACCAGAACCCATACTTGCCTTCTGTTTAATATGATTCTGCTTTTTTTTTTAAACAACAATTTATTATACCAGGAATATTCTTAAACTATTCGATTACTTGAGAATTCAAAATTCTATTTGTGCATTTCAATTTTTTTTTGTTTGGTATTTAACTTTTGCTTCCCCTTTCAAAACATGCTGCTTTTCAAATTAGCAGAAGCATTATTGGAAGAATACGCCGTGACAGGGTGTTTATTATTGCTGCTTCTTGGGTGGTTATGGCATGCAGCCTTATTATTAACACTGCAGTTAAGGCATGGCACAGGACCAGCATGACACATCTCAACATGTTTTATGGTTTGAAGGGGGAATTACCAAGGTTTTGCAAAACTTTAAAAACTTGCATAAGACTTCTGTAGTGGTTAAAAAAACATATATGATTGTTTTAAAACATGAAAGTGCTACCTAACATGCAGTTTTCACAAAATTGAATCATTCAAAATTCTTAGAAACCTGAAACAAGCAGCTTAAGGATTTCTCTACTGCAATGACATTAGCAACTAGAAACAGGAAACTTCAACCAACCATCTCTCCCAGGAGTTCTAGGAATGTTACTCTATCTACATGCTGTCACAAAAAATGAAGATGGTATAAAACTGAGATTAAAAGTAAAGTTTGGTAACTAGTGAACCCTAAAAGGGAAAAGAAAGAGGAGATGAAAAGATGGGCACTGAAACAAGAATCCCCTTGGATGTTAAGCACTACGTATAATTTTGATGGAGGAACCAGAAAATAAAGGCTGATTTTCAGAGTGGACTGGTATGAGTTGTATATGCTATATGTATATGTTAAAGTTCTTAGAAGATAAAACAAATGTAGTTCTATTTAAAACTTACCTCATACCCAGCACTGCAAAAAAAAAAAAAAAAAAAAGAAAAAAAGAAAGAAAAATGCTATGGTGATAATATACTAACAGGAAGCAAGATTTTATGATTGATCAGGAGCAAATGTAGTTTGAAGCTCCTATATCTATCTGTAAAGACAAACTAATCTGCCTTTTCAAATATTATATAAAAG
Source organism: Marmota monax (assembly GCF_021218885.2). NCBI lineage: Eukaryota > Metazoa > Chordata > Mammalia > Rodentia > Sciuridae > Marmota > Marmota monax. The sequence goes on along the minus strand of NW_026693726.1, from coordinate 5,334,806 downwards.
GTAGATTAAAAAATATGACCTTGAAGAGGATGTATTCAAAAACAAACAAGAGATGATAATCTCCCTGGCCCTGAAGGAAAGGAGCATATGGATACTTCAGAGCACATATTAGTTCTGAGCACCAAGACACTGCTCATACATGCCTAAGATTTATTTTTGGCACCACAAAATCAAAAGTGTTTTCAAAATATTATTTTCTTAATTTTTCTTCTGTAGGCAAAAATATCAAAAGAAGAGAAGCATAAAATTATCTCAAAAAAAAAGAAAACCACAGGAAGAAAGCTGTCATGTTCTGGGTTTCGACTTCACAAAAGAATTTTTACTGGAGATTAGAGCCTTTCGAATCTCTTGTCATTCAGGATATGAAATTCTAATCCAGTGGCATGGCCAGTTGAGACTCAGACTTAATCAAATATGCTGACTACCTGAAACAGGAGGTGGTTCACTTCCTTACTTCTGGTTTCCATCTCAAACTGGCTTCTTACTTACAAATTATGACAGTCACTTACTGTGCAAGCTATGAAAACTTCAAGTGGGGGAGGAGAACCAGTGGGCCCCCCTAATTGAGTTCACTATATGAAGCGTTAGATCACCCTGACTCACCTCAGTCTCCCCTGTCTTTAGGGAATGGTTGAATTTTATATAAAGCCTATTTATAAACCACGGCAAGTGATACTTGCATTCATCTTATACTGTGACATCATTTCCTCATCAATAATTTAAGCATAAGAAATGGATGAAAGGGACTCTGAATGGACTTCTCACACATAGAAAAACAGAAACCAACTCTACTCTCTAAGATATTAATTCAGTCCTCTTACCTTGCTCTTTGATCTGACGAATTTGCTTCACAGTTTCTTTTAAGATTGCACATTTGTCAGGTTTGAAGTTAAAGTTGTCTATATCATTAAAATTTGCAAAAATCAGCTCTGCAAGTTCTTCTATGTATTTATTTTCCTGTTCACGATTACGTTTCTCAGTGTTCCTTTTGGGGCTAAAAAGAAGGAACATATTTTAGTTTAAGTATATGAAAAGATAAACACAATAAGCTAGTTTTAATAAAACACAGCAAACAAGAGTTACCTATATAAACACAGAAGCACTTTAGGAGGAAAAAAAACAATTTGTCCTAAAATCTTGCATGTTTTAAAAAATTCAAACTTATACCAGTTTGTAATTATACATTTATTACTTATGTGATTATTTGTTCAATGTGCTTAACCTCTCCCACTCTACTATCAGCTTCAACATGACAAGATTCTCCATGATTTTGTTTACTATAGTGCTTAACACAGTGTTTCATACCACTTGGACTCCAATTTATTGGCAAATAAATAAAGGAATGTTTTTAAAAAAGGTAAAAGAGGTTAGATTTATAAATATTTGAAATTAAGATTAGTAAAAGAAGAAAGGCAAGTTAAACTAGTTAAAACTATAAATACATTTCAATGATTGTTGGTAAAACATAAATAATGAAAACAAATCTTCATGGTTTCGAACTTTTTTAGGACGATAGCAATCAAATCCAGTAGCCCTTTAAAGATAATTCAAAAAGTCACAATACAGCTCGAAACAAAATCGAAACTGACCTAGGATATTTGTTAACTGTCCAAGCTGAATGACATGCAAAATACAAACAACCCGTCTGAGTTCAGCAAAAGTTTTAAAAAGTTAATGGAAGGGACAAAATCTTCTATTTGAATATGACAAAACTGCCAACTCAAATGTTGCTTTTGATAATAACAATGTATAATTATTTTCTCAAGTGTCATGGGAGGTGCACTAAATGCATTCAAAACAATACAATAAGGAAGAGAAGCCAGGTGTTTAATATATAGCAGATTTCTGTATTTTTACATATTACACTAACTTTAAAGATTTGGAAATTTGTAAAATATGTCCATGTATTTGTCTCCATCAGTTTTATTTTTATTAAACAATACACCTAAAATTTAACATAATTTCTTCATTTTGTAGCAGCTATATGATTTATCCAGATCACCAAGTAAGTTACTAGAAGAGCAGGGAAAAGATGATTTTTCCCCCCCAAATCTCACTTTTACACCATTTTATCAAGTGCTGTGAAAGACGGAGTGGTTGACGGCTTAGAAGAGCCTAGTTCCCATTTTGGCCCCCTCTGCCTTCCTCTGCTACCCTCCAATTCACCCATACTACCCCCACATTGCACAGGATAATAAATAAATGACGAATAGGTGAGAAAGGGAAACTGGATTACAAAGAGCCCTGAGATCGCACCGGGCAGAGGCTCAGAGACAAGTATACCCAACCATGGCACCAGCTCAGCATGGCATCAAGTAGGCAACAGCCTGTTACCAGGAACAATTTCCATTTATCAAACTGCCTCCCTAGGTAGGATTCCTGCGTATTAAATGCAGTCTGACAGCCAGAAAGTTGTGGTTTACCAGGAAGCACTAGAAAATCTAGAGGCAGCACCCAGCAGCCTGGGCTGGGATGCGGAGATAGGCTTGTTTTGCTTGGCAACCAGAGTGGGAGAGAAGGGAATATAAAACACTCCTCTCGTTTCCTTCTTGATGACTTTTCCTAGCCCTCTTCCCTACTGTCTCTCTATCTGATTTTATATATATATATATATATATATATATATATTAATTAAACTGGCTCTTAGATAAAAAAAAAAAAAAAGAAAACAGCCTTTTCTAAGAGAGAATTTTTTTTTTTAAAATATTTATTTTTTAGTTTTCAGGGGACACAACATCTTTGTTTGTATGTGGTGCTGAGGATCAAATCTTGGCCGCACGCATGCCAGGTGAGTGCGCTACTGCTTGAGCCACATCCCCAGCCCTGAAAAGGCTGTTTTCATTTAACTTTTAAAATATTTTATTGGACTAAAAAGTCTCTCTTCTACCTTTCTTCCCTCTTTTTCAAGTTCTCATCCACCAAAATGGATAATAATTATATTGCCTGGTTATCCTACAACAAGATAAATAATAGATGCTTTTTATTCCTTTTTTGTACATATGGTGGTATGCTCTATCAACACTTTCTAAACCTGTTATTTCTATGTCACAATATTCTTAAGTGATCATTTTTGTATTAACCCATAGAATGTTCTCATTCTTCATCATCACTGTGTTGTGTTCCAGGTTACAGATGTACCACAGCTGTTTAAAGTTCTCTCCATTCATTTTGCCTAATCTTTTATAATTATAAACAATGTTGTTACGAGTAACCACAAATGTACACTTGGATATGTGAAAGCACATCCTAGAACAATTCCTAGAAGTGGAACTGCTAGTTCAAAGAGGATATGCATTTATAATTTCAATACTGCCAAATTACCCTACATGGAGGTTCTAACAATATACACTTCCAACCAAAATACATAAAATAAAACTTGCTTTAAGTTATTTAGTTGTTTTGTTTTTCACTGAAGGTCCACCATCTTTATTTTTAACTCAAAAGAAAATGGATTTCAGCAAACAAATAAGAACCCAGTATAACACGAAGAACAAATCTTTTTACTACAGGATCTACTGGTTACAATATTCTATGATCTAGCAGAAAAGAAAATATGAAAACTCAAGATTATAGAATGAACTGGTTATTAAGAGTCAAATACACAGGGGACATCAGAAGTATATAGCTTTCCTTTTTCTTATAAAGAATAAAATCTTTAACTGATTAGCATATTCAAAATAAAAGCTAAAACATTTAAAAGTTTAACTGTTAAGGAGGAAAATTAAATACTATATTTGTATTTGGACTAAAATCGATACTAAAATAACAAAGAAAAATGCAAAGCTTTAACATAAAATACCAACCCCCCCCCACCCCCCCCCCCCCCGCGCCCCAACCCCCCCCCACCCCCCCACCCCCAAGCAAGAATCTAACCTGGGTCCAAGCTGGTCAGGACATTCCTTGCGCTTTCTTGTCTCTGCCCTGGATGGGTCAGAGGTATTTTCTCCCATCCCACTCATCTTGAACACATATCAGCAACTAAAATTAAAAAGACAGATAAAGAGCTGATGATAAAGAATCTGATGATTTTGCCAACAGTTAAAGAACTCTGACTTTAACAAGAAATTTGACAACACTAATCAACACATTGTTTTGATATACGTGCATGTTTTTCTAATGATATGTCTGATATATTTTTCTAACCTTGCTTAAAGCAAATGGAAGGATTAACATTTAAACATTTAAGAAACAAAGCAGCCTACCTCCTTGGGCCCAAACTCTTCAAACAGGAGTTGGATTTCAACAGCACCATGAGCTACAACCTGCTAGCTCTGGGACCGGGCCACTGAGAGAGTTTCAGGGGCTCTCTTGCACCATGTGGAAATGACAGGTGTTGTAAGTAAGGGGCTCCTCCCAGTCTCTGTTTTGGGTTAGCCAATGTGAAGTCTATGCTGCAATAGCTCACCCATGACAGACAGCCCAAGGACGCAGTAGTGCTACAACACTTGATTAAAAGATTCCAAATTTAGCCAGGTAGATCTGACACCCTTGTGGTGGCCCCAAGTTCCTACCCCTCAAATGGAGGCTCTTCCTGCCTCCCTAAGAAGCTGATGTGCAGGTTTCTCCTGCTGCCACAGCATCACTGCTCCTCTGTTGGTGTCCTCTCTCCAGGGCAGCTGGCCTCCCTCCCTGCACACTGCTGGGTGGCTTCCTCTCTCACATCCTGCTGCTGCAGACTTTCTTCCCCTCAGCTGGTTCTAGCTGCTATCACCTAAGGTCTTCACGCACTCCAAAATCAGGGGAACTACTGCCTCTGAGGGAGCATGTGGAACTTTTTTCATAATAAGAGAATAATTGTGCTCACAATGGTCATCGCTAACAGAACCAAAATACTACTGGGACCATATAAGAATGAGGGAGTGACACGAAGATGAAGAACCAAAAAAGCCAGAGAGACTAATAAAGTATGAATACAGCAGAAAAAACCTCAAGGTGCTTAATAATTGTTTGGAAAGGGAAAAAAACAAATGCAGCCCCAAAATACAAGTCACCATTTAAAAACCTTTCCTAGAAATCCCATTTGATACTATTTCTCCTTCCTCTGTCCCCAGGCTTCTAAATAATCTTTGTTCTCCTTTAGTTTTTATAGTGGCTTTTCTACCTTTCTAGGTCAGAAAAAGTCGGAGAGAAGGCCAAGTCAGTGGAAAACCAAGAACTTAAGGGAGACACCAGAGAGCAATGGGCCCATCAAGAGCAAGGACAAAGAGCGAGGCAGGCTAAGGAAAGCAGTATCTGACACCCATCATGGTATCACCACCACGTACCAATTAAATTGCCCAACTGCTTCCTTCCGTGGAGTCTGAGTTGTCCAGTCTCACTGCAACTGTTTCTTCTGGCCACTGTTCTGATCCAAGAGGGCAGTAGAGCCAATTGTTTTATTTAAAAGAGTCATGTGTAAGTAGAATGAAGAAATAGCCTATCAGCTGAGGAAGGTTGAGCCAATCACACAATTCAGGAGGTCACATGGAGGATACAATTTGAAAGCTAAGCCTGAGCTTCGTGCTGGAGGGAGTAATGTAACCAAGTCCCAAGGTCCTGTTTTGTGCTCACATTTTTGGCCTGATAATAAGTATAATCTGTATTTAGTTACTATTAATTTAGTATTTACTATGTAACCCAGCAAATTACAGATTCAAAGACAGATTATGAGAGGTAGTATTGCAGAGAGGCCAAGGGCCAGTATCCATGTCTGAGCTTCACCACTTGGTCAGCTGTATGACCTTGACAAGCTACTTCACCCTTCATGCTGTAATGACCTCGTCTGTGAAATGGAGATAGTCATTAGCATCTATAGCACAGGCTACCAGGTGGATTAGTAAATGTCAAAACTGGGAGTTATATACAGGCTTATAGAACTCCTACTCTTAACTAATGTTACAGCAAAGAGCCCCCTTATTCCATCAGCTGTTCTTCATCTATCACAAAGGCACAGGCAAGGTCAGGGAAGAAACAAATTCTGCCTTGTATGGGCTTCTGCGCTTGACTCTGTTCCTTTTATCTAAACATCATTCATTCATTCATTCATTCATTCAACAAAGACTACTTTGCCACTGTAAATGAGATTCAGTGCCATAAGAAACATAAACAGTAATGTTGCTCTCAAGAAGACAGGCTGACAGGAGAGATAAATTTGTATATAGGAAACACTCCAATAAGGACAAATATATATTATACATTTGACTTGCACTCCTCTGTACTGCGAGATCCGAGAAAAGAGAGCTGAACTGGCTGTTAAAGGGGAAGTATGGAGCCTAGCCTGAGGACAGCATATGATTCTAAATAGGTGGGTTGGGAGCCAGGCCACTGCAGGAGGTTTGCAGGTACAGAAAAGAAAAAACCTGAATGAATATCAGAGCCCTTCTCAGATGATACCCTATAAACATTCCATTTTTCAGTACTACTTTCTGAAACACAGTTCCCATAGTTTCACTCATGAGCATATGGGAAAAAACATTACATACCCAACCTAAGTAAGCTTTCAACAAATAACCTAGGTAAATTTCACCCTGGAAGCAGCTTTCTATATGACATTAAAATATAATCTTTAATATTTAGCATAATGTCCCATATAGCAGGTATAAGTAAAAATTTTTACTGATGAAAATAGCTATTTTTCCCCCCAGAGTATCATCAGGTATATTACAAAAGTACAGTACTACCAGAAAGATCAGAAAGCTTTTCAATGGACAATTAAAATAAATGACTATCTTACTTAGTTATTTGTACTCAGTTTGGGGGTTGAACATTAGGATCAGCATCATGTACTTAAAATTTCCCCACAATATGTTAATAACGGTGACAATGCATGAGGAGACAGCACTGACGCATTCAGCACAGGGCCTAGAGATGAGGAGTACAGCAGGAGTGAGGGTTCTCCAGTCTTAGTAGAGCCATTTCAGCACACCTTCTTTGTTTGGCTTGTTCCTTCCCAAAGTTAGTGTATAACCACTCACTCTGGAGTTTCAAAACATCACTAATTTACTCTTGAAGTAAGTTACTTAAGCCAAGTTTCTCTTTTCATTATGTGATGGTACCTTAAACACATTTCCTCAAAATCTTCAAGGCTTCTGCTTTATGAACATGATGGCTTTTTAATTTTTCTGTGTCTGCCCCATATGTCCTCTTTTCTGCACAATTTTCTCTGGGCTGTAAGTCCTCAGTAGATATTTCCAACCAACCCTAATACCACTAAAGGGAAAAATGGTGGATGGGAGACGGTAAGGCCCAGAGGACTTGGCCAAGTCAAGGAAAGGAGAGTCCCCTGCAGGGCCCCATCAGGTTGAGGACTTGCCAACATCACAGGGGTGGCCCATCTGAATCCCTGCCAGTCACCTAGGGAAAACAAAAAGAAGACAGATCTGAGAGAAGAGGAGGAAAAAGAAAAAGAAAAAGAAGAGGAAAGAAAGAAGGGGGTGGGTGAAGGAGGAAGGGAGAGAATTTAAGGTAGGGGCATGGAAGGGAGGAGGGTGGTAAGAGGGTGACAGGCAGCCAGCGGTAGCTGCTGTCCTGGAGCAGACACGTGGATTTATGACTTGCTCTTCACTGAGTGAACCAAATAAATAACAGTGAGCCTCATTAACGAGGTGCTCTAGGAGAAGAACTGTGGCGCTCTCATTCAGATGACTGTCTGATATTTTTAACACCCTGTGTAGGCTTGGCTGGCAGTGAGTGTCAGCATTTCACTCGTAGTATGTGGCGAGGGCTGGTGAGTTCATTTTTTTCCCCACAACTCAAAATACTGGGTAAGGCAGCAGCAACACAGGTAGACAGACAGAGGTCAGATAGAAAAGTGATTTCCTTTTAGACTTATTCACAGAAAAATATCAAAAGTTAAATAATCTAAATGGAGAGAAGAGTATTAATGCATGTTTTGTAAATCAAAGTTAAAAATTAATTTTCAATGAAAAAGTAGAAGACGGAAAATACTGCAGTGCAGCACTTAAGGTTTAAAATTTTTTTTTGTAGCCAGCCCTAAATGAACAGTTCCTTAAGGGTTCTGTATGTTTTCAACATTCACATGAAATTAAAATTCTTGAACATGTCACTCTCAGTTCTCAAACTGTTCAATGTAAATCAAAAACTGAAAATGATACCAGTTAACTCTTGGGCTGATGATAATTACAGTCATTGAAAGCAAACCAGTTTCTACCAGATGTTGGGAGTTGTGAAGGACAAAACTGGAAAAGAAGTTTCTCTTTGTCCATTCTTGTTATCTATAACCACACAATATCCCTGCTGAAACTTTACTGTGACAGTACATCCTCCTTCTTATCCTTTGATATCAACTTGTAGGAACTAGATTATAGAGGAAAGTGCTACAGCCACAAGATTCACCAAGTTTTATTTTTTAAAAAGTAACAATATTCTGGAAGGGGTCAACAACGCCAGTCAAATCCTTAGCTAAGGACAGAGAGAGAAAAAAAAAAAGTCAAATCCTAATGTGGTTTGAAAGTACATTCTTCTTTCATAGAACTCATCCATATAACTTATAAGGACACAGCTATTGCTTGCTAAACAGCTTCACAACCATTAAAGCTAGTTAATCATCCAGAATTCATGTAAACGATAATGTGTATTTTATCTTTTATCAGTGTAGGCCATCTTCCAAACAACACCTGTAAAACTGTCAGATTTATTATATGCTGCACAAATTCACTTAAAGGATAATACAGTTGCTGAAATCCACACATAATAAAGTGATTGAACATCAGATCTGTTGCTAGCTCTAAGAAGTATCTGCAAAAAGTCAGGTACTCTCTCAGAGTTCTTACTTTGAGATGATAGATACAGTTAAATTTATATGGAAACAAAACACAAAGAGCTGCTTAAACAACTTCTCTTATTAACACCTCCAAGAGGAGTACCTACCTGTTAAATCATCTAGTCTAGCTCTTGAGGAGAGCAGAAAGCCCCTACAGCTTCCAAGGCCTTCCAGGTTGTGTGTGTGTGTGTGTGTGTGTGTGTGTGCGCGCACGCTGGGAATGGAACCAAAGGCCTCCCACAGCCTAGACAAGCGCTCGCCCACTGAACTACATTCCTAGTCCTCCTCCTTCTTTTTTCTGAATTCTCTTTGCGAAAGATATATGAAATCATCATGTAATGTGTCAACTGATTCTACACAAATTTTTAAGACCAAGAAATGCTCAAGCAATATAAAAATATACATAAATCACCACTTAAATTCTTCTCCATTTCTGTTCTACTAAACTATAAAAGGATAATCTTCCAGAGAGCTGTAATTGCTCAGATGCCCTCCTTAAAGCTAAAGGTACATTCTGTACTGATTTATCAAAAAATGAAAACATTAGCTCATTCTAAACTCCAGTTTTTCCCTCAAAGTATACTGTGTTCTGGGGGGGATCCCTTTATTATACAAAAACAAATTTCTGGGCCAGTCTCTGTTAAGTCTAAAGAAACATAGTATCTAATGCTTCAATAAACAGAATGTGCTTTTCAGCTGTGGATTCCTGAGAAAAGTAGAAAACAGTGGGCCAAACCTTGGGAGCTGGTCAGATGACACAGATAAAGACACCCAATTGATGGAGGAGAGGAAACACCTCCTTCCAAATAGTGTTAATTGGCTAAAATTACCCAAAGCAAACATTATTTTGGCAAGACCCAAGTTTTGGCAACAGTTAAATAAATACTCTATACAGACTAGGCAAGGATATATTTTTGAGGCATACAAAGAAAGAAGCATCATATGTGCAAATAAAATAAGTAGAACTATGTAGATTTACTAAACAGAGGAATGAGAGCACATGGAAAAAAAAATCAAACTTTTTCTTCCTGCTGGCAAACAAGTAATGCATTTAACACAGTGACAGAGGGTACTAAATAACATTTCAAGATATTTTAGTTGGCAAAATGGTATAATATTTTCCCCAAAGCATTATTACTCTTTTTACTAGATCGTAAGAACACTTTTAATTTTATCTTTATATAACACTATGGCACTTCTTGGTTTTCACATAATAGAATTTTAATTTATCTCACATCATACAGTCTGTATTATAGACAAACTACAGTCTGTACCTACAGTTTCACTCATAAAACTGCACATTAATTCATACAGTGACAACAGTCAGCATGCAAAGCTAAAGAAGACTCACTGCAAATAAATCCAGAATAAAAGACATCTTATTTGGAAAGAAATGCTCAATACAACTTTCTAGTTTACTGCAATATACTGTACGTTTGTCTTTCGAAATAACTGCAATAAATGCCAGACACAAACTCCTCTCATTAGAACATGATTTTCAATAGTAAAATATTAGCAGTTTACAGTTGGGTACAGGATTAAAGAAAACAACATATCCTACAACTACAGCTACTCTCCAAGTAAAATGGCTTTAGCACCTACCTTCTGCATGCTGTATCCTAGTCCACGAAACAGTAATAACAGTGTATAAACAAATGTTTAAGCTAAAAATTCCTTCCTTCTCAATATGCTCTGCTCTTAGATTTACTTTTGTATAATGGCCTCAAAGTGGTATATTAGACAGTAACTAGAAGACAAATTCCATTTTCTGACTGAAAGCCAATAATACTCATGAATTTTTTAGCTGAAAGACACTTCAAGATGCCATTGGGAAGACTGTAATAAACACATTAGGCTGCAAATGGGCAGCAGCAGCTCTTTAACACATGCTGCAATAATCAAATAAATGGCTAACTTCATGTTCACTGGTGACACAAATATTTTGCTGTAACATTTTCATCATCTACATTTCTCTTAAAGAAGGAGGAAAAACTCTCTTAAAGACTTGTCGGAAAAATTCAGTGCAGAGTAGCAGAGAGCTGTTCTATACTCTTTACCAACGGGGAAAATGTCTAGTCTGACATCAGTGGCCTGAGATGGTTTCTACTTTCTGAATTCTCATAGACTAAGTTCCTTAACATAGCCAACCACTGGGCTGCTTATATATCCAAGGACGTCAGCTGGTGCTAATATGTCCAGGAATAGCAAGATTAGGTTTTAATAAGGCCTTAGATGAGAAAACATCACAGGAAGAAGTTGCATTCCTCCCATAATGTAACGTTTTCCTTCCCTTTCCAGCAGGGTATACTTAGCCTCTATTTAGTATTCTGAAAACCAGTTTTCACTGAAGGCTTAAGCATTCTGGAAAACAGGCAAACAAGAAAGAAAATAATGTAGTATTTGTGTTTGATTTTCATAACTTATTCAGATTAAAATTATTTTTTTCTGGTCTTTTTTTTCCTTTCTTTTCTTTTTTGGTGGTGGTGGTGCTGGAATTCTAGGACTTTTCTATGCTGAACAAGCATTCTACCACAGAGATATACCCTCAGCCTGTAATTATCTTTCTTTATTCTGAAACCCATCTTAGATTTCTTTGAGATGAAAAATTCCTGAACAGATAAGTGAGTCCTCTCTGATATGTTTCTTTTGTTGTTTTTCTGGCTAACACGTATTGAAAACTTATGAGTTAGGCACTCTGTACCTAGCTCCTGCTTAAAACCCCATCTTGAAGATATATTAAGATACATGTGTGTATACATAGAGACATGTATCTATGTCTATCTATCTATCTTTACACATCATTTAACCTCTTTGACCTGCTTCCACAGAATTTACCTAAGTCACAGAAAATAAATAATGGGTCAGGATTCAAATTCAGATTTAATTAAAAAACTATTACTTGCTGAGTGCTTAGTATGTTGTCAGGCGCACCCTACATATTTTGCATATATAAATTTATAATAACATGATTAGAACTATTTTACAGATGAATAAATTGAGGTACAGAAGAGAGAATTTAATTTGACCAAGGCCATATGGAAGCTTTAATTTGCTTTTATAAGCAAATCCAAACAGTTCCTCAATTCTTAACCACTGTAATGTGGGTACTGAAGGTTCCTATTCAGTACTCTTAATACTTTCACTTAGAGAGAAATTTATAAACTTGAGTTTAATTACATAAATCAGTATATTTATATTTTTTTCCTATGGTCCTGGGGATTGAACCCAGAACCTTGTGCAGGCTAAGGAAGCACTTTACCACTGAGTTACATTCCCTGCCTCAGAAATCAGTATATTCTACTCTAACTTAGTAAATAGTGGCTACATAATTTGAAAGATTTTTTTGTTTTTCTAAAAATGTTCCAGTATCATTGTAAAATGCAAAATGGATTCTTTCTATAAAATACATACACATTTTAGAATCACCCGTCCATTCCTCCAATAAATAATTAATGCTTCAGGTACTGTTGTAGACATTGGGGACAGAGCCGTGACACAGCATACAAAAGTCCCTATCCTCCTGAAGCTCACATTCCAGTGCAGAAAGGAAACCATGCCTCAACTAATGAGCAATTATTCCCTGAAGACAAAGGAAATATTGTTATTACTGAATTCAGTATGACGTTAATGAAATAAAACCAGCTAAGAATTTTCTCTGGCACACCAAGAATGCTCAGTTTCATTCTAAGCAGTTAAAAAAAAACAACTCCTTATTTGACATAACCAGAAAGAGTAATTGGTTGATTTAAAAATTTAGTTATGAAGAATAATTATAGAAAATGATACATACTATTTTAATTAATAAGTTCATTTTAACACTCAACATGAAAGTTTAGGTATTAGTCTTCATTGGAATTTCAGTGCTTATCTTGCATAAATCAATCCATAATTAAGACAATATTATTTCCAATTTTTATTAAAATAAACCTAGGACTTACAGACACTTAAGTGTTCTTAAAAGTTCTTTTAAGTCTGGGTTTCCATTCTTGTTTCCTCAGCTTATTATGAATGTGCTGCATATATCCACTTAGTAGCAAGTTTTGTCCACTTCATATTGAACCCAATTTCATAGAAATGAATGTATATTTTCAAATGCATGTAATAGGTTACATAATATTTAATTAAATTGTGCAATTAGAATAACAAGTATAACTGGCATAAACTGATTTGGAAACAATCTAGCTCTTGGTGGGCACACCTGGCTGCAGAAACATGGGGTACACTGGAGTTGCCCACCAGCCCATGGTACTCAGAGGTGGCTGCATCAGGTCTTGGTTTATAGAAGAGAATGCAAATCATGAGGATATTCCATGCTATGAGTCCAACAGAGACTGATCAAGAAAATCAGAATTCACACAAAGCTCAACTGAGGGCAGAGGTCATCAGCCCTTCAACAAATATTACTGGAATCTATTATGTGCCAAGCACAGTTCTATGATTTAAGAAATATAGCAATGAACAAAACAGACCAAGTCCATGACTCTTAGGTTCCAAGTGAAAAGCTGGTAGTCGAGGGATCATAAAACAAATACAATATTTACTATATCAGATAGTGATTAAAGCTATAGATATAGCTCTTTATTGATAAATAAGGTAGGATTAGGACAAGTTTAAAATAGAAAGGGGTGAACTTGGGCATGGTAGCACACATCTGTAATCCCAGCAGCTCAGAACACTGAGACAGGAGGACTGCAAATTCAAAGTCAGCCTCAAGCAACCTAGCAAGACTCTGGCTCAGTGGTTAAGCACCCCTGGGTTCAATCCCCGGTAAGCCCCCTCCCCATCGTCCAAAAAAAAAGGAGTTAAGGGGAATTTTCATATAGTCCTCTCTGATGGGTGACAACTGAGCAATCTTTCTAAGAAAACTAAGAGTCACAATTTATGTAACCATTAAAGCAAAACATATGACTTCTCTCATGTAGAAGAAGAAGAAAAAGGAAAACATAAAATCAAAGGAAGACTAGTAGAGGAAAGGGACCAAGGGGTAGGAGACAGGGAGGGAGAAAGGGGAATGCGGGAGAGTGATATTGACCAAATAATATTGTTATATTATGTGCATGTACAAATGTGTTATAATAATCCCATCAGTATGTACGACTATATGTACCAATAAAAAATGAGGGGGAAAAGTAAAACATAAGAAAAGCTGTACAACGGCACAGCTAAGAGTACATCCTCTGGTGTCAACTTTGGTTTGGAATCCCTGGAATACCCACACTTCATTATATGACCTGAAGAAGTTATTTAATTAACCTCATCGGATCTCAATTTCTTCATTTGTAAAACTGGAGAAATAATAAGATATAGAGGCTGTTGAGAGTAGGAAATATAAAGGAGTCTGGCACATACTAAGGGCTTATTTAATTAAATATATATTATTTGAATTTAATAGTATGTGGATATTTATGAAATAATCTAAGCTGTTGGTGAAAACAGTTGGAGAGGAAAATTATACCAAAAAAAAAAAAGTTACCAAAGTATTAGCAGTTAAATTATTTTGATGAGGACTATGAGTGTAATTAAAAATTTATTATTTCCCAAATTTCTTTTCATTAATACATCAGTTTTATGAGTGTACAGTAAGAAAAAAGAAAGACAGGAGTGGGAGAAGGAGGGAAGGAAGAAGAGAAAGAAACCTGGCTGTGCTATTGGTAAAAACAAAGTCCTCGCAAATCAAAGAGAAATTCTTATAAAACCAGCTCTTTAAGATGCAAATTATAAGTGTACATATTGCTTTCATGCAGATTTTCTAGGAGAACCCTGAAAAGGTGAACCTATTATACACTAAGTTGCATAAAGACTGCCCAAAGTGAATGAAAAAAGAGATCATTTTACTGATGAGATTTAGCAACAAAATTTGAAGTATAAATTATTTCCTTTGGTTAATCAAGAGCTATTTCTATAGTAATTTCCAAACCACCATAAGTATACAATAATTGTATACTTATAACTATATCTTAATTTACATTTCTCCAAATTTATACTAAATTCTTCCTTAACAGAAAGTCAGAAACTGATAGTTGAGACTCTTTACTATATCCTATTCTCTTTAACTTTATGAACTTTCTCATGTTTCCTCCCCTGTGTGACTCTTTTAGAGCAAGAGCTTTTCAGCAAAAGTTACAAAAATACCTTACTTATTGTCATGAATAACTGATGGTTCCCAGTCTCTTGTTCTGAGCCCACCATGGAATATTACAATTAAAATGACACTTCTTCTGAATCAGGGCATCCTCCTGGCACCCACCTTCCTCATCAGCGGGCCCAGTGCAGTGCCAGGGGCGGCTGGCCTACACTGCTGCCTCCCACCCCAGTCACTGATGGGACTCAGTTCTTCTTCCCTTTACTCCATTACACTCACTCAACTCTTTTCTTTAGTGTTCTTTATCTCTAATTAACAGGAGAAGAAAGTAGAGCCAAAACTTTTAAGTATGTTGCAGGGGAAAAGTATAGGACCTAAATTAAGGGCTTAAAGTTAGAGGAAAAAAATAAGATATATAGTTATAGCCCTTTTGGTAGTATAAATGACATTTCCTTACTAGGGTAAAACACATGCAAGAATTATTATTTTTTATTTATTTATTTATTTATTTATTTATTTATTTAGATCCTTTCAAATTTTATTTTATTTTTATTTTTATTTTTTTTTTTATTTTTAGTTATCGGCGGACATAACATCTTTGTTTGTATGTGGTGCTGAGGATCGAACCCGGGCCGCACACATGCCAGGCGAGCGCGCTACCGCTTGAGCCACATCCCCAGCCCCAAGAATTATTATTTTTTAAAATATGCTTTCGATGTGCTCTGTTTTCTACCATTCTTCTATACAAGTAGAAAATGAGGATGGAGGGAAAAGCTGGTTTGAGAAGACCTCTGGTTCATCTTCTCACTACACATATTCTTACGCGTACTTTTTGTCAAGTCTTATGATAAATCTAAGCAGTATTTGCTCTAAGGTAATGGCTGTTATTAAAAAGAAAAAGGGTGGGATGCAGTGGTGCATTCCTATAATCTCAGCGACTTGGGAGGAGGCTGAGGCAGGAGGATTGTCAAGTTTGGGGCCAAACTCAGCAACCTTAGTGAAGCCCTGTCTAAAAATTTTAAAAAGGATTGGGGCTGTACTCTAGCTCAGTGATAGAGTGCCTCTGGGTTCACTCTCCATTACTACTACTACTACTACTACTACTAATAATAATAATTATTATTATTATTATTTTTTAAACGACAGCTCTGGATCAATAGAGTCCTGTTCGTCTCCAATCCCAAATCAACTAAGCACTTTTATTTGTAACTAATACAACCCTACAGAAAAATTTGAGAATTACTTGAATTTAAAAAGTTATCTATAAGAATTAATTATTTGAGGGGCTTGTGGCTCAGTGATAGAGTGCTTGCTTACTACGCGTGATGCACTGGGTTCAACTCTCAGCACCACATACAAATAAATAAAATAAAGGTCCATCAACAACTAAAAAAATTTTTAAAAAAGAATTAATTATTTGAAAAGAAATTTTAAATTACTTTCATATCTGAAAATGTGAGCTGAAATGATAAACATTTGTTTTTCTTTCTCAAATGTAAGATTTTAGTAATCACCAAAATTAACCGTAATGTGAAGTTTATGAGAGATTTCTATTTCAGCTTAAGTTTCAAACCTGGAACACAAATAGTTGTCTGCAGAAGCATAATCATATTGCTATCATTAAGACTGCCAACAGAGCTCAGTTCTCTAACTTCAAAGTAAGAGGCCAGAGAGCCCTCTAGTTTTAGGGAACTTTGTGAAATATACACAGTAGCCAAGAAAAGCTAGAAATGCAGAGTTTTTTTTTTCCCTTTGTGGAATAAAAATATAACTAGACTCAAGATTGATAGTTTCTAATTACCCTTTGGGTAGTTAGTACAAATTTAAACCCAAATGAGCTTGAAGTATACTACAATAATAAATTGATGGGCTAATAAGAGCAGTCTAGAATAGGCATTAAAAAGATTAAACAAACTTCTCTGATTTTATAATGTGTTGCTTTCCACCTTTGTTTTTAAAAATTTATTAATCTTAAAATGTTTTTGCACTAAAAGAACAAAGAACACTTGTTTTGTAAAGCCTACATCTTGTTTGGCCATATCTTGCAAGTATTAAACACACAATGAAAATTCAAATAAATTAAGATAATTGCTTGACACCACAGAGATAGTTGACAGTATTTTATTCCTTATGTCTGGTACCAAAATCAAAGGGATCAGAATTCATTAAGCTGTGCCTGAAACCTTGGTTTCAATTGGGTTAAAATGATGTAGAGAAACTAATCCAGGTCTCCGAGGCCTAATGACTCATTATATGTGTGTTC
Organism: Marmota monax; assembly: GCF_021218885.2. Lineage (NCBI taxonomy): Eukaryota > Metazoa > Chordata > Mammalia > Rodentia > Sciuridae > Marmota > Marmota monax. Next base: position 5,317,700 of record NW_026693726.1, on the reverse strand, counting down.
ATAAGCACACACATACGATTTCTTTAGTTTGGTATTTTCTTTTTAAGTTAATATTTCAGAACCAAGAGCAGTAACTATTTCTTAGGGCAAAAACACATTTTGGATGATTAAGTTTGAGAAGGTTAAGTTTATAATTCATACAGGTCTCCTTTTGATATTAAAATATAACTTAAATTGCAGGCTTTTAACTTAAAATCTATTTTCATTTATTTCCTTCTGATGTTCAATTCAACTGTCCTGATAATTATAGAGTAGCTGCTAAGGGCAAATTACTATGCTCTGTGGACACTGCACTATAATCACTGAGTAAGAAACAGAACTCAATATCAAGAAATGGAAAATATAGGAAGAGAATACAAGTAGAGAACTAATCAACGTGGAAGATAGTATACATGACAAGTACAAAATGCTAATGGGGAGAATTACTTCTTGTTGCAGGGGGACTTGACAAAGGTTTTGTGAATGCCTGGGCTGGGTTGTAGAGAACAGACAGAATTCTCCGAAGTGAAGATGGGGTGGTGGTGAGCATGTACAAGATGACTTCAGGACCTCAAGGGGGTGGGCATTTGAGAAAAGAAAGGCTGGGCTAGAAGTGCTACACTAAGTGTGTGGTTAGCATGGTCATGGGACCTGCAGATGGGAGAGTCTAAATTCTTTGGCCCACATTGCCACCAGGCCTTGGTTGGTGCTGTAGTACCCTACCCAAACCAGAGCAGCCCTAGAATTGTGCTTCTCAAAGTGTCACCTAGGGGCTGTCAGTGATTGATGCCTTCTGGCTCTAGACCAGCTCCCTGAATGAGAGAGAGATCTAGGCTGGGCCTGGCCCTCTGCCTGTCAAGCTGGCCCTGAAATGCTGACTCCATGAAGCTGAAGAGCGACTGCGCAAACTTCAGAGAATGATTTTCCTGTCCCACCCCAGTGACCTGATATCGGATTAACTCGTAGTTATCATTTTTATCTGTGAGGGAGAATAAAAGGAAAGAAAAAACAGTGCACATTTTTATTCATTCAATTCAATTTAGTTACCAGGTTATTTGGTTAAGAACTTACTTTGCAAAGCTTGAAAACCTTAAGAGTTAGAACAAGTAGTAGTAGTTTCTGTTAGTTTAATAAGCTGTAAGCACAATGAAAAGTTTTCAGCTAGAGATGGTAAAATCACAGTTATGTTAGAGAGAATAACATGGCAGTGGCATAAAGACATTTCTGGCAGTGTGGGGAGGAGAGGCTAAAGGACAGCTGATAGGAGGTTGCAAAAAGCCACATATGGTATGATTGCATTTATATGAAATGTCTAGAATAAGCAAATCCATAGAAACGGAAAGTAGATTAGTGGTTACCAGGGGCTGGGGCAGAGGGGTGGGGGTGGTTGGGGAAATGGAGAGTGACTGCTAATGAGTACAGGGTTTCTTTTTGGGTTGATGAAAACATTCTGAAATTAGATAATGATGATAGCTGTACAATGTGAATAAACTAAGTACCACTGAATGTATACTTTGTAAGGCTAAATTTTATGTTATGTGGATTTAAAGTCAAAAAAGCTACTATTAAAGATAAACAACCCAAAACCTCCAGAAAACAACAACAAAAAAAACATAAGCAATAAAGCTTGATGCTGATAACCTTGCTAAACTATGCAACAGGGAAATGGACAGTCTACAAGTATCTATAACACAATTCCAAGCAAGAAGCACCTCTCTAATAACATTCATCCCAAATGAATCTTCCTTCTTATTTTTGTGAAAGAGATTAGAATATGAATTTAATTTCTTTTTTCTTTTCCTTTTTGTGGTAATGGGAATTTAACCCAGTATATCTCAGTCTTTTTTTTTTTTTCTGAAACAGGGTCTCTGTAAGTCGCTGCAGCTGGTCTTGAACTTGCCATCCTCCTGCCTTGGTTTTTTGAGTTGCTGGGATTGCAGGCATGTGCCACAAGGCCTAGCCAAGAATTAAATTGTTTTTTTAGAGGTTTTTGTCTAATAAAAGTAACACATGCCTCTAGTAGACAGTTTAGAAAATACAAAACTTTATAAAGACTAAAACAGCACATATTTTTACTACAGAGAGAATCATTAGGTAATGATTTTTAAAATTTTTTCCACTTAATATTTTTAAATGTATGTGCATGTATAATTTAAGTACAAATTGTACATATAATTTTATAGCTGGTTCTTTTGTGTTTTCTTAATGTTAACTACTACATTTTTTTCATGGCACTAAATGTCTTTATAGGTTTGGGGTTGTGGCTCAGTGGTAGAACACTTGCCTAGCATGTATGAGGCACTGGGCTTGATCCTCAGCACCACATAAAAATAAATAAATAAAATAAAGTCACTGATGTTCTTATGACAAGTGCTAATATTAAACTTATAGTTAACAGTGTTAAAAAGTCTTTATAAACACAAATTTTAATAGTTTGATAATATCCCAACATATGAATATAGCACAATTTATTTAAAGAATTTTCAATATGTAACAGATTGTTCCACTTTTTTGCTACTACAAATAATACTGCAATGAATATTGTTTATTAAAACTCAATCCACTGGGCTGGAGTTATGGCTCAGTGGTACAGCGCTTGCCTAGCATGTGTGAGGCAATGGGTTCAAACCTCAGCACCACACAAAAATAAATAAACAAAATAAAGGCATTCTGTCCATGTGCAACAAAAAAAATTTTAAAAAAATAAAACTCAATCCACATTTCTGACTATTTATATACAATAGTCTTAGAAATGTAACTTCCAGGTCAAAGAGTGTAACCATATTTAAGTCTATCCATATACACTGTCAAATTATTTTCCAAGAAGGTTGTATTAATTTACAACCCCCTTGGCAGGAGTTCTCCCTCACAATTAATAGTAATAGGTTCTCTAATTTTATAAAAATGCTTCATTAATTTGGAGATTATGGCATGACATTGTTTTAAAATTTAAACTGATCTGGTAATTGAACATCTTGGAAATGTCTGTAGCACTGCATTTTTTACTGACTGAAGAATATTGAGTCTAGGTATACTATAAATAGAGTTAAGTCCGTTAGGCATTTGATATAATGCTGGTAAGGACATAAAAACAGAATGGTGGTTCCCAAATTTGGCCACTAATGAAACACCAGAGCTTTTAAAAAATGCAGATTTCTGGGCTGGAGTTGTGGCTCAGTGAGAGCACGCTTGCCTCGCACTGGATTCAATCCTCAGCTCCACATAAAAATAAACAAAATAAAGATATTGTGCCTGTGTATAACTAAAAAAATATTTTTTTAAAAATGCAGATTTCTGGCCAGTCTGGTGGTTTATGCCTGCTGATCCAGCACTCTGTGGGGTGGATCTGAACCCAGGAGCTCAAGGCTACCCTGGATGACACACTGAGACTCCATCACAAAAAACAACACCCCCCCCCCCCACACACACACATACACTTCACACTTCCTGGCTCCACCCCACTAACGCAGAATCCCCTCAGGAAGGACCTCAGGGCACCAGCTGAAGCCTGCAGTGCAATGATTGGGAGAGCAACATTGGAACTACAGGGCTGTATGGCAACAGAAAACAAAGAGTGGAATATGTTAGTGGAATAACATTCTTGCTGTCAACAGATTATTTATCTTTTTTGGCTCTTCTGACAGGTCACTACTTCTTCTACAGTCCAAATCCACAGAAGCTGCTATTTCTCTCTTTATACAGACAGCAGGGAGAGGCGTGGGGTCACTCTCTCCTTCCTCAGAGAATCACTCTATTTAGAAGAACCCTGTATAAACATCTCTCTCCTCTGAAAATATCTTTTCTCTACTCATGCAATAGGACACCGATATCTCCCTATCTGTCTCTGAAATTCACCAACATTTACCCTCTATATTTAACTAATGCTTTTAGCATCTGATGAGTTCTCCCTCTCTGGTCCAAATTTTGTCTTCATCCTGAGTGATTTTGGAGACCATGCAGACGAGCTAAATATTACCCATATCTCTCTATTCCGATTAACTTTCCCTCCACTTCACTTCACTCAAGCTGCCTATTATCACACCTTGAATCTTATTATTGCCCAGGATTTTCCCACTTGAATGGCACTTTTTGCCCCCTACCTCCTAAGCAGAGTGGCTTTCCTACTGTCTTTCTCCACATAACTGGCCTTCAGTGCACAAAGAATCTAGTATCTTGCCCTTTACACATCTCCTTTTCTTCACTCCTAGCGAATCACTTCTTGCCTCAGGACTCTCGATTCCCTTTCATACCTCTCAAGGAATACATTCTCCAAAACTTCATCCTAAGCTGTCTCCAGTCCTAAAAGAGGGCAGCTGGGCACTGATGGAGAATATCACACAGCTCTAGGGCAAAGGGTCCCACAAACATTCCAAGACTTTTTTTTTTCCAGAGAGAGAAGAGAAGAGAAGAGAAGGAAGAGAAGAGAAGAGAAGAGAAGAGAAGAGAAGAGAAGAGAAGAGAAGAGAAGAGAAGAGAAGAGAAGAGAAGAGAGAATTTTTTTAATATTTATTTTTCAGTTTTCGGTGGATACAATATCTTTTATTTTTATTTTATGTGGTGCTGAGGATCCAACCCAGTGTCCCGCACATACCAGGTGAGTGCGTTACTGCTTGAGCCACATCCCCAGCCTCATTCCGAGACTTTTGAAACCGCCAGGGCTCATAGTCTTCTGGCAAACCCTGTGCTTTGTTCTCAGGTCAATTCCTTCTATATACCTCACCAAGTATTTCCAGTTTATACAACTTCAGCAAATGCCTATTCCATCTGATTTCCCTCAACTTGTGTTCCTCTTACCTAGAAAGAAATTTGCCTGTCTTCCACATGGCTCTGGTGTCTCTGAGAATGTGTAACCCTTCTACCTATAAATATTAACCACTTCAAGCCATTTCTGTTCCCCTCTCCACTTTCTCTGAGACTCTACTGTAAAAGTTGTGGCTTTTAAGTCCCATGTTTTCAATTTCTTCCTATTTCCACCTATACACAGGTCCCTGGAGTCTGAATCTTCCAGCTACCATATGATCATATCTTACCTTCACTTCCACACCTACCCAAAGAGTATAGGTCAGCAATACCATAAGTCAAACTCGTCCCTTTCCCCTTACTCTACAATCCAAAGCAAGTACCTTTCTCCATTAAATCTGCCTCTCTAGTCGTCATGACACACCAATGCCCAAAACTTCAGAAAATAAAGCACACGGTATGTGATACCAAACCCCTCCACTGTGCTAAAACATTCACCATCACATCCTGGCAAAGCCCCCCATGATTCCTCCCAGAATCTATTCCATGACACAGTACTCCACTGGTCTTCCTCTTAAACCATTTAACCTCATTCCCATCTCTTTTATGGGATCTTCTTCCTCTGTGGAGTAACCCAGGTTTCACCTTGACCCAACACTCGTCAGTCAACTTTGTTTTTAAAATTATTTTTAATAGGTTAATTTAAGTATTTAAAAATATCTTTTAGTTGTAGATGGACAAAATGCCTTTATTCATTTATTTGTATATGGTGCTGAGGATCAAACCCAGTGCTTTACACATGCAAGGCAAGCGCTCCACCACTGAACTACAACCCCAGCCCCTGAAGTATAATTTAATGCTAGAAAATTCACCCTTTTAATGTATTTTAAAAGTGTTTTAATTTCTTCTCAGAGATGTGCAATCATCTCCCTATCTAATTCCAGACATTTTCATCATTCCCAAAGGAAACCCCCATACTCATTATGCAATCGCTCCCCATTCCCTCCTCTCCCCAATCCCTGGGAGCCACCAATCTACTTTCCATCTCCATGGATTGCTTAATCTTGACATTTTATATAAGTATAATCATATAATATGAGGCCTTTTGTACCTAATGTTTTAATTAGCATAAGATTACCAATCAGGAGTACGATAGCATGCATGGATCAGTACTTCTTCCCTCCTCTGGTCAAATACTCTACTGTATGGATATACCACCTTCTGTTTATCCATTACTCAGCTAATAAAGACATTTGGGTTATTTTTACTTTTTCACTAATATGAACTTTTTCACTATTATGGAATTTGTGTAGAAGTTTTACACAGATAAATGCTTACAGTTCTCCTGGATACATACTAAGGAATGGAACTGGTGAATCATATTGGAACTCTATGGAACTTCCTGAAGATCTGCCAAACTGACTCTCAAAGCAGCTACACGATTTTATATTTCCGCCAGCCATTAATAAGGGTTCCAATTTCTCAACATCTTTGCCCACATCAATTATTTTCCTTTTCTTATCATTGCCATCCCAGTGGTCTTGAAGTGGTACCTTATCAAGAGTTTTATTTGTATTTCCCTAATAATAATGATAACGAACATCTTTTCATGGACTAATTTGTCTATTATCTTCTATGGAGAAGTATCTACTGAAATCCTTTGCCTATTTTACAATGAGGTTCCCCAATGATTCTTAACACTGCTTTTGGGTTTATAAACCCCTCTGAGAATATGACCAAGTTGAAAAACAAAACACACAGGTATAAAATAAGGCATATAAATATCCTAACAAATCCCTAACTCATTTACACCATTTGTAGACCCTGCAGATGAAGCACCCTTGTTTTATATCACAGCTTCTTGATCATGGCTGCATATTTAAAAATCACCTGGAGAGCTTTTTAAAAGTACAACACTACTATATGATCCATCAATTCTACTTCTAGGTATGCACTCAAAAGAATTAAAACAGGGTCAAACAGACAATATGTACATCTATAATTCAAGCAGCATTATTTACAATAGCCAAAAGATGAAAACAACCCAAATACCCGTTAACACATGAATGAATAAATAGAATGTGAAGACACCCACAACAGAATGCTATTCAGCCTTAAAAAGGAATGAAGCACTGATTCATGGCAACAACATGGACAAACCATGAAATCCTAAGTGAAAGAAACCAGACACGAATGGCTACTTATTATGTTTCCAACTTATGTTAGGTATTTAGAATAGACAGATTCACAGAGACAGAAAGTGGAACAGAGATTATCAGAGCAGGGAGGGAGGGAATGGGGAGTTAATTGTTTGATGGATAAGAGTTTCTGTTTGGGATGATGAAACTATAGAAATAGATAGCAACAACTATTGCACAATTTAGTGAATTATATATGTTACTGAATTACACACGTAAAAAGCATTAACATGGTAAAATTATGATATATAAATTTTACCATAATAAAAAAACCGAAAAACCAACAAAAATTTAAATAAACATAACCAAGGCACTATCTAGATACATTAACTCAAAGAGATTTTAGATGTGTGGTTTAATCATCACTATTTCTCTTAAAAGCTTTCCAGGTAATTCTGATGTTTCAACATGACCAAGAACTGCCACTCTGTAGCCTCTTTGGTGGTGCCACCTGTCCCATTGTTTCCCAAAGTCCTTCTTTCCAGCCTTACCTCTCTAAGGTTCTATCTAAAAAGCTCTTTTAGCTTCCATCTAAAAAGCCAGCCGTCTGCTTGCAAACTGAGCTCATCCATTTCTTTTTCCCACCCCCAACACATTTCCCACCTGCAACACATTCTACTGAACACCCTCCTCAGACTTCTGTATTCTTCTCATTAAATCAATAATAAGGTAACTTTGTCTCTCAAATACTCTCAGGTCCAGGCCCTTGAGACCCTCCTAATCATTGCTGCTTCTACTTCAGGTCTTCTTCATCTCTCACCTAGATTACCCAACATGTTTTCTTAAATCCAGACATTTTCCCTGCTGAAATCCCTCAGTGGACTCCACTCCCTCATAGGGAAGCCTATGCTTCCTCAAATGTCATAGAAGATGTCGTGCGATATGGTCCTTCTTCTATCTGCAGGCTTGTCCCCTGTCCTTTCTTGTTGGCCCAGTACCACAGATTGCACGGGTGCTCCTCCCCTACTACATACTCTCTTTACCTCAGTTCTTTTGCTGGTCCTGGATAGAACAAGCCAAATGCCCCTTCTATTCTTGCTCATTTTTTAAGAACCTTGCTCATAAGATCCTATGCCAAAGATTAAGTTGACATCCTTTGTCTTCAAAGTCTATCGATAACCACATTTATCATAATTATCTTCTGTATTTCTTTATCCCTATCAAATTTTAAATTCCTTTAGGAGAAGAAATTATACCCTCTTTCTGCTTTTTTTTTTTTAATCCTAGACCCTTATCAGGAAGCCTGACACATAAGTACTTAATGTTCATGGTATAAATTTATAAATTGCTTTTACAAACAGCTATAGAGTTTACATCAAAAAAGGTTTTATCGTTGATGCTCTAGTAGTAAACCTGTATTTAAAAATTTCACCCTTTGGGCTGGGGATGTGGCTCAAGCGGTAGCGCACTTGCCTGGCATGTGTGCGACCTGGGTTCAATCCTCAGCACCACATACAAAGATGTTGTGTCCGTCGAAAACTAAAAAATGAATATTAAAAATTTTCTCTCTCTCTCTCTCTCTCTCTCAAAAAAAAAAAAATTTTTCACCCTCACAATTAACTCTATGAAATAATCATCACCGTCATTCCCTGAAACAGAAAACCCAAGAAACATGTGTATGGTCAACATGGTCCATAGGTGGTGGAAGCTGGGTCATGGTTGGGAGGTGGTGGAAGCTGGATGCTGTGTGCCTTGAGGTGCGCACTCTTCCTTCATCAGCACATGGCCTTGTTCCCTGATGTGCTGCTTCTCGCTGTCTTCTTAATGCATGTGTCTCACTCCCTTGTAAATATTTCCTTTCAGCATTTTCCCCTATGTTACTCTGGTATCTTTTAAAATTTAGGAAAGCATTAGTGTGTTACTTTATAGTTTTCATAGCTAGCATAAGTGTCACAAGGCCAAACGTAGAAGCTTGCAATGAAACAGAAACAATTTATTTAACTGTATGAAGTTCTGATAAAGAAAAAAACAAGATGACATTCATTTGGTTGAAAATATCCAAGGGATTTTAGTTCACTGCAAGTTTAATATGATTTAATGAAATGACTTGATGCTAAAAATAAAATAAAATAAATTTACCCATAGACAGCAAGAACAAAAGCGAAATTAAAATACTGTGATTCAGATAAAAATTATCAGATTCCATGTTGCTCCAGAAGATTCTAATAGGTTTATGGGGAATTTAGTCAATGAATAAGTGTGTGTTTGTGTTTTAAACTATTTGGAGGAGAGGGAACATAAACAGGTCAGAAAATACCATCTATACTGAAAGAACCTGTCACAGAGAAGAGATGCCACACTGGCAAAATGTGCAATTTGAAAAACAGAAAACAGAACATGTTGAGTATCTTTTATCTGAATTGATTGGGAGAAGTAGAATTTCAGATTTTGGAGTTTTTTTGGATTTGGAATATCTGCATAGACTTTTCCAGTTGAGTATACCCAATCCAAAAGCCCCCAATGCTCTAAAGTATTGGGGCATTTTGGATTTTTGGACTAGAGATAGATGCTCAACCTGTAATACAGTAGGTATTTGGTAGTTATTACGTGTTAGACACTGTATGAGGCACTATACTATTTTATTTAATTTTTGGGGTCCTATAAAGCTTATCTGTTCCCCATTTTCAGGGGAGAAAACAGATTCAGAGACATTTACTGACCTGTCCAAAGTCTCAAGCTCCTAAGCTGTGGTATGAGGCTTTAAACTAAGCTCTGACTGCAAATGTCATGCTCTGTCCACAATTCTTTATGCTTCCCAATAAAAGCCATTAAATAAATATCTCAAAATGGCACAATGGCACAAAAAGGAAATGGCCTAGGCAAAACATTTGAAAAATGTATATCATCATCCTCCAAGTTTGTAGAATGTCCATCCCTAGAGATCTCTGGCTGTAACATCATGAGAGGAATGGATAGCTGTCACCAGGATTGCCAGATATAAGGTCAGCATCAGAACATATAGCTAATTTCTGGCCCTCCAATATGAACTGAAACTCCACAAGAGGAACCAAAAGCTGATGACTCTCCAATGCTACGAAATGAAGGAATCAAGAGTTTTTGTTCTTTCTTCTCAGCATCGCCAAGGAAGTATGAATTTTCTTTTTCTTTGAATCTCTTTTTGAGTCAGTTTTGTGCTTTTATTCATTTCTAAACCTGAGACTTGTCTCAGTATCTCTACGTACTAACAGTAACCAACAGTGAATAAATATATAGTACAGTACTTGACTAAACCGCAAAATTTTACTGAACCTAGGTGGTTTGAACATTCTGAACAGGCCGACTGTAATCTCATGATCTCAACTGCATTCCCATTTATCTTTACATAAGTCCAGTGAAACACTGTTCTTCACATCTCACAATAACTGGGTTGATTTCTCTTTACTTGGTGTCTTCTTCTCACAATAATCCTGTATAAGAAACAATTTGGTACTTACATCATCACCTTGCCATTCCCTAGCTAATCCTAGGTGCCTTGACAACATTTCCAACCAAGTACACAAGAAAATTACATCCCAGAATCTAACACCAATGGTGTTTGGGTTTCCTGGGCAGTTAAAATAATCTGCAGGTGATAGATCAAACCAGGGAGGTCAAAAGGAACTTTTAAAGGGTCTTTACAGAAATTCTACTTCAACTCTGCAGGTAAAAGGACATAATTCAACACTGATTGATTCTGATAAAAGTATATCCAACTTATTATCTAAATGAAAAACTAAACTCTACCAAGAACCATGCATTAATTAAAAAAAAAAAAAAAGAATCAGAGAGGAATTAGGTCAGTTTTCTCATTTTAGATGTGAAGAAACTAAGACCCAGAATCTCAGAAGAATCTTCTTGGTAAATGTTATACAATGCCAGACGCTGCCATGCTCTGTTCTGAACTGAACAATCCGTGTCTATAGACCTTCCTAAGGATGTGTGAGCCATTGTCCCAAGTCAGCCTTATCCAGTTCCTTACCTAGGAGACACCATCATGGTACTATGAGCTACTATTTCCCTGGTGCCGGTCAGGTCAGGCATTCCATGTACAGGCTGCCCTGTGACCTGAGAGGATCACTTGGTACAAAAGTTTTATCTGAAGACAATGGTAATTGCATGGGTGAAACACATTTTTCAGTCTTTGAAATATATAACAGAGACTTGTTCAGTGGGAAAGCAGCTTCCAGATACAGAGAAAAAAACAACAAGATAATAAAGGTTCAAGGAACCATCAATGAGCCCAAGTTATGAGTCAGAGAAAAGATATGCAGCAAGAATGGAAAAGAGTTGGTTAGATAGCAGAAGAGAAGTGTAAAAGCAGATAAGGAAAGTGCCTTTGCCACCATAGTAGGCAAATATATGGTGGTTCTCCACCTTTCCCAGCAGAAAATCATCTCTCACGCACAGTTTTTCCGATTTCAATAGTTAGGCTATCACATAGATATGGAGGCTTTTGATTTGGAGAAATTTATAGCCCAAGACCTACAACTATACCTTTTCCACTAAAGACAGATGCCCTACTAAGAACAGTAGCCCTTGTTCACTGTCTCTCCTAACTTGCTCCCAGGGCCACTGAACCTGTGTACAATAATGGGCTTTGAAGTCAACTTTTGGAAAGGCACTTCGCCTTTCTGAGCCTCAATTTCCATGTCTGCAATATTCAGAAATAATATTTACTTCACATTTTATGCAAATTAAATGAGATAAAGTAAGGCTGGTATATAGAAACTGTCTCATAAAACTAAACTGCCTTTATTATTGTTATTATTATCTAAAATACTTCATTCATTCTAAGTGCTACATAAGTAACACTTCTTGTTTCAGCAAGGAGACACTGTCTCCTCCTTCTAGCTATTGAACTGTAAACAAGTATCCTTTTGGGCAGTCTATCTAGGGCCACATTTTTGTATTTTTGTGCTTTTTCTATTAAAAATGGCTCTCAAATGTAGTACTGAAGTGTTATGTAGTGTTATTTGGGGGGGGGGGGCACTGAGGATTAACCCAGAGGTGCTTAACCACTAAAGCTGTATCCCTAGTCTTCTTTTATTTTTTAGTTTGAGACAGGATCTCAACAAAGTTACTTAGGGCCTTTCTAAATTGCTGAGGATGGCCTCAAACTTGCAATCATCCTGCCTCAGCTTCCTGAGTCACTGGGATTATAGGTGTGTGCTGCTGTGCCAGCATGTGTAGTGTTCTTAAGTGCAAGAAAGCTGTCATGCCTTACAAAGAAAATATGTTAGGTAAGCTTTGTTCAGGAGGGAGTTACAGTGCTAATGGCCATGAGTTCAATGTTAATGAAACAATGACATAAATAAAAATCTGCAATCAGAAATACAAATAAAGTTGTGTATTGATTGACTAGCTAAAATGTGGTAACCAGAGGCTCACAGGAACCTAACCTGATTTTCCCCTTGGGACAACAGCTCAGTGTTTGCTAACTCAGAGTTTACCATGACTTTATAGAACGTAACTATTGAGACTAACAAGAACAGACTGCAATGTACTATTGGTAGACCATGAAAATGGGGAACAATGTTTGGACCACAAAGGTGGAAGGGCAGACCCAAATTATGAAAGAGGTTTTTATGCCCTACGAAGTAATATGGACTCCTCTTGGATCCAAAACTGTATTCCACTTCCTGTTCCTTACTCTAGCACTGGTGTCGGCACAGACATATCATCTACAAGAAAAACTACTACTCAACGCTCTTTCCCTCTATGCACACCGTTCTTTCTGCTGTGAGCAGTGCTGATGACAAAAGTATATTGTAAGTCACAATACAGTCCAAAGAAGCAGGGGAATTTAGATGGGTATGGTGGTACACATCTGTAATCCCAGTGACTTGGGAGGCTGAGGCAGGAGGATCTCAATTTCTAAGCCAGTCTCAGCAACTCGGCAATTAAGTGGGTTCAATGAAAGAAGGAAGGAAGAAAGAAAATAAAGAAAAAGAAAAAATTAAATTCAGTAATATATGTATATATTACCGAACATAATACTGTATGTCAAAATGCTATCCTTTCAATTTAATCAATATTTTAAAAATTATCAATGAAATATTTCACCTTTTTTGGGTACTCTTAAAATCTAGTGCATTTTACACTTAGTTCAAACTAGCCAATTTCAAATACTCCAAAGCCACCTGTGGCTAGTGGCTACCATCATTGGGCAGTAAAGACCTGGAGTATCTTGTAAGGTACTTGGGGAATCACCTTGCTAGCCTAATCTCAAGAATCAGCTCCATCCCTCATTGTCTCTGCTAAGGGTTCCCTGGTCAATCTTCTCCCCATCCCCAGTGAGAGTCAGTCATTCTTTTCCTATTCTAGTGAAGCACATGACAAAATCTTACAACGACAAGTTGTTAAATGAGCAAGAGGATTTAAGTGTAAGAATGAAACCAAAACTAGTTATTTTTATATTTTAGAAATAAGCCAACACATAGGAGGCTACAAAGGGACAAGTGATAAAGCTAAATCTACACTTTGCTTTTCCACTCACTCTCAAGGATTCAATAACAAGAATTTAGTAGAGTAAAAACTTGTTTTCCAGAAAGAATGACACCACTTAGGAGCAAGGACACTGTTTGAAAATAGCTTGTCCCCCCAAACTCATATATTAATGATGTTAGAAGGTAGAAACCGTCTAACATCATTAATATGACAGAAATGATAACTGGAGGTGGACCCTTTGGAAAGTGATTGGGTTTATATAAGGTCATTAGGGTAGCGGCCAGAAGACAGAATCCCAGTGACTTTATAAGAAGAAGGACAGAGACCAGACATACAGACACACAAACATATGTCCTCTGTTACTTGCCATGTGATGCTCTGTGCCACCATGGGACTCTGCCAGCAAGAAAGTCTTCACCAGAGACCAAACAACAGAGTGGCCCAGCTTTGGGCTGTGTATACCTTCTGAACACTAAGTTATATATTTATTAATCTCTTAGCTTGCCTTAGGTATTTCGTTACAATAACAAAAATTGACTAATACAACTGTAAATCATTAAAGTTTGACAAAGTACAAGGAATCCCCATCTGAAAGAAAAACTATACAGACAAGAACTCATCTCTAGGGGATCTGCATGGATATAAAATGATTTACAACAAAGCTAAGTCAGTGGTTTACTCTCCAGGGGTGTTCTCAATGTCTGAAAACAAGGATCTTAATTTGGATTCTCTGTGGTTTTTACACCTGAATGCTCCATCATAGCAGTGCAGTGAGTAAAGGACCTTGGAAGCAGCAGGTCTCCTTATGCCAAGAAAAAAAAGGAGAAGTAGCTAAGTAAGAAAATATGCAACATGCATCTCTCAGACTGACTGGGCTTCTCCCATCCCATTAATCTCATAGCAACTCAGTCTTTCTCCTAATAATCTCTGCTACTTCAGGTTAATGCTCTCCCTCATCATATATCCTTCCTCTGAAGCAGATTTATAAATTAACTATGAGTTAATTTCCATGAACAAATGTTTCTTTTTAATGCAGATCAAACACACTTTAAACAATGCTTTACTCTTTATATGAAATGAAATTCATTAAAAGTACAAACATTTAAGAACAAAATCACTTCAACTTTTACATAGTTCTTTCCTTGTCCCTATCTTCATCCATACTTCCTTCTACAATAAATGAGCAACTGGAACTGAATTCAGAATACATAGTAATTTGAAGCCTAGACTTAGAAGGCAAATAAGCTGGGTTTGAATTCTGCTCTGCATACCTGGTAGCTGTGTGAGCTTAAACAATTTACTTTACCTTTCTATGTCTTCACCTCCTCAAACTGTCAAATAAGCATAGGATAGCACAACCAGTATTGTTATGAGGACTAAATGAATTAATATATGAGAGGTCAGCACAATAGTGTTTGGTACACAAGTTTTACTATATAAAGTTCAGCTTTATGGTTAAAAAAACAAAAACAAAAACAAAACTCCTAGCATTTTATTGCTAATGTAACTTTCCTCAACAAAAGATGGGGCGGGGGAGTCCATAAAATTGTTAATAAGCAAATATAAAAATGAAATACAAGAATGAACACTTACTATTTATAACAAGGAAGTAAAATTTGAAAAGTCCAATTAATAATTTTTTAAAAGTTCTTATTTGACAAAATTAAGATTTATCATTCACTTTGGTTGAAGTAAAAGGATTTATAAAAACATATATTTAAATATAAGCCTCATTTATGCTTTTATGACCTTTTGTTAATTTGAGTTGATATCTAAAATGATGAAGTCAAAGATCTAATTTGTGTCTCAACATCTTTCTTCATTTGACTAGTGTTCTAAGAAGAAACAATTCAAAGTCAAGAACTGACTTTGCTGCATTAATGATCATTACATTACGAGCTATAACCCTGCCTGTTAACTATTAACTTGGTGAAGAGTCATTTCTGCAACTAAAATGCACACCAGAAATGCCAAGTACTACCTCTGCTTGTCAAAGACTACAGCATCTGTGAGAGAAACAGGCAAGCCAGCTTATCCCAAATCTCTTTCAGCATTTCTGATGATTAAAAATTTAGAGTAAACCCTGTAAGTGGCACACTGGACCATTTTGCTGGCCATCACAGACTTTTCCAGTGGATGAACTTGATATTCCCTGGGCTTCCAAAGAATCATATAGTCTTTTAATCCTGCCTAAACCTTCCCCAGACCTATACTTTTTTTTTTAAAACGGTCTTCTGAACATATTTCACTGAGTTTGACAACACTGAATGCTAAGATCACCTTTAATTCCACCTTTTCTTATCCTATCTCCCCTACAAATTAAAAATTGCTCCAAAAAAACAAACCCTCCCAGCCTGACAAGATCAGACCCAATTATCATATTTGTGGTTAAGTGATGTGGTAGGAATTCTGAAGTGCAGCAGGATCTGCAAGCTAGTCATCTGGCTTGTTTATACACTACCTTGATGTCAACACTTGTGTTTTTTAACTCTAATAATGCAATTGGGTGCTTTCTCACTCCCCAACCTCCAAAAATAAAGGGCATTTTTTGGATAACACAGTATATTAATCAATTTATGAAAATACTTTCAAATTATAAGGACTGACACTTATGTTCTAGAAGAATAACAATGCTACCAAGAACAAAACTATTCTAGTTTTAGGAAACTGTAAATAAAATAAACATTTGTTACAATACAAAGAAAATATGAACTGGCACAGATGTAGCCCCGTTTTACCTAACATCTAAACCTGCTCGAGTGAAAAGCCATGTACAAAGTCATAGGCACTCTCTGAATGGCCAGAAAAGCTTTACATAAAATTCCTTCAACCACTTGAAATTCACACAGAATTCAGGATAATGACCTTTGAAGCTGGATTCCAATACCAGATATTAAGTTATCTCATTGAATTAACTCTCAAATTTGCCTGTGTTTTCCCATTAATGTTTTACAGAGTGTCTAACAATGATGACGATGATGATGATAGACGCTCAATAAAACACCTTGAATTATTCCAAAATTCATGGGTCATTTTATATCAAGTAACACAATAAAAGAGCAAAAACAAAGGAAAATAAGAAAGCCCAAACAATCTGACTTTGAAAGTTTTGCTATTCAAATTATTCAATACACCATGCTAGCTAGCACCTTTTGAGCTAAAATCTATCGTAGATTGACTTCAAAAATACAGGGACCTCTATAGTTAAAAATAAAATTAAAAATTCAGAGTGACAACAGCTATAGTTAATTGTTTATTTGAGCCAAGTTGTCTTTTTTACATGGGTAGACTAAGGTGCCAGTGGGATTTTTCTTTTTCTTTTTTAAAGAAAATCCCACTTAATAAGATTAATGATTTATTAAACTATATTGTACTAAGATATGGCTTGCAGAGAAGGAGACTCTCCTGCACTTAGTATAATTAAAAATTATGTTTGAATTGCTCTCATGATCTTCTGTTGGAAAAGACAGCAAAAATTAATTCTTTGTTTAACTGTCTATACATTGCATGAATAGCCTGATAGATTTCTTACCTCCTCCTATGTCAATTTCAAAAGGGAGCTGCATACAATATAGTGTAGTTTCAAAAATCATATGTGATTTGGAAACACCCTCTCCTCCTCCCAAGTTGAGCGTATTTGCTCTACATGTCAAATGAAAAACATTAGTAAATTAATTACTTAGGTAAACATTGTATAATAAACCTTTTCAGATGAAGCTTATTATCTTTCACCAATCTCAGATTTTTAAGTACTGCACCTTCCAAGGTTAAGAGAAAGGTACAGACTGCTAAGAGAATTAATAGCATTAGCATGAGCAAAAGTGGGCAAGTACAGTCTGAAGATTAACTAAATGTTATTTACTTTCCTGCATATAGCAGCATAAAGATCAATCAAAGAAAGTTAGGTACTATATTTAACAGCAGCAGCCAAAAAGAAAGAAAGAAAAAGAAAAAAGAATAAAAATTCATTCAATAAAGGCCTCAGCCAAAAAAAAAAAAAAAAAAAAAAAACTCTATCACCTAATCAAAAATTAAATAATTTCAAATTCACTGCAAAGATCTTTTATAAGCTTGGAATTACAAAAGAATAGTGAAAAGTATAAACAGAGAGACACAAATGCAAACTTATTATATTTATTCCTTAATATTTAAGATTTGCATCCTAAAGACTTAAAAGATTCTTCCAAATTTAAGAAAATGCTTGCCAAAATATATATTAAAAACAGGCATGAAACTATATTTGGCCACATAAAGAAACTGCAAGTAATCTTTAAACACAAAACAAACACAAAAGAAATAAGGACCACAGAATCAATTTGGGTTACATTGTATCTATTTGTTCCTCAGAACATTATCACTATCTGGTTGTCATGCTCAATCCTCCCCTTCCACAATCTTACAAACACATCCAATCCACAAGCAAACAGAATTCCAAGAACATTACCAAATATTAAGTCAGAGCACTTCTGAAACACACCTTGTAATTGTCCACAGCCTCTGCAGTTCAAATCAGAGCTCAGCAGGTCTCTTTATCTTCACCAGTGATGTAAATACAAATACCATACATCACTCTTCAAAACAAAACAAAAAAAACCCCCACAATTAGCAGTAAATGTATTGCCTCAGAGATAAATCTCCTCTATTAACCCAAACCCACATTACGTCTTGATGTAAACCTAAGCACATGCTGAGCACCCCGCTGCTCATCTCCTCTATCGTTCTGTTTTACGATAGCTGACAAACTAGCCACACAAATCCTTTTTTAGCTGCTGATCAGACAGATCCCCCTTTGACAATCCAGCATGGTGGAACACTCGAAAATTCTTCCTGCTTCTATTCTGTTGCTTGCTCTAAAAACCGGTTTCCTTTTCATTGAGATAATAGCCTTTTCTGCAGTCACATGACTCAGAAGCTACATTAGCAGAGCTTTATGATAATAGACTGAGTAAGCCTCTACTCCCTTCTGCTATTAAGGGGATGTCTTTTCTCTCTCTCTCTCTCTCTCTCTCTCTCTCTCTCTCTCTCTCTCTCACACACACACACACACACACACAGTCTCAGACTCAGTCTCTCTCTCTCATACATGCACGAGCATGCAATGTGCACATGCACTCATACACATATCCCAAATCATTTACTCTTTGTGGCATGCTTATAATACATAAAAGGAACAGCCTAAAATGAAAATACAATTTCTAGAGCTGCTAAAAATAACTGCTCAAAACAAACATTCTGACACACAGTCTTCCTTTTACTACATGCAGCACACTGGCCGTAGACACTTCCTATGAACAGCAGTACAAAGTGGGACAGTCAGAAGGAAACATGTACTCCCCTTGTTCTCTTTTGAGCTTTGCCCCCAATGATATAAATCTGACAAATTTTGCATAATGAACACTTTGTAGACATCATAACTATACTCACATACTGGGAATTAATTCCCTATATTAATAAAACACGTGAAAACATACTTTTTAACACTAAAATGCACTCTTACTAGGAATAATTTCTGATTAAGTAATATATAAATCGTTCTAAGAAGAAATGTACTCCCATTGCCAAAACAATCTTTAAAGAAAATTCAGAACATCCTTGGAGTCTGGTAAATTTGATCTATTTCTGAAAATCAACTTTCAAAACATATTTGGAAACACCAGCACAGAGCCCAACATAGTGGTTGCTACCTAATTTTTGTCTAAACATCCCTAAGTAACAGGTGGATGGACTAGACAATGAGATAACAGAAGACTATATTACATGTCTATTTCACCTTTGGTTATAGTTTGTTTCATTTATTCATTACTTTCTTGATTGACCCATATTTATATAGATTTATGGAGCACAATGTGAGGTTTTGGTTCATGTATACATTGTGTAATAACCAAATTAGGGTAATTAGCATATCCTTGTTTCATATTAAAAACTGTTTTTATGCCATCAGGCAAGCAATTTGGGGATGGAGTTTAAATATAAGAGTTCTAGGCTGTTGAAGGTGGAGAAAATGACAGGGTACGGAGCTACCCTCCAAAGAAAACCACACTGACACACACACAACAGAAAGAATGCTGTACATAGTGAGACTCAAAGATAAGATTGTAATCTGAAGTCAACACATTAATTTAAACTACATTTCACATTTCTCAGTAATAACTAGTTTTTCAACTCAAAAAATGGAAGACATATTTTTAACACATTTTTTTAGTTTTAATCATGGTGTAACACATAAAATTTACCATTTTAAACCATTTTTATGTTTCTAGTTCAGTAATGTTAAGTTGTACAGCCAATCTCCTGAACTTTTTCATCCCACAAAACTGAAACTCTTTACCTCTTAAACAACTAACTTCGTATTTCCCCTCCCCTCAACTTCTGGCAACCACCATTCTGCTTTCTGTTTCTATGAATCTGACTATGTAGATACTCCTATATGTGAAATCAGAGAGCATTTGTCTTTTTGTAGATATTTTAACGAATAATTATTATAATACCAGGAGATCAAGAAAGCTTTTATCTCACAAAATCACTTTACATAAACTGCATTATTCCTAAGTAAACTAAGCCAACAATATTCTCTAAAACAAAAACAAAAACAGGAATTGTTACAAAACAACTATACAGAAGGGATTATTAACATTATTACATAAAACTTACCTACCTAAAAATCTGAAATTTTTAGAACCCAAAGAATTTGACAATTCTAATTTGGAAACTTTTAGTTTAATTCTATTAAGCACTTAACTGAGGTATAAAAAAACTGAGGTAGGATGGAGTAGGTGTTTACTAATTCTCTTTAAGTCACTGAAAGCAACCTTGGCTGCTCTGGAAGACCACTCTACCAACTGAGAGCCTGAAATTATTAGCACTGTGTGTCAGGGTATATAGATTTTTCATAAGGAAATACCTAAGCTAAAAAATTGAATTAGGAAATAAAATATTTTAGGGATCAAAATAAATAAATAATGTGAAATGCCAGCCCATGGCAACAACTCATAATACAAGGCAAAGCAAAATTCAGAGTTTTAGAAGATAATTATTAAAGAATCTTTAAATATCATAATGATTTTAACAGCCACCTAAATATTTTAATTATTCGCCTAAAACCTAAAATCAATGATCAGCTAGCACACCATAAAATTAACGCAGTGGACTGTTGGTATGAGAGAAAACTTTTTAAAAGACTGGCATAAAAAGTGCACAGACAGTGAAAATGTGTCCAAATCTATCCAAATGTGTCCTTTTTCTGTTTACAGGGTCATGAAATCTTTGGTGATCTTATAGATTATTTCCATAGAGGGAGTGTGAATTCACAAACACTTGAATACCCACATGTCCTTTATTAACCACAATGGAGCTTTTACAAACTATTTCTTAGTCAGACTGCAGACAATAACAAAATGCTATAAATTTCCCTGATCAATAGCAGTAAGAAAATGTCTCCTGCCAAACACATCTAAGAAAATCTCTTGATCCAGATTCTGTGCTTACATTTCAAGATGTATTGATGTTAGCAAATCTGTCCCTCTGTCATGATTTCTGCTGGCATACCCAAATTGGTAAAATTGCCTAACTTTCCTCCTGAGTACAGAAGTGGCTACAGCAGATTTTATCGTTAGCAATTTTTAAACTTTTTTCCTCACCAAGGCGGTAGTGTTTATGAGGGAATTAATTTGTAAAGTTGTTTCTAGCTTTAACATTTTATGATGGTTGTTATATATAATCAAGGTTCATTTCTTAATCCAAAAGTCTGGTGAGAGGTAAAACAAGGATTTAATAGAATAATGTTTTAGTTTCTAAGGTAAGGTACAATTCATAGTGCAATATACAGATCTTAGGAGTAAAGTTTAAGAGTTGAGGCAAATCAATGTAGCTATGGAATCCACATTCCTATCAAGATGTAAAACTTTCACCACTGCATGCGGTTCTCTCCGTGCCCATTCTTGGGTAACCTCCACTTCCTCATCCTGCCAACAAACACTATATTCCGATTTTCTATTACCACAGATTAGTTTTACATTTTCTAGAACTTCAAATAAATAGAATCACACAGTAAATACTCTTTTGACCTGACTTCTTTCAGCATATAGTTTCTCAGATTCATCCACATCATTATTACACATTACTAATTTGTTCCTTTTTATTGCTAAGGGCATTCCATTGTATGAATATGCCACAATTTTTTTTAATCCATTGTCCTGAGGATGAACATTTTGAGCTGTTTCCAGTTGAGACTGGTGGTAAACAGAAATATAAAATGGTCCTTCAACATTCTCCATTCCCTGATGTACAAATTCTGCATAATTCCCAAGACTATACAGTTTTATACCAAAGGCTGATTCATTTTACATGGCACAATTGACTTTAAGATCAGGGTACTACAGGGGTGGCTATGAACTAACTACAAGGGCTTCCTCTGATGGTGTCTTAAGAGTAGTTA
Organism: Marmota monax; assembly: GCF_021218885.2. NCBI lineage: Eukaryota > Metazoa > Chordata > Mammalia > Rodentia > Sciuridae > Marmota > Marmota monax. The sequence goes on along the minus strand of NW_026693726.1, from coordinate 5,295,923 downwards.
GGTTCCTCAACAGTAGAGCATAAACACCTAAAGGCAGGGATCACCACCTCCATTTCCCTCCTCACCCCCAATATCCTTAGCAGTATGTATCCTAGTGCTGTGTCTTTATATCATGTGGCCAAAATATTTCTTTTTCCTTAAAAAAGTGATTACATAGAAATGTGAAAAAAAAATGCTTTTGAAGAGGCCTCTTTACAGAGAGGAAAAAACATGGCCGTAGAATTAGACTTTAGTTTAAATCCATGTACTGAACCTATGAAGCTTAATTAAGTCATTCAACCTCTCTGAATCTTGGGTTCCTTATCTATAAAGTTGGTGGGGAGGATGCCTATACTACAGTGTTACTATGAATACTCTCAGTTATATGTAAAGCAACTAGCCCAGTGCATGGCATATGAGGTCATCAATTGATGACAGCCATTATCAGTTCTCAGTCTGATGTGACATTAGGCAAAAACAAGAGAAACAATATCTGTACTCCACAAATGCAAGGAGGAAATGAAAGACAATATGTAAGATAATTATACTTGGGTTAAGTTGGCTAGGCCTATAGATCACTTTCATTTGCATTTCCAAGCTTTTAGTAATGTTGTTTTCATAATTTAAAAATACAGCAGAATGTTAACAACTTCTTAAGCTCAGTGGAGGGTATATGGGGGTTTTTACTAGTCTCAATTTTTATAATACAAATATCAAAAATTAAATTGAGTCTACTATACCAAAAGATGGAATTCTTTAATCTACAAAGTTTTTTATATACTGTGAACATATATTTATTCATATGATTAAACATCAGAAAAATTCTGAAGGTGACATGTTTAATAAGTTGCAGAGTGTGGACAAACTTTTAAGTAATTCGTAGTATCAATTTATAACCCCATTAAGAACTGAAATTCTGCCACGAACAGTGGTGCATACCTGTAATCCCAGCAGCTCAGGAAGGCGAGGCAGGAGAATCACAAGTTCAAAGCCAGCCTCAGCAATGGTGAGGCACTAAGCAACTCAGTGAGACACTGTCTCTAAATAAAATGAAAACAGGGGTGAAGATGTGGCTCAGTGGCCAAGTACCCCCTAAGTTCAATCTCCAGTGCCAAAAAAAAAAGACTTGAAATTCTATATTTTAGCTCAATATCAGATTTTAAAAACCTATTATAAAAACATGGAATAATTAATGTATGTTAAGTATATTTTCAAATGCAATAAAGGATAAGTTTTGAAAAAGTAAGATAACAAGGTAAAAAATAATAATGCCCATTTGCATTTGCTGCTTCCAACAGGCCTAAATCTGCACAGAATTGGCACTCAGGACTTAACCTCCTTCCTCCATAGGAGAGCCAGGAAAGGCCTATCTTTGAATAGTCTGCTTGTAGATCATTCCTATATTAACTAGAGAGTTCAGGCTTTCAATGAGCCTTAAAAAGGGACCAACTGTACTAAGCTAGCAAAAAGTGCTATTTTGTTGGGTTATTTCTAGTAAAAGGCTATGCAAACAGCAGTACGTAAATGTCTATGATACTACAGGAGTCAATTATACCCACACAAAAGACGGCTGAGGAGGACTACGGAGTGCAATCACTTCTAAATACAACTCTGCCAAGTTACTACTTTATCAAATGAAGTAAAGCACAAATAGCATACTACCTTCCATCTCAGAATTTGTACTTTATCCATCGACTTCAGAGACTTCAAACTACACCATCGGATTCCTCCCAATTAGTGCATATGTAAACACTCTAAAGTAAGTCACCTTTAAAAGGTACGTTCAGTCTTTGAAGTCACTGGAATATTACTAGGTTAAAAACTGAAATTAAGTGATATGTTAGCCAGAATTACTAAGTATCTTAGTGGCCTAATAGACCTTAAACTTTGTATACTTTGGGCTTCTGAAAATGACAAAATCCCAGAGATGAATGTAAACCACAAAAATATGATTCGTTGTTAATCCAGTCCTCTGAGATTGGCATTCTTCCCTAGAAAGTCCGTGTCAGCTTCTATGGCCAAAAAGAATCTTGTGGCTAAAAAGAAGGTGAGAGCCATCTAGTCATGGGACTCTCAAAGTCATCCATTTCATATTCCCAGACCTGGCTAACTCCAAGGTCCCAAGAAAAACTTTTCAAATGCCTAGCTTTGGAATGATTTACATATTAATTAAGGTGAAGACCTCCCAAATGTCACGGGGAAATCAAAAAGAACCAAAGGTGAGAACAGATCACACTGCATCTTTGAACCATGAGTATCAATGTGTCACAGACAGAATGGAAGAAATGCCATAGATCCTTCGGAGTGTCCAGCTGATGCCTCAGTAACCTGGCTGTCCTAAACTTGTGTGGTTAACAGGCTTAGTTACCTCTTCTGACTCTGCTGCTCTTCATTTCCCCTGTGCATTAACTTCTCTGAATAAAACCAAGACAAAGCAACAGACACCCACTGAAGACTATAGAAAGAGCCTGGCTCACTTTCTTCTATGTAACACAAAGGAGCACAAGACAGGTCATGGTTAGTATTAAGGCTCTTATGTCTCTTCTTGCCAATCTCTTTAACAAAGATTGGACTGCAAGTTTTCGTTTATTCATAAATTTGGCCAAACAGAATTGTCAAGTTAGACCAAAAGCTATTCTTTGTAGAGATGCTATATTCAGAGGCAAATAAATATTCATCTATTCCAATTTCCACAGGCACGAGAGGCACTTACAACAAAAGGTGCTAAGGAACATGTGTTTCACGTTTGTCTACAACACTGCATCCTACAGCACATCACTACTTCTCAGTACCCCGAGCCAATTATGACTCAACTTCAAGTGTCACTTGTTAAATGCTTTTGAATGAGGTTGAATTTCTTTCACCTCCCCTCACCTTCTTTTGCTTTCTCCTTATTCTCTTCTTCATCTAAAAATATAGGTAAGATTATTTATCCTTGTTATGGTAGTAATAATTAGAATTATAGCAGCAAGTAAGAGAAAAGGGGCAAATGTCATTAGCAGAAAAAAATAAATCTTTAAAATCCCATAAGTCATAATTTATAATAATGGAAAAGTATTTTTGATAACTAACCTGATGTATTTTGGTTATTTTTCTTTATTTTTTAATTTTTTTAAGCTCTAAGTTAACTAATTTCATTGAACACTTATTCAGTATCAATAACATGTAAGGCACTAAGTCTTCAGGACAAAATCTGTAATCTCCAGGGACCTTTAACCAAAGAGGGCAAAAAGAAAAGCAGGCAAAACTTATAAAATATGATCAGAAATGCGACAGTAGAAATGTATCAAAACTGATATTAGAGTTAGTTAGAAAAATTCAGAAGCTATTGCAATAATGAGAACTGATGAGATTATGTATCTAAACTTAAAAAGCTAATGACAGCCTGGAAATAAACCCTCACACATATAGCCAAGTGACTTTTAACAAGGGTGCCATGTCTAATCAGTGGGGAAAGGGTAGTTCTTTGAAGGATAACAATATCCTTATACATACAAATAGTGATATTGGATCCTTCACTTACATAAACAAAAACTAACTCAAAATGATCCAAAGTCCTAAACATAAGGTCTAAAACTCTTGCAAAAAAGCACAAGGGGGAAGCTTCATGATATTGAATTTAGTAACGATTTCTTGGACATGACCAAAAGCACACGCAACAAAAGGAAAAGTAAGTTGGCCTTCACCAAAATTAAAAATCTCTGGCATCAAAGGATACTATCAACACAGTGAAAAGGAAACCCACAGAATGGGAGAAAATATTTGCAAATTATGTTTTATAATTGATTGGTATCCATAATATGTATAAAAAAAAACTTCTACAATTTGACAATAAAAACAAAGAACCCGGGGGGATAGGAAGGGCAGCAGAATAGAATAGACATTATGATTGCTATATGTATATAGGTAACTCTATGACCAGTGTGATCTGCAATCTGTACAATTAGAAAAATGAGAAATTATACCCCAATAATTCAAATGTATGAATTGCCAAGATCATTGTAATATCATGAATAGCTAATAAAAAAAAAAAAACATAATGGTAACTAACGTAAAAAAAAAAGAATCTGAGAGAGAAAAAATTGGCATGGGATTTTGAACAAACATTTCTCCCAAGAAATGTCAGTATCACTAATCATTACGGAAATGCAAATCAAAACCACAATAAGATATCATCTCATACCCCTAAGAATGACTACTATCAAAAAACTAGAAAATGACAAGCAATGGTGAAGATGTAGAGAAATTGGAACCCTGTGTATTTGTGTATTGCTGGTAGCGTGTAAAATAGTTGGTGAAGCCACTAAAGAAAATGGCATGATTATTTTTCAAAACTTACGGCACCACTCTGGGTATGTCCCCAAAATAACTCAAAGCAGGAAGATGAACAGATATATGTTCACAGCTGCATTATTTATTCATAATAGCCAAAATGTAGAAGCACCCAAATGTCTGATAGATGAGTGGATTAAAAAAATGTCATATGTACATGCAATGGGATATTATTCAGCTTTAAAAAACAGAAGGAAATTTGGGCAAATGTTACAACATGGATGAACCATTAGGACATTATGCTATCTGACTTTATGCTACATATAACAAACCAGTAACAAAAAGACAAATGTTGTATGCTTCCTCTTATATAAGGTACCCTGACTAGTCAAATTCATAGAGGTGGAAATTAGAATGGTGGTTGCCTACCACTGTGGGGAAGAGGAATGCAGAGTCAGGGTTAAAGGACAGAGTTTTGGGGAAGATGAAAATGTGCTGGGGATGGGTGTCGGTGTGGCTGTGTGACGATGTGAATGTGTTTAAGGCAGCAGAGCTATACATTAAAAAATGGCTGAAATGGTAATATTCTATTATGTACGTTTTATCATGTTTAAGAAGTCTAATATACACATTCCTTAGTTAGAAAATGTAAAAAATGTACTCTTTTTCCAAGCTTGGCTTACATTTTCAACATTCTTACTACTGCCTCAATGAAAGTGTTCCTTTTTAGCTGCCAAAATGGGGAAACTTTAATCTTTGACTTATAAGAACAAAACAGAAGAAAAGAAATATCTTTGGACTTCAGCAGTTAGACTTGGGATTTACTCGTAGCCTTTAGGAAGAGAAACAAAAGGATGATACATAAGACTGTTCCACAATGATTATAGCCTCCAAGTCCATAACAGTCACCTGCTGTGTGCCCAAGTTTCAAGTGACTCATGTTAATCTATCAGCAGTTTAAGAAATGGAAACATCCCAGAGATGAGGAGACTTGCTGCTGGACTTTAAAACTGAAGAACAGAATCATGTATCAAATAAGCCAGAAAAATCCATAAAAAGATAAGAGAATAATGTATTCATTTCAGAAGAGAAGGAAGAATAATTTAAATATTTTTTAAAGCAAGTACTGAAAAGCAAACATGAGCAATTTTTTACAGAACTCAAGCTATGATTCTGAATCTAGATTTTACTTTGGAATAAAGTAACACACATACACTAATTCAGAGACAAAAGTAAGCAGACACAAAATAAGATTCCTGGTCTCTCAAGGCTGAGCCCCATTGTGGAAGCCATCAAGCTGGGCAAATGCACATCACATATGCTGTAGTTACCGCCTCTCCCCTCGCACAGCTGACTTTGCTAATTAATCACTTCGGAGCCTGTATGTGGCCTCTTCAGTGCTCCTCAACACAGCACTCCAGGCAATCACTATAAGCAATAGGAGCTGGCACAGAGCCGAAGCCTGCTTGCCATGCCAGCACAGGGTGAGTGGGAGAGAAATTTGGGGTGGCCATGAATCACACAGAAAATATCCACTAAGACCTCTGGTACTGAAAAGAGGATGTCACCACACACACACAAGTACGCGCAGATTTACTGTTACAAAATCTGCTGATGTGAAGCAGCTACTTCTCTAAGCTTGTTTTAGACATGAATATTCAGTCAAGTCCTTGGTGATGTAATCAGCTCCACAGTTCTTTATATTACATATAGAGTTTTTGTGCTTGATAGGACTAAAGATTTGAGGGGCACAATTAGGGAGATATTCTTAAAGAGTTTTGTTAGAAAAATAGTTTGCTAGTAAAGAAAACCATCTGCAGCCAGAAAGGAAGGTGTGCAGATTGGCTAACTACCCACCCTCCGTCCTCCAATTTTGCTGCTTCCTTCCAGGTTTCTACTCATGCTATATACCCAACCATTCCCAGAGTCCAGCAGGTAGAATAGCAGGACAGGGAAATGGGGGTAGGCTTGCAAATGACAGAAGATTTTTTTCAGACAAGATCTAAACCAGCCTGCCACTGCTAGTAAGAGGATACTGACGAGAATGCAGGATGAAGGGTAGCTTTTTATTTTCCTGTACAAAGAAAACTCAAGACCACAACTACTTTATCCAGTCACATCAAACTTTAAAGGGTTGTGTCATCTTTTTGTTGTTTTATTTTTTACCCTTAAAGATGGCCAATTTCAATAGAAAGAAGCACTATTCTTTATGTCATCCTTCTCAGATTACATCAGGTTAAAACCATTTAAGACTAAAGAGGAAAAAAAAGCAATAAAGATGTTATTTTATAATTTTTTAAACCTTTATTTTACTTATTTATTTTTATGTGGTGTTGAGGATCGAACCCAGGGTCTCGCATGTGCAACGCGAGTGCTCTACCGCTGCGCCACAACCAACCCCTTATAATTCTTTTAAATTGTACACATTTGATATTCTGTTCTGTTGACTGATACATTTATTTTTCTTACCAATGGTATGAAATTGGTACTATTATTTCTCTCAATTTACAAATAAGGAAACTGAGGAACAATAAGGTCATGTCGAGCTGGTAAAGACATAAGGATCTGAATTCATGTATTCTGGTCCAGAGTCTCTGCTCTTGGCCACTGTACAAAAAGCACAGAGCACAGCAGAGCATGCCTGTAATCCCAGCTGTTTGGGAGGCTAAGGCAGGAGGATTGCAAGTTCAAAGCCAGCCTTCAGGAACTCAGTAAAGCCCTAGGTAACTTAGTGAGATCCTGTCTCAAAAAAAAGGGGGGTGCTGGGGATGTGGCTCAGCAGTTTAGCACCTCTGGGTTCAATCCCTAGTATCATTAAAAAAAGAAAAAAAAAAAAACCAAGGTGGTGGTTTTATTGATTTCAAATGTACAGGATAGGCCAGCTATGTGCTGTGTGTGTAGTTTCTCATTGGTTTCTTCCAAATACCAAATGAGATCAATCTTCCCCTTTTAGAGATGAAAAAACTGAGGCTCAGCAAAGTTTCAGGTAACTTACTGAAGGTTACACAACAAAAGGATTGCAAACACCAGGTATTTCTTGGGTGTGAACACAGTGCCGGTCACTCTTATAAACATTATCCCTTTAGTGCTCCCAACAGCCCCATGACCCAGGTACTGATTTATTTCATTTTACAGCTAAGTAAAACGAGGCTTACGGAGAGGTTTGGTAGTTTAATTAGGGTCAAATTAGTAAGAACAGAAATTAAAACTCAAAACAATTGAATCCCAAATCTCTGGTTTTCCCCTTCTGATATTTCTGTGAGTAAAATTGGTATCTCAACTACAATTTGCCAAGGCATTGTTTGGGGATTACAAAGAGGATTCATTTCCATTTAATAAGCTTATACTATACTGAGAGAGAATAACTATTAGAATCACTATCATGTCCACGTATTTAATCATCAACTATTCCGTGAGGTCCTTAGAATGTGTGGGACACTGAACTATTCTAAGCAAGGATGTAGCGTGGAACCAACGAGATAGATTAACAAAAACAAAACAACAACAACAACAAAAAAAACTCCAAAACTCTGCCTTCCCATCCTAACAATCTTGAGAGAGATAATATATAAGATAAACTAGAGAAACTATATAGCAGCACTAGGAAGAATAGGAGGATTAGAAATAAAGACAGGTTGTGGTCATTTCCTGCTCTTTGCCAGACCATGAGCCAAGCAGCATGCTTCCAGTCACCTGCGAGCACAAACTGCCCCCTAGCCTTTCTAAACATGTGATAGACCCCCACTAAGAACCAGAGGGAGACCACAGTTTCTTACCATTCTCTCAGGCAACAAACAATCTGGCTTCTATTGGAACAATTTAATGTTGTCCTTTGGCTTCAGTGACAGCACAATATCTTGACCCCCCTCCTACCTCCTGACTTTGGTTTGGGTCTACTGCTCCTGGCCACCTTGGTTATAATTGGTTCCTGATGTGGGAAAAGGAAACCAAGGATACCCTCATTGCAGTTGCTTGAATCATAGTCCACATTGGGGCATGTCTGGGACTGCTGCAGGAGGAGTACAAAGGCAGAAGCCCTCATACCACCAGGTTCATGCTTCCAAGGACTCTTGATAAAAATATGCAACTTTTAAACAGGTTTAAAAGCACATTCAAGCTTGGGGACAATTTCTTGAAGGAATCCTTGCTTTTCTTCTCATTATAATGCTACTCCTTGAAATCTGTTGATGCAGTGCCAATGATTCTATCTATGTAAATGAGACCCAATTTACACATTCAGCTTCAAGATATCACCTTAGCTTCAGTACCCAACTTTCAACCTCTCATGGATCTCTCCCTAGATGTGTTCAAAATACAACTCTGTACTTTTCTGAGGGACTCCTTCTTACTTTTTCTACTACTTCTCATTTCATTAGTAGCCCAGAAAGGGGAAAAAACAAAACAAAAACAAAAAAAGCCTTTTCTCTTAATCTCCAAAAATCAATCAATTTCTGAGATCTTCGGAATCCACTTTTGCAGATGCTTTTGATCACGTCACCTTCTTTCCAATTTCTATGGATTTATTTCTTCAGTGGCTTCGTCCATCTCTTTTCCCCATGACAAGTCTCTCCATTAACTCAATATAGCTACAATCAGTAGCAAATTATTAATGCCACCATTCCCAGGTATTTACCATGGGGATGGAAATTACCACAGAATACTGATTTAAGAATTAAGTGTGATATTATGTTAAACATCAATCATAATTCTTAATACATAAGACGAATTAAATAAATGTCATTTCTACTTCCTTTTGTCTTATTCTCATTTTCTGTGAAATCAAATAGGAACCTGGCATGTAGGAACTCGTGCACTCTGCTTAGTTTTCCAGCTATGCCCACAAGATATTTCTGTAGCTGTACAGTCTGAGTATGGCCAAACTGGAGCATGCAGCATTCTTTGATTTGGCCTGGCTCTTTGCACCCTTTCTATCCCTTCCATTCTGATGAACACTTCCCTACCATCCTCGGCCTGCCTATACCTTACTGATCCTCAAAAGTTTATCATCTCTGTAGCCACCTGTCCACGGAAAGTCTTCCCTAAGCCCTCACGCAAGTGACATTGTCCCCCTCTTTCAGTATCCAGAAACCATCAGCCTACTGTGACAGCATCTTTCCCTCAAGTTCTAAAGATGGAGTGCCTGGCAATGTATCAGAAAGTAGGGACACAAAAGTGAAAAACTATTCTTGTAACGTCATCATTGTTATTATCTGGTACTCATTTTATTCTAAGTATATTATAAACATGAAAGTGAACCAGCACTGATTATAAACTCTTTGATGTCACAATTTGTAAATTACTCATCTTTTACTCCCTTACAGGAGCACTACAGGAACTATTATTATACTTTGGTACATGACATAAATTTAAATTTGGTGGCAGTCATAATAATTTTGTATATTTCAATAACATTTTATTCCAGAGAATCTTAAAGGGTTTCATAGAACAAAATTAACTATTACTTAAAGTATCAGGGAAATAAGTATCATTTGTAAATATTTAGACAAAAATTATACAGCAATTTTATATATGAAACTTTGATGTGATTCAAATATACAAAACTAGGAATAAAATTTAGAGTCTTTAGACACTAATTCCCAAAACCTCAAAGTCTAAAGAATACATCAAAACAATGACTAAATAAGAATAAGCACTCAAAGAAACCCTCAAAACCTTACGCTACTTACCTTTATTATACATTTCTAAAAGTCTTGTAACTGGAAATCACTATGCTATATACGAACAAATTAAAATGAATAAAGAACAAATTCACAGAACAAGGTCCCTGATATGGTGTTAAAAAACAAAGCTTATTAATCAGAGGGATGAGTCAAAGGTAAAATGTGAAGACAATCTGACAGAAACTCCTCTGGTTTGGGACTTCAAAAGTTATGATGAAAAAAATCAGTAATTTAACTCTTCAATTTCTTGCATTAAGTAGCACAAGCACAACTAAAAATTGACAGATAGTACACACTGATTTTAAGATACTAAAAGCTGTCAATTTGTTTTCCTTGAAAGCATAACCAATACCACTTACTTTGATAGGAAGTCTCACCCTTAATAAACAGACCTTTAAATGAAGTGTCTCACTAAATGATTAACAAAAAAAAATATTCACAAAAAATTATAAAAAACGGAAAGAATCATTGAAATTACTGGAATACAAACTGGAGAGTGAACAAAGCAAACCTTTTACTGGGAAATGCCACACTACCTAATTTCCTATGATAGGTGATGATCAAGGTAAAACAGTAATGTTACATAAAAGATGGATCTTCAAATCAAATCCCATCCCTTGCTTACACAACAATATATTTTTACACAAAAAAAATAAAGAAGCGACAAAAGCATGTGCCTGTTCCATAGGAGATGGGAAAAGTTAGGATGTTGCAAACAGTGAATGTGATCGCAAAACACAACAGAGGAAACCTAGTCTTCATTTAGTAAAATGTGTAAATTCAAGTTAAAATTTAAAACTTCATATAGCATAAGATACTTATAGTAAAAGAAATTAGCAAGCACCTTACATTTTATCAAAGCCTGAAATTAAGATAATTTTAAGAATAGCCAATATTTACTGCATACTTAGGAAGTGCCAAGCCCAGTACAAAGCACTTTACACATACCTTGTTAGTAACAACCCTATGAAGTAGATATTTACAACATCCCCTGCTTTGTGGTTAAGTGTCAGAGTGTGGTTTCAAACCCAGAGGCTGACTTGGAACTTTAAACTCTATGATATGTGCTATATTACCTTTCATGTACCTTTAATGATCAAGCACATGCCTGGATAATTAATATGCCTGATGCCCTGGTCCTATAGGAGTAACCATATGGATTTTTAAAACCTACAAGTTAAAAACAGTTTCACATAAAGGAGAGAGAACACGCAGAGTGGTTATAATTGGTTCCTGATGTGGGAAAAGGAAACCAAGGATACCCTCATTGCAGTTGCTTGAATCATAGTCCACATTGGGGCATGTCTGGGACTGCTGCAAGAGGAGTACAAAGGCAGAAGCCCTCATACCACCAGGTTCATACTTCTAAGGCCTCTTGATAAAAATATGCAACTTTTAAACAGGTTTAAAAGCACATTCAAGCTTGGGGAGGGATCAGGGATAAGGGGCCAGTAGATACAAATGCTATCTAGCTAAAAATCAGATGGTGGTGAATGTAGGAAGATGGGGAAAGGACTAAGAAGTCTGCTGCAACTGCAGCCTGTATGCAGCAGCGACTACATCACTTTTATCCTCAGGGAAATGAAGTAGGTACATCATCAGAATACTCATTCTTGGGTATATGGTATGCATCTTTTTCACAAAAAGAAAGAGCCATTGTTAATGCCTGTTATAGAACTTAATTAAAGTGAGCCTATAATCTGTACTACTAGTTTTAGTTTTCCTTTTGTTCTAAAAATCAAGGGCCAAATTCTTGTTGAATTAGGGCTGTTGACTATATGAGTCCTCCAAGGACCAAACATACAGGTAGATGTCTATTCAGTGCATGCAAGGCAAGTGCTCTTCCACTGAGATACATCCAGAAGCTAATTATCTTTCAAATAATTTTAAGTGCCAACCTAGCTGCAAGGGATTTTCTTAGGTGCAACTAAACATTCACACTCACAACACTATCACAGGCAACACAGGACAATCTCCTGAGAAGGATCCAGGGTAGGAACAGTGCTAGCCAGCAGGGAACCATTAGGCACTGCTGGGCTATGGAAGTGGCAGTTTAGCTCAGTTCACAAGAGGTAGGTGCTCCCTTTGAAGTTTTCTGTGCCATGATAATCTATCTCTCTTAACAATTTCATAGGCAAACCTCCCAAGGTTCTCCTGAGGGAAGTACTCATTTGCAAGAGTCAGTAGAGCCCAGAGCTAGGGCTCCCCCATCAGGTACTACATTTTGTTTATCCTCCTATCAAGATGCAGTTTATCAGTCAGGGGTCATTTTTACCATATATTATGGTATATACAATATATGTGTTGCCTACAATTGTATTGCTACAGTCTTATTAGGTTACCAAAAGAATAGTTAGAGGATTTAGAGCAAAGGCTAAAATTTTCAATCTGAAGTATTTGAACTATATCAACATCTATGAGTCAATATGAAAAATGTGACCCATTAGAAAAGTGGGCAAAATATGGAGAATGAAATTCACCAAATATATTGTTACATTGTGTGTAGATATAATAATGAATTCCACTACTATGTGTAATTATGATGTAACACATTTTAGAAAGGCCCATTAAAAATAAAGAGCAAACTCATTAAACATTTGTTTTGTCCAAATACTTTCTAAAATTTGTTTAAAATTACAAGAAAAAATCATATATTCTACAACATAGCCTAACAGCGTTAACACCCAAGAAAAATTCTCATAGGGATAAGGCCACAAAAATGTCCATTGCCAGAAATAGCTATAATTGCAAAACAAACAAACAAAAACATAAACTGTTTATCTAGAGGAAAAAAGATAAACTGTGTATGTTCATATAACGGAATATCATACAACATTTAACAAAAAATTTATAGGGAAAAGATAAGTTACAAAATACTACAGATAATATGATATAATTTAATTAAGCTTTAAAACCTAGAAAATCATATACAATATTACAAGCGATTAGATATACACACAAAAATTTTAAAGGCCTGTATACAATGAACACATTTGGGTGTCAGTTACCTCTAAGAAATGAAGAAAAAAAAGAATGGTGGTAATAATAATAATAATAATAATAATAATTTTTAAAAGGAGGTAAAAAGATAAAGTGTATGGAATGAGTGTTTGTGTCCTCTCCAATATTCATTTGTTAAAGTCCTCTGGGAAGCAATGAGATTTAGACAAGGTATGAATGAAAGTGGGTTCCGCTTGATGGTTAGTGCTTTTAAGAAGAGATCAGGTGGACCCCTTCTTTTTCCTTGCCTTATGAGAATATGGCCAAGAAGACCACTGTCTGCAAGGCAGAAGAAGGTCCTCATCAGAATTCATGTTAGTATTCTGAACTTAAGGCTTTCCAGCCTCCAAAACTGTGAGAAATAAATGTCTACAGTTTAAGCTACCCCTTCTATGGTATTCTGTTATGGCAGCCCAAATTAAAGCAGCAAGTGCTATCGTTTTTAATTGTTAAAAAGCAAAAGACAATTAAATTCAGATTAAGATAATAATATGCTTGAGTTCTCAGTCTGAACACACCAAGATGATGCTGGCTCTCAGATAACAATTTTAAAACTATTATCTTGTATGTATTTCTCTTGGAGTCAGAAGGAATGTATGTGTGTGTATGCACATTTTATATATTATAAAAGGAAAACTTCTTAACCCAGGGTTTAAAGGCCTCAAGTCCCGGTTCAGCTTTATTTCTAACTGTACCTTCCACTACTCTAGGTCAATGGCTCCCTCTGCCTATGCTGCTGTGTTCCAAGTCCTGTGTGACAAGCTTTGCTCATCCCCACCTCTTCTCTGGTTATGCTGTGTCCTTGCCTGGAAGACTTCCCGTTCCAGAACAACCTTCCTCTGAAAATCTGAACTTTAGTTTGTCTTCTAAGGCCTTACTCCAAGTCTTGGATCCTCTAAAAAACTCCTCCATTAACCAGTTCACCCTTATTTGGACTCATGTGCATAGACACTCAATAAATATTTATTGGGTGACAAGCATTGTGATATAGTCCTGGGGGTATTCATAGGATGCTTATCTATGCTATTTATGAATTAAATACTGATTTAATCTTTATGGTAATGTATATGTCCACTTCAAATATAATATAATCTTGTTATAAACAGTACTTTATAAATAATGGTCAGGGCTCAGCATATATTTCTGGCTAAATGAATGTCAAGTGATGGTAGAATAGTCTAATTTTTTTAACCCCAAAACATTTAATGCTTATCCTTATAGCTTTTGATGCTTAGAACATTTTCCTGTGATGTATACATTTATGCAAGAGAACAATGGACTTGGAGTCAGAAGGAATGTGTGGAGCATGGGCTCCATCATGTACTACCTCTGGCCATATTACTCTATCTGTACTAACAAAATGAGAATATGTATACCTATCTGAGAAAGCTTTCATGATTGTTATGAGAAATAAGTAAATTGGAAAAAGAACTGCTACTGTGCTAGAAGACTACCCAGCACTCATTCATTTATTCAGTGGTATTTATAAGTCTATTCTCAAGAGATGCCAATATCTTCACTTCCTTAAAGAAGAGTTTATAAAGATGCATTCATTCCCTTTCTGCCAGGTGACAGAAATGCTGACTTTCACTTAAAAGAAAAAATAAATAATTCAGTCAAAATATTTTATTTAGATGTTAAATAATCATCTCTAAGGCCATAAAATCATTCTATTTTTAAAATGTCTTTATTCAATTTATCACCTAAAGTACACAGTAGGTATTTATATCTCTGCTTTAAAAAATAGTGTTTGGAAAAGAATAGAAATTGATGAAACTGCTTATTAGAATATATACAATCAATAAAATGTTCATTCTCTTTTTCATAAAATCATTTGACCTCCTGTTTGAAGCAGAATACATGGGAGTTCATTAGTGATTAGTTTCACTGGCCTACCTGGTTTTTCAGAAGAACTACTAACCTCTGTTTCTACTAGACATAGTTGTCCATCTGAAAAGCGGTTACATTTTTTATTTTTAAAAATTTATTCTAATTTGTTATATGATAGCAGAATGCATTTCAATTTATAGTACACATATATAAGCACACTTTTTCATATCTCTGGTTGTATACAACGTAGAGTCACACCATTCATGTCTTCATACATGTTTTTAGAGTAATAATTTAAAAGCAGTTTCTACAATTGGAGTCTACTCTTGTGACAATCCTTTGGAGCTCATATTTTAAACCACTTGGAGAAATAAGTTGAAGATATAGTTTCAATGCTTAAACCATTCTTTGCTCTTTATCCTATCTTAATATTCAAAGCCACATCTCTCCCAATCATTTGTGCCCTCAACCTCTCAATTATCCCTCTGTTTCAGCCACATGGGGAAATTACTGTCTATCCCTGAGATCTACCCCCAGAACACTAATTTCAAGTAGACCACCTAGCCTATGTTTGAGACGTCCCAATATACCCTCTGAATCTAACAACACTTAATCTGGCCATTTTGATGTGATGTGGCAACAAAGAGAAATATGTACATTTAACATTCACTTTATAGGTGAAATTTTACCTTAGGCACCATTGGATCATTTTTTTTTCCTATACCTTTTCTTCCTGGCTCATCTTTTCTATAATACGAGGCAAGATTAGGTAACTACTATACAATGCTTAACATTATGGGCTCTTGTGCCAGAGTAGTTCAAATTCTAGCTACACTGGATAGTCACTGTGTTATCTTAGAAGAGTTGTTAACCTTTCTGTATATCAGATTCTTTTCCTATGAAAGAGCAATGATAATCTTTGCCATTTCACAGGGTTATTAAGAATCTCGAGTGAATCAGTACAAGTAAAACAGAATAGTGGCTAACATGAAGTCCATACAAGTTCTGTATTTTTAATAGAAAGTAATACCAATTACTGGAGAAATAAGTTGAAGGTATAGTTCAATGCTTAAACAATAAGGATGACCAAGTCTCTTTCTGGTTAGCAGGTTCTTCTAAGCTCAAAAAAGTAAAAATATTAGTTATCTCCTTAGCACACTTGTAAGGATAAATATTTATACAGTCCCCCATCCAGGCTTATTATTTTAATATAGAAAATGTTTGCCAGAAAAAAATATGGAAAATTAAAAGGGGGGGGACACATATATGTCCACTAAATAAAAATGCTATTTAATAGTGATATATTTACTTCCACAGATTTTTAAGACCAAAGCATAATTTTTTAATATTTATTTTTTAGTTTTAGGGGGACATTATATCTTTATTTTATTTTTATGTGATGCTGAGGAATGAACCCAGTGCTTCATGCATGCTAGGCAAGCACTCTACCACTGAGCCACAATCCCAGCCCCAAGACCCAATTTGGCCTTTGACAATATAATTTTTATGAATACCATTAATATTCCAAGTTGAATTTGTATATCTAAAGCAAACCTAGGAAGAACTTGTTGTAATGACTGCAATCGTGAAACTGATTTTTACTTTAACATATAAGCACACTTTCCCTAAAAGAACAGTAGTCAGGATCTGCACACATGGGTGTGCAGATTATTTCCTACAGTACAAACACTGGTATCTTTCTAATGTCTGGCAATTCCAAAAGCTGAGTGAGGCAACACAATAATAAATTTGAGAGGAAAAATACTGAATAAAGTTATGGCTTCAGCTTAAATGCTAATTTTCATAAAAGTATTTCTAATTTTTCACTAAGAACCAAGATGAATTAACCAACAACTTACAAAATATACATTTTACATTTCAATTTAAGGTAAGTTCATCTAAGTTCACCCACAATAAAAATGATGTGTAATGTGCCTATATTGAGACTTAATTTTCCACCTAATAGCTTAAGGATGCATTAGGTTATCAGAAAGACCACACACACACACACACACACAGACAGACAGACACACACACACACACACACCTTCACTGAAATCCAATTACTAATTTCCCTCAGATTTAACATATATCACTTTGATTGACATATAGCAACAAATGGAAATGTTTCATCATTTACAAAAACAATTAAGGAAGCAGCATGGTTTGATAAAAGGAGCCACTGAATCTAGATTCATGTCCCAGCATGGCCTGAGACGATATAACAGCCAGAAAATCATTTACTAACTCTAGGTCCTGACTTTAAAGTGCAGTCCTTGAATTATATGATTCCTGAGCCCTCTTCTTGCTCTTAAGTAAAGACACTAAGAAATAAAGTGATAACAGTGTCAACTGGCCTGTAAATCACTGGCTGCCACAGGAGAGGGCCTTTTGTTGATGTACGTCATGTCCTAACATCTAGAATTATGTATAGTGCTGTCCTACTCTATGCTTCTTTTCTACATAAATGGATTGTTTCATTTAAAAATGAAAAACAAAAATGGAAAATCCAGCTTTAGTCTTTTCAGCAACCATGGTCGCCTGACTCCTTTTAATGAAACAACAAAACTGAAATGAAATGTGGAGTAGCTCTCATTAAGAAACATATTTTCTGGTATACAAGAAACCTATCTTGAAATCTGCCTAATCAACAGACATTAATACTGTCTGATCAAATAAGTACGTTTCCATGGTTAATAAAAAGAACATTATATAAAATCATGCTTGAATTCATTTATTTGGAACATATACCTATAAGCAGCTTAAAGATAAAGATAACAATGCTTAATTACCTACCCCATATTTGTTTTTTTAAAAAGTACTGCTCTGAGTTTTCAAAGTACATTAAATTAGCAAATGAAATTCAACGAATGTACTTTAGAATGCTAATTTTGTTAATTTTTTGTTTGTAATATGCAGTAAATAAAAAGAAAGATATATGTTAAAAAGTATATCTTGGCTCATTTAAAGAGCAACACAGGCAGATGCTTTTTAAAAAATAATCTTTTTTTAAAGCACAGAGGGAGCTTCTCTTTGCCAGCTTTCAAATAAACATTCATTTCAGGTCTTGCTACATTTTTCTTTTAATTAACAGAAAATAATAAAGTCAAAGAAATGGGGACAAGGTAAACACCAGAGTACTGTAGAGGACACTGAGCTTATTAACATTATTTTTTTTATGTTTCAACTGAATGTAGCTCTGGTGGGTGTGCTGGTTGTAAAACTTTAAATGCTATGCCTACATGAAGACTATGTAATGCTCTTTTCTTTTGTGTTCCCTAATGGAAAAACTGAGATCCTTTCTCCTTTTAAAATTAAATGTTTTAAGAAGAATCACGCTAGCACTCTGCTCTGCAAGGCTTCAGGAAAGAGTGCACCACAGCACAGAATGTCTAGGTCTTTGCCACTGTTGAGATGGACAGAAATACCTTGGCAAACAAGAATGCCTGATGGGTCATTTGCTTCTGATGCCAGGGGCTTCACATTCTTGCTCACAATTTAGGTTTGCTAATGCAAGCTTCTATATATTAACGAGTAGACTTTTCTCTCGTCCCTGAATCACACTGTCTGATGAGGAAGTTACTAGCTAAAACCTTTCACTCTCCACTTAAAAATATTTTCTATAGGAAAAAATGTTTAGATATCCTAGTAGGTTGAAAATGGAGTCTGAAAAACTGTAGGGATTCTACATACATGTCTAATCACCAGAAAACCAATATTAAAATATACCTATTTACTGTCAACTTATAGAAATTTACATACAAACACTTGAAAAATTAAAGTTTTAAAAATAAACACACTTTTGGTATTTTGAAATGTGTTCAAACTTGGCAGCCTACGATATCTCTGAAGCATCAAGCTTTCTCACCTTTTCTTCTCCAGTCTTTAAATTGCCTGAAAACTTTCAAAACTAGTATTCTGCTACAGGTACAGACATGGCTAAAATGCACTGATTCATCCTAGAAGGAGGGATGTTTACAGAAATTAAGCCAGATTCAGTCAAAGAAAAGTACATGCTGCAACATGAAAAACCCTACCCCCTCCTCCAAAGCTTCCAGCAGTGTGTCTAACTGATCTGCATGTCTACACTTCTACTCTTCCCTTAATTCTTCTCTGTCATTTTTCAGTTTATATTATCATGCGCTTCCAACTTTTTTTCCTTTGATAAGAATAATTCCAAAAGGCTAAAGCGAATTTTTTCTGACCACAAATTTAATACAGTAGTCTCTTAAGTGATTGGTCTAAAAGCAGAGAATCCCTTTGCTCCACCTCCTAACATCTGTCACAAGAGTCAGATTACAAATCAACCCAAATGAGGGGATCAAGGGGCATGTATGTGAAGAGGGAACACAAGGAAAAGGAAAACCTAGTGGTGAGGTCATTAGGAGAAAGCATCATAATTTCTAATCTATGATACAATTTGGACAAAGAGACCGTGTTAAAATAACATGAATCTGAATGATAAGGTTTAAAAAAAAAAAAAGAACTTAGAATTCCTCAGTAAAAATCCTCTTTGGAGTTGTAAAATAATCACCATTTTACTATTCAATTTATAGATTTTATTAAGATGTAAAATGTAATAATTTATTATTTGCAATGCAGAAAACTAACCCTTCATTGCCCTGTTTTTTCTAAAAAAAAGTCATCTCTAAAGCCATCAGTAATGGTAAGAAAATGACTTTATCTTTTGATAGTTTGTATTTTAAAAACTAATCCATGAATTGACTTTAATAGCTTGATAAATTAACATTATTTCAATGGGGAAAAACCCACATATTTCTATTTTTTAAATGATTAGATGAAGTCAACAGACATCTGAGAATCTAAGTCTAAATGGTTTTAACTTACCACTTTATGCAAAAAAAAAAAAAAAAGATGTGACAGGGAAGAAATAAAGCAACAATAAAACTTATGAAACGCTGTTCTTTTCTTTACTTATTTGATATTTGATGGTTTTCTAATATATGCAAGTACCTCAAAAAGAATCCAGGTCCAACTTTACACTATTAAAATACAAAGGTTTCCGAAGTACAGAGAGTAACCTGATCATAATTGTTGTGAAGGCAGAAAGGCTACTCTATGCTAAATCTTGCCATCTATAGGTGCTTTACTCAACTCCAAGTTGGGGGTGTGTGTATGGGGGTGTGTTTTAAGTATGGTCAAAAGTTTATATTTTTATTTTTTTAACATCTTTATTTTATTTGTCTGTCTGTCTGTTTATTTATTTATTCATTTAATGTGGTGCTGAGGATCGAACCCAGTGCCTCACACATTTGAGATAAGCACTCTACCACTGAGCTACAACCCCAGCCCAAAAGTTTATATTTTTAAAAAACTAATTATCATTCACAAAATTCCTTTACTTTATGTCATCTTTGAAAAATTCTCTGAACTGGAGTACTATCCAATTATAAAACTGCTTAAATTATCCCTACACCCCAATCCATTTCTCATTCGTATCATGGATGGATCCAGCCTTTAATCATAAAGCAAATAATATTTGTTTCTATATTTAACAAAAGGATTGAGAGTTCCCCCTGAAATAACTCTCCCCCAAACACTGTTTTTAGGATATAGCAAGTACTCCAAGACTCCTTTACAAACCACTGGGGGCTGTCAACCCAACAATCCACATAAAATGTAAACTAAAAAAGTCCTGCACTTGGGACTCAACCTAATCATTACTGGATGAGCTCTATCATCATCAAGATGCTTGCCATCCGCCTCCTCTAGCATTCACAATGACATACGCACATATGAGCACCCACAATTCAGACTTGGGGTAAAAAATGGCCACACTGGGTGACACCATTGCCAGATCAAACAGATTTATGCCACAACTAAATGCACTAAAATTTCTGTGTATTAAAAAACTCATAAGTCTAATTAAAAAAAGGCATTTACACCCAGCCAGTAGCTGACCTATAGTTCTAATCAATTTAAACTCACAGCTAATCTAAAAATCAGAATGCATATAAACATGTCATTTTCTGAAATCCCCTCATTCTAGTCCTTGAAAAGAAATAAAAAGCACTAATATATAGTTGCAATTTGATTTATAAAAAGGTTGTATTTCTAAAAATATTATACAAATCATGTAAATTTAAATCTTATTTTCACTATACGAGGGAAATGCAATATTTAAAAGAACCCTGCTGAGTCCTTTTTATAAACTGAATAAGCAATACAAATGATCACCTCCTACTTAAATTATTTTCTATGTATGAATATATTAAAATAGGTTAAATCTACATTGTATTACTCTAATTTAAGAAACAAAAACCAGCTAAAAGAAGAACAAGTTCGGTGGAGAGAATATGAAAGAAATTTGGAATTAATGTTTCTAATTAGCAAGGGCTTTCACAGACTTAGAAGCAAAATTTTCCTTTCCTGATTAATTAGAACACCAACACAAAGAACTAGACTCTAATTGGCAGTTCTTCCAGAGAACCAGAATGGGACAGATGCAACCTACAGGAGAATATTTTCTTCAATGAAAAAACTGCATCAAAATCCTGTGTTATATAGATGTATAGATAATTGCCAGCAGTTCTTACAACTAATCAACACTTTTGAAAATTACAAAGGCTGTGTAGCTAGTGGTATAGCAGAAATATTGTGGTCAAAAAATAAAGTCACTAGGCTCAAATTAACATTGAACTTTGCAAAGAGCTTTTTGTTAACTTAAATGTAATGTAAAATATTGACTGAGGAAATCTTTAAAAGATCTAGAATTGTCCCTCTCTGAACAACTCCCTAATAGGCATATTTCAATATTTGCCCTTAACTTTTAACAGGAGGATTTCACAGTGCACTCGAAGAATACCAAGATAAAAAGTAGACTGCTAATGTGAAATGGATATGCCTAAATTAATGAAAAGAGAAAGAAATTAAGAAAGAAATTTGGGACAGGACCCATAACAGCACTGCAATTAAAAAGATAAGGAAAGGAAATTCTCAGGAAAGACAAATATATCCTCCAGCCTCTAAGACAAGGGGCAAGGCTGGGGGGAGGGGAGATCATAACATTAGAGAATAGCAAATTAAAGAAATTTAAGAAGCAAATTTTAAAATGCTACAGCAAAGATTTTTGAATGCCATATTTCAAATGTAAGTATACCTATTAGCCTTCAAACAATTCTCTGAAATTCCAATATACAGACCTTTAAAAACATCATCTACATGTATTATGTGAAGTTAAAATTTTTGTTTGATTTTTTTCATTCTTTTATTAGTCACTACCTTACATCCTGCTGTCTCATTCTAAAAGTAAAATAATTTCAGAATAACAAATAACACAACTTAAATAAAGGAAAATACTTTGTTTTAAAAAACAATTTCTAAGATTCTCTTTAAACAGAAGTTGGAGGATTTCTCCACCTGCTGCTTTCCCCTCAATGCCAACCATGGGCAAAACCTCTCACTTCTCATTTCCTCAGTCTGCTCATCTAAAACAAAAAAGTCTGGTTCCCTGTCCCCAACACTGGTGTAGTAACAATATAAAAACAAAACAAGAAAAAGGGCCAAAAAATGGTTTGCAGAGCATGTGTGAAATAAAGTATAAATGACAGAAGCTGCCTAAGAGTTGAGTGATGCTCAACTGCCTAAATTTTCTTCTGAAACCCTGTTGCACATTATTAGTATCCCGTACCTTTCCAGTTTTTCCAAAATAATAATCTCTTCTTTCTTCTTCTTGCCCTAACTTTAAAAAAACTCATGGTTCATATGAGAAATTTTTTACAGGCTCTTCTCTAAAGATGTTCAATTCACTGTATCTTTCAGTTAAATGAAACTAACCCTGAATTTCATTTAATACCGAAAAAAATCCTATATTTTAATTTGAAATCTTAAAAATCCTTTGGTTCCTGTCTTTTTAAAGTTGTTGATGGATCTTTATTTTATTTATTTATTTATATATAGTGCTGAGGATCGAACCCAGTGTCTCACACATGCTAGGCAAATGTGCTACCACTGAGCCACAACCCCACCCTCCCTGTCTTTTTAAATGTTGCTCTTTGGTAAAATTAATAGCAGCATACCAGGATAGAAGGTAAGTAAAGACATTTTACTTCTATAATAAACAATTTCACAAAGCTATTTTTAATATTCATCTTTAAGTCATGAATATTTTTATGTGGATTTGTTAATATCTGGATCTTACATTTCTTTTTTTTTAATGAATGTTATAATTTACCCATTTTCCTGTTGTTAGGCATTTTTTCCAGTTTTTCACTATTTTCTCACTGCTATTTTCATGTGTTCCTTATGCCTGATTCCACCAGCCAGTTTTCTGTATTCTAAATAAACTAAAGTGAATTTAGTCCCATATTTATATTTTTATAACAGCTTAAGACATAATTCAGACAAGATCGGGCGCGTTCAGGGTGGTATGGCCGTAGACTTAAGACATAATTCACATCCCATACAACCCATCCATTTAAAATGTACAATTCAATGGTTTGTAGAATATTCAGAGCTTTGTAACCAACTCTACAATAAATTTTAGAACATTTTCAACATTTACAAAATGAAGCCCCAATTCCATTAGCAGTCAGTTCCATTTTCCTCTACTCACACTCCTAGCCGTAGGCAACCATTAATCTAGTTTCTATCTCTGTAGATTTGCCTATCCTGGACACTTCATATAAATGAAATCATACAAAATGTGACCTTTCGTGATTAGCTTCTTTCAATATGATGTTTTTCAGGCTCATCTATCTTGTAGTATATATGAATATTTCATTTATTTTTATTGCTAAATAATATTCCATTGATGTAATATAGCATATTTTATTTATATATTCATCAGCTAATGAACAACTGGAATGTTTTCATTTTGGAGCTACAATAAATAATGCGGCAATGAACATTCCCATATTCCTGTTTTTGTTGATACAGAAAATCTACCGATTTGTTTTGGGGAATGGGATGATGTAGATCATAGGAAACTGGATATCCAAAGGAGACAAAGCCAGGAATTTGGTAGAACCTGTAATGATTTCTCCTCTTGCTAAGCATGTAATCATCACGTCCTACCAACTTTAATATCACCTGAATTTGCTTATCTCCCTTACCTCTGCCTTCAGGTCCCATCATTCCCTATATCACTTCAACAGCTTAATTGTACATCAGCCTCCAGACTTGCCCTCTTCTGGTTGACTCACCCCAGTGCTGGGATCTAAAATATGAGTTTTTCATTTCATTTCCCTGTATCAGTCCTTCAATGGAAACCCATGGCACTCAAGATTAATGTAAAATGACTTAGCAAGAAAAAGGCCCTTGGAAGATCTGGCGCCACTAACCTCTACAATCCTGACCTCTGGCTATTTGTGCTGCATATCTATGGAACTACTTTAATTACTCCAAAAGGCCTTGCTCTCTCTCACCACTGGACTTTGTACATGCTGCCTTCCTCTATTTCTAGAACTCCCTTCCTCCCTTAGGTGCTTCCCCTTGCCACAGAACTATTTGTACCCTACCTTTTAAAAATGTGCTATCATCCCCACAATAATAAATGTTCCAAGTGAGCAAAATTTCTTTTCTCATCACTACAGGATCTAGTACAACAAACACAACACGTGCTGTGGCTTTGATGAGGGAATGTTATATGTTAATATACCTGAATAATCCATGTGAGTAGGTATGACTTTTCTAGACTCTGGGATTAGAAAGATAGCTGGTGGGGAAACACAAACCTTAAACTTGGCTACACCTGTTTGTAAACAGCTGAGCAACCCTTCACTATCAACTCATATAACTCACAACGGGACAACATTCACCTTCCACATAGTCACGGGTGTGATACACTAACAAAAATACTTGATTTATTCCCAGTATCCAGACAAGGCTGGCTCAGAGATAGGCAGGTATCCAACCCAAGCCAGGGAGAGTCATTCTCTGATTTCTGTTGGAGCTATCAGGAAAGTTCCCCTTTAAAGGGGACCATTGGTTACAAAAATGATGAAAGCCAGAGTTGCTAATGACCTACTTTACCATCACATTAAGGACCTAAATGGAAAAATAAGTCAGCATAGAAAAGAGTACAGACAAAAGAACGAGAGGTCCTGATGACACCAAGTAACTTCTTTCATCCAGATATATCGAGCTAGTTGTAGCCTTGGACTTCCCACTTACATGAGGTACATAAATCCTAATTTTGCTTATACTGGTCAAATTGGGTTTCTTTTCTTTTTTTGGTGTACATAAACACTATCTATCTATCTGTCTATCTATCTATTTATATGTGGTGCTGAGAATGGAACCCAGGACCTCACACCTGCAAGGCAAGCGCTATACCACTGAGCTACAGCCCCAGCCCCTCAAGTTGGATTTCTAACATTTGCAGCCAAAAAGATTTAGGAATACACATCAAAGATCTATCCACCTGCCAGGCATGGTACCAAAAAAAAGGTTTATCCACTTGTGTTAGACTTTGATTAGGTATCTATAATAATGCCTGTCTTTCAAGCATCTGCCATTTTGCATCATCATTTCTACAGACAGAAGCACAAAGAGCATGCAAAGACCATGCCCTATTCTTAGGGATACCTTAGAGTAGAAGGCATGACTTCTAATACCAGAGATGCACTCCTATTTCCTTTGGTGAGCAAATCAACGAAGCCGGAATAGAATCCTAAGACCCTAGACATCTGAAGCTTTCAGTCCATAACAGGGAAAAAAACAATAAAAGCTGACATCAGAATTAGACCAACTGAGGACACACCATGACTCTATTATATAATTTGCTTTCTCTGGGATACTTTTTTTTTATACCTACACAACTACAGGTCAATAAAAGGTCATTCGTTTTCTAGGGATACAATCTGATGAAATTCAAGGGTCAGGTTTTGTTGTAAAGAATTCTTCCCAATCACATGCAAGATACAGGAGTATTGACTGACACTCAATATACCAACTAGTTTCCTACAGGTGAAAAAAAAAAAAAAAACAGGATAGAATCAGTTTTTCTGTATAAAGTGTTTATTAATGCCACACAATTAGGTGGTTCATCTAAACTAGATTTCATTTCTTGGAAATAAAGAGAAAGTAAAATTGAGACACTATCTGCTTCCTTAGTAACTGGTACCTTATAGTGGAATGAATGATACAATGAAGAATAATCAGAAAATTGGATTAGAAATGTAGCATCCATACTATGCAGACTTGGGATTTTGGGGGGCGGAGACCAGTTATTTGTCACAAAAACTTACCCTATCCCACAGACCAGACTCTTTTTCCTGAAGAATGGTTTTGCTTAGCACCACCGGTGGCTCCCTATTACACATGGACTATTAACAACAGGAGGCGAGCGAGAGCTCTGTGTAAAAACAAAACACAGGACGTACATATATGCAGGGGGGACAAAAAGGGTGGGTAGATGTGGCATAACTATTCGGTATCCTGGCTGTGGAAGTTTCTGACTCACTAGGCATTGCAAGCCAGTCCTTAAAGTTGAGAAAAAGTATATTAGAAATCCCCGGAAAGAAAGACTTCTGTATGTGTAGTAAGTCAATCCCTTTCCTACTCAGGAGGCATGAACAGCAGGCAATAGAGAAAAGATTTTGCTTTGGCCTCCTCAGGGAAAAGTTAAGGTAAGTGCAAGTGGTTAGGGAATGTTCCCCAAAAAAGCCTTTAACCTAGGAAACCGATCGATCATCCCAATGAGTTTCATAGATGGCAGCAGCAAAATAACCACTGAACAGAATCAGAGGCCTCCAAGAAAAATGTACTCATCTCTCCCTGTGTCCTGTGCTAAAACTAGGCAGCAATCCACCGCTAAAGGCCAGTGTTCAACAGCTACTTACTGTTTTGAAAAAAACATTTTGCTTTAGAATTTCAAATGGTCATACCAGCAAATCGAGATTCTACAACAAAAACACTATTAGAACACTCATAAATGACATGTTACCTATTAGCAACAAATCTGGGTCATAATTTATTTTCAAAACACTCCTAAATATACATGGCCATCATCTCCTATTTTAGTAAATGTAGTATCATAAAGATAATTTTATCTTTCTCTGTGACTTAGATCTTATAATCTTTACGACTATCAGCTGGGCCTGGTGGCGCATGTCTGTAATCCCAATAACTAAGGAGGCTGAAATATGAGGATCACAAGTTAGGGACCAGCCTCAGCAATTTAGTGAGGCTCTGAGAAACTTAGTGAGACCCTGTCTCAAAATATAAAATTATAAAGGGCTTTAAGGTGTAGCTTGGTGACAAAGCACCCCTTAGTTCAATCCCCAGGGGGACTATCATTTTAAATATGAGCTACTGATACAAAATAAAGAACACTAAAATGGGTAGGAGATAATACAGATTATCTACAAACCCCAACAAATTATTAAGTGACTACATGTCTGCATTGTATTTTAACTTCTTTTCATGAGATCCTGTTGAACAGCAATGTAAAGGAAAAATATTTTTAACTAATTGCCCAAGTATAGGGTTCATGGTTAATCCAAGTTCTTGATTCAACTAGATGGATGCAGGTAGATCATATTATGCACATATCAGATACAGGTTGAGTATTCCCTAGGTAAAATGGTTGAGACAAGGTTTCCAGTTTTAGAGGTTTCTTGTATTTTGGAGTATTCACTAAGATTTTATAGGTTTGAGCATCCCTAATCTGAAATCTGAAACCTTTTGAGCACTGACAGCTCCACAAGAAGGGGTAGGCACTGGACACTGGGAAAAGGAAGGACCCTGGTCCATGCTGATCAGTGCAGGCTCTACCAGCTTTTTCTCTAGGGAACATGTCGTAATTCAGTGTCAACCCTGTTATCTTACAGAATTTACCCATGAAACTGAGGAAGAGTCCTCCCAGTCACCCAAGACAAAGGACAGAAAACTAGCAGGAAATTCAATCTATCCCATGTACATCTGCCTGAGCTTAGTTGTTTTTAGGAGCATACCAGTTAAACCATATCATCTTTTGTGTGTGTGTGGCGGGGGGTGTACCAGGGGGATTGAACCCAGGGGCACTCAACCACTGAGCTACATTCTTATTTCATTTAGAGACATGGTCTCACTGAGTTGCTTAGTGCCTTGCCGTTGCTGAGGCTGGCTTTGAATTCACAATCCTCCTGCCTCAGCCTCCAGAGCCACAGGGATTACAGGGCTATGCCACAGTGCCCAGCTAAACCACACTATCTTTTTTTCCCTCAGCTTTCAAAGTGGACATGTTTATTTGTACTAATAAAAGGAATCATTTAAAATGGCCACTGATGGGCTGGGGTCGTAGCTTGGGGTAGAGCACTTGCCTCACATGAATGAGGCACTGGGTTTGATCCTCAGCAACCCAAAAAAATAAATAAAAGTGTCCATCTACAACAACAAAAAAAAATTTACAAAATAAAAATAAAAAATAAATGGCCACTGATGAGTTTTTAGATCAGAGTGCTGAGTCACAATGGACTTTTTTTTTTTTTTTTTTAGTGCAGAGACACAATGGACTTCTATATGCAATCTTTCAGATTTTGATATCAATTGCAGGAAGAAGACAACTTATACAAGGTCACATAGCTCCAGGTCTAGGACCAAGTCAGTGAACTTCCCACTAGTCTTATGACTATCTGGTTCCTGTGTGCTTTTCTAATGTAAAACACAAAGATCTGAGGAACTGGGGCTTTAATTTTCATTTACTATAGTAACTGGTAACACAACTAGTAAAAGAGGTATTTTATGTTGTCTACCTGGCAAACATTCTAAATTAAAAACTATACTGCTCAAATAGCATTTATTGATAATAGGTCAAAACAATAATATTAGCTTATTTATCTGGTGACTGCCCAAGTAGTTTTTCTTTCCCTTTCTTCCAAGGTTACTATGATAAATTTAGAAATGTTGGAAAGCATTCCTCTTGAATAAATGAATGACAGTCTCCTCGATTTTATTTTTTCTGTATTTTTTATTGGTGTCCCTTCAATTTAAAAAAAAAATCACCCTCTCCTCTCAACCAGCTGACTGCTGACAATGACGACACCTCTGGGAAACAGAAAGGTGCACTAGAGAGTCAATGACAGGGGCTTACGATCCAAAGGGTAATCTGTGGTAGACTATAAAGTGATAGTAGTAACCACTTCTTAAGTTCTTTTTATGCTCTTACCCTCAGAATCTCTGGACTGTGCTCCCATAGAAGGGTTTGTGTACAGCCCTAGTTAGGTGCATTTTTCTTTCTTATCTCTTTCACGCCCTAAAAAAGAAGCTTGACAGAGTGTAAACAGAAAGGGGTGAGAAAGTAATCACAAAGGAAACATACAATAAAAGAAAACTAAGTAGAAATAATTTGTGATTTTTTAAGAGAGAGATGGAGAAAATTTATTTTTTAGGTGTAGATCATCACTCTTGGAAGGTATTTAGATCTCATTCATTTGGCTTTAGAGATCTGGAAAAGAAAGAATATGATGGGAGAGGAATCTCAAGACTCTTAAAGTCACTATCTCCCATCTCCCTGTGTCTGCTACCAAACTGCATAATCATAGTTGAAGATCACTCTGTAGCTAAGTTGTGAGTGCCCTTTTCTGAGTCATTACAGGTGTGTGGTAGGAGTGTGTGTTTCACTGAAAGGGTTTCAACAGACTATCAGGTTGGTACTCGGGAGAGAATCCTTGCTTCAATCCACTGGCAGCACAAGTTAAGACATTTAAAGTACAACATAGAAGAAGGAAGGAAGAAAGGAAAGAAGGAAGAAATGGAGGGAAGGAAGGAGGAAGAAGGAAGGAAGGAAGAGAGAAAGAGAAAGGAGAAGAAGAGACAGACGAGAGAGAAAGGAGGCAGGGAGGTCAGGTAGAGCGGAGTGCTTGAAGGGCTGAAGAGCCAACTGGGAACTGCTCCTGCTGCTGAGGTGTCATCTGGGATTCTCAGGATGTGACACGACTTGGAGGAGGGACAGGAATCGGAGATGGGAAACAGAGGAGGAGAGGGAGGAGAACGAGAAAGGTAAAACGGATTTTTAAACAGTTCTGTGTGTTGTTCTAAGTGCTTTATGTGAATTATCTCAAGACAAAAAGACCATGTACTAGAAGCGAGAACAGATGTCTAGGAAAGAGGAATCTGAGCAGAAAGTGTGAACCAGACTGAAGCTGGTGATCAGAGGGGGGCCTCAAGGTGGGCGTCACATCAGATGCTCCAGCTGGGTCTTCTCAACTGTTCCATCTCATGCACCTGAACTGACGACTTACAAAAAGGACATGCTCTTATACCAACCTTACGTTTGTAATGATTTTTAGAGCTTTGTGCCTAACCAACTTACTAAAGGTGTTCTTCAAATGGAGACTATATGAAATGCATTTATGAAGCTCTGTATTCTAACTTATAAAACACTTTTTCATACTTTGTTTAGAAGAATGTGGTCAAGCTCTTAACAGAATGTATACAAAATAAACATTCCTAGTGATTTTGCAACCCTGAGTTACAATATAAGGATTCAAAAATCAAAAATTTAAAGCTAGACTTAACCAGTTATTTTAGAAAGAGTGTGAATTAATGAAACACTGGGAGCCTACTTCACAGTATTGATTAAATTATAACTTTACTGCATAAATGTTTTTAAAATTGCTTTAAGAGAGAAAGGACGCTCTTTGTATTGATTCTTTTTAATTACATATAACATTAGGACACTTTTTTATTTGTTCTTTTTAGATATATAGGACAATAGAGTATATTTTGACATGTTATACATACATGGAGTTTAACTTATTCTAATTAGAATTCCATTCTTGGGGTTATACGTGATGTGGAGTTTCACTGGTCGTATATTCATCTATGAATATAGGAAAGTTGTGTCCAATTCATTCCACTGTCTTCTTATTCCCACCTCTTCTCCCTTCCCTCATTCCCCTTGGTCTAATTCAATGAACTTCTATTCTTCCCTCTCTATTTCCCTTTATTGTGTGTTAGCATCTGCATATCAGATAGAACATCTGGTCTTTGGTTTTGGGGGATTGGCTTATTTCACTTAGCATGATAGTCTCCAGATTCATCCATTTACCAGCAAAAGTCATAAAATCATTGTTTTTTTATGGGCAAGTAATATTCCACTGTGTATATATACCACATTTTCCTTATCCATTCATCTATTTAAGGGCACCTAGGTTGGTTCCATAGCTTAGCTATTGCAAAATTGAGCTGCTATAAACATTGATGGGGCTGCATCACTGTAGTATGATGACTTTAAGTCCTTTGGGTATATACTGAGGAATAGAATGATGAGTCAAAAATAGTGGTTCCATTCCAAGTTTTCAGAGGAATCTAGGATACATTTCGACATAATCACAAAAGCATGGAACATAATTTGCTCTAATTCAGTTCTCAGCACTTGCCTCCTACCCCTAGCTCCCTCCCTCTACTCATCTTTTGGCAATTTCTTTATAGTTTTGTTTCTAATTAGTATCTTGTGACTATATTTGTCATTGGAATTCACTATGCTATACTCATGTATGTACACATGAAAGTCTTGTCAGATTTATTCCACTGTACTTCCCTTTTCCTGTCTCTTCTTCCTCTCCCTCAATCCCTTTTTCACTCTACTGATCTTTCCCCCCTTTTGATGAAACCCTGCCCTTATTTTGGATTAGCTTTTACATATGAGAGAAAACATTCCACCTTGGCTTCTGGTCTCCAGTTCCATCCAATAGTCTCCAGTTCCATCCATTTACTGGTAAATGACATAATTTCTTTTTTTTTTTTTTTTTTAATCACTGAGTAATACTCCATGTATACATACCTCTTTTCTTTATCATCTGTTGAAAAGCACCTAGGTTGGTTCCACAGCTTGGCTATTGTGAATTGAGTTGCTATAAACATTGATGTAGCTGCATCACTGGAGTGCGCTGATTTTAAATCCTGTGTGTGTGTGTACCTATATACACACACACACACACACACACACACACATATGGAGGAGTGGAATAACTGGGTCAAATGGTGGTTCCATTCTTAAGTTTTTGAGCAATCTCTATACTACCTTCCAGAGTGGTTGCACTAATTTGCAGTCCCACCAACAATATATGAATGTACCTTTTTTCCCCACATTTATTATTTGTATTCTTGATAATTGCCATTTTGACTGAAATGAGATGAAATCTCAATGTAATTTTGATTTACATTCCCTAATTGCTAGAGATATTGAACATTTTTTCATGTATTTGTTGACCATTTATGTTTCCTTTTTTGAGAAGTGTTTGTTTAGTTCTTTTGCCCATTTATTAATTGGGTTATTTGGGGGTTTTGGTGTTAAGTTTTTTGAGTTCTTTGTATATTGTGGATATTAATGCCCTATCTAAGGAGCAGGTGGAAAAGATCTTCTCCCATTCTATAGGCGCTCTATTCATGTTTTTAATTGTTTTCTTTGCTATAGAGAAGCTTTCTAATTTGATGCCATCATACTTATTTTTTTTTTTTATTTCTTGCACTTTAGGAGTCTTGTTAAAGAAGCTGTTTCCTATGCCATCAAGCTAGAGTGTTGGGCCTACATTAAATAAACCTTTTTTCATTCGTGACAAATACTATTAATTATAACACAAAAGTCAAAAGCAACCAAAATAAATTTGCATTTATTCCATATAACAGCAGTAATTTCTCATGTATATCAAGAAATAAAAACTAAAATTGAGGAAACCTCAAAGGAAAGGTGGCCTTATTTATTTATTTATACTGGGGATTTGAATCCAGGGGCCCTTTAACATTGAGCTATATCCCTAGTCTTTATTATTTTATTTACTTTATAATTTTGAAACAAGTTCTTGATAGGTTGCTGAGGGTCTCATCAACATGCTGAGACTGGCCTCATACTTGAGGTCCTCCTGACTCAGCCTTCCAAATCACTAGGATTAGAGGCATGTGTCACCACACCCAGTTGAGGGTAGCCTGATTGTTTTTTTTTACATTGTATAAAAATGTAAAACCTATGTCCATTAAGACATGATTATCTGTAATATAATCAAAATGCAATAAAAACAGTCCAAGATACATTAAATTTTTCTAAAGTGAAGTATTTGAAAGGATTCTCTGGTCACTCTTAGAATGTAATATTTTCTAAATAAATACTGAAATTTGCTCTTGAATTAATTCTCTTCTCATTGTGTGAAAAGGTCCCATTTAGGTTTCTGATTATAGGAATCCAGAACATTCATATCTGAATTTTTTTGTAATTGTGTAAAATTTAATGTTATTTTTAAAGAAAGGAATGTGAAAAAGAAAGTGGAATAGCTTTCTTTTCTATCTTTCAAAACAAAATTACTGTGTTAATAGAAAAGCTAAGCGCAAATCCCACTGAATGCATTATTTGGGTAGCTTCATTTGAAGCCAAGAAATAACTTAATAGTTCTGTGACCTGCATTTCCCTTTATTAATTAATGGCAGATTATAATTTCTGTTCTAAACTGCAATGTATCGGGTTCATAGACTTTCTTGCTAGCAGCCACAATGACATGGGCTTATGAACTAGAGGAGAAGGAAGAGCATACACAATGATAAATTTTGTCATATTCTTACCTACACTTAGAAAGTCAACTTAAAACTTTATTTTGAGGGCTGGGGTTGTGGCTCAGCAGTAGAGCACTCTCCTAGCATGTGCAAAGCTCTGGGTTCGATCCTCAGTGCCACATAAAAATAAATAAATAAAATAAAGGTATTGTGTCCAACTACAACTGGAAAAAAAAATACACACACACACACACACACTTTGTTTGGAAATTAGTAGCCCTTTGGGGTAAACTTTGTTAGTCTGGGTTTTTTGTTGTTGTTTGTTTGTTTGTTGTTTAAGAGAAAGTTTCAAAAGCCAGACTACAAATGATGGACTGCATTTGAATCTCCATTCATTCTCTAACTAGCTAACTAAATTAGATGTGCATCATTGGATGGGTGACTTTAACATCTCAGTTCGTTTCCTCAACTTCAAAGTGGGCATCTTTAGGGGATTATCTGAATTAATATGAAAAGGGCTGAGACTACTACCTCGTTAGCAATAAGCACAATATGCATGCTACCAACTATAAGAGATCTTTCAATGCCAAGAATTTTCTATTCCATTTGTGTTCTGATTGAAATAACGCAATCACATTGTTGTACTAACAATATAATAAGAGGACTGATAATACTTGCTTTCTATTCAGGTTTCCAAACTAAAACTACATTGTTGATTAGCCTTCCAATTTTAGTCAAAGTTAAGTACATTGTACCTTTTATAAGATGACTTAAGCATGTTAATGTTGTATTTGTGTCCTACTTTCTACCCATTTGTGGTTTCATCATGATTATTAATCTTTGGTAACACAGTAATGTTATTTTAAAGAATACCAAGGAGTTAGTTTTATATGTATTATGGACAGCTATAACGTATAACAATGTTCTGTAAATAATGAAAAAAATCATTAAATGATGAGTTGCTCTATATAGGGAAAATTACTTTAAGCAAGTAATTTGTTTCCACTTAGTTTCCTTCACATCCCTGATTTCTTTCTTGGCAGCATGTTCTTCTGCTAAAGATCATTTTAATATTGATCTGATGGGATCATTCAATCAAAA
This sequence comes from Marmota monax, assembly GCF_021218885.2. Taxonomy (NCBI): domain Eukaryota; kingdom Metazoa; phylum Chordata; class Mammalia; order Rodentia; family Sciuridae; genus Marmota; species Marmota monax. The sequence continues at coordinate 5,261,631 of NW_026693726.1, read as the reverse complement.
CTTTCCTTTTCAGAAATCAGAATCCCTTTTCCCACTTAATATAGAAGAAGGCACAAAATGTCTTTATAATTGTATTAGGATTCAACTACAAGCAGAAAAGTTATAAGACAAAGTTCTATGTTGCTATATCATATTCACTATAGACCAGTATATAAATGGCAAAGTCTTCAAAATAAAGGGGTTCAGTCTCAACTTCAAAGAAAATTTAGACACAATCTGAACATACTTCACTCTCTAACACTAGGAATTTATCCAGTTTAAAGCAAAGGATGGCATCTTGCCAAAAGTAATAGTAAATGTTTGTCTTTTTTCTTTCTCTGCTTTTCTCGTTAACCTATATTTATCTCTGCTTCAAAGCATTTGTGAACATTGTAACTACCTCATGAAACTTTGATGCAATATATAAACAAATGATCAGGTATATTATTTCCATAATCAGTCCTTGAATTTTAGTGGGAAAAAGGATCCTTAATCAACAAGACTTAAACCAAAATAAAGACTTAACTAAAAGGAAACTGAGTGTGAAATATGATATATCAAGAAATTTGTAATGTTTTGAACAACCAACAATAAAAAAATTAAAAAAAAAAAAAGGAAACTGAAGTACAAAAATAAACCAAAGATACCAGATTTACTGGTATTTGCTACCCCTAAATGCAAAGGACCAAAAAGTAAGGGTGGCTCTTGATGTGGACGTCCTATTCCTGACAGGGTCCTGCGGACAACCACTCTGGGCAGAGCATCTATGAGGACTATGGTCTACACTGTAGCGAACGTTTGGCTCTGCAATTGAACAGCTCTGGTGATAAGCCACTGTCACCTAAGAGGGTAAGAGATTTTATTTTTCTTTCTTTAAAAATAAGGAGGAAGCCAGGCACAGATTCAGGAGGAGGCAGGAGATTCACAAGCTCAAGGCCCACCTCAGAAACTTCTCAAGGCCCTAAGGTCCTGTGTCCAAATAAAAAATAAAAAGATCTGGAAATGTAGCTCAGTGGTAAAGCGCCCCTCAGTTCAATTCCCAGTATCAATCAATCAAGGAAGAAAATTAAGACATAATTTTGACATAATACACACACATTATGGTTTAGCAATAATGCTTTGCATTTAGAATATGTTAAAATGAATTAGCAATTTACATTGTTATGGTTTAGATGTGACATGTCCCCCAAAACTCATGTGTGAGACAATGAAAGAAAGTTTAGAGGTGAAACGATTGGGTTATGAGAGTCTTAACCCAATCAGTGAATTAATTCCTGGTAAGGATTAACTGAGGGGTAACTATAGGCAGGTAGAATGTGGTTGAAGAAGGTAGGTCCCTGGGGCTGTGCCTTTGGGATATATATTTTGTCCTTATTTAGCAGAGCTTCCTTTCTGCTTCCTAATGCCATGTTCTCAGCAGCTTTCCACGACCACATACTTCTGCCATGATGTTCTGCCTCATCCCAGGCCCTGAGGAATGTATGATGCTGATAGGTAACAAATTATCAGTCCTTTAGGTTAAAAACTACAAACTTTAAGTATATAACTTTTGCTTACGAAATTTATATAATGATACCAAAAAGGCCCAAACTGTTGGTTTAAAGCAAAGACAGTCCTCAAATTCATTAACTCTGCTTTTCTAAAAAAGTAGTGAAGGCAAACAATTGTGTAGCTATGGCACCACAAAAGCAAACCTACATGGAAACAGGTAGTTAAGAAATCCTCCAAATTTAGTTGTGACGAGGCCAAAAAATTCATTTCCATTGATTGCAGACACCCATGAATCATTCATGAAATGGCAGATGATGCTTAGACAACTTACTACAGGGAATTAAGTTAAAATCACAATTTGTAAAACTTACTGTTAACTTTGCTGGTCTTCTTCAGTTATACCAAATCTCAAGCTAGCAACAAAAGTCACAATGGAAATACCTATATCTTGATGCCCAAAAGAATCATAGCAAAAACAAAAAATCGACTTAATTTTATAAATAAATGTTTAAGTTTTAATTTATTCCTTATATCTAAATGTTGTAAACATTTGGGAATGACATATACAGATTTGATCTTCAAAATAAGGTAGGGGGTGTTAATGGAAGCAGCCTTATTTTATTTGCCATTTTACCTTAACGGGGATTCTGCCAAGGTCTGCTGACTCAAATTCTGCACCTGCCTAGAAAATAACATATATCTATCACTTTCCTTCCAAGGGGAAGTGAACAGCATAGCTAAAAGGCCTACTAACTGACCCAAACCAAATGCCAAGTGTTTTGAAAGTTACTGGGGTAACATTTACGTGAAATTCTACTCATCACAGACCTTCTCCCAAAGCTACAAACACATTCTACCATCTTGATAAATAGAATACACAAGTCTGAATACACCTTTTATCAACAATCTGCAAACTACTCTTGCATTCTCAAGCATAAATGCTCTTGTTCTCTAGTGCATTAAAGCACAACTGAGAATTAGGGCCCACCCTAAATTACTCAGAAGAGATAGACACAAAGGCTGTACCCTCATAGACATGGTAACTCAAAAGATCCATAAGATATAAAGTGTTTATACTTTCCTTGTTGATTGCTTTCAAATACCAGCTATGTCAACACAAGTCATACTTTCAAAATACCAATATAAAAAGAGCTGTTATTCCAGAATTTAAATTAACTAGAAAAAATCAGGGTCTCCCATGTTTCTAGTGTATTTTTCAACAATAGATATATGCATACTAATACTGTTTTTGCTTGTCTGTCCATATGATAACACCAAAGTCATTCTAAATGAAGACCGCATAGATTTTGTGATGGCTCAATCTCACTAAGCATAACACACCTACCTTAAGAAGTATGGGCCTTCCCAAGGGCACATTCTGAAAGCACTGTGTACTACATAAACACACACTTACTTATTACAGACTGAATTCTGTTGTTGTTATTGCTATATCCTTTACTCATATGGCTGGAATAAGGCTATGAATAGGATTTGATGGATAGTTCTGAAACCATAAAACAAACAAAAAATTGAACATGCAGTGGTAGAGTGCATGCTTATCAGCACTAAATCGCCAGCATGTCTTTCTCTGTCTCTGTCTCTTTCTCTTACACACACACACACACACACACACACACACACACTCACGCATGCACGCAATCAGAAAACCCAAATTCAACACAGAAACATTAACAAGGAAATAAGGAAATAAACATACAAACTTAATACTGATATTCCTGTCTAATAGTTTTTGGTAATTCTTCTTTATGGTTCCCACAGCACTTAGACTACAAGAATAAAATAATGGGCATCTCTGAAAAGAGGACTGGAAGGAAGGAGGGATAGCTAATCGAGGAATGGCCAAAGGGAAAAGGAATGGAAAGACAGTAAAGAGGATTATGGTGTTGAATGAACTTAGTTTCAGGGAAACTAAGCCAATTTGTTCATACTACTGTGGGTGTTGGGGGGAAAAAGAAGAAAGAAAAGCAGAGGAATATGGCAAAACTGCTTTAAAAACTGAACTGTCAAATGGTTTTCGATTGATAGCTTTGTGTCAATAACATCCATCAGAAAGTAATTTCCACCTAACAGTGAGTTCAGCAATCCATTCTACATATTAAATGCAGAGATGTCTACCATGTGAGACTGGACTGCGATTATATTCTGAATAGTGAAATGATTGGGGCTTTTTGTCAATTGTCAAAAAACCTGTTCTGTAGATCATCATGCCTAACATGCTGTCATCTGAAGGAAATACAACAAAAGTAGTGATACAATCAAACATGGGCAGATTTTGCCTAAAGTAAATGTGTGTGTGTAAACAAACAAATACGTGTGTATGTATATATATGCACACACACACACACACACACACATATATATATATAACACATATTTAAATATTCTACATTTAGTTTAAATTAGTGTTGATTTTCAGTAGATAGTGTTCAAAGCCTGATAGCTATAGTTCAAATCAAGCTGTCCATCTCTCAGTTAAAAGCAGGTAGTCTAGTAAGTCTTCTTACACCTTTGAAGAAAGGATTCAAAAGTCAACAAATACTCATTTGAAATGTACTTTCAACAATGTCATATCCAATATGCGCAGATTTTCTTTTATGCTTTGATATGCTTAATTTAAGTTTTAGTACTCTGCATTTAGTATGTAACAATTGAGTATATTAGCACCCCGTGAAATATATTATGCTTTACCATATCATAGAGAACTTCTCTCCATGTTAGTACTGAATAACTGGGTTATACCGAAGTATGTGTGAATAATTCTTCACCTGCCCACCTTTACCCTATCCTTCTACCTCAAATCTTCCAGTATAAAGAAAATAAACTTATAAATAAATCTAAAGTCCATATAAATTCACAGTGAGCTCAACTTTCCATAGTGAAGGGAAAATTACATTTCAAGGCTATATTGTCAGGCAGATTTATCTAACTCTTATTCCTGTTTTGATTATCAATGCCAAGTAAATTTTATTGGCTGCCTTTAAGAATGCTTAAAATGTGAAGCTGGAATGGAAATATTGACCTAGCTATAGATTAAAAAGCATAGTTTCGTTTGTTAAATGAATTTTGCCTTTTTAATTCAAACTACAGAATTCCCTTTTCCATATATTCAACTCTGAAATTTGCATTTATGTTCACAGATACAACCCCTTTGGAAAGTCTGCAAAAATATAATTAATCATGCTTCTGAATAAAATTCTGAAGGTGTATTCAACAAAGTTGCCCTCAAGAACATTTTATCCAAAACACCATACACATTTAAGACCCACAATATTTTTATAAAATGTGTCCTACTCAGTCTGGAAAATGAAGTAAATCAGAGAAGCTAAAGTTCTATTTGAACCAAGTCTGCTCTAATCTCAAGATTATACCACTTCTTTTCTTAAATAATTGAAAAATATTTCCCCAGAGGTATAAATTATCATAATTTTTAAGATACAGGTTCTATAGTCACTATTTTCCAACAATCTATTCTTTGCAGTGAAGATGATTCATCCAGTGAACCACAGATACCACCTGTAACCTAAAATTTCTAATATTACAAAAGAGAAAGAATGATGGTTCAAAATATAGCATGATTACAATGAAAAAAGGAATGTAAACCCCATACTACTGATCCTAAAAGGTGAGTCTAAAAAAGGTCCTGAGTGGAACTTTATATTTTTGAGGTAGATATTAAAAATGTTACCATGTTTCACAGTTTGAAATAAAGGTTAAAAGTTAAGACCTGCTAATGGAGTATAAATAAAATAATGTTTGATTTCTAAATTGATTTCAAAGTTTTCAATGTGAATATAATTTTTATATATTACACTTACTGCCACAAATACACCTGTAATTAGGGCTATATTTAGGCAGAAAATGAAGCTCAGTAGTTAAAATCAAGGTCTTTGGAGTGGCAAATAGCCACTTACGTGATGTGACCTTGGAAAAGTCACTTAACCTCTCATAGCTTCAATTTCCTTATCTGTTATTCTGAAGATAACTGAAAACATTTACATAATGCCTGGCACACAGTAAGAGAACAATAAATAATAGTTGTTGTTATTAGTATCAACAGTAGAATATTTACCAAGTGTACTTGTAAAAGAGATGTGAATTAAAAAATGAAATGTTTATACATTTTTAAAATTTACATTAAAAAAACCTGTTTTTTTAATGCTTGAGTAGATAACTTTCAAATCAACTTTGTTCTATATAGATACACAAAACATAGCCAACCAATTAAGATGGTGTGAAATTGCCACACCTTCAGGGTTTTCCTTTCCTTGACTATGTAAATGTAAAACTGGAAGCCTTAGCCTTTAATTCTTCCCTGATTAAGCATATTTGAATAAATAAAATATCCAACACAGCTAATTTTTCATAAAATTGAAAACTGAGTCTTAAATATACTGTGTAAGTTAATTTCCTAACTAGAAACAAACATAAGGAGCTATGTCTAATTTGTATTTACAGATGCAGATTTCAAAGACTCTGAATATAAATAAATTCTTGATATTTATTACCACATAATTATTTTAACAGACATTCATTCTATCTTTACTATAAATCAGGCACTGTCCTAAGGACTTAGGGAAGCTGCTCTGAACAAGATGAAATGGTCCAAATGTTTGTAGTGTTTATATTCTAGAAGTCCAAGCCATAAGTAAAGAAATAAGTAATGATGAATGTATCTAGTATGAATAAATATTATGATAAAAATAAATCTAGATTGTGTGATAAGGAGTGACTAAGGAGGTATTTCTGATTGATTTACAAAAAATTGTGACTCTACGTTTTATAGCCAAAATTTATATTAACATTTCTATTCATTTATACTACTTTGGTAAGAAGTGAAAAATACTACTACTCAAATATTTTACAAATAAAAATAAATATAGGACTAGGGTTGTATCTCAGTGGTAGAGTGCTTTAATCTAGCATGTGTGAGGCACTAGGTTTGATTCTCAGCATCACACAAAAATAAAAATAAAGGCATTGTGAAAAAATAAATACATATAAACATTTTTCCAGGAAAGAAAATTAAAATTTAAATTATAATTGACTCATCCAATAGGTATAAACTCTTTCCCAAAATATATAATAACCACTAATAAACAGATATGGCCAGCTTACCTTTAAATATCATTTCCAACACATTCATAAAGAACGTTCATCATAAAAGAAAAATGTAGAAAAATATACATTTTGTTTTTATTTGTATTCATTTTATTTTCCTATTAATTTTTTAAGTCAATTAAAAACATTTAATGTTGCTTAAAAATAAACATATTCCAACATAAAGGATTCAAACTTTAACTCACCTGTGCCTGTACACAGTGCAGAAGATCTATAAAACTGTAGCCAAATCCAAGAGAAATCTGCAATATAAACAAAAAAATACATGAATAAAATCTGCAGGATCCTGTTGGACTCCTTAGAGTAGATGTGAATTTTATAAAAAATACACAAGTAATATTTGTTAACTGCCAGAAGTAACTCAAGCAATATTCATTAGTAAGAGTTCTCCATTAAATTGGACAGTAAATCAAAAGGTCGTCTTGTGCATTACTTCTATTTGTACAAAATAGTTAGAAAAAGTGTAGAGTAACATTTCATTGTGAATTGTGAGGTTTCTACAGGTTTTTGTTTGCCATCATTATACTTTATTAAAACTCTTGTCTAATCATTAGCCTTCACCACCAGAGTGAAAGCTAAGTAAAAGCAAGAGGAGGCTTCAGCTACCCATTTCCACAATGCCATGCCTAGGACCAGTCCAGTACCTAACACATGGAAACATGCAGCAAATGTTTATTGGGTAAATAAATAAAATTCACATAATGATCTTAATTTGCCAAGATGTACAGTTTACCTATATGAAACAGAAAGGTCTGGAATTACTAAAATAAAAATCTATATGGTAACTGTTTAAAGGAAATACAAAAAGGAATAATTTGGTATATCAAGAAGTATCTTCATGGGAGTAAAAATTATTGTATATGACAACCATAATAATTTGCAAGAAAAAGGGCGCATAAGAAAAGAAAGAACTGAACATTTTCAATAATGAAGGCAACTGCACATTTCTTCAGAGTGTGCATCTGAGAACAAAAGCTGACCTGTGAGTGAGCCTACAGCTTTTTCTCTGATCCTTGCACCGCACCAAAGAATTTAATTTCTAAGATGCACAGTGAAAATATGAAGACAAGAAATATTGCTAATATTTTATCTATATTAATGTTTACTGCTTTTGTATATTTTATGGATATAAAAAAGAAAAAAACCTGAGTGATTACTACTAGTGGTGGTATTGAAAATGTGGCTTTAAAAAAAAATTAATACTACTAGATTTAGCTTCAAGGAATGTTTCTGCAACCGAGTTTCTTTTCCTTTAAAGGACATCAATAGGTAATAATTTATGCTTTGGATTCATTATCAAACTTAAAGCAGTGTTAATGACTTTTTAGAGTGCTTTATTGTTTAGCAAAGTAAACAGAACCTAATATGTTAAAAGTTTATTTGATATCCAAGTTATAATTTTTTTGGTTTCATAATCTAAGAGGTCTAAAGAGGAGAAATTAATAAAAAGAAATTCTAATTTTTAGCAGGACCTGACCAGTCTTGAAATCATATTCAATAAAACGCAATTAGGCTATGAGATAATTCGTTAAAAAAATAAAAGAAATCTAGATGCAAACAAGAAGTTACCACAGTAAATTAAACGACTAGATTCTGTTCAAATGGTAGTCCATAAGTAGTACACAACACACTGTTATGTAATAGAAGACATCAATTCTTTCTAGCAGTACTGGAGTAAATATATTCATTATGTTGGCCTATGTAAGCCAATTATAATTCCATACTAATAATTAATTTGCCCAAGGACATACACATGTAATAACTGTAAGCTAAAACTTGTGCTATTAGTAGGAACAATGCTATTAAACTGTTACTGCTTCTTCTGTTCTATTCAGAAAGTTTTACTAACATGCTAACATAACATATGGCAAAAGTGTCAATGCACCTATGCTAAAGAAAGGCGTATAGTAGACAAAGATATTTCCAAACATCCACATTATATTTCAGCATAAGTTTTAAACAAGAGGAATTAATAAACAGAATTACAAACTGTTTTATAAGTTTATACATTACTTAAAATAGTAGTCATTTAAAGTAACAAGACAGGTAATAAAAGCTCTATAATAAATAAACATCCAAGTACTCTTCTACCAGTCCCCTTTAGGATGCTTCCTTCAAGGAAAAGAGAGGAGGAAAAGACTGCCAGGCTCGGTAGAAGGACGGAAGGAAAGATAGGAACCTTCCTAGCAGTGTAGAGGAGATATATTGATCTTTTCTCTTAACTACCATGACCATTTCCATATGGGGGGTGGGGGGGCTGAGAAGATCCCCTCCTTTCCACAAAGCAACAGGTTACTGTTAGAATGCATGGTGAAACGGTTGAAAGAACTCAGGGTTTAGCATCCTCAGACCAGGTTTCAAATTCTGGCTTTATCACATAAAGACTGTCACTATTGATATCATTATTATTATCATCAGGTTAGGTAGGTGATTCAGGATTATGCAACTGTAAACTCAAATGTGAAATGAGAATAATGATGACCTCTTTCAGGCATTTAGGAAATATTAAATGAGATAATTATATAAAGCATCTGGTACATAGAAGGCATGAAAATTATGATCCTACAAAGCAGTATCCTGTTAAACTCAGTAAAATGAAGACAAATAGAGGCTTCAGACCCACCCAACCCAAAGTAGAACTGACTTTGCTTCAGTATCCTCACAGCTTTGTCTGCCTTTGCTTTCCTGAGAAATGCACAGGTGGGTACTGCTAGGAAATTTTGAACCAAGGCTATATTAAAACTATATCAAAAGTTAAAGAATACTTTAGGTATATTTCAAAATGTACTATAAAGTAACAGTAATCAAAGCAATGGGGAACTGGCAGAGGATAAACAATGGAACAAGAGAGTCCAGAAACACTCATATCCATGTCAATTCAGATTCCACAAAAGATGTCCTGGTATTCAATGAGAAAAAGATAGTCTTTCCAATAAATGGTAATAAAGACTGGTTACACATATAAAGGGAAGGAAAGATACTCTTTACTTTGCACCTTGCACCATGTGCAAAGATTATGACTGAATCATAAATTTAAAGTAAGAACTAAAACTTAGGCTAGGAGTATGGTTCAGTGGTAGAGCACATGTTCAGCACATACAGCCCTGGTTTCAATCCCAGCACCACAAAAAACAAACACCTGTAATACTTGCTGAATAAAGCATCTGAAGAGAATAATTATGTCCCTGGATTCAGAAAAAAAAAATTCATTTTTTTGATTTGTTCTTTTTAGTTATACATGACAGTAGAATATATTTTGACATATCATATATACATGGAGTATAACTCGTTTTTTGTGGTTATACCACATATGGAGTTACACTGGTTATATATTCATAAGAACATAGGAAAGATATTTCCAATTCATTCTTTCCCATTCCCATCTGGTCTCCCTCCCCCTCATTCCCTTTTATCTAATCCAGTGAACTTCTATCCCTCCACCCACTTACTGTAAAATAGCATCCAAATATCAGACAGAACATTTGGCCTTTGGTTTTGGGGGACTGGCTCATTTCACATAGCATGACAGTCTCTGGTTCTATCCATTTATCAGCAAATGCCATAATTTCATTCTTCTTTATGGCTGAGTAGTATTCCACCATGTTTATGTACCACAGCAAAAGAAATTTTTACATATGACAACTACAGAGCATACCATAAAAGAAAAATACTTATAAAGTGGACTTCCTCACATTTTAATGTTTCTGCTCTTCAAATTACATAATTTTAAAAATGAAAACACAGCTACAGTTTGAAAGAAAATATCTGTAAAATCGTCATCTAATAAAGGACTTATATCCAGAATATGTAAAGAGTTAAATAATTATCTGATAAAGAATGTGTCCAGAATACTTCACAAATTTTTATTCAATAATAATACAATTAATTCTTTTAAATAAGCAAACTATTTGGTAACTCGCCATTAGGATTGGTTGGGCCATATGACAAAGGCTTGGTCACCAGCCTAGGGAGCAACTAGGGTGTGGTGGAACCTTTAGGAGGTGGAAGAAGTCAGGTCATTGGGAGTGTGCCACTGGAGGGTGCATAGGGACCACAGGCCCTTCCTCTCTCTGTGCTTCCTGTCATTGGGAGTGTGCCACTGGAGGGTACATAGGGACCTCAGGCCCTTCCTCTCTCTCTGCTTCCTGACTGTCAGAAGGTGGAACAGCTTCTGCTCCACAACTCACTTCCAACAATGGAATACCCAACAACAGTGAAGCCAACTGACCAAGGACTGAAAACCATAAGCCTCCTTTTAAGTTACCTAAGGTGTTCTGTCACAGAGATGGAAATCTGACTAACACACTATAGGAAATACACAATGGGAAAAATACATACAAAATATTGATATCAGCAGTCATTAGGAAAATTGAAATAAGAACAATAAAATATCCCACGCATCCAGTAAAATTACTGGATGTTAACAGTAATTGTTAACAAGGACTGGCACAAACTCGAACTCTCACATCCACTGCTGGTGGGAAAATACAATAGCATGCCATTTTGGAAAACAGCTTGGAAGGTTACTATACAATCCAATAATTTCACTCTTTGTACATTTTCATCTCTCTTGGAGACGTCCACATAAAGCCTTGTATGTGAATGTTCATAATTGTTCACAAGAATGCCAAACTAGAAACAATAAAAAATGTTTAACAACTGGAAAACTGAAGAATGAATTCTATATTATAACAATACATGTAAGTCTCAGAAAAGGTGATTAAATGAAGTTAGACATGAAGCAACATCGTATAATTACATTTACTTGAAATTTCTAGAAAATATAAAAGTATAGAGACCAAAAAATATACCAGCTGGGTGCAGTGGTGTATGCCTGTAATTCCAGAGGCTCAGGAGGCTGAGGCAGGAGGATCGCAAGTTCAAAGCCAGCCTCAGCAACATCGAGATACTAAGCAACTCAGTGGGATCCTGTCTCTAAATAAAATACAAAATAGGGCTGGGAATGTAGCTCAGTGGTAAGTGTCCCTGAGTTCAAACCTCAGTACCCTCCCTAATAAACAAACAAACCAATGGTTTCCTGGACTGAAAATGGGCACAAGAGAACTTTTAGGGGAATAGCATTAATCCCCAAATAGATAGTGTTCTAAAGAAAGACCAGTTATGAGATACAATGTATGTACAACTGCACAAAACTTAATAAAGCAGTACACTTGAAGTGGAAATATTTTTGGTATGCAAATTATCTCAATTTTTTAAATGCTAATAAGTTTTTAAATGCTTTTTTTTTTTTTTTTTTTTACAAATGCACTTCTGTGTCCCAGTTATTTCTTCCTATGTGATAGCTAAAGTTATTTTGTCAGTGGAAACAGCTAAGGGTAAAGGTAGTTCTAAGAGTACCTGGTTGGTATGAAACCAATACCATAAAAAACATTAGCTAGCAGGTTGAGTTTACATCAACGCTTTAAGGCAAAAAAAAAAAAAAATCAGGAATGAGCCTTCATTACACATTAAAACTTATGGCAACATTAGAGCTGATGGGAAGGGGGTTAGAAGGAGTTGATCTCAATATCTTATTTATTTATTTATTTTTATAGTGCAAATCAGGCATTTTTTATACTTATTTTTTAGTTGTGCAATACCTTTATTTTGTTTATTTGTTTTTATGTGGTGCTGAGAATCGAACCCAGGACCTTGCATGTGATAGGCGAGCGCTCCACTGCAGAGCCACAATCCCAGCCCTTAGTTATTTATTTTTTAATGAATGGTCACAAACAGATCAAGAGGAAGCAAAGTGGGCCTGGGGTTGTGGCTCAGCGGTAGAGCGCTCACCTAGCACGTGTGAGGTCCTGGGTTCGATCCTCAGCAACACGTAAAAATAAATAAAATAAAGGTATTGTGTCCAACTACAACTAAAAGAGATTTAAAAAGAGAGAGAGAGAAAGCAAAGTGAGCTGGGAAGAAAATGAAGTAACACCTGTAATACTAGCTAAAAGAACATTCTAGTTTATGACTACTAGATTAAAAAAGCACCATACTTTACTTTTTGGTGTCACAACATCACAACATCATCAACATCTATCGTTTTTTGAGTACTTATTCTAAGAGAACACTGGGCTAAGAGCTGAGGGTGTAACTCAGTGGTAGAGCACTTGCCTACCATGTGTGAGGCCCTGGGTTCAATTTCCAGCACCCCAAAAATAAAAAGAACACTGGGTTCCGGTCTTTTTATGTGTTCCTAATTCAATCTTCACTACAACCCTATGAGGCATGCACTGTTGCTGCATCTCTGGGAAATGAGATACTTCATCTAACTCATACAGTCTGATTCTTAAAGTCATGTATGCTCTCATGCACCAAATGGTTATGAAAGGTCGCTGCTTTGATAATGTTATCATTTTGCCAGCTTGATTTGAAAAAGAAGATGGTAGAAATATGGTCAACCTGAAAACGGCTTTATTGTGCTTTCTGGCATAGTGCTAACAAGAATAGCATAAGCACATTTCGTACATCCTACACTCCTGAAAGACACTGTTAATGGATCTTGGCATTATGATTTTTTTCCTGAGCCTATTTCCATGTAGACTCCCAATTTTCTGGATCAAAGTTGCTGCCAATCAAAGAAAACCACTCCTAACACATAGGAGTTGGCACATGAATGAAAATATGTTTATTAATCTGAAACAATCAGCTTGATTTCTGGTAGAAAACTGAAAATATGGCACTAAGTACTGCAAAGAGATGGTTAACCAAAAGGGAACCCCATGACTACCACACTTAACATTTCATCACAGGACCAATGATTCACCTCTTCTTTAGGCAGGATCACCCCAGTCATCAAGCAAACTGGACAGGTGGCAGAAATGCAGAAGACACATGCAGGATGCAAGAAAAAGTTAAGGAAATACTTCCCAAATTACCTGAAAATTTTCAACAGTTCCAGCCATACACATAAACATAAACCCACAAACTATACACATAAACATAAACCCACAGCCTATACTCATATGATTAGCACGATAATTTATTTTCCTTTTTTTTGTTGCTGTTATTTAAAAACAAAAACTCCTAATCATAAAAGTATGCCTTTAATTCAGCATGTTTCAAATCATATAACCTCAAGAGGAAAGATATACTTTCAAGACTTAACTATGAGAACTATATCAGATTGCTAAACAGGATATATTACTTTACATGTAGATTACATAATTATATATGTAATGCAAATATCTACCAAAAAAGGGCTTTCATATAAATTTTTATAAAGTAATAGTAAAATACAAGGCTGCACTGCAAAAGACTTCAATAATGCCAAGAGGGCTGGGGGTATAGCTCGGTGGTAGAACACTTGCCTAGTATGCATGAGGCCCTGGGTTCAATCCCCAGCACTGCAAAATAAACTAGAACATAAGTTAAAAATATTAAAAAGAACATGGACTAAAGGTGCAAAGTAAAATTATTCCCCAATTTTTAAACTGATGATACTCAAATTAAGCATCTAGACCACAGAAGAATAATTTATGAAATAACTGATTCACTTCTATCTGTAGCAGACAAGCCCATGTTTTCTTTGCTTAAAGGGCTATACCTCCACTGCAACAGACTCTTAACTGATGAAAATGTTTAACAAGTAATTTTCTTTTTTAAAGTATTTTGTAAAAGGGTCATCAGTATCATGCCAAAACAGCTGTAAGATAACATTTAGGCCTTATAACTTATAAATAAACATTAATTAACCAACCTTTTAATTATCTTTTCTAGCTATTATCCCTTCCAACTATTCCCCATACATAACTTAATTCACTCAGAGAAATCATTACTAAAATTGGTGATTAAGATTAATTGAAAGTCAATATTAAGTGGGTTTTTTTGTTATTTTAATTCAAATTAATAAAATGCTTCAGAAAGTACAATTAGCTGCAAGTTAAACAAGTGACCATTTAAGTTCATAATTTAGTAACTTTTCATCTATATTATATGTAAAAAAAGGTCATTTGCCATAATTAAGATAGATATATTGGGGGCTGGGGTTATAGCTCAGTGGTAGAGAGCTTGCCACACATATGTGAGGCACTGGGTTCAATTCTCAGCACCACATAAAAAATTAATAAATAAAATAAATAAAGATATTGTGTCCATCTTTAAAAAAAAATAGATATATTGAAAAGATATATCAGGCAGACAGCCAGGACTAATATAACCTGGCATGAGTCCCCCACGTGTGAATGGAGTTGGGGGGTGGGGCTCAAGATTTCTTAAGCTACAGTTAAGTACACATCCATAATTTCTATGTATGATATAGTGAAAAATATATGTATCACATTCACAGATCTCATTACAACCATTCCTTTCAATCTTATCTCTCACCTAACAGAGTCAGTGCCAATACAACAAATTGTACAGTCTGATATTTTAGCTTATGTATCTAGAAAAAAAGATTAATGGCAAGGCTTCTAAAATACCTTTAATACTAAATAATCTAGAAATAGCACTTAAGTCCATAGAAATGATTAAGATCTCTTAGAAGATATAAAAGAGAAAAGATCTGGAAGCCCGGAACTAAGCCCTGAAGGACCACCAACACTGAAAACTATGTATAAAAGAAATTAGCAAACAGAATGCAAAGAAAACTAGCTAAAAGGTCGAAGATCAGCAAAAGCCAGTACTATAGAATCCAAGAGGGTTTTAGATACAGCATGTGAAAATGATGGCTATCATTACCTTATGCTAAAATTTATCTTCCCCTGTAGACTACAAGCTCCTTAAGGGCAGGGACAAGTATCTAACTGTCTTCAAGTTTAAAACCTGTTGCTGGACTCAAGGGTTTTAACAATTCTACTGCAGAAGTTGGGGCTTTAGTTAGGGTGCTTAGCCAAAACATTAACCTACAGTCTTTAACAGAATTACAAAGCGGGGTTGCAGGGAGTTATTAGGTAAAAATCTCACTGAAACAGAAGTAAAAGGCTTACAGGGATGATTCTTCACCATGATTGGAGCAAGCCCCCCTGACAATCAACCCAACCCATCCCCCAAATAAAAAAACCCAATGCAGGATTAGTAGAATTTTTACTGTTTTTATCTCAACAATGTGGATAGTTTTGAATTATAAACTCCCCTCAGAAATTTACCTTCTCCTTAGGTTTTCCTCCCTAACAGTTGAAATGACCACTCAGACACAAAACAAACTGATAACCCTTGCTTTTATATCCCCAAGCACAAGGCAGGCAAGCCTGTAAATACTTCAAGACTGTGTACAATGTCTTAAACTGTAGGGTACCAAAAGTGCTGTCTTTTGGACCAAAAGTAACATGAGAATTACAAAATCTGTCTATACCAAACAGGGGCAATCTTTAACCCCAACACCTATAAGCAGCTCCAAAGACCCACTTGAGAAGGATCAACATAAACTTTCTGTCCACGAAAGGCCCCTTCCCTAAGTGCCTGTCACTGCCAATACTATCTCTTACAAGAAGGTCACATCTATCAACAGTGTATGACCATGTGAAAATATAATCATTATTTCAATATAATTAAGGAACATTTTAAAAACACACACATCCAAAATATGAAGGAGGGTAGGAGAGGGGGTATATCCTTTAATAGGGAAAAATTTATATATTTAAAAGGCAAATGTTATATATCATCAATTTTATAACTAAGAAGAGATAATTTTTTTCTAAAGTCAAAGAACTTATAATGAACCTGGATGTTGAACCCAGGTCCACCTAACTCTAGGGCCTTATATTTTCTTTTTTTGGGGGGAAGGGTGTGGGGTTAAGAAAACTTTGATATAATAATTGATAATAATCTTGACATATAAAAATTCTATATATTTATGGAATACAGTATGAAAATTTGACACATACATATAATATATAATGATTAAGTCAGGGTAATTAATATTTCCATCTCTTAAAACACCCAAACTCTTTTCCTCTATAAAAAGTATAATAAATGGTTGTAAGCTATAATCAGCCTACTATGCTGTAAAACATTACAACTTATTCCTCCTATGTAACTGTATTTCGCTACTGATTATCTATCTCCCCTCTTCCCTATCCTTCCTAACCCATAGTTATCACTAATCACCTCTACTTCTGTGAAACCAACATTTTTAGCTTCCACCTGAGTAAAACATGTGGTAGTCGTCCTTCTGTGCCTGGCTTATTTTAACTAACTTTCCAATATCCTTTCGAACTATTTCCTATTAATACATGTAACTTAATTCATTCAGAGAAATCGTTATTAAAATCGGTGTTTTAAATTAGTTGAAAGTCAATCTTAAGGCTTTTTGTTATTTTAATTCAAATTAATAAAATCCTTCAGAAAGCACAATTAGTTGCAAATAAATCCTAAAAACTTTGGCCTTACCATCATCATATCTTAACCAACTACTATTCAACCTTCCCATCAGGGAAAGGTACCATGTGTACAAAAATATATGGAGAGGGGGGCTTGTTGTTAATCTAAAAATAACGGATAAAATATCTATAATACAAAACATAAAAACTGTAAACATCTGGAGATGAATATCAACCTCCCAGCCTAAGCATAGTCATAAGAACTATTTTCTCCTTAATATGTTTTTAAATTTTAATTGATATATAATAATTGTATGTTTTGTATATATTTATGGTGTATGATATTTCAACAAATGTATTCAGTGTACAATGATCAGATTAGAGCAACTGGCATATCCATTACTTCAAACATTTATCTATACTGAAATGTATGATTAATTGTTGTCAACCACAGTTACCCAACTGGGCCACAGAACATTCAAATATATTCTTCCTATACAACTGCACCCCAGTGCCTGCTAGTCATCCTTTCTCCATCCCTCTCTCCCTTCTGCCCTCCCCAGCTTCTGGTAACCACTAACCTACTCTCTACTTCCATGAGATCAAGCTTTTAATTTCCACACATAAGTGAGAACATATGGCATTTGTCTTTCTGTGCCTGGCTTATTTTACATAACATAATGTCCTCCAGGCTCATTCATGTTGCCACAAATCCTGGGTACACAGCCAAAGGGAAAGAAATCAGTATGTTTCGGAGAGAGATCTGCCCTCCCATGTTCACAACAGCCAGGACATGGGATCAATGGAGGTGTCCAACGGCAAATAAATGGATTAAGAAAATGTGGTATATACACATGGAGGAATACTATTTAGCCACAAAAGAAACTTTTGTTAAGGAACAGATAACACATACTCTGTATTTGACATGCATTATTTTTAGTATTTCCCATAGGAGATATTAAATCTACTTTGCAGATGAGGAAACTAACTCATCTAATTGAGTAATTAGGTAATTTACTCAAGTTAAAGCAAAAATAACTAACCATCAGTTGAATCCAGGTATCTCTGACTTCAAGTCCTCTACTTTCCCCTTGTTGCTTCATTTTCATTCTGCCTCTGGGCACTTTATCTACCTATCTCTTTATCCCCACCCCCCTCTGAAAAAAAGCAGCTTAATATCAAGAAGATGCTTTCCAACAACCAAGCCTTTACACAGTCACAAGCACCAACTTAATTACCCCAACTTATTTCACTAACAAGATTATTGACTTACGTCTACATAAGCAAAGGAAATGGAAAAAATAATATGACACCACAGGATAAAAGATTGAGGTGAAGGAAAAAAACGTAAGGGCTGTGACAAAATGAAAATTTTACCTGTTAAAAAGAAACAAATCAATTCTAAAACCTCAGGTGAGAAAGAGTTACCAAACCACCTTTCCTGGCTCCAACCAGGGGTTCCAAGGATAAAGGATGAATATAAAGATCCACAAAATGCTTGTGAAAAATTTCTTATTCCATGCTTTTGTATTGATGCAAATCTAAAATTACCAACATATGAATATACTGGATCATATGGATGACCATTATATTGCTGATAACTCACTGCCTTTTAATTTTAGTACTTCGCTTTTGTTCTTACCACTGTCTTAGAGACTAGACTTATTTTAATTTCTTTGGTATCAAGTCTTCAGAGACAAGGTTTTCTGTAACTTTTTAAAGAAAAAATGCAGGGAAACACTTGAAATGCCTCTGTATAGCTGAAAGTAGTCTTGGTGAATTCAGGAGAACTTAAGCTGGGCAGATTGTAGATAGTCAACTTTCTTACAGCCAAACAATGTCACATGGTGGTGTTAATTTAAATCTTATTGATTTTGTAGTTTTGTTTATATTTAGTTAATAAATCTTTTAGTTTTATAGGTCCTAATGAAACAAATCTTCCTGCATTGAAAAGGAATCCAGTAACATACTAAACTGACTGCTTTTCATAGGGGCTATTACTCAAGTTAATTTTCCCCATTACTTATATAATAAATATGGCTATAAAATGTAAACTTAAAAAATCATTCATATACAGGTTTTGTTTTTCAAAAACTTCACTGACAAATCAAATTAAGGCTATAACTGTTGGTTCTAATTGAGACTACAGATATGGGACAAAGATGAGCCATCTCTTGCCATATACTGTCCAAATTCCTGATGCAATGAATTGTGAAATATACTAATATAAAACTGATGTTTTGCTGGGCACACACCTGTAATCACAGCAGTTTAGGAGGCTGAGGCAGGAGGATGGAGAGTTCAAGGTCAGCTTCAGGAACTGTGAGGTGCCAAGCAACTCAGCGAGACCCTGTCTCTAAATAAAATACAAAATAGGGCTGTGGATGTGGCTCAGTGCAGTGCCCCTGAGTTCAATCGCCAGTAACTGCCGCCACTACCCCCTAAATTGATGTTTTATGCAATACATAACCAGAATAAAAACTAATAGCTTTTCACATAGTAATAAGAGCTTTAAAGCAAAAGAGAAACATCTCAGGAAGACTACCTAGAAACCAGAATGGCATCAACTCACAAAATGATTCTGATGCATAAGAATAAATGTAAATCCATCAATTATTTATCTAAAAATATTTATAGCAGCAGGGTCTGTAAACAGATACACACACACATACACACACACACAAACACACACACACACGCACGCACGCTCTGGAGATATACAGATGCTACCCAACTTAGAATGGGGCTACATCCATATAAACCCAACCCAAGCTGAAAGTATCCTGAATTGAAAATGCATTTAATATACCTAATCTCCCAAACCTCATCATTAGCACAGGAACAGAACCAGTTGTTTCGGCTTGTGATCACACAGCTACCTGAGAGCCGGGTCTTGCTTTCTTGTCCAGCATCACAAGAAAGGATCATACCAGCCCAGGAAAAGACCCAAAGTCAAACTTCAAAGTACAGTTTCAACTGAGCCTGTTCCACTTTCATATCGTCATAAAATTAAGAACCGTAAGTCCAATTTTCATAAATCAGGGACCTTCTACAACAGTTTAAATTCTTGGAACTTACAGATTAGATATATCACATTGTCTTCCTATATGCTTTTAAATTTTTTCCCCACAAAACAGCTAGCCTTTCATGGACATAACCAACAATTCAGATCACATCAAAAGACAGACCAATCTCACAGTACCCAGGGCTGTGTTCTTCTATAAAAAGGAAGCAAAGACCAAATCAAAATCCCACAAAGGCCATGTGCAGTCTGTAGTGTTAAACATGCTTTAGTTAACTACAGCACATAGTAAGATTTTGGGGTTCTCATTTCAGACTATAAATTCAAGGCATGCGTAACTAATCTTCTTTGTTTTTTTTCTTCATAAAGGGTCAGGTTAAAGAACCTTTTAAAGATACCATTACAAATATGCTTAGTAGATCTTTTTTTCTTCACTAAAGTTAAGATTCTGGGTCTCAGAATTGGCAAAACAAGTAAGGTCACTAGTAAGCTTTTGTTTTAACAAGATTTATTTCTGTCTAGGTGTGCTACAGTTTAAACAAACACACTATCCCAGTGACTAAAATAATTTTAACTGCTTCTTTTATTAAAGCATAGTCAATTTAACCTTTCATAATATTATTATCAGGGTTCTAAAATTATTCATACTTTTCTATTTGCAGCATTTTTCTATTCAAATTTCCTATGATTCCAAAAAAGAATACAAATAGAGAAAAATATTCTACAAAGTATTTTTAAATACAGGGGAATGTTTGATCTTACATTGTAAAAGAATAAAACAGAAAATAGGGAAGTTTATGGTCTTTTGGGCAAAAGAACACAGTATGTCTTCATTCATTCATTCATTCATTCAAGCAACATGGTCTTGCTATGTTGCCCCAGGCTGACCTTGAACTCCTGGGCCTGATATATTCTCCTGTTTCAGTCTCCTGATTAGCTGAGACCACAGACACAAGCCACTGTGCCCGGCTCCATCTAGCATACTACCTTTGTACACAAGGTACTCAGCAAGTGTTTGCTAACTGATAACATACTTATTTCACAGTCATTTTTTAAGTATAGCCAATAAAAATAATCAAGGCTACTTTCTGTCTTTCTATAACTGCAGCAAAAAGAACAATGTTTTCAAAAGCAGTAACAACAAAAACTATCCCTCTAATTTTCTTTTGAAAAGATGGAAAAAGATGGTGATGTGTTAAATACTGTATTCTATAAGTGCCAAAATAACGAGAATAAAACAATAACCTAAATTATAGATTAAATTGCATTTATCTTTTGTCTCATAATTTCAATTTTAGCACATATTATATGGCAAATTTTCAAATTTCCTTTTTAAAACATGACACAAATAAAGAAAAAAAATCTCATCACTAAATACCAACCTATTAATATTTTAAATAAAATATACTGTAAAAGTCAGAGTTCCAAACAAGAACATAATAACTTCAAACTGATAATACTAACCTCCCATTATACAAAGTAACAATATCTGGGAAGAAGATATACAAGAAAAACTGACTTAACAGACAGCTCATCGTTCCTCTCTTCTACATGGTCTAGAAGCCAGTGTAGCATCAGAGCCTGAATTAGGAAACTTGACCAACTTCCTGGATCTCCCAGAGACTCAAGGACAATATGTAACATCTCTAGGCCTCAGTTTGCTCAGTGACCAAAGGAGAGACTAGGTCCTGATTAGGTCTAAAAATTCCACAGTCCTCGAAGAGCCACGGGGATTTAAAGTGTGAGCTCTATTTGCTTAATTGCAGGTACAATTATTTCCCTAATCTTATACTGAACACTCTACAAGTTTCAAACTCCAGACAGACTTCCTTTCTCTTATTTTATCTTTATAACAATTCTGGGAGCCTGTAATTATGACATGCATTCAGCAATGCCAAAAGGAAGGCTGGTGAGGTCACATGATTTGATGAAAGCCCCTCAGCCAACAAAACCCTAGAAATCAGATTTTCTGACACCCAGCTTAGTGCTCACAAGAAATTTCCAGAAAAAGCTAGAAGAGCTACAAAATAAATTATATACCAGTAAGAAAAAAAATGAGGAAAAAGTGGTATTATTTTTAAATGGATATATTTGTTTCTTTAAACCACAATGCCATATGTCTTAATTTTTCTAAGATAACACAATTTTAGGACTTCATGTTTCAAGATTATTTTCACGAGTACTAAAACAAGAAAATCCCAGTGACTTAATATGTTATCAAAATTTTATCAAGTTTTCCTAAATTGATGACTGATCCTTGGTGGAAAAAAGGGTTTTTTGGTGCAGAAAGTTTGGGAATATTTGTAGATAAACAAAGCACATAAGTGTTTTAGTTTAATGTAGCAGTTTACAAATCTGTTGATCATATACATTTCAGACTTTTAAAAAGTACTAATTATCATTCTAAAGCCTTTTTATTCCAATGAACAAAATCACCTTGAAAAATACTTCTTTAGATTTTTAAAAGGTATTCATTTCTAAAATAAAAAAATTTGTTTTTCCTTACTTCCCAAACATACATTTTCAGATTTTATGTAAAAGTTGAGATACCTTACAACCTGTACTTTAATACAGCAGTGCTTCTTGTTTCTTCTGAACAGTTGTTAATCTAATGTTGTACTTTACTATCAAGAGCAGCTTGGAATACAGACACAATGGTAAAAAAAAAAACTTCTCTTAATCTTGGTGACAGAAATGATGGCATAGTAAAAGATCTCCTACAACACCCATACTAAGTCACAAACCCAAACTGACACTGAGAAATCTGAGAGCCCTCAATTCAGATGAAGTATATACTCTGAACATGT
Organism: Marmota monax; assembly: GCF_021218885.2. Lineage (NCBI taxonomy): Eukaryota > Metazoa > Chordata > Mammalia > Rodentia > Sciuridae > Marmota > Marmota monax. The sequence goes on along the minus strand of NW_026693726.1, from coordinate 5,238,934 downwards.
ATTGGCAAAAACAGGTAATTAGGGGGACATGCTCATCAGAGAAATAACATTCGAAACAATCTTAAGCTATTATAGGGATTTGTGTCTAAAACTGGGAGTGAACATTTGCAGGTAATGGAGTAAGTCAAATTTCTTAATCTCTTCAAGTCCAAAAGGAATTAGACATTTCCAACTCTCCTCCAGAAAACCATGAGCTAGCTCCCTAACACAAACTAACCTAACACACTTTCTTTTCTACTTCCATCTAATAATGTTTGGCAAGTCCAAAAATACTTTCAAGTGCTTTTGAAAATGTAAGGCAGCTTAGAAACTTGAGCTGTTTTTAGTAAGGGTATTTTAGAAGTGGTATATAGCTTACCACTTCAGGCAAAGAGGTATGACTTGTCACTGGTAATAGGGGTAACTTGGGAAGCTGAAAAGAGCTATTTTAAGAAAATAAGAGAGTCTGGGTTCTAGTCTCAAACTTTCCCTTTCCTCTCACATATATGAAATTTAAGGCTTATATAATACACAAATCAAGTTTCTGTTTAAAAGTGATGGGATTAAACAGAATACGTTATATGTTAGTTTTCAAAGGTATATGAAATTATTTAGAATCAGTCAATGTTAGTTAGCTAAAAGATTTTAAATATTTCAGTTCCTTCCTAATCCTCAAATGCTTACATAAGTCAGCCTCCTCCCCCATTATATCCATTTTAGAAGTTAGAAGGTAATTCTGTTAATCAGGCCATGAACAGTTCTGAGATAAAAAGTAAATTTCAAAATCAACTTCCTGTCCACAAATATATAAACAAGTCATATTTTAAAGTATAGAATAACTAAAAAAGACTCACAGCAGGCTATCAAAGTTCAGTGTGCTTCACCAACCTATAGTTATTCTATTTCTGGCTACAGAGTAAAATTATAAAGTGACCTCTCTACAAAGGAGTTTAAACTCATTTAAACTAAGGATAGATTAAGTGCTAGATTAAGGAATAATACAAGTCTAAACCCACTAAAGAAAATACTAATGAACAGCATTTTCTAGAAGTTCACACTGGAAAGATGAAACTACCTAAACTTTATAATAGGCCTCTAAGAAATAACTAAAGAAATCTATACTTTGAGATTGCTAAAACTGGAACAAAAAAGTTGAAACATTTCTTTATCTATGGTTCATTTCAAGTAAAACTCTGTGAACTGAAAATTTTGAAATTGTTCTTTAAGTAAGGAAACAAACATCATTCATTTCCTAAATGTAAAATATAATTTAAAAAATAAAACTGGAGCTAGGTTTGTGACTCAGTAATAGAGCGCTTGCCTAGCATGTATGAGGCACCAGGTTTGATTCTCAGCACCACATATAAATAAATGAACAAAATAAAGGCCCATCAATGTATAAAAAAAATTTTTAAAAATAAATCTAATGGAAAAGATTGACATTTAAACATTCTCAAAAGTATTTTTCATCAACAGTTAAGCTTTTTTGTAAATAATATTAAAATTGCATTACTGTACATGTGAAGAAGACTGGCCTTTTTTAGTTGTACAAGGAAGGATATGCCTATTAAACTTTGAGAATTATATCACTTCCTGTTGATGTTCTCTTAAGGCCAACAACAAAAATGTAATCCTGGTCTGAAAGCAATGCTTTCCAGCAGGCATTTCCTTTTACTTTTCATTTTAACTAACAGAAGGAAAGAAATGATAAATTCTGACATGGACTGACACCCATCACTTCTGCATACTTGTGCTTTTCCATTCAAAGTCCTAACTAAATCTCCAATGTGTTTGATAAAATATTGTAAAGAAGCTTTGGAGTGCTGAGGAGGGTAATGCATCGTTTAACAATCACTTCTTGACTCTTATGGTTTGAGAGATATTTGACTTTATGCAGGCCTGATAATCTAGTTTGTCAATTGTAGAAAAGTCCTTCCCTCCGATTTCCCCCCCACCCCTTTTTGTCTTTGGGCTATCTTATTGGACATTTAATACCTTTGATGAAAGAAGGAGCTGTGAAAACAATGTAACATTCCAATCTTTACTTTACTAGTTTCTTTACTAGTCAAAGCAGAATAGAAACAAAATGAGAAATCTTAGAGATACAAAAGAAAATGTACTACACTAAAAATGGATGTGTAAGAATGGTGCCATCATGAGTAAGTCTTTCAATGTCCAAGTCTTCTGAATTATAACAAGATTAGTAGTTATATGTACAAAAGAATAAAATAATTGTTGGGAAAGTAAGAATGAATATCAAATATTTTAAATATCTTGGTTCTATATTTAATAAAAAGGGAAGTTGCCTACAAAACTTGATCCTGTAAATAAGTACAAAAACATCTTGTGATTATTCCCTTCCTCCCTGTGTGAAGAAAGGGAAAGGAGTAAAGGAAAAGAAAGCCATGAGTACACACTCACTAACCAAAACCACAAGAAAAATAATCTAAAACCAGACTATAGGAGGCAGGAGGAAAGTGTGATTCTGGACATAAAAACTGATTTTGCAATACCAGTAGGGCAAACCCACATGCCTGCCACAAGCCTCATTCAAAATCTAGTGGTTTCAACCAGGCCACACAGCTGGCAGCCTTGAACACTCTCCAAACAAAAGCCTGGACAGTAAGGGAAATGGGCTCAGGACTGATTCGAGCCCTAACGTGATTATGACGACACACTGACCTGGTATGACATGATGATCAGAAACTAAGTTAAACAGAGGACTTTAACTTTTATAGGAAAATCCTAAAGAAGCATTGCTTTGAATAAGGGCCTTTTTTAGTTAACAATGCTACATTCTTTCTAGGGAGAGTCATCCCCATGACACATGACACAGGGAGAACTCGGCAGCATCTTACCTTCAGAAATGATCTTGGTGGACTGTGTGAGAACCATGAGAATCTAGTTTCCTCTCAAAGTCAAAGGAACATATGGTTGAAAAGAAAGTCTTATTAGATTTGGAAATCAAATGTGGCTAACCAGGTCTCAAGGTGCTTTAAAGCTGCTTTACCCAGGTGCTTCTACCCAGTTCTGGAGTCCCACCCCACCCCACTCCCATGAAACAACCTGGACCAACTCCAGGAAGGCAGACACCTTCCCTCATAAATCCCAAATGCTGTATCTCAATCCCCACAGAACTCTAATGCAGCACTCTGGTTTTGTTTCCAGATGATTTAAAAAATTACTCGTCCAGACCCTGCAATCTCACTTCAAGGTGTTTACCCAAAGGATTTGAAATCAGGTTGTCAAAGAGATGTGTGCATTCCCACATTCACTCAAATGGACACATAAGTGTCCATCAACAGATGAATTGATTGAGATACTGTGACACATCTGCACAATAGAATACTACTCAGCCTTTAAAAAAATCTAAATATCACAAGTTATCACTTAAATATGGAATCTAAAACAATCCAACTAATAGGATCATAGAGGATGGGGTAGGGGATAATCATCAAAGTACATTCTCAAACAGAAGGAACATTTTGTGGGTTTGTTTTTGAGCTCTACAGCATAGTGTGGTAAATATAGTTAATATTATATTGTACCTTTCAAAATTATTGAGAATAAATCTTACATGTTCTCACCACATATCAAAAAAGGATGTTTCTGAGGTAATGGATATGTTGATTGATCATTCTACATTGTATTCATAAACCACAACCACCTACAAATATATAAAATTATAAACTGTCAATTTACAATAAAATTAAAAGTCAGGAAGAAAGAAAACTACTCATCCAAAGGAGATCTGAATAGATACCTGAAGAGTGGGTGAGGCGACATCCATTTCCTTCCTTGAAGAGGAAGTACCTTCCTAAGACACTCTTCACCAAACAGGAAGCAAACCCATGTCCTTTCCTATGAGCTTTGAAGGATTCTATTCTTGTATCAGGAATGCTTTCTTTTTCAGCTAGATTATATTTTATAAATGTGAAAACCTAGATGGTGTTTCCATAAGTTATACAATATACAGCTTCTTATTCTCTCTCTTTCTTTGTAAATAAAACTATCTACAAACTGCCAGGAAGTTATTTCACCACCACATCACCTAAATTTAGCACCAGCAAAATCATCATGTTTGCCATTAAATCTAGGTAGACTGATACTACAGCTCAATATTTCTGGCATTGTTCTTACTGAAATCTGCTTCATTTGTCTCTAGGTCTTAGTCAAGATTATTAATATGAGTTCATTCCTTTTATAAAGATTTACTGGTGTTTAAGATAAACAGTAGTGATTACTGTAACACACATGACATAGATAAATGTTATGAGCTTCCTTTTCACTAAGAAAGCAGTATTCATCCAAATACAGGAAACTGAAGATCTCTACATAAGCAAGACACTAATTATTGTATTATGATATGCAATACTGTAAGAGCATTATGAATGTGCAGTAGTATTACTCAAAATGTTAATATCTAGTATCAATATTTGGGTTTCAGTTCAGACCTTTCTCCAGTATGCCCATTCCTAAGACATATTAGGAATTTTAAGACCCATAAATTTTGGTACCCAACAAACCACAGCTCAAATATTAACTTCTGCTATTTACCACATGTGTGATCCTGGGCAAGTTAATTAACTTCCCTTGACCTTAGCTGCTTCATTTATAAAATAAGAACAACACATATCTTATGGAGTTTTTAAGAGAATAAATAAGAAAATTATAAAATACCTATGGAAGACTGTAGCTCACAGCAATTACTGTAATAATTGTTAAAGTTGCAGGGATCAACCAACTTTTACTAAGATAGCCAGAAAAGTGAAATACTCAGGACTTTCAAATATTTCACAGCATCTATTTTAAAAATGTTTTTAGGAGCTGGGTATAGCTTAAGTGATAGAGTGTGTACTTAGCATTCATAAGGCCCTGGGTTCAATCCCCAGCACTAAAATTAGAAAGTAAGAAAATAAAGGTGTTTTTTAGTTTGGTATTCCAGGATCCAAAAGTCCAGATAGCATCTTCTGTCATAAGTGAATTAGGTTATCTTCTATCCTATCAAGTAGTTACTTGACATTTTAAGAGGCAAGTAGGTATTCCATCACGACTTAAAACACTAGGACTGCCAATTACTGAATCAGATTTAGCTAATACATAAACTACTCAGGCTATGCTAAACACCCTGGGAGGCTGCGTCAAATTTTTCAACAGCTAGTCAGTTAGTATTTATTGAGTCCACTGAGTGTCCAACTGTGTACTGGAAACTTGGCACACATATCAATGATCAAACACAATCCTCAACCCCAAAGCATTTGTCCCCCAAAGGAAACAAATAAGCAAAAGAGAAATTGAAGGAAAATGTAGTATATTTTAGTATGGTGGTTTTCTAAAAATGGTTATGCAGGATGATTGTGAACAAATGATGTTAATTAGTAAAGCTTCTTTGGGTCACTGAGTTTTGCTATGTTTTAAAAATGGGAGAGTGGGGCTAGGGGTGTAACAGTGGTAGAATGCATGTTCATCATGTACAAAGCCCTGGGTTCAATTTCCAACAGGATGAAATTTTTTTTTCAGGAAAGAATAAAATTAAAATAAAGGAATATAATGGGTGACTAATAGATGAGAAGGAGTTTATTTAGAACAGTGAGAAAGCCTGTTAATGCTGGATGAAACATAAGTCAGTTTCACTGTGAAAAGCAAAATTATCTGGGGGTAGGAAAAGAACAAAATTAGCAAAAAAGTTATTGATATTAAGGGTGATAGACTTATCTGGAAATTCAACAAAAAAAATTAAATGATTACCTGATATATTAAGATCTTTCCTAAGTATTCACAGGGAAAATCACTGTTTCTACAAACAATGGGTAAATTATATTGCTGACTATATGTTTATAATACTGCCTCACTCAATAAATACTGTCTACCAAACTATCTTTAACCTTTCTGTCACTTGCTATGAGCCTGTGTGCTTAATTTCTGAGTTTTTAAGGAAACAAAAACAGCAAAATTCAGACCCCAAAAAAGGTCCAAAATTTAATATGTACACATACCACTATTCAATACTATATAATAAATTAACACAGTGATAATCCTGATAATCCTTGATCTTCAGTGGGGATGAATACGCTTCCCTCAACAGTTTGGAGTTCTGCTTCCTAGACCCTGCCCCTCCCCACAACCTTGGCTGGTCCCACATTCCATTGCTCTTCTTTCCCTCCCCAAATCTGCCTTAAGTTTTAAAGGAATCTATTTGTCAAGCCTGACATACACATGCCTAAAATACATATTCTTAGGACAAAATACCAAGTAAGCTGGTGATTATTCCACCACAAAAACTATTTTCTCTATAGTATCAACTTATGCTATCTAAATCCAAAAGGATATGGTAAGGTTTGATTTATCGATTTTGTTCAAAATCTACTGAAAACTTTGATTCATTCACTCACTCTATAAATTCATCAAGTACCATGTGCCAGACGGTATAAAATAGTCATATTAATATTATCCTTACCCATATACAAGATGTACTCTAGAGATCAACAACCTTGAAAAGAAAATTAACACCCTTTCTTAGTCACTCCAAGTAGATATTGCTGTCCCTGGAATTTGCTCCAGAGATGTTGAGTCTTCTGCTTCCAAATTAGGCCTCATATCTGAAGCAGCTCTTTCAAACAGTCAATACCGTCTTTCTCCATTTAATGAAGATCTCATTCACTGTTATTTTCAAAGTTTACTTTTTAAGATTATAAAATAAATAAATGTTCACTGTAGGAAACTTGGAAAATAAAGAAAACTTTAAAAAAAAAAGAAAAAGATGGGAATGTTCACCATGCTTACCTAATGAAGTAGTTACTTGTATTTTTGTATTGTATTTTGTATTTGTTTTTTGTATTTTGTATTTTTGTTTACTTTCTTCCATGTTTTTCTCCCTTATTGTTAAAGATGACTAAATATAACAATTCACTACTCAATTATTCTACCTTACCACTACTGTTGTTGCTACCATAAGAATATGGCATCATAACTTAACCATGTCTTTCTTCTCAGTTATACGGTACTGCTTCCATTGTTTCACTATTTAAAGAAACTATATTATAGAAATCTTTGCACATAAATCTTCACATGAAGATATGATTAATCTCCAGGCTTTCCTAGGTTAACATAGAATCAACTGTAAGTTTTATGATATGTAAAGCCAAAATTATTTTCAGAAAATAATAACAATTTACATGAGAGTGGTTTCTGAAAATGCTTTTAATCACAACTCAATTAATAAAGGGAAATCTTTATTAATTGAGTTGTGTGGGTGGAGATGGGAGGGGAGGGGGGATAGGAAGGGCAGCAGAATACAACAGACACTAGTATTGCTATATGTATAAATGTGGCTGTATAACCAATATGATCCTGAAATCTGTACACGTGGAAAAATAAGAATTCATACCCCATTTGAATCAAATGTATAATATGTCAAGATCATTGTGTTGTCTTGAGCAACCAATCAAAAAAAAGGAAATCTCTCATTCAATCAAACATTGTTATTAATTTGATTTAAAAAATGGTATTTAGCTGCAGTTTTCATTTCTATTATTAAAGACTTTATTCTTTATAGAGGCTAAAATGGATCTTCGTTTCCCCAGCATGAGTGAATGAGTGATATGAATGGCCTATTAACATGGCTTGGCATTCTGGTCTTTCTGGACAAAGCTTCGTCACCTTTACCTCATCATCTCATAAACAGAGGCCATTACCACCACATTCTAAGCAATGACTACTCTCCCTGGGACACACCTACCATTCCAGTAGCAGAGACAGTCCAAATGGAGCCATCAGGAAACCAGTCCATATTACTACTCACCTCCCCACAACTGGCAAGACGAGCCTAACACCAGGTTAAGGTTTAACAGACTTCCACCAAAACTCCTACGATCTTAATGATACTTTTCTCAATTCCTCCTAGTACCTATAATACAGTTCAGCACAGTACTATTTTGAAAGAAGCCTAGTACTTATATCACAAGTATATAAGTACTATATATATATATATATATATATACACACACACACACACACACACTATATATATATATATAGTATAATGTGACTCTGTGTACATAACACATATAAAGTACACATACTCTGATCCTTATTAAGTTCTCTCACATACATGTGAAAAAATACAGCTTTCCATTGCTATTGGTTCAAAATAGTGACATCAATAAAATTAATAAAAATAAAGCCATAGAAAAGGACCCTTCCATGTCTCTCTTTCCCAGGTATGCTGCACAGGCACACTTGCACACATGCACACAGCTGCACTTAAATTTGGAGGATGTGTCTTTTTATAAAATATGTTAAAAGGAATGTTCACAAGAGGAAAAATAATAGCATATTTTCAATTTCTTATGTTTAGCAAGTTTTTAGTTTCTTATAAATGAAGAATCATGAAGATTGTTAATCATAGCTTCAATGAGCCAATGTCAAAGACTGTAAGCAAGTGAAATGTGCTTGTCCATAGTGCAGATTCATCCCTCTACACACTGGCAGCTCTAAGCTCTTTCCTAACTCTCATAATCATCCAGAAACATAAAAGATGAAATAGGAAAGATGAGAGACTACTTAGCTTTCACTAGTTTTAGATTTTAAAGTAAGTTTATGGTCCCTGAACATTAACTTAGAAAAAGCAGTAATTAACCTTAAAGAAAGAAAAACTCTCAGTTACTTTACTCTGGTTTTAATAAATAATGTATTGGGGGGTGGGGTTTCTCTAGAAATTCCTCTTAGATAGTGAGCTACTGATTGCCCTATCTCATTCCTGTCCCAATAGTACTTTACCAACAACTAACCCACCTTGTTGCTTTTGCTTAAGCTTTCCTTGTCTAACTTCAAGGTTCTCCATTCCTAATGCAAGGCATGTATACATTCTTGAAGTATGCTCAAGGAGATGAATACAATGTACTTGTGTCATCTCTTTCCTTACAAAACAGACACACATGAGCAGTCTTCAAATAAACAATCTTTAAATGAGAAACAATCTTGCCTTAAATTCATTTGCATAGAATGATGGTATTATTTAAGGATGGTATTATTTAAGGAATACTCCTGAAATAAATTAAGTACACCTTGTAATAGAATATTCAACAGAAAACAAAACTACAGTATATCTCCTCTCCTCAAAAATGCTTACAAACATTTACACATGTGTGAGCCCTGGCATTTCTGTAAAATTCATAATATACTATAATCTACTTAAACACTATCCAAAGAATACCATAAAGCTTGCAAAGTCTCAAAACTACTTTAACTGATTGCATTTCATAGATATTTAAGTAACTCTTCAACACATCCTTTACAATTAAAAAAATGGTAGAATAAATCATAACACTGATGGACAAAGTTAATTCAGTTGAAAGCCAACCAGTTAAACAAAGTAACAATACAACATCACCTATGACTGTCTTCACAACTAAATACAACACCCAACTAAAACATAGCCTGCTCAATTGTGTGAATAAATTTATCTGGATTTCCAGCTTTTACCCTTACTAGAAAAAGCAATCACAAAGTGGATAATACAACTAAATACTGACACATTAATAGAGTTTAAAGAACAGAAGGAAGATCTAAACAGATAGGAAGGAAGGAAGGAAGGAAGGAAGGAAGGAAGGAAGGAAGGAAGGAAGGAAGGATGGATGTACAGATGGACAAAAAGACAGACAGATAGGTTCTTAAAGCTGTATTACTTACCAAGTGCTTCCAACAATCCCCAGTCCTTTGGGAAGCAATTTTAATGAACCAGTTTCATGCATCCCAGAGGCTCAACCCACATTTCCTGATTTCTATGACAAAGATTGTCATTAACCTACCAAGATCACCAGGAATGCAGTACCAGTGTGGCCACACTTAAATAAACCTCTCATCTACTTTGAGCAAAACAAAAACACTGTTAAACTGGTATGGCAAGTTGTACAACTTTGCACTATTATACATTAGTTTCAGATGAGACCGCCTGACTAATCGGCATACCTGAAGCACATACAGGCAAGTTGAACACGCGTAACTTGCACTGAACTTGGGAAAACAAGAACTAATCAATTCAACCTATTTTTAGCAGAATCATTATGAGATTATGTAAACTGTTTGATGAATAAAATTCTACATAAAACTCTATAGATTATATGTAACTGCTATATTTCAATGGGGGGAAAAACCCACTCTTGATTTTTCAGTTATAAAAGTCTTTACTGGTTTCTTCTAACAAGACAATTTGTATGTTCCTATACGGTACCTTTGTGACATTCCTGTATAAAATTTTTCTATTTCTCTGAGTCACCTCTGTAGGCACTGATAAACTCGATTCCTTAAATGAAGATTCTTGCCATCTCAGAGCTGGGGACATAGCTCAGTAGTAGTAGTAGTAGTAGTAGTAGTACGCATGGGTTCCCTAAGTAAGGAACTAGGTTCAATCCCTAGCACTGAATACAAAAGATCTTTACCATCTTAATTTCCTTAAGTAAAATTCTAAACAAGTGGTTTCTAGAATACTGAGGAATATATTCCATTCCTTTAGGATATTTTAGGAAGAACTTTGCTAATATCAGTGACCAAACAAGTAACCCAGACTGGCCTATAAAAACAGCAATAGATGAAAAAAAAAATCAATATTCAAGACTATGAATACATCTATTAATCTGTATACATAAACAAAAATATACCCTTCAAATTAAGTATTTTTAATTATAAAAATGTAACTTCTAATATGCATATCCCTAACATCAAACTAGACACCCTACCACCAGAATAATCAGAATTTAAAAGAGAACAAAACTAGGACTGGCAATAACAATAAATAATAGGATTGTGGAGCAACTAGAGCCTCTAATAATATTTTGTTGATGGTAAACTGGTGTAACCACCTACCTGGAACACTGATAATACAATTGTCCCTCAATATCTGAAAAGGGCTGTTTTTAAGATTTCTGTGAATACCAAAGTCTGCAGATGCTCAGGTCCCTTATATAAAATGTTGTAGCATTTGCATATAATCTTAATTCTCATATATTTTAAATCATCTCTAGATATATATAAACCTAATATAATATAAATGCTATGTAAATAGTTATACTACATTATTTATAGAATAAGGACAAAGAAAATCTGTACACGTTCAGGACAGATGCCATTTTTTTGTTTCAAATATTTCTGACCCACAGTTGGTGGAATCCATAGGTAAGAATGCTGGCTGCACCTACTATCACTCAATATACATTATTTCCCAAACCTAACAGTTTTAGAGAGTTAATGCTCACTAACAACATGTATAGTAATGTTCATAGCAGTTTTATCCATAACAGCCAATACTGGGTATTAATCAAATGTTCAACAGGATAAATGTTAATATATTCATAAAATGGAACCATATACAGCAATGAAAAGGATCTATAGTATGCTACAACATGAATGAATCTCACAAATATAATGTTCAATAAAAGAATCCTGACACAAAGAGATTACATTTTGTATGATTCAAGTTTTATGAAGTTCAAGAACAGGTAAAACTAATCTGGGGGGATAGAAATTATTTATGGGGATCAAAGCACAATAGAGATTAACTTTAGGGAGATATTAATAGGGACATAAGACAGAACCTTCTGGGGTACTGTAAATACCCTATGTATTTGGGTAGTATTTAAAAGATTATATATATCTTATATTATATATATTATATATATATATATTCCTGTATAAAATCTATGTATATATTGTAATATATACATATAAATTAATGTATATATTTGTAAACATGGAAAAATTCATCTGAGTCATATCCCGTCTTACCATGTACTCGCTTCCTGATCTTCAGCAAGCTACTCAGAAAAATGCATAAACCTGACTTTTTTTCTGCTACTAACGGCAATAATGCCTTTAGCACTGGGTTGATATTAAGACTGTGAAACACACCAAAATGCCAATTATTTTTACCTGATTTCTTATTTACATCACATAAGGACTATGGTCAAAGATTTGTGAATGCTAGCAGTAAACAGCAACTGCATGGAAGAAAATAAATGTAAGAAATTAAAATTTGGAAAAGTCTGACTTCACTACCAAGTCACAAGAAAATGATACATTAGACTGACGTGATCTTAAAAGGTATGAATGTGTACAATACACTTAGAAAGGATTTCCATTAAAATGTGAAATTGAGTAAAATAATTCTAAACAACCAAGAGTTGGTTATCTTCAATTATATGGAAAAGACAGTTACACACAGTAAATAGATAAAAAATTGATATAGTAATTTTTTTTCTTAAATAAAAACTTTCAATTAACTAATTTGTTTTAAAGCCTCTCACATCTCATTTACGTTGGATAGTCACCATAGAAAACAGTTCTAACACGAAGTTTTTAACTAAAAAGCAACTCTAAACTTATATTACAATTTAAGTAAGTGTGTTCTATGTATATCATATTATTTACTGAATTTTCTTTTACAATTAATGGTCAAAAATAAAATTATTGTCTTTAATATCTTTCCTCTTTTTTTTTTTTTCTGGTGGTGCTGGAGATTGAACCCATGGCCTTGTGCTCGTGAGGCAATCACTCTGCCAACTGAGCTATGTCCCCAGCCCTTTTAATCATTTCTTCACAAAGAAACAACTGTATAAACAAACTTTCTTATTGGGCAAAACAAACAAAAAAAAAAAACAACAGAAAATAGAATCTAATTTTACTGATTAATTAATGCCAGAACATTAGCTTAAAATTGCCTAACATAATACAGTAGAGCATATAAATAATCACAAAAGGTCATTTTAATCTTTGGTTTTTTTTTTTTTTTTTTAATATTTTATTTTTTAGTTCTCGGCGGACACAACATCTTTGTTTGTATGTGGTGCTGAGGATCGAACCCAGGCCGCACGCATGCCAGGTGAGCGCGCTACTGCTTGAGCCACATCCCGAGCCCCAATCTTTGGGTTTTTTTAACTCCAATTTTTATTAGTCTTTGAATTTATTCTAATTCAAGATTCCAGGTTCTCAAATATAAAATCCTACTAAAAGTTTTAACTAATTTGAAAAACTACCTTATATAAATTATGCAAAGGTATTTTGTTTTTACAATTTTTTTAATTCACTAAAAATTCATGGCTAACTGAGATGTTCCTTCCTTCTGCTAAACTGTCTAAAAATAATACTATATATTAATTTGTACCAAATTTTTCAAAAGTGTAAAGTCACATTCTGATGTTATTTTAGATCTATATTTTCCGGGGCATTAAACTGCTCAGTATCAGAGGAATCAAAGTAAAAGGCTTTAGCCAAGTTCATTTTAAGCTAAGTTTTAATTTTCATTTAAGTTTTATCTTTAAATGCTTATACTTAAATTTTCTAAAGTAAAATCTCATACTCAGTTAAGCAGCAGTCAAATATATTGTGAACACAGTAAAAGCATTAAGATGGTGTAGTACCAGCAAAGACAGTATGACTAAATGCAGTTTTCATAAACAGACAAGCTACAGTTGTAAACAATAAGCCATGACTTACATGATGACATGAACAGAGAAGCTGAAAATGTCAGAATGCAAAGTCCCCTTAAGGGCAACAGGATTTTCTTTTATATTCATGTTACATGGACATCTTTATTAAGGTTTCAAAAACAATACTTAGGAAAAGCAGTCACTATGTGATGACAGAAGCCATTTTAAGACCTGTAAATCAACTATTTTACTAAAAACACAAGTACATAGTAAACCTAACTGGAATCTAAAGGGATTGCAGAAGATGCCAACACAATCGCTCATAGCTAAAACAGAACAGTAAATATTCATTCTAAACTTTTTAAATCTAGGAATTAAAAAAAAAGGCAAGGCAATTTTTTTTTTCAGTTAAAAAACAACTACATTTGTGTTTGAGCAGAGAATATCTGTGCCAAGTTTAGCCCACAGTGAATTAAAATGGCTACATTTGTAAGTAGGTTTAAAACTATGCTTAATCATTAAAAGAAAAACACCTACACTTGAATACATTCCACAAAATTACAATATGATCATATTTCTGAGTCTAAAGAATGTTGGTCTCACTAAAACGTTGTCCCAACTTATTCCTCATGCTAAATAGAAAAACTGTTCCTCTTCTGTGGAAGTTGATAAGAAATTCTGCCAAAATCCCCTCTGGCTATTTTAGTCATGAATTTTGTAGATGATGTTTTTGGGGGGAAGGTGGAGCTTTTTTTTTTTAAGACACTTTACAATATTATGAATGTGTATAGTATATATTTCAGTTTAAACAAACTTTAACCACAAATTATGATGCTTACAGCAAATTAATTTTTCCCCTTTTAAATAACTCGCAAGTGACCAATACTTGCTTTCATGCACTGACTATTCTAAGCCTGTTTAATCTTTAAAGATCAAACTCCAGGAGTCCATAGTTCAGAAAAAACGCATGCTTTACCAAAGCCAGGATGGGGTTACTTAATACAGAGGGAGAGCAAACCCTCTCAGAGTAGAGGCAAGGAATAAATTATTTTTATTCACAAAGTACAGTGCCTATACTTTAATCATTAACTCAAGTTTAACTCAAGTCATCAGAGCAGGCCTGAGAGGTAAATATCACCTTCATTTTACAAAGAAACTGAGAAAACTGAGTTTAAATAACTTGCCTAAGGTCTCCCTGCCAGAGGCAAAGCAAAAAATCAAAGCTAAGATTTCTTATTCCAAACTCAATTCTCTTTTCACCCTGAATTCATCCCTCCTGATATTTGTCTCAGCGTTTATGAATGAGCTGGCTGGACCAGGCTTTTTCCAGCTACTCACAGGGCATATACAAAAAGGACTTTTTTCTTTTTTTTAATTTAGTGCATCAGTAATTTATTAATTCTTTTTGCACCTTCATTCACAGTGATACTGGTGAATTAAATAAATATTTACAGAAAAATAAGAAATTATCACTCTCAAACATTCACGAGGCAGAAAGTTAAATATATGTTTGGATTATTGAATAAAAACTAATGTTTCCAGACAGGTTTGTTTGTTTGTGAGGATAGACTTGAATGAATTAAGTCAACCAAGTCCAGAAAACTCAGAAATGATCATATGTTCACCTATATACATCACGGGGCGCTGGTACTGCCAGGGTGCCCCTGTGGCTGCATTAGTCCCACACCCCTGCACTGCTACTGAGTAGAAAGGCTTCCTGACTCTGCCAGCATCAGACAGTCCTGAACACTGGCTTGAGAGATGAAGCCTCTTGCTCAGTAACAGCACCATTCCCTGCTCCAGCACCACTGTGAATAACCTGCTCTGCTAGATTGTCTTTCAGGCACTGCTATACAACACAAATACCCACCACCAGCAACACAAAAGCTTACACAAACTCAAAAATTCACAGGGTTTGCAGTTTACCAGTGTGCCAAGACATGGAAGTTTGAGAACCACATGTCCAATATATGTCTGTGGACACAGCCACCAAATCCAGTACATACTGGTGAAGACCAATTTCTCACTTGTCAGTTCAACAGTCCTAACACCACCCAAGACCCCCAATTAGCTTACTCTAACCAAGATTCTTCATCCAGGTTGATCTACAACAACAAGCCCCTTGCCTGAGCAGAAGAGCATACATATTTTCTAAGAGTAGATAGTCCTGGCTAGTTTTACTGTCATGCAATAAATGCTTCGCACATGATTGTTAATTGTTCATTTCCCTCCTCCTTTCCCTCTTTTAGCCATTTATGCTACTTCAGCTCAATCCTCTTCTCTCTTTATTTCTGCTACTGCAACTACCCTTGTCCAGGTCTTCATACTTCCACCCTTCAATAACCTTTCAGCTAACTAGTCTATACAAGTCATTCTACACTGCTGCCTAACCAATCTGTAAAACAACTTTCATCATGTCAAACTCTGCTCAAAACTGTATCAATGATTTTACATTATGAAATGGATCACTTTTTAACACCTCAACTTTTTAGGTCTAAATTAGGCCTTCATATTTATTCATCTAAGACAATTTCCTACTTCAGATGTATACCAAAGAACCAAATCAGCCTCCGTAATTAACCAATCACAAGTCTAACCAAGTCAGTCCTGTGCTTTCTAGTGCCACATGTCAGCTTAGCCTCTGATGACATCAACACAGCATCATTCCCACACTTAAAAACTTTCAACAGTTCCCTGAAACTTGCACAATGAAGTTGAAACTCTTACTACAACATTCAAAATTTCCTATAGCCCAGCCCCAAATTCTCTTTGCTCTTATTTTTACCAGACATTAAGCATTTTAATCTGAAAACCTAAGATATTCCAAAATCCCAAACTTTTGAGAACCAACCTAATACTCCAGCTGAAAATTTTAATTTAAAATATACTACAAAATTACTGTCAGATACATTCATACATTGCTGGTGGGACTGCAATCTGGTGCAACCACTATGGAAACCAGTATGGAGATTCCTCAGAAAACTTGGAATGGAACCACCATTTGACCCAGCTTTCCCACTCCTCAATTTATACACAAAGGATTTACAATCAGCATATTACAGTGACACAGCCACATCAATGTTTATAGCAGTTCAATTCATAGTAGCCAAACTATGGAACCAACTTAGATGCCCATCAACCGATGAATGGATAAAGAAACTGTAGTACGTATATATACAATGGAATATTACTCAACCTTAAAGAAGAATGAAATTATGGCATTTGCAGGTAAGTGGATGGAACTAGAGAATATCATGCTAAGTGAAATAAGCCAATCCCCCCCCACAAAACAAAGGATGAATATTTTCTCTGATAAACGGATGCTAATCCATAACGGGGGGCAGAGGTAGGGAAGAATGAAGGAATTTTGGATTGTGCAGAGTGTGGATTGGGGGGATGGGAAGGGGTGTTGGGATGAGAAGGATGGAAGTATGAGACAGACATTATTACCTTATATAATGTATGATTGTACATGGTGCAGAGTCACACCAGTAGTGTAATGTGGAGTTGTGCTCCATTTGTGTACAGTGTGTCAAAATGCATCCTACTATCATGTATAACTAATTAGAACAAATTCAAAAATATTTAAAAATTACCTCAGGCTGTACGTATAAGATATTTTTTAAAAATGAATATCATGTTTAGACTTGGATCCCATTCCAAGATATCTCATAATAAATACTCCCAAATCCAAAACACTTCTAGTCCAGGCATTTCAGAAAAGGAACACTCAGTTGTAAAATCAATATGCATCCTCTTCTCTGATGACAGAAAGCTGTGTGCCTTCCCTATCAGAAACCATCCTGGCTTTCCCTTCATGTGTTCACCCTGGATCTATATCCCCATTATCTTTCTTAATATCCTTCCTATCTTTAAGGTTCTACTCCTACTTCTTCAGGAACCTTCCCTGATCTCAATTTTGAGAATTAAATCTCTCTACTTTATGCTTCTACAAAATATTCTTTATACTGGTTATGAGACTCTGTCTTGTGTTTAATTGTACTGGTCCTTGAATCTTATCTTGCCAATTAGTCCACAGGGATAGAGGGTTCTGACTTGATCTTTATATCAATCCGAGCAACTCAAAACACAATGTCCTCCTTGAAATGCCAGTTATAGTAAATACTAATAAATGGAAATCACCTAAAAACTTCATAGAAGCCACCAAATACTCTGACAAATGTGGTAAGAATTTAAATGTATAAATTACCAAAAAGTAGAGACTGGAAGAGAGAGGGAGAGACAGAGACAGAGACAGAGAATGCTAACAGCACTTAATATTCATTTTGATCTGGTCAGATCAGTTAACTCTACCTACATACATCATGATCAGTTTCTCAACCACCCTGGACACATTGCACTCATTCCTGCCGCCATTATCTCTGCTCAAACTACCCCTTTCCTCAACTTCCACAACGAGCTTTTTCTGAATTGATACAAGCACAGTCACAGAGGTACCATAATGTCTGTTATTTAGAAAGCAGAGCTGAGCCAGTGGTGCTCAACCATGGTAGAGCAAGCTGCTACCAACAAGTGCCTGGTTATCAATTAAAGCAGTACACTATAACAGCTGAACGGATTTACATCAAATCTAAAGGGCTTGGGCTGTTTGGTTTTTATTTTTAAATGTGGTCTAATACACACAAAAGCTACCATCTCAATCATTTTTAAGTATACAATTCAGTATTGTTAAGTACATTCACACTGTTGTGCAACCAATCTCCAGTACTGTTTTCATCTTGCAAAACCGAAACTAGTATTGAATAACTCCCCATTCCCTCCTACCCACTGCTCTCTACCCCTGGCAACCACTATTCTTTCTGTCTCTATGGATTTAACTGGAGTGGGTACTTCTTAAGTGTGGACTCAAGCAGTATTTGTCTTTTTGTGACAAGCTTGGTCAGTTCATGTCATAAAATGTCATAATTTCCTTCCTTTTTAAGGCTGAATAATGTTCCATTTGATGTATATAAAACATTCTATTCATCCATTCATCCATTGATGGACATCCAGGTTGCACCTTTTGGCTATTTTAACTAATGGTGCCCTATGAACACACATAGAAAACTCAAGAGTCACTCTCAAGAGCTGATGCAATGAGGAGAGAGGACAAGGGTGCCCCAAAGGAAACAAAATCATTTTCCAAAGCAGCTGAAAATCAGAGACAAGTGCCCTTTACATATACTGATGGGACAATTTTATATGGATAAAAGTGCCATGGGCCAGGAGCTACTCACAGAATATATTAGTTCTAACATAAACTCACATTGTGAAACCTGGGTAAGTGAATAATGGTATCTCTAAGAATAATTCCTGGATCCTTGTACGTATTTACAAGTGTACACACACACACACACGTACATTTGTTGGCCTCCTCTACATTGATTATGAAAATCACTAATCATACTCAAATAACTAAATTCCTGCTCTTGCTTATCCTGGAGAGTCCCAGCAAAGTGGTCCTTGAGAAAAGCAGCTCCTTTGACACAGCACTTAAATGTTCAATTTGGGGCTCATACTCTCCATCAATAGCACTGTCTCGCTCCTTCTTCCCTTAGTTAGCTTTATGTTTCTATGACAACACACCTGATATAATCTACTTATAAAGAAGAAAGTTTATTTTGGCTCACAATTATAGAGGTTTCAGTCCATAGTCGGTTGGCCTCACTGATCTGTGCCTATGAAGGGGCAGCACATCAGTGGCAACAGAATACAGGCGAGCAAAGCTGCTTGTCTAATACCTGGGATGCAAAACGGAGAGGAAGGAGAAGGAGCCAAGGTCCAAAGTCCCCCTTCAAGGGTACACACCAAAAAGAAGATTTCCCACTTAATCTCACTTCTTAAAGTCTTCACTACCTGCTGGGCACCTGCTAAGGCAGGAAGATCACAAGTTCAAAGCCAGCCTCAGCAACTTAGTGAAGCTGTAAGCAACATAGCAAAATCCTGCTGAAAATAAAAATACTTTAAAAAAATTTTTTTAAAGGTTTCCACCAATTACCAGCACTTAGCCCCACACTGGGGACCAAGCCTTTAACACACTGAGAGACACTCTGGATCCAAACAATGGCATTCCCTATACCTACTTCCTCCCATGAACTAGAATATAGGTCTCATTCTTAGTCCCAGATCTGAAGGTATAGAGGGCAGAATTTGTCCCAGATACAGACAGTCTACTTATGAATGATTTCTCACAAGGCTTAAATCAGGGTCACTCACAGTCAGAGGTGCCACACTGCTAACCTCCCAAACACTGGGAAGAGCACAATTGCAGGAAGTCACTCCCGCCAACATGTCCTCCCAGGGGCCCTTGTCTGGTCAGAGAAAGCGAGGGAAGAAACTATTTGAAAGAGGAACAAATTTGAACTCCACTTTCCTAGAAGGATCTTTCTGGACAGGCAGCAGAGAATAATGGTTAAGATCATAGTCCTGGGGGTGGATCACAAGATCTTAATAGGGGCTTTCCAAACACTCAGTCTGGGAGTCTAGGCAAGTTAAAGTGACCCACTTCTGAGTGACATCTGTAAAGCAAGGTAAAGAATCATACCTGCTTCAGAGTGTGTTGTCAGGTTTTCAGTAAATGAATTAGTATTAAGAAAGCACTGAGGGCTGGGGCTCAGTAGTAGAGCACTTGCCTGGCACACGTGAGGCACTAGGTTCAATCCTCAGCACCACATAAAAATAAAATAAAGGTATGGTGTCCATGTACAACTAAAAAAATACATATATATAAAAAAGAAAGCACTGAGATGGTTGAGTGCCCCTGAGTTCAATCCCCAGGTTCCCCACCCCCAACCCCCGGCCCCACAAAAAAGCACTGAGAACAAAGCCTGGCTCATGGTAACCAGAGTTTTGGTACAAGAAATAGGTAGTTTGAAGTTCTCTGAAAATGGCCAACATCATAAAAGCACAGGCAATGAAATCCTGGAGCCTTAAACACTGTTTAACTGTGTTCATTTCATTCCCCAGTACACACACGAATAACCACAAATTTAATTATCCATAACTATAAAGTCAGTAAAACTATCTTGCAATGATGCATGTCCAAGGAAGAAAAAGTGCCTTAATTGCTTTGTTAATTACTAGTGAATATTGTTTTAACAAAGAAAACAGATATTATTCACAAATTCTTCTTTTTAGTACTTAAAATATTATTTGTTGGCTTCATACTTGTTTACATTCTTTTAATTAGTGAATTAAAACTTCTGGTTCAACATAGTATGAGGGATACACTTCGCGATTTTCCACAATACTGGCAGATATAGAAGGGACAAAAGAAAGATCTTATGCCAAATTTTCCAATAATCAAATGTATTCCACTTAATAATAAAAGTTCAATACCATGTTATCACATCATCATGTATTTTGAACAAATGTTACATTACCTTTACTCTTGTTAATGTTATCTCAGTACTGTATTAATTATATCTCCTAATATTGTCCCAGGAATACCTGTATCAGACAGAAACCAACACCACTGTGCCTAGAATTCCTCAATGCTACATTTCAATCATTCAAAGATTTTTAACTCAATACAATTTCTTTTTTTCTACAACAATAACTGATAAAATATCCTGGGATTCTTTTCTCTTAAAAAAATTAACAACTTTGAAAAGTATTTTTTAAAGTTTGTTATCTTTACTACAACACTCAATAATGGACCTAATATTTCACGTAAAATGATATCATATAATGCATAGTTATTTAACCCACCATCTCTAAATGATTTATGTGTTTTGACAAATAACGTTAAATAAAGTTCCATGTATTTTTAAAATTTTAAATAGTTGCATTTTTAAAAGTTAACCACACTAATGCAGATCTTGGAAATTAATGTAATAGAAAGCAAAGCAAAACAAAACAAGAAAACCCTAAAGCAGTCTTTTTTTTTTTTTTTTTTTTGGTACCTGGATTGAATTCAGGGGCACTCAACCACTGAGCCACATCCCCAGCCCTATTTAGAGACAGGATCTCACTGTGTTGCTTAGCGCTTTTGCTGAGGCTGGCTTTGAACTCATGATCCTGCTGACTCAACCTCCCAAGCCACTGGGATTATAGTTGTGCACCACCGCATCTGGCTAAAGCAAACTTTTAAGACTTGTAAGAAAACTGAAGTTTCTTTAAATAATTAGCTTTTATAAGCCAATTTTGCCATTTTCAGAAAATTTGAAATAATCCAGTAAATTATTTTCCTCCAGGTTTAAAACATAAAAGTAATGCTTTGAATTTTTTTCCTAATGTTTATAGTGATTCAAGTAAAATTACTTTCATTTAAGACATTTTTACTTTAAAATAAGCATGATCCCACTTTGAAGGAAACCCAAGTTAATTTAGCTTCTTTCTGATTCTACATCTAAAAATGCATTTTTCATTTAGCCATCCTTATACTAAGCGAATGTGCCTGCCACAGATTCTCATATGCTGAATTACTGCCAGCCTCAGACATTTTAGAATGTGCTAGATACTATTGGTGTGCCAGAACACATAATATTAATACTTTATTATTTTATTCTATTTGGGTGTTTTTTAAAAAATGATTTCTCCCTAGCTCATAATGTAATTCCACATACATACTCACATACCCCTCCGTAGTTAGAAAAATCTCTTCTGGACTATTTTTAGACAAATAGCAAAATTTATGTAAGTAGATTCCAAATATCCTGTTTAACACATACAAAATATGAATGATACTACTGGATAGATTACATGAAGACAGTATTTCAGAAATAACAGCCTCTAAGCCATTATCCATTAACTTATATTCTCTTTCACTACAAGCACTAAGCCAGAAAGATAAGTATTTAGTATCCTCCCATGTCAATAAATTTGAATTATTTCAACAGTCACTGCAAACACATTACCAAAGCAGGCACTATAGTTATAATTCCACAGATTAGTAAACAACTTTCAAGGGACAAAAATCACTAACATAACCAGAGATTATTTAAATATTCCGTTGAAACATATTTTTATAAATGAAATTAGTGTAAAATTTTTACTTAGGTCTTGTCTCTAAGTTTCATTCTGTCATACATAACATCCTTCCTATGATGTTATAAAAAAGTTATTAAAACAATGGATGAATCCTTGTATAACCATTGTCATTTCAAAGGTGATACAAAAACTCAAATAATCAGTGGTGATTTATCAAATAATCAGTGGTTATTTATATAGCACTTAAAATTCTAAGGGCAAAAAGGTTCCCTACCTTCATCAAAGTATCTAAATCTTATTTGAAGCTTTCATTATAATTCAAGATAAAGTGAAAACAACATTCAATATAAATTCTACAGGAAAAGACTGTAGGTCGGTTGATTGGAACCGAGGACACCCTTCTTATATGAACAGTGTTAAATGCTTATTAGATTGACACAGATCAGCAACAAAGCCTTTTTAATGAATACACTGTTTGTATAGCACTATAGTATATGTATAGTTCTATACAGTTAACTGGCATGAGTGAAAAGATTGAGAAAATTTGGAATCCCAATTAGAGGTGTCAGGAATCCATGAACCATCCACTTTGCTGCAGTGGGATAGTGTCTCCCACTAAATGAGGCTGGGGTTCCATCAGGCCAGACATGAGGCACGCGGGAGAAGTAGGACATATTATAGGAAAGACGACCGGGCAGGGAAAGGTGAAGAAAGTCTGAGAATGGCTTGAAGACCAGGACTGGGACTAGAAGTTTGAAGGCAGGAGCTAAGTTTGAGACAAGACAGACCTGGGAAGGAACAGCGAGTGCTAGGGCCTCAGATCCAGAGCTAACTAAACCAGCAGCCAGTTCTCCACCCAGCATCAACCAGCCCACTGCTTCTCTTTCAACTCTCCTGCTACCTCTCCCAGAATTTTGCTCCTCCTTTTGCCCCATACAAAACTGAACATAACTTCTCATATGTCTCCATTAACAACAAGCCCTCTAGATTGTGCAAAGGTTTACTGCTAACAAGAGTAATAAATGGACTCTGGTATGCATTTTTTTTTCTTTTTTTTTTTTGGGGGGGGGGATGGGACTCCATTTCCAGGAACTGGGACAAGCTGTGGAAGAAAGAGATGGTTTCTCTCTGGATCTGTGCAGGGAGAAAAGCAGGACTGAGAGGAGGAGACAAAACAGAATGACTACAGCCATCACCTGACCACCACTACCACCCCTAACCCCAAAAGAAAGTCAGGATTATGTGCAACAAGGTGCAATTTCCAGCACTGAGAGATAAAACACAGTTCTAAACTGTATTACAAAAATAACCCTACTTAACTGTCTCAAGAAAATAATTTATTTTGTGTAAAATGTGTCAAGTGAAGTTCATGTTAACACACTCTTTTCAACTGCTAATGCCAAAACTGCAGTTTTGTTGTAAATTACAGTGGCCAGATAATCTAAGAGTAATTTCACATCCAAGTTCTTCAATCACACCTGAAAACATTTAAGTCTGTCATGCCATGTATGTTAATAGTTAGAAGCAGGGCCCAAAGATTAACCACATCTGAAAAGTTAAATTATCATCTTATACAACTCCAAAGGATCATAAACAACATAATATGATTACCCCCCAAGGGTAAAAAGGCAATGTGACATATGGGAAAACAGGGATAAATAATTGTCCCAAAGACCTTCACAGACAGTTTTATCAAAGAATTTATAAATGTGTCATGCATTATTTCTAAAGTTTTTCTCTGCTCAGAGTTGTTTTCAAATTCAGAAATGTAATTTTTCAGCCAGATAAAATTTCAAAGCATTTTGAAAGAAAGAAATACACTTGGTGTGATTTTTGTCCAGAGGAATTAATAGCACAGCCCCCCAACCGTTACCTAATGTTCTTTATGTTCAATTATCTTTTTTTGGGTTAGTAAACAACTTTCAAGGGACAAAGTAACTTTATTTTTTATTCAAACTACAAAAACAACTTAATAAGAGCAGTTAAGATAGTAACAAAACCTTGACTTCTAGAAATACTCATATATAATGCTTGGACCTATTCCAAGTACCTTGTAAAATCCTATTAAAATGATGAATCACTTGTAATTTAGGTTTTTTTTTATTTTAAGAGACAGAGAGAGAATTTTTTAATATTTATTTTTTAGCTTTCGGTGGACACAACACCTTTATTTTTTTATTTTTATGTGGTGCTGAGGATCGAACCCAGCGCCCCACGCATGCCAGGCGAGCGCGCTACCACTTGAGCCACATCCCCAGCCCTAGGTTTTTTTGTTGTTGTTGTTCTGATTTGTTTTTTAGCTATAAAATCCAAAACCCAACACAAGCATTGAATCTTTCTCTGTAACCTCTTGTGCCTACAGTTTTCAGCTCTCCAAATAACAGGTTTGGGGTTTTTTTTGCTGGAAATGACTTAAATTTTGGGGGGACACAACACCTCCACCCAAATTTTTAAATTTTGAAGTGAAAAGAGACTGAGTGATATGCAGAAAGTCAAACAATGCCAAAGAACAAAGGGAAAGGTGAATCAAATTCAGGCAGCAAGAGCTGAGGCTGAAAGGCAGTTAAAATCAGGGCCCCAAACCACCTTTCTACCACACCAAAATGTGAGCTTCACCCCATCCCCACTGCTGGGGTCCAAACACATAGAACTGCAGTGCTTGCTATTTTATAATGAAGTGACCCTATCTTCCCAGGTCTTTACTACATGGAATCAGAATCTATATTATCATACACACACACATACACACATACACACATATACATATATACACACACAACTATAATTAGTAAATAATCATTACCGGTGTTCATAAACAGAACTTTCATGGGTTTCTTGTGATATGTTGAAATGTACAGATGTCTATAGACAGAATCCTAATTCTAAGTGCTTAATAATAAAATACTTCATTAGGAGTGGAACATTTTCACCTATACTTCCTTCAAAGCTGCAAATAACCCTGCTTTTCTGGCCCTCACCCTAACCATGCCTCTGAACTTGCCATTCTGACCTGTGCAATGGCTTTTTAATAACTGTTTACAGCCACTGGGTATAAACATCAAAGTGCCTGCTAAACATTAATTACTTCTTGCAACATCCCTATTGACAGAGGCAGGCAAAAAAAGACACTCTGGTTAAAGCCTGTGTCTACACTGTTTTTATACCTGTTAAAGCTTAAATTTATGATTATTAATGAAATGACTATCAATCTGAACCTGAGCTATCTGCCTTTTACCTTTAAAAAGATAACACCATCACAACAAATTGTTTTCTTTCACAAAATAAGAAACATTTTTCACCACTAGATGCAAAAGGCCCACTGAAGTGGAAGGTCCACAAGGCAGCCTCTGGGAGGGGAGGCAGAGAGGGAGGAGGCAAGAGTTAGAAAAGGAAGATTAGCCTAAATCTCTGTATTTAGCGGTTAGGTTGAACAGGAACTTAAATTTTATAAACAGTAACAAATTACTGCTTGATATGATTTCCATATGCATCTGTTCCTCATATTCTCAAATCTTACATTGTGATGGAATTTCATAAGTTTAGCTAGCTGACAGGCTAATGGACAGGCTAAACATGATTTTTCAGTAACAAAGGCATCATTTTAACAATTGTCATTACCATTAATGTAAAATATACTGGCAGAGTCGCATTAAATTGGCCTAAAATAGCTCTCCCTAATGTGAATAAAATTTAATCTCTTCTCTTTTAATCATCCTCATTCTACAAACAAAAATAGTGGAATTTACTTCTTACCTTTAAATATTCATACTAAATTCACAAACATTAACATTCACCTTAAAACTTAAGATATTATCCTGAGTTGTTGAAATCTTTTACCTAAAAAAAACAACCAAAAAGAAAGGGGAGAATATATAACCAAGGCCTGCTAGAGCAAAATCAATCAACACCTTTGCTGTACAGTCTCTGGACTCACTTCAAGCAGAAGTCTCATGATGAGCACTTACCCAGCCTATGTGAGGCACTGGGTTTGATTCTTGGCACCGCATATAAATAAATGAATAAAATAAAGGACCATCAACAACGGAAAATACATATAATTTTTTTTTTTTAATTCTAGCAGAGTGTACAACCAAACAGCTGAGCAAAAACTTAAGAAAGCAGAAGAGATAAAATGCTTACACTAGATACAGGCACTGGTGAGGCGGCAAAGGAAAAGAAAACCAACATAGGTATGTCTGAGCATTACTATGGAAGACCTGAAAAAAGCTAAGAAGTTTGGGAGGTGTTATTACAATAGTCCAGACCCAAACACTGACTCTGAACACAGGTGGCAGCTGAAGGGATGAAAAGGGATGTCACATATATGAAAAAAAGTTGTAATGTTCAACTGCATATACGGTGGGAGGTGAGCCCATGTAGAAGATGGCTTTTTACTAGAAGAATCAAAATGACTGATGTGTGGGTGCGCAACAGTACCAATTAATAGAAACCAGGAAACTGGAGGAAGAACTGGTTTGGGTGGAGGAAGCAATGAGTTTCACTTTGGTAGTACTGCATTGAAGGTGTAAGCAAGATACCCAGGGAGAAATGTCAAGCAAGCAAAGCTTAAAAGAAAGGTCAGGCTAGGGCTATAAATTTGGGAACTATCTAAATAAAGGCAATGGCAAATGCTTGGATTGGCTAGGATCACTAATAAAAAGAGCATACTGGCATAGTAGAGAGGGAAATAAGTTGAAAATGCCTATCTGTAAAAAGTGGAGGGAAGAAAAGCTAGCAAAGGACACAGAGAATTGGCCAGAGGCATTGAGAAATCAAGCTCAATTCAGTTCAACCAAAGTTCACTGGGGTCTATTATATATGAGTATTATATCAGAAATAAAATAATAAAAAATAAGCATTATAGTTCCTACATTAAAACTGATGTCAAGGAGCTAAGGATGTAGCTCTGTGGTAGAATGCTTGCCTAGCATGCACAAAGTCCTGGATTCTATCCCTAGCACCATAAATAAGAATAATGTGATGTCAAGAAAATCAAACAACAACAACAAAAAAAAAAAAACAGCTAAAAAAGAACTCAACTCAGGGCGCTAGAATTATGGCTCAGAGGCAGAGCATTCGCCTTGCATGCGCAAGGCCCTGGGTTTGATACTCAGCACCACATAAAAATAAGTAAATAGATAGATAAATAAATAAATAAAGTTATTGTGTACAACTACAAAAAAATAAATACTTAAAAAAAAAAAGAACTCAACTCGGGAGTACATAATTATAGCTTCAGATACAGTGAACACCAAATAATCAAAAAGGAATACTATGAATAAGTTTATGCCAATGCCTGAAAATTTATATATTATGGAAAATTCTTAAAAGTATACATTCTCAAAATTGCCTCAAGAATAAATTTGAAGCCTGTAATACCATTAAAACTAAATTTCCCCTAATAGATAAAATAAGCAAAACCATATAACAACATATCAATAGATACAAATTAAAGGAGGAGGAAAAAACTATTCTCAACCTAGTTACAGAAGAGGACTTTGTCAATCTGATAAAAGATATTGATGATCCTACTATACTCTGAGTGGATCCAATTACAACCAACTGTACTTTTCAAGTTTTGACTTACAAAGCGACTGTGTGTGCAGTCAAGCCAGCATTCCATTGAGTACCAAATTGCATGTGACACTAAGATCTTCATGTCATTTTACAAAAGGAAAAAACCATACTCTATCTCAAATGTTCTTTAATATTCTAGTAAGCATCTGTTAAATTAATTTTCATAAAAATGTTTCCAGTCTATGACATTGTGTGGTACTAATTTTCACAAGTCTACTCACTAATAACGGAGTTTTTATTTTTTCCTAAAACTAACTTTGAAGCACTCTTACCCCCATTCTTAATTCCAGCATGATGGCATTTGAGGAATTTATCCAAGGTCACACTTCAGTAACCTCAATTACATCCTCCTTTTCCTCCTCAGTACTAGTAGCCCTAAGGAACAAGCATTTGCTAGTTTACTACTGTTAAGACACTTCATTATTTTTATTTAACATAACAAGATACACCATTTTTCTTGTATATGTAAAAAGCATAATTCTGATTGACAAAATAACATTGTTCCCATACTCTTCAAAAGAATGTGTAACATGCTAATGATTTTTGTACAATATCTGTAAAGACTCACTAAAATATAGAAAACTTATAGATTCTTAATAAAAACTCAATTCAGAACTCCTAATTACAGGCGTAATTAATATGATTTGCCCCTAAATATAACACTGAAAACTATCCCATGAGTTTACTCTGGTTTTGCACATGAATTATCTGCAGTTAGGTTTTTCCCTGAGGTATTTACTACCCTAAAAAGCTATGAATTCACTATATACAGTACAGGATCCAATTAATCTAATACTTCATACTTTTTTCAGGACACTCCCAATAGTGTTTTGTTGTTGTTCTTTTAATATTTATTTTTTAGGTGTAGATGGACACAACACAATGCCTTTATTTTTATGTGGTGCTGAGAATTGAACCTGGGTCCCGCCCGTGCTAGGCAAGCGCTCTATGGCTGAGCCACAATCCCAGCCCCCAACAGTGTTTTAAAATAATCACTAGTATTCACTTAAATTTCTATACTCTTAAATTTCTATTTCTATTTCCATACTAATTGACGTTTTTAAAGATTTTACTTTATTTCAAGCAAAATATTAGGTGCTCATAAGGGATATATCCATTAGTCATGAGGTAAGTACTATTATTCTCCTTTGCTGTGAGGAAATTGGAGCTCAGAAAGCTGAAAAAATGGGGCACTGTCTCCAAATACAGGTCAAGAAACAAAACTGGAACCCAGGTCTTTTAGGCTCTAAAAGTAAGACATAGTCCTGGGCTGGGGCTGTGGATCAGCTGTAGTGCGCTTGCCTAGCACGTGCAGGGCCCTGGGTTCGATCCTAAGCACCATATAAAAATAAATAAAAAATAAAGGTACCGTATCTAACTACAACTTTAAAAAAAAAAAAAAAAAGGAAGAAATGACATAGTCCCTACATTCAAGAAGGTCACAAGCATGTAACAAAACAATCCCAATACAACATGTAAGTTCTATTAACTTCCTAATGCCATTTTGTGTTAGAAAAAAAAAATTTTGAAATTATTGTGCTTTTTTATCCCTTAAGTTTACTAGATTTTGTGCAACTAAAACCATTTCACACCCTATTATCTTGAATGCACTATGAACTATGCTAAGCACTCATACTAAAGATGGATACAGTTAAGAAATACATTTTACATGACAAACCAAAACACATAATAACTGAAATCAAAGTTTCACAAAAAAGTAATTATTGTTATTACATGTAATATACTTTCATCTTTTTTATTACATTTTTCTTAATGCTGATTATGAACACCAAATCATTTCACAATCCACCTACAGGTCATGCTCTCCAATTTGCAAAATGCTGCCCTAGATAAAACAGGTTGGCTGAGTGAAATCTTGTCTTTGCTTCTAATTCAGTCTGGCCAGCCTTTATAGATGAGGCATTTATAACAGATAACACCCATAAGAGATTATTCTGCTTTTACACTTAAATAGCAGTATAAAAGATCATTCAAAGCATCCTCAACGTTCTTATACGAAATGATACATTACTTTTGAGAGCTTCAAATTTTTCTAATTTAAAAATATTAAGTTGTTGGGGCTGGGGTTGTGGCTCAGTAGTAAAGCGCTTGCCTAGATCGTGTGAAGCACGGGGTTCGATCATCAGCACCACATAAAAGTAAATAAATAAATAAGATAAAGGTTAAAAAAAAAAAAAGAAGAATGCTTTACCTTTAAAAAATATATTAAGTTGTTGAATTCAAACTAATAATGAAACCTGTATTTTTTTATTTAAATAAATTAACTACAATAATCTTAGCTTAAGGCATATCCCATTTTAAAAAAATATTTAGGAAAACCAATCACCCTAGGTATTTGAAAACATCAAAATCATCCCTAAATATTATGATTAAAAAAAGGATTTAAGACAAAGTTGGTTTATAAAGTAGTAAATCTTTTTTAGCATAATAGATTAAAGACACCTTAGAAATTAAAATGACCACATACACTCATTAAAAAAAAAAAAATACAGCTAAACTTATGGTTTAGAAAGTTCAGTGATTCAGTCAAAGTCATACCCACCCCTAATTGTAGAAATTGGAACTAAAATCTAAATTCTTACCTGTCAATCTGTTCTCTTTCTAGAATGGTACACATTGTCCACATCTTCCAAGCATCAACACCAACAACAATGACCACCCCTGACATCTCCCTTATCTAGAAATCTAAGGTAATTATAGTATGACCTATACAATTTAAAAACACTTGATTATGTGACCTTATGCACTGCCTTCTAACTGCTTAATGGCTATAATTTTAACTCCCCAATAAGACCTTTAGATATGTCTTATAAGTACACTGGCCTTTATAAACTATTAAACATGGTAAATACAATTTGGCCATAGAATTACTTAAAATTAGTTTCATTTTTAATCTCCTTAATTGCACACAATGCCTGCCAAAACCTTAGCTCTGTATTCCATCACAGTAGCTGTAACCATCAAATGAGAACAATTTCTCATCTAAAAAATGAAATTACTCTTTTTATTTGCACCAATCTACCTTTTCCCAAGGGTATGACAAAGAAGGTTTCAGTTGTAACTTCAAACCCACTATAAAGCATTACAAATATGAAAATATACATCATTTTTTAATCCTTTCTTAGATTATTTAGATATTTTTCATAAGTGATTTAAATTCTTTTTTAAAAGCATCACTATACAGACATATGATATTTTAAAATACCTAATCACAAACCTGACAAAACATTAACTATTTATTTTATGTTAAATTAAAAAAAGACTGGGAACATGGCTCCGTGATAAACACCCCTGGGTTCAATCCCTAGTACCACAAAAATAAATAAATAAATAATACCTTTACTCAAGAGTAAGATTCTGAAAAGGTTGATGGATTATTCTCAGAGATTTGAACAGTTCCAATATAATGAATTTATTTATGGGACAAATTAAGACAATCAATGTCTCCTGTAATTAAAGGTGTTTTGGCACAGATGTTGGCCCTCAGATGTTTGCTTTGTCAGCTGTCTAATCTACATTGACACTGCAGTAATTAGCACACTGTCTATAATATTTTAAATGCAAATTCAACAAAATTAAGCTATTATATATTGGGAAATGAATGCTGATCAAGCTATCAAATGTACTTATATCTCTATTACTATGTCAACCATATGTGTGGCACATGGCCAAATCAGCTACACTCAGTATGAAGAACATGCAAGAATATTCAACACCAGAAGAGACTGTGCTACCTGAATTAATAAAAACACACAAACATCCACCTAAAGAGGAACAGATTCTGATAATTAAACAAAGGAACTTAACATAAGAGTCTTCAGGTCAGAATAATCTCATAAACACTTTCTAAGATAGATATGCATTCCTCATTTTGATATTGAGTCTCACTATGTGCCAGACACTATTCTAGATACTGGGGACAGAATACAGAATAAAATCAGGGCGGGGAAACTACCCTCTTCAAACTTATATTCTATAAAAGATGCAAATGGTTTCCCGTCATGTACTAACTTCATAATACTATCTGAAGCCCTAGGCTTAAAAAAGCTCCCCAGGTAATGTCCAAAGTTCAACAGAAAAGCTGTGATTCGTTAGCAGTGTCTATTATGGACATGCTGAACAGTGACAGAGTAGGAACTTCAATCTGCTGTCTTGATTCTAAGAAATTATTTTTCATTCTCAGTGAGCCCCCTTCTGCTTGAAGTTTGTCCCACATTATTTTGGCAATCAAATTCTAGTCTTCAAATTTTATTCTAAACGTCTTCTTCTCTCAGGGTATAAAATCAACACACAAAATCCAGTTGTGTTTCTACTTACCAGCAATGAACTATCCAAAAAAAAATATTCGGGAATACATTTCACTATGGAGATGAAGGTTGTACACTGAAAACTATAAAACACTACACTAAAGGAAATCAAATAAACTTAATTAAATGGAAAAACATCCAGTGTTTATGGTTTAGAAGATTTAATATTGTTCCAATGACAATACCACCCCAAGTGATTAAAGATTCAATGCAATTCCTATCAAAATTCCAGTGGCCTTATGTATACAAGTGGAGAGCCAATCCTCAAATTCATGTGAAAATGCAAGGGTTCCCTAAATAGCCCAAACAAAACAGAAAAAGAGCAAAGTTGAAGAACTCTCACTCCTCAATTTCAAAATTTACCACACCAAGTCACTCTGATCAAAACAGTAGTACTGGCATAAGGATACACAAGAGACCAATGGAATAGAATAGACAGTCTAAAAACAGACTTCCATGGCCAGCTGATTTTCAACAAGGATGCCAAGATTATTCAGTGGGAAAAGAATGGTACATTCAACAAATGGTACTGGCATACCAGATCCACATCTAAAAAAGTGAAGATAAACCCTTTCCTCATACCATATACAAAAAATTAACTACCTAAATGTAAGAACTAAAAAACATGAACAGCCAACAATAAAAAATTAAAAAAAAAAAAAAAAAAGAACTAAAAAACAAACTCTCAAGGAAAACACATAGGTAAATCTTTATAACCTTGGGTTAATACAAGAAGTAAAAACAACAAAAAATAGATAAACTGGATTTTATCAAAACTTTTAGTGTTCATTGAAGGATGTTATCAAGAAAATGGCAAGGCAATCTACAGAACTAAAAAAAATTTGCATATCATATTCAGATGATCCTCGACCTACCATAGGGTTGTATCATGATAAATCTATTGTACATAGCCCCAACTAAACAAACTAATCTACTTAAAATATTCCATATGCTTTATGAAAAATTTAAATGTCTCCAAAGTCAAATCAGTATCAATGGGTAAATCACTGAGCCTAAAGTAAAAACTGTAGCAAATAAAAAGGGCAATACAGAACTTTAATTTGTTCCCTTTAGCAATGTTTAGTTTTTAGACAATCTGTTATTATCTGATAAGTTGGTATATATCTTTCTTGTAGATTTAATTGAAAATTCACTATTTACATCTTCATCTCACCTTTCAAGTTACCAAAGTCCTAAAACGAATCAACACATAAATTAAATGCTATCCTACCAAGTCTTGACTATGAATTTAATTAACAGTACAAACAGAATCCTTACATTTAAAGGATAGCTCATTATAATACATGAGATTTTAAAAGAGGTCATAGGAAGATTTTACATTCATGATTATTTCATCCCTTCCATAGTTTCCAACAACACACCTATCTGTATGAAAGCCAGGATTATTAAAAAATAAAAATAAAAATTCGTTTCCATATGAACAAAAAGTTGAAATATTTCTACCATTTAAAATATTACTTGTTAAATACTGATTCCAACATGGCCTTTGACCAAACACATCCTTTAAATAGCAAAACCTAAACTTTTTATGAAAGACCAAATAAAATAATTTTAAAGACGAAATTAAAATTCTATGCCCAAAGCTACCCTTGCTAATCACTTTGCACTGTGAAATAAAATTACCCTGATCTTACTCTCTTATCTGCTTTTAACACTAGCTTAATCATAACAAAACTATATGCCCACAGAGCAAAGATTTACAGTGAAAATTTTAGCTTTATACAAATGATTGAACAGAAAAAAAAATTAAATCATGATTGTGAAATTTTAATTTATTTTACATGTTTTTATGTGTGTTTGTATATATAAAATGAGGACTTTTTGACAAATACTATCTCCTATCATTATTCCAAAATAGAACAAGCTGATGTCATCCGCTCTCCTTAAAAATATACCTTTACAGGTTGGCCTTAGAACGAACCTGTTCTAATAATGCAAAAATCTAAAGTAGTCCAGTTATATATAAACACATGATAAATATCCACCACTTACATATGGAATGTCAATACTTATGAAACTAATCATCTATCTTAACGAGTGAAGTATCTTAAGTTTATTCAGAGTCTATTAACAGTAAAGTAGGGGTTAACTGTAATCGTAATCGGAAACCAAGCCCTCCTTTGGAAGGATCAAGAGGAAATGGTAACTTTTGGAAAATCCCAAATATTTTAAACACAGGAACATATCCAGTTTTGACAAGCTATATGGCCCTGGCATAAATGCTTCCATCTTCAGTAGCTCTTAAAACAAGCAGTCCTTCACAATTTTGACAGGGACCAGAATTCATTTCCTCTCTACAGCTGCATTGTTTTGATGTCTGTTAAACACTAGTGTGACAGGATTGATTTTTTAGAGCACAGATATTCACTGTATTGTCCTAAAGGACCTAATTTAAAAATAAATAAGAAAATTGTGTGTTTATATAAGTAGAAGGGTAAGGGGAGGAAGGGCAAAAGCAGAGAAAGAGGGAAAACAAAAAATGAGGATAATCAAACCTATAACTTCACATTAATCCACATAGGCCTCATATTTAGATGGCCTTATTAAAAATTTTGGGGGTACAGAGTATTAAATCAACACTCAAACAATCCATCCAAGGAAAACTGATAAAAGATACACCATAATCTGGAAGAAAATATTCCCTAATCATATATCTGATAAAAGACTTTTGATAAGAAAACATTTTTAAAACCCTCAAAAATCAATAAGAGGCAGGACAGTGGAATTAAGAGGCAGGCACAGTGGAAATTGCATACTTAAAATCCCAGTGACTTAGGAGGCTGGGGCAGAAGAACTGCAAGTCTAAGGTCAGCCTCAGCAACTTAGTGATACCCTGTCTCAAATAATTAACAAAAAAAAGGCTGAGGAAGTGGCGCAGTGGTAAATCTCCCAAGTTCAATCCCCACTACAAAAAAAAAAAAAAGAAAAAGAAAACAAACCAAATTTTTTAAATTGAACAGACACTTTACCAAAGAAGATAAACACAAGTGCTGGTGAGGATAAAAACTGGAACTCTCATGAGCTGCTGATGGGAAGGCAAAATGGCATGTCCACTTTAGAAAGCTAGTTGGTAGTTTCAAACTTAAAAATGTGTTTACCAGTACACAAGTTTAAACTTACCACACAATCTAGCAAGACTATTTCTAGATATTTACCTATGTGAAATGAAAATTTATGTTCACATAGGTTTAGGCAAAAGTTTATAGCAGATTCATTTGTAATTACTAGAAAATGAAAACAATGCACAAGCTGTGGTACAACCATACTATGGAATATCATCAGAACACTGATGCACACAAAAGCTAGATTCAAAGGGTTGTACAATTCCATTTATATGACACTCCAGAAAGGACAAAACTATAAAGAGAAAACAAGTCAGTGATTTGTCTCTGAGGGTGATGATTAGTAATCACAGTAAAATTTATGACCATATACATTTGACTGAAAACATATTTCAAAATTTGCAGGGGCTGGGGTTGTAGCTCAGCAGTAGAAAGCTCACCTAGCACATGCGAGGCCCTGAGTTCGATCCTCGGGGCATCACATAAAAATAAATGAATAAAGGTATTGTGTCCAGTTACAACTAAAAATAAATATTTTTTTAAAAAAATTGCAGTTGTACATTTAGAAAGATGGATCTTACTGTATGTAAATTAGCTTCACAACAATGCTCAACAAAAGGTCAAGAAAATACTGAACATCATGAGTATACTGACAACAAAACCTTCTTTATTTTACAAAACTATGCTTTCCCACAACTTGAATACTATATGTAGAACTGGTAGCTATAAAAATGACAAAAACGTATCTACAGAGAAAGAGACAATACAAAAATAAAGAAAAGAGCATTGCTATCTCAGACAATGTTCTCCAGTTAGAAGGACTGAAAGTAGATATGACTAACGTCTCTAAGACCAGGAAAAATATGCATAGAGAGAAAATTATTTTAGTTGTTAATCCAACAAAATCAGGAAGAAGAATTATTGCCTAAAACATTTGAGTCCTAAATTTACAAATTTAGGACTGAGGAAAAGAAGAAATGTCATATCTGAGAGAAACCCTATAAAACATTCCTCAAATACAATATGCAGAGAGGGGAAGAGATAAGGGGAAGGGAGACACAGTATAAGCAAAAAGCATAAAATACTTGAAAAAATGTTTAACAATCAATTAACACAATTTTTCAAGGAAAAAAGAAAATTTTTGAAAAGAAAATGTGACAAATTGGAAAAAGCAAGAAATACAGAGTCAAGGGACCTTAGAGAACTAAATCAGATGATGTGGACTGAAGTCCATAAATGGTAAAGTGTAAAAATGCTAATAATAGTTGTTATTTTATTATACCCTCTCTTGTGCTATAAATGATCAACATGAGAATTTTTAAGCTAGTCTGCTAATCCCATAGACAACGATTATGGTCACAGAGCCATAAATAGAAAAGCTAAGACTCAAAACCCAAAGCATCTGACACCACCGTCTATCTTGACCATTATATTATTCTATCTCCCAATAAAACTACAAAATCAATTTTACACTAGCCAGCTTAAGGAGCAAAGCCATAGTCAGTAACTGCCAGACAGGTCCTATAAAGTCTACAGTTTTGTTGTGTTTTGTTTCAGTCAATACATATCAGCACAGGAATTCTATGGTGGGGATTAACATTTGTTTCTGTATTCTAAGTGGTCACAAGTGTTTCTTCAAGTCTTGGAGGGTTTCAGTACAATGACCAAATGACGTGATTATTTGGGCAACATTTCTTTTTTTCTTTCAGTCCTAAACGTGAAACTCAAACAAACACTTTCAAGTTTGTTTTTGTTTTCCATTTTAACGTACATCATCTCGCTTGAGATAGTTATCTAGTAGCAGTAGATAATAGGTGGTTTCTAAAAAATTGGAAAGAAATATATTCATTTCAATCCAATAAATACTTACAGAGCACCAATTCCTTAGAACAGGTACAACACTATAAGTAATAGGACCAAAGAAAGAAGTCCTATTCTGGTTGAAAACAAGCAATTTCTACATGTAACCAAGTTTTTTCTTTTCTCTGAACAGCTATGTAGTTTCTGAACAACTGAATTCAAAACCAGATTCAACAGCGTACTGTCCTTTTTTCAGCCTTATCTTCAAATACAGCGTACGTATTTTTTCACAAAAAATTACTCTCATGTTCTGGACACTTAGAATGTTAACCATTAAAGCTCACATTTTTCCTTTGGTGCCTTTCTGCCACTTACAGACAAATGTCTTCAAAACACCTTCAGTGTTCCACATAGGGGACACTAATATTCTTTCTGCCTTCAGAAACCACTGCTGCTGGCAGGACAGGAAACATTCCTCTAAATTTTCTTTCAAAATGGAAAGGAAGAAAAGTAAAGAAAAAAGAGTAAATACAACGATGAAAGAAGAGATAAGCGAAAAGGTATAGAAAGAAATCACCCAGTAAAACCGTGAAAAGGAAAAGCCAGGCCCTTAATAATCACCACTGCGACAAACACCTTCTTTTCAATGATGGATGGGGAAATGACAATGGAAGAAAAGAATGCATTGAGCAAAAACAGAACTGAATTTCCCAAGTTTGAACCTAGTTAGGAAAATGAGCGCTACACGACAGTTAATAAAACCTTGAGCACAAGCTTCGCTTACCAGCATCAAATTCACTTTCACCACCCAGACTCAAAAGCCACAAGACCGATTTCTGGCTTCCAAGCTGAATTCAGGCTGATTCCAAAATCCCAGGAGAGTCCTCCTACTACCACAACACTCTTGTGACCACATGGGGCTGGGGAGCAGTATCCAAAAGTAAGGTATGAGGATTATTTGAGTAAAGGACAAAGCTGGTGAAAGAGGGAAAACACTTTACACAGCTTCCAAAGCAGGCTCTGCATATTGTATCTAATACAAATTATGAAGCTAAGACAATAAGGATATTAAATGTTTCCATGTGAACAGACTCTATTATGGCCTTAGTCACAACTTACAAAGTACTGAAGACCCAAATATTTAATCTAGTATTCAAGGGCTAGGGCTAAGGGGATGGGACAGAAGCATCTTCTTTTTCTTTTAAAAGACATATACATGTCTTTTTTTTTTTTTTTTTAATGATGGTTATTAGACTTAAAGTTACAAATTGGATACCTTCTGCCCTAATTCCTTCCTTCTTTTTGCAGTACTGAGGATTGAACTCAGGTCCTCTCATATGCTAAGCAAGTCCTCTACCAATGAATTGGCTATCTGAAAGGTTTTAATTATTATGTTTTTTTCCTCTAAGCATTCAATTCAGAATTATATTACCATTGCCTGCATGAGTTACACTTGTAAATCTAACATTCAGAAAATAAGCAAAACAATAATAATAATTTTTTTAAAAATTCTACAAAATTAAGCAACTATTGGTTTAAAAAAAATTTTTTTGAAGGTTACTTGGAAGCCTGGAGTACTTACTGAATGCTTACTGTTCTTTTCTAGAATTCAAATTTTAGGCAAATACAGGATCCCAGGGGAACTCTAGTGGCCATAATCCACACATATGAGAATACTAGTCAACTTTTACCTTATAGCTCTGAGAAAGAGATCCCTTTTACTCAGATAAGTTAAATGTTCATACAGGCAAAAACATTACACAGAATAATAGTGACCATTATACACAAATCTACGCACAACCCGTTCTTGATGTAACACAAAAGTCTTCT
This sequence comes from Marmota monax, assembly GCF_021218885.2. NCBI lineage: Eukaryota > Metazoa > Chordata > Mammalia > Rodentia > Sciuridae > Marmota > Marmota monax. The sequence continues at coordinate 5,199,985 of NW_026693726.1, read as the reverse complement.
AGGGTTCTTCTAAAGGAAATCAGTAGCACCCAATCGTATCTGCCTTTACATACAACCTTCAGAACACCCTACCAACTCTCAAGGGAGGGAAAATTCTTCTCTTAGAAATACAAGCAAGTTACTAGTAGCCCAGATCTCACAGTTGCCTCCTTTAATATGAACTCCTAAGCCCATTCTCATCTCCCTCTTCTGTCACATTGATCTTGTTTCAGCTTCTGTATTTCATTAAAAGACACTGAATACTGTTTTGAAATGAAATAAATTCAAAATAACAGCATTTGTGAGATTAACATGAAAACTTCTGTGCCAATTTCTGAAGCTCTGTGGGAATAATGGTATTAAGTGCTACTGTTTTTTTCCTTTTTTCCTCAGGAGGTGGACTACAGTTCCAGATACAGTGAAAAGACACCAACAGAGTAATAGTTACACCAATAACATATATAAATAGGACTGCTGGGAGTATAACACAGATTGTAGAGTTGCTGCACAGAGGGACCAATAATCACAGTACTCCAGCTTTTAGTAAAAACCAGCTCATGGTACAAACAGTTTCAATTTAAATGTTTGATCATCAGTTTCAATGTATTAAGTAGTACCACTCAAAATGTTTGAAAATTCTCTCTGTAAAACAATTACATATCTCAATGCTAAGTGTTTTTTAAGAGCTTCTTTAAAAAAAAAGTAAAAATAAAAAATAATATTACAAAGACCCTACTGAATAAAAATGCCACAGATAGCAATAAGACCTGTCCAGGCCATATCATAATTTCAGGAATATAGTATTGGTCAAAATCAACACTTCATGGCTCAGTATTCTCAAGTATAAATAACAACATTTGACCAATACCTCTAGCTCTAAAATTCTATGACTCTGTGAACTCTGTGATTTTTGGAATTTCAATTTGGACAAAATATCATTAAAATAGAAGTAGATGCCACAGAAATTAACTTACTATGGATTCAGAAGTAGAAGACTCACAGGCCTCTGTTTTAAGTTTCCAAATGAAGTCCAGGAAGTGAGATAAATAATTCAAAACTTCAATGCCAACCATGATAGCTTTTATACCAGGTGTGACGTACAGGGAGCAGCAGCAATGATTTCAAACTATGAGACAAAAGTGAGCTTGGCTTACTGTAGAAAGTGAAATGGAGCTAACTCTTCTAAGATGCATAGCAGTATAGAATTTGGACAGGCAGTCTTTCTAGACAGTGCAATAACTGAGGGCCAGTCAACACTGGCTAGAGAAGTTTGACTTAAATCCAAGACTTGCTTAGGGAAGTAGGCAGAAAAGAGACTGTAGAACAAACCAGGCCAGGACTTCAACCAACAGGTAACTTACAAGACAGCTTGATTTGTGAGTAAAGGTTAAGTTTGAGTTTTAGAGAATTTAACTCTAAGAGAAGAATAAGTGATTAAAGACCAAAGAAGTAAAAATGCTCTGTAATTAAATAAGATAGAGAGATTTAATCATTATTTAGGTTTCATATCAAAGAAAATCTGCTACTAAGGTTAAAGTAGCCCATCATCTCTATGGAAATTCATCAACTTTTCATTCTTCTTATAAAACAGCTTAAGTATAGTTTAGACGGATTTTTTAAAAATCTTTCATTGTATTTCTAAAGTGTCACATAGCAAACTATATTTATGTAACAATCTACATTAATTTCGAAAAATTAGAGGACAGTTGTTATTACTGGCCCTAAGTTTTTCAAAAGGAAATTGATGCTCCTATAGTTCCACTGATAATTATTAAGTAATAAGAGTGCCATTTAGGTAGTAAAAGAAATCACTTATTGGTCAGGGTAACTCCTCCCAAAACTGAGCAATTTACTTTAACACTTGCTTTGAGAAACTCTAGTTTCTTAGGTACCCTATAAATCTTCCATATAACTGTCATCCCAATGACTCAGGAAGCTGACACAGGAAGATCCCTATTTCAAAGCCTGCCTCAACAAAAGCTAAGTGCTAAGCAACTCAGTGAGACCCTGTCTCTAAATAAAACACAAAACAGGGCTGGGGATGTGTCTCAGTGGTCAAGTGCCCCTGGGTTCAATGCCCAGTACCAAAAAAACAAAAAAACAAAAAAACAAAAAAAAAACACTAACTCTTCCATACAAAATAAAAATTAGCATCTTTGATACAATGACTATTAAATTAAAATAGTAAAAGCATCATCAAATGTTTTCCAAAAATAACCTGAAATTCTACCCCCAAAATAGAACATGGACTTTCTTCACATTTTCCATTTGTCACATTAACTATTTCTTCATCATAAATTTATTAATTTCTTTATTTTTAACAGCATTCCTGAAATAAGCTCAAGCAATATTTTAAAATGCTTTGTAATTTTTCTGTCCATTATCAAAACAGATTTCATTTGACTCTCACAGATCACTTGGCACACTAACTTATGAAAAATTCCACACAATTCAATTTTTGTAACTTAAATGATTTAAGCAGAGTTTAGAAGATATTCATCTAAGGAAACCTGTAGTATAATTGGTTCTTTTATAAAACAATGTATAACTGAGTATATAACAATGTATAATTCAGCCCTCATTACTCTGGTTTTCTAAATTTAGATTTTCATACACTTGCTCTTTTTAGATGGTGCTATAAAAATTGGCTTACAAACATGGTATTGAAATTACTCTCGTATCATACTAGATCAGAGAAATGTGGTCTACAGGAACTGTTTTCTGATTAGTAAAGTATGGACCCAATTAATCCACAATGAATTTCACTACCCCATGCCCCTGATGATAAAGTAGATGACACATGATGTTTATGGTCATCCTTTTATTTGAACACTGCTTCTACCAATGATTAGCCTGAAGTATCACCAACCATTTCAAATGGTGAACGTACCAGTATGGGGGGAAAAGGGCTGCTATTACCTCCTAGGAATATTCTGAGACTCAACCAGAAAACCTGAGTGAATTCTGGGCACATAGTAGGTCCTTTTGTTCCTGGCCTATTATGCCTTCTATGCTTACCACGCTACAAAGTAGTAAAGAAAATACTGCCTCATTCATCTTTTCTTCAGGATTATAAAGATAGTATTTTATTTATTTTATTTTTTTCCAGAGTAGAAATTAGAAGTTTATTAAAGGACAGCAGAAAAGACTTCTCCCGGAGGAAGAAGGGGACCCAAGAGGTGGAATCCCTAAAGATAGTATTTTAAAACACACACACACAGAAAAGGTGAGAGCTATGAAGAAAAAACAGACTAATGAAGACTGCTATGTCAGAAATTTTCAGGCTTCCTTTCATGAAGCACTCTAGAAATTATATCTATGTGAAGAAATTTTTTTTATGTATATATGTATAAAACAACTATGAAACAAAAAACTTCTATTATACTTCCATAAGTATACATCCTACTTCAAAAGAACCTTAATTTTCCTTGACATATTTACTTCCTTTCCACAACTGGAGTATGGCAGCAGACAGGACAAGGCAGCAGGAAAATCTATGCATTTGGTCCTACTTGGTCCATGTTCTTCCATCACTTAATTACGAATATGTTCTTCAGTCATGATGGCTTCACCTGGACAGGTTCAGATTCACAGTATTTCATATACCAAATAACCAACTCTTCTGGAAAAGAATATAAACTTTTTCTTTTCTTTTTTTTTTTTTTTTAAAGAGAGAGTGCGAGAGATAGAGGTAGAGAGAGAGAATTTTTTAATATTTATTTTTTAGTATTTGGCGGACACAACATCTTTGTTTGTATGTGGTGCTGAGGATCGAACCCGGGCCGCACGCACACCAGGCGAGCGCGCTACCACTTGAGCCACATCCCCAGCCCAAGAATATAAACTTTTTCAAAGAAAATATTGGATTTAAGGTGAACACATCTGCTTCCTCCACTTATGTTGCTTATATATCTATTTCAAAGGAAAACTACTGTGAATAAGTAAAAACAGGGAAAATGAAAAGGGGGATTACCTTGAAAGAACAGAAGCTATAATCAGAAGTTTATGATAGAAAAAAAATGCAGGATGATAGACAAACAACAGAAGAAAGTTTACCAGAGGCAAATGATATGTGATCATCTTTTTAAAATTCTGGACTAGTGATTCAAATTTAAAGAAAAATCTAAATAAAGCCATATATACTTTATTGGCTGAGTAATAATTATACATACATATTTAAATCAACATCCTTTTAAAAATAAAGGTAGGCTGTATAATTATAATGCACCAACAAAGTAATTTTTCAAATAAATAATAAAAGTAAGCACAACAATGTAAATATATTTAACACTACTGAACTGTGTACTTAAAAGTGGTTAAGATAGTAAATTCTGAAATGCATTTTCAATAATAAAAATTACATAATAAAATAAAGGTAAAGATTACACTAAACAATCTAGGATTTTTCCTATACATTTAAAATATAGCCAGGTGCCATAATCCCAGCAACTAGGGAGAGTAAGGCAAGAGGATCAAAAGTTCAAGTCCTGTCTCAGAAGTTAGTGAAACCCTGTCTCAAAATAAAAAGTAAAAAGGGCTAAGGATGTCATTCAGTGGTTAAGTGCCCCTAGGTTCAATCTCCAATACACCAAATTAATTAATTAATTAATTTGAAAAAGACCAAGAGTTTAATTTTATTTAAAAAATGAACAAGGGATTTCACTTTAAAAGATACTAAAAAGGTGTTAAAATTAGACATAGGAACTCCTAATATGACTATCAATGAAAACTTTGGTCCTTTGACTATGAATCTGTAGTTATTTTTTTGTTTGTTTGTTTATGACCTAAACATAGATGTATAACACTTGGGGGAAAACTCAGTCTCAGAGGACATAAGAAACTACTCCAGATTTTAAGAGCACTCTTCACATCAGCTTTCTCAAAACCCTGACAAGGAAATTCACTATATCACTTCTGGCTAATACCACAGGGACCTCTTAAGGAAGTCACTCTAAAAACTCCAAGTCTTTTTAAAGTTCATTTTCAGAAAATATAAGACTGGATTCCATTAATTTTAAACTAATAAGTAAAACCCATCAGTTTAAAAATAATAATTTTTTCATAAATGTAGATTCTATATCCATAATTTTTTTTAACTGTAAGATATTAGGAAAAAAATTCTGGTTGGATAAAAGTCATTGACTTTAAGTCCATTTGGCCAAAGAAAAGTGAAAAATTTAGAAACTAGATACTGAGTTAATAAAGAAGAAAAACAAGAAGAAGAAAAAATAAGACCCACACACAAAGGTACATTCATTATGAAAGCCTACAGACAAAAAAAAAAAAAAAATTCCAACCAGAATTTAAAACAGTATTTCTGGAAATCAGATTGTTTTAAAACTCTCAAATGTTGGGCTCAAAGGTCAGCCACCTATTCAAAATTCACTACTAAAGTCCCCTTACTTATTGGGAAAAAGGGAAAAGGAAGATTATATTTAGCAGAGAAACTAGAATTTTATACTTTAACGTGTTTAGAAGTACTTAAGATTAGTGAGGGGGTTATGGAGAACTGAGCACACATTGCCATGTTCCAGAGAAGCAACTCACAAGTAGAAACTGCCCCCACCTCAAATAGAAGGGCCACAAGTGCCAATTTTAAATGTTATGATTAAGCTGAGGCCAAATGTGTATGTGACTGGGGGGAAGACAGCAGAATTCATACTATTCTCAAGCATACACTTCCTATCATTTACATAGAGTATCCCAAATTATGGTTGTGCCAAAGCTTGTTATTTATGAAACACAAAAGTGTATATAACTCAATAATGTACACTTATGAATTTTAATAAATATGTAACAAATGGGTATAACTACCACAACTTCTCAAATATTTCCACCATTCCAGAAAGTCAACTTGTGACCCTTAAAGTCATTTTCCCACTCCTACCAAGGCAACCACTTGTCTGATTTCTACCACTACAGTTTAGTCTTTCCTGTCCTAAAGATTCATATAAAAGAAAACAGACTATGTGGTTTCTTTTATTCAGCGTAGTATTTTTTAGATCCACCCATATGATTGTTCTCTTCATCACTGGTTTGTTCTATTCATTGCTAAATGGTAGTCCATTATGTGAGGGATACAATTTATTTGACCATTTACCCTTTCTATGCACATCTCAACTTTTTCTAGGTTAAGGCTGTCAAGAATAAAGCCACGGCCAGGTGTGGTAGTGCACACCTGTACTCCCAGACTCAGGAGGCTGAGGCAGGAGAATGGCAAGTTCAAAGCCAGCTTCAGCAATTTAGTGAGGCCCTAAGTAACTTTGAGAGAGTCTGTCTCAAAATAAAAAATTAAAAGGGCTTGGTATGTGGCTCAGAGGTTCAGTCCCCAGGGGAGCATATTTTCAACTTTACAAGATATTTTCTAAGAAACTACCAAACTTTTCCAAAATGGTTGTACATCTGACATCTCTACCAGCAACAAATGGGATCTAGTTTGACTTCATATTGTCCCCTGTACTTGGTCTTGTCATTTTTTTAAAAATCTTTAGCTACTCTACTCATTGCAGTTTTAATTTAAATGCAAATTAAACTACAATGAGATGGTTTATGATAGAGCCACTTTTCCTGTTTATTGGCCATGTGCATATCTATTTCTTGTCAAGTATATGTCCAGTCTTTTAAACATTTTAAATATTGGGTTGATAACTCAGTGAGTTATTTTAAGAATTCTTTATATATTCTAGATACAAGTCTGTCATATTATGACTATTTTCTCCCAATCTGTAGTTTAGCTTTTTGTTTTATTAATAGTTATCTTTAGAAGACCGCTTTAATTTTGAAGCCCAATTTAATGATTTTTTTCTTCTACAGTTAATCCTTGCCTATCCCAAAGTTGGTATTATCACTCTCTGGCTTTCTGTCTTATCATGTGATCCCTTGGTACACACTTCCACCACTGTGATATCATTCACCACAAGGTCCTCACCAGAGGCAGAACAGAAGGGGCTGAACAGCCTTGGACTTTCAGTCTCCAAAACTGTGAGCTAAATAAACCTCTTTTCTTTATAAAGTACCAAGCCTCGGGTATTTTGTTAAGCAACAAAAATGGAGTGATACAGTTACCCAACTCCATATGCCAAAAACTCCCCAACTGTTTGTTATTTGAATTTTGAGTTAAAAGCCTTTGCTTGAGTAGCAATCTGCTTATGGCATCAAGTGAGATAGCTGCTTCAGAACCCCAAAAAGGATTATTCTTGGGAATCAAATGGAAGCAGACTGTACTATTTTAGTTAGCCCCTCTCATAGTTATAAATTAAAGCTGAAAGCTAAAATGAGATTAAGAAGACAAAAGGCTGCATTTTAATATATTTGTGATAGTACTGTTAAACAGAAATAACATACTCAGTGAGTGCCATGTTGCTACTGGTGCTTAGCCCACAACTTTGTGATACTGATTCAGACTTGGTGATTGAGCAGAAAATGAAGGTTGACCTGATGGGGTTACACACCCAAGGACGTTCTCAGACATGCTCAGTTATCAGACTAGCTAGAAGTCATAATACTATTTTTTTTTTTTAAAGGAACTCTGCCTTATAGAACCACAAAGTGGTGAAACAGTTGGCCTTCCACACAGGGTTCGGCATCAGAGGATTCAACCGATCACCGAAAGAAAATATTTTTTTTTAAAAAAAGTGTATTTTAAACTGATGTATAGACTTCTTTTTTCTGGTGCAAGAAACTGAATCCAGGGCCTCACACATACTAGGTAAGTGCTCTATCACCGAGCTACACCCCTAATCTCCCAATTTTTTTCTTGTCATTATTCCCTATATAACTAGCATTTATATTGTATAAAGCATTATAAGTAATCCAGAGATGATTTAAAGGATACAGGAGGATGAAAATAAATAAAGATATATATATATGCAAATACGGGGCTGGGGATGTGGCTCAAGCGGTAGCGTGCTCGCCTGGCGTGCTTGCGGCCCGGGTTCGATCCTCAGCACCACATACAAACAAAGATGTTGTGTCCGCCGAGAACTAAAAAATAAATATTAAAAAATTCTCTCTTTCTCTCTCTCTCTCTCTCTCTCTCTCTCTCTCTCCCCCACTCTCTCAAAAAAAAAAAAATATATATATATGCAAATACTTTGCCATTTTATATAAGGGACTTAAGCACATACAGATTCTGGTGGTGAGATGATACCCTGAAACCAATTTCCAAGAATGGATAACAAGGGCCAACTATATATATAAAATTCTACCCTATGAACAAAAAAACATTTTCCTAGCAGAAAATAAGACCATATTACACACACGAAATACGGAATTTGTTTTGTTCACCAAAAAATGGATTACTAAATTAAGCATGAGTTTCCTACTAATATCCTTTTCTCTTTTCACTTTCATTTTATTATCTAACACAAGAGTCACTGAAGACTTAAAATTATAGAAAAACTTTAAAGTGAGAAAACTGTATTCACTAACTTGTTATGTACTGTGATTTGGAAAAATACACTTCAATTCAATTTTACCAATGGAATACCTCTGTTACAGGCACACTCACTATCTGAGAGTCATTATTTCCTAACATACCAATAGTGAAAAGGGCACAAAAATAGAAACAGTAGAAACAGAATAAGTTATTTCCAAATACAGAATGCAGTGACAATTGTACAATACTCACTAGAAGACACAATATCACTTCCTGTTTTAGGAATCTAAGTACCCTTGAAATTTAAATAGGCAATTTAGTCAGTTTCCTTCAGAGTGACTTGACAATCATCTTTGTAACATTTTTTAGAACTCATAGTAAATATATTTTTTAACACAATGACCCAATAAACACACAAAAATAAAGTACACACCTAGCTTTGAATTTGTCTAAACTTGGTACACTCTGAATTTTTTCTCTTATATTCTCCACTTTTGTTTTGTTTTTAAGCTGGTTATGGCCCACTAAAGTGGTTTCAGGACTCACTAATGGGTCATGAACTACAGACTGAAAAATCTTATTGTAGAAGCAAAAGACTTAACATCTTTAAGTTCTCCTAGATTATAAAACAAGTACAAACCCAATATTATCTTAAAGGTCTATGGCTGGGTGGTTTATTTCACACAGAACGTCCATAAAATATAGACCAATGAAATTCAATTTTCATACACAGGCAAAATCTACTCGCCGCCGTTAGCCCAAGGTAGTAGGAGTGTTACAGATACAGATCAACGCAACACTTATATAATGCTATTTCCTGTCAAAATCTTATTTAGGTGTATCTTTCATCTTCAGCCAGGGAGTTTGGGGCTTACATTAAGAAAGAACTGACTGAAAAAGGCAATCTCACAGTCAGCAAGAAGGCGAGAGCTCAGCTGGCCTGCTCCTGACCCCTGGAGCATCCCCTAAGCTTCAGCCAACACTGATGGCACACAATCATCAATCTAAATTTTGAAAAATCTATATTGATTTTCCACAGATGATGATGATGGCTTTTTTTTTTAAACAGCAAATGTGCTTATACAATGTTTTCTTCCCATTCACCAAGACTATGATCAACACAGGAATAAAAAACTTTTATGCATTTATTTTTAAGTCTTATTAATCAGAGCTCTTTTAATGAGTCAAAAAAACAAAACAACATAATTAATGAAGACCCTGTAGTAATTCTTATATTATGGCTATGTACTCCTAAAATCCTGATAACAGAAACCTGAAATTAAAAGACTTATTTTTATAAAGAAAATCTTACTAGAAATCTCCTATAATTCTGACACATTTAAATTTCCTTGAAATTTCAAACTTTAAAAGGAATACAGCACAATAGTAAATTTAATAAGGTATAAGTCAAAACTTAATATTTAGTGTGCTACATTGATTAGTATTTTCCAGAGCATCTGTTGCAAAGAATTAAATCTTTTTTAACATTTCCCATATCTTTAATTTGAACCACCTTTCTAAGAAAAACAGGTTGAAGTACTTAAAAAAGAAAGAAAGTCTTTATCATGTTTTCAAACAAAACTCTCCTGATGCTGCCTGATGATCTGGAATTTTTAGTCTAGAATTCCAGGCATTAATTGAAAAGTATGTTTTCTATTTCCATAATACTGTTATAAATGGAAATATGTAAATTAGTTCATGGGCAGAATCATTAATTTAGATAAAAAGTAAAAACACATTAATTGAGGACCAAAAATGTGACAGTTCTTGCACAATATCTAAAAATGAGACAGCTACTACCACTAGAGCTTATAAATCTAAATTAAATGGGCAAAAAAAGCACAGAATTTTAATTCTTTTTATTTCCCAAGGAAATGACAAGTTTGATAGTCTTTCGATCTTTAAAATAACAATGATAAGTCTGACTCGAATTTCCATAAACTGATATTGGCCTTATAAATATCAATGCCAGAATCATCATTTGGGTTTGAGTAGGAAGCAGAAAATTTAGACTTAGGTTGGAACCACAGATATCAAGTAAAATGGATTGATTCCCTCTGGTTATCTATATCCTGGAAGATTTGGGTCAGTAACAAAACCTTAAGAGACACTGCTTAAACTTCATATCAATGGCCTTGAATGAAACAGCCACAATTTGATCTAAATGAAGCCCAAATAATTACTTATCAGTCATCATATGAAGAATTCCAAGCACACTTCTTATTGTAAAGAATCATATTAAACATTTTCGATATTACATAAAATATTTTTAAATGTTAAAAAACTGAGAGATTTGACTCAAGTTGAGAGTAATGTGCAGAAATGAGAAGGTCACCAGTATTATGAATACCCGCCCAAAGCCATTATAATGTAGGTGACCCATGTATGTTTCTACACAGCTGGTCAAAAGAGTGTGAAAAATGGATATGGTGACTGAGGGAGTGTCTTTTTTTTTTTTTAATATTCTCAGTTGTAAATGGACACAATACCTTTAGTTTATGTACTTTTTATGTGGTACTGAGAATCAAAGCCAGTGCCTCACACATGCTAGACAAGCGCTAAGCCACCAAGCCACAACCCCAGCCCTGAGGGAATGTTTTTAAGGGGTGATAGTTTGTGGCTTTTGGTCGATTTTCCAAGGAGCCTGCAACTTAAAACACTAATTTCAGGGCTGGGGTTGTAGCTCAGTGGTAGTGCGCTTGCCTAGTACCTGTGAGGCAGTGGGTTCAATCCTCAGCACCACATAAAAATAAATAAATAAGGTATTGTGTCCAAATGCACAAAGAAAATGTGGTATATATACACAATGGAATATTACTCAGCAATAAAAGAGAATAAAATCATGGCATTTGCAGGTAAATAGATGGAGTTGGAGAATATAATGCTAAGTGAAGTTACCCAATCCCAAAAAACCAAACACCCAATGTTTTCTCTGATATGAGGAGACTGATTCACAGTGGGGTTAGGAGGGGGAACATAGGAAGATTAGACAAACTCTAGATAGGACAAAGGGGAGGAGGAGGGAGGGGGCAAGGGGGTAAAAAAAAAGATGGTGGAATGAGATGGACATCACTACCCTAAGTACATGTATGAAGATATGAATGATGTGAATATACTTTGTATACAAGCAGAGATAAGAAAAACTGTGCTCTATATATGTAACATGAATTGTAATGCATTCTGCTGTCATATAAAACAATTTAGAATAAAAAATTTTAAAAAATAAATAACAAGTAAAATAAAAAAGAAGAAAATAAAGAAATATAGTAAAAAAAAAAATAATAGTAATTTCACTGATTTCTTACCATAATCCTATGGTGAATTATTTTTAATGAATTTAAAAATATTTTCCCAGTGTTAACAATCAAGAAAATAACAAATGAGAATGCAATTTATTCTGTTTCCAAAGTCCCTGCTCTTACAGCTGCTATGCTGGGAGGGGGAAAATAAGAAACAGAAAAAAGAAATTGTTATTTAGCCAACTTTGATAAAGTCAGCCTGATGGCCGGGCATAGTGAGGCATGCATTCAATCCCAGCAACTGAGGTGGAAGGACCTCAAGTTCAAGGCCAGTCTTGACAACTTAGTGAGACCCTGTCCCCAAATAAAAAACAAAGGATCGGAGATGTAGCTCAGTGGTAAAAGACCACTTGGTTCAATCCTCAGTACAAAAAAAGTAGCTTGATGATAGTGATAAGAGCAATCACTGTGAACACTTACACCACTGCTATCAGTGCCTCATTTCATCCTCACAATAGAAGCAAATCACAGACACACCTTTCTGATCTCCAGAGCTCGCTGGGTCCACACCCTCAGCACTATGCTAATTACCTTCTTCTCATAGGGCCAAAGAGTTAAAGGGTTAGGGTAAAAAATGTGGACAGAAACCTTTTCTAAGATAAATCTCTTGATGTTTTAAGCAGCATTTTAGAAAATAAACAGTATAATTCTTCCTTATTTTAGCTTAGAGGTAACACCATGTAAACCTAAATCACCAAAAATAGTTACAAAAATTATCCAGTTTCTAAAAGATTTAGGTAAGCTTAAAGTATTGGATCTACCCCTTTGTATAGGAAATCTGTCATCTTCCACTACAACTCACATTTTGACAAATACAGGAGACTCTTTTTTGGAAATATTAATTAAACCTATATCGCACATGGCACAAGAATCAAACCTCTCAAGATCTCTAAATATCTATCTAAACATCTATATTCAGATCTGTATCTATATAGGTATATATAAATGTGTACACACACACACACACATCATGTAGCTGCACACAACCTTCTCAGTTCCTCATTTTCCAAGAATGGGTCCAGACAAACACACCACTGCTTGACAGAATCATCAGACTGCCTACCATCCATATATCAGTAGTTCATAGTATCTCTGACATTTTATCTGTTTTGGCCACCCTTTTAGTTTACTGTAGACAGTAACTATGAAAAATGGCTTATACATACAGCATATCCCAATAGAAAAAGTTATTTTTATGCCCATTCAAAAATTTTAATGTTACATATTTAAATTATCAACATTTGTCTTTATTCTTTATATAAAACTTGGAGCAAATGAACTTCTAACAATTATCTCTGTAAGATGGTTTTATTATTAGCTTGCATATCATCTAAAACTCATACAAAGGTGAACAACTACTGGTTACATGCTGAAATAATGGTTTCTTACGCTGAATTTCCCACTGAAAGATATAAAAATATCAATGATTATAAAGTTTATAAATAAGTCACCAAGACAAAAAAAAAGTTGGATTAGTTCTAAGGTTCTTATTGTAAAAGAAAGAAAATAAATATCATAATGCTCTAAGTGTGTTACAGTTGTAAAACTGAATAACTGGGGGCTGAGGTTGTGTGAGGCATTGGGTTCAATTCTCAGCATTGCATATGAATAAATCAAGTCCATTATGACTAAAAGAAAAATATTTTTTAAAAACTGAATAACTGATTATATATGTAAGTTTTAAATCTTTTAAGTTTCATTTAGTAGAGTTACATGAATTACTTTCCACTTAGCTATATACTTCATACACCTTCTTATAATGAGCTCCTGCTAAGTTTCCGGAACATGAGATAAGCTAACATGAAGTCAAAAGCCAAGTGTGTGGTCTGGGAAATAAATAGAATAAAGATGAGAAAGGGAGACGACCACCAATGGGCCATGGTTAAAAAGGCTCCTGATGTCTCACAAACCAGGAGGAGGCCCAACTGACACAAGGAAAAAGTGGCTGTCTGTCTCTTAGGAGTACTTTCACAATCATGAAACTGTAAATTGGCTAGAACAAAGGGTCATACTATACAGTTTACATTTAAAATTTTTGTTTCCATAAGGAAGAAAGAAAACATCAAAGGTCTTGGCATCAATGTAATAAGGTCATGAAAAACTAAAATTCTATGCTGGGAAGGCTTGAATACTTGTTGCTCCAAGTCCACGTACAATGTCTAGAACACTAACTTCAGATATTAGGCATTGCTGCTTAGGAATTCCAGAAGGGGGCTGGGGATATAGCTCAGTTGGTAGAGTGTTTGCCTCGCATGCATAAGGCCCTGAGTTGGATCCCCAGCACCACCAAAAAAAAAAAAAAAAAAAAAAAAATCAGGAATTCCAGAAGATGGATCAGAGAGGGAAGTTAGTACATATCTATCCTGAATGAAAACTAATAGTTTATCTGTAAAAACGAATCTGTCCAAGTAAGAGCATATTTCTTTAACAACATATCAAGATGGTAAGTTGATGCATACTAATGGATAAATTACTAAATGATATCACATGCTCTACAAGGATTAATACAACTAAACTGGAAAAGCATTTTGTCCCTAAAAATTCATTTTCTCACCCTGATTTACTGTAGGATGAGCTGTGTTAATAAAAATGCTTTGTAATTTTATTCACTTTTCCTGCTAAAAGCTCAAATATGAGTTGATATGGCACATCACAAACTACACAGATGGCACTCCACAGTTTCCACAGCTCTGACGGAATAGCTCATTTGACTTACTAATAAATGTTCCTATTTCAAGATTTAAAAACAAATATGAAAAATTAAGTAAAAATGGTAAAAAGACAGTGAGTTTTCATACCCAATTTAGTGGCTTCTAACTTAAGGGTAAACACAAGACAGAGCACCCAGAGCACAACATGGTTCCTTCAGATACTAATGCAGATACCCGTGTTTCCAGAGAAGTCCTAGTGAGACAACAGGAAGCCAGGACAGGAGGAAGGTTTAGGCAGTGCATGAGGTCATGAACCTCCCCATGTGAATGTGCAACCATCAGACCTTACCAACAAGGAAGCATCTTTTATTTTAATCCCTTGACCTGTAATTATTTAGTCAAAGTAGATACTTTGTCACAAGTATAACTAGAAGTGAAGTAATGGTTATTAGTCTACTACTACTACTATACAGCAGTGTTACTGAGATTTATTAATTATATAAAAATTGAACTACATGAAATCCAACATTCTAAATGTAACCAATCATCTATGTTCATGTATGAGAGGTGCACTAAAATCATCCCAGAAATTTCCTTTACTACTATTTACAAATGCTCTGCTCATATTCTACTAATAAAAGAAGGCATTTGTTCCTTTGAACTTCATAAACACAACCTCTAAATACTATTCTCCGGTAACTATATCTAATATCTCATCTTTCCCTGTGGATCTGGAAACTTTCCATCAGAGAATTTAGCTACATAGGTTTCCATCACCTGAGTAAATCAGTGTACTACATTTGTAAACAAGGCAAACACAAACTGACTGCAGGCATCCTCTACCATCCTGAATTTATCTTTGGAATAGGACAGACCTTGAAAATTTCAGAGAGTCAACTTATCTCTATGGAAAAGAGAATGATTACTGATGATCAGATTTAATTAAACTGTACAATGAATACCACTTAGATGGACAGTTACTAAAGCGACTTGCTTTCCTTGGTGATTCAAGTGGTTTTGAAGCATTTACTTACTAGATTATAGTCAAACTCGTAGAAAAGCAGATACCTGTTTTTGGTGAATTAATCTGACCTTTCTTAGCAAGAGCTTCACTTGTTTCACTTCACTTGAAATAAAGAAAAATAACTTTATTTCAAGCCATAAGTTAAACTAATCAACATTTAAGTCTTATGCAGTAATTTTTCTAAAAAAAACAAAAACAAAACTGGGTTTTATTTTAAATTATAATCAATCCAGCCAACTAATTCTAACATTGAGTTCCCATGAGATAGTTCCCTGAGAAATCTAAGTATATCTCTTTGTAGAGAATAACATTATCTACTTCTAAGAAAAACACCTAGATATGTTAAGCAAGCAATCTCCCAAGTTAAGGAAACATGAATTTCATAGTTTATTTTTCAGATATTTTCAATATAATAAAAATGTTTTGCCATCTCTGAATAGTTAAAACTCCAATTTTATTCCAAAGCATTAGACACTTTAACTCTTGATTTAAATCACCGTCCTCTCAATTTTCTGCACAAAATGACACTTACTACCAGCTTCACCAAACAACAACTACCATGTGAACGCACGATGTGAAGACACAGGAATTTCCAAAGGCCAAATGACAAATTATCTGTTCTTTTCCTCTACCCTCACCTGTTGAGAACTACTGAATTATATTTACTCAGTGCTAAAATGCTGTAGGATTACAATAATAATCATTCTGTAATCAAGCAGACTACCCCATTTACTTTTAAAAAGAGTTGATAACCACAGAAGCGTTCATAACATATTGTATAACATAGAGTGCAGCACAACTCTTTCACATTCTTCAAACAGGAAGTGACTGACAAAGGCGTTAAGAAAGAAGCTTAAAAAAAAAAAGCTTGACCATAAATAATCCTGAATATATTGGTGGGTAGTTGTAGTCTTTAGGATTACATTCCTAAATGGTTATTTGAAACATCCTCAATATAAATTCAAAATAACCTATTTTGAATTATAATCCCAAATAACTAACCCAGATTTACTGAACACTAACTACGTGTTCAATTAAGGAAACTGGAGCACAAGATCACACTTGTTCAAATAATGGCACTGGATGGCAATCTACTCATTATTACACCAAACTGCCTTCACAGAACTGAAAAACAAACAAACTATTGCATTCGAGGAACTCCAAATTTTTCTCGTACTTGATGTTAACATCTTCCAACAGAACAGTCCTCAGGTTTTTAAGAGTCTCTAAGAATAACTTTACAATCCTTCTCCCCATTAGTGTCATAACCTCCTAGGAGTGATTAGGTAGGAAAACCTAATAACAAGATCTTGAAATAATTTTCAAAAATGAAAGCAAACTAAAATTCATGTTCCAAAATTACTTCAATGTGTGGTTTTCTCACCTGTCTGCTATGGAGAAATTTCTTATTAGAGATGAGTGACTTCAAACAAAATGTACCAACTGCCACTTTGTCTCACCTGTCATCTCAGATTGTCCCTACTGCCTGCCACCTACCTCTCAAGTTACTGAGACTCCTGATATCCTCCATGCTTAGGGCTGAGACCAGGAGGCCTTCACAGGTGGTTCCCCCCTGTATCTATCAATAGACACCTGAAGAGTCTCCTTTAAAAAGCCAATTTCTAGACCCATCCATCCATCATTTTCTAGACCTCAATGAAGAGACCTTAGAACTTTCACTTTGATAAGCAAAGTAGATAATTTATGCACTCTAAAATTTGATAACTCTTGAATGAGAGACGTATAAAACTATCATCCTTTTCTCCCAACACACAAAAATCAGAAATATTTTTAGTAAAAGACTGCCTTAATTTATAAAATGGATCATCTACTGAAACTGCACCATTCTGGGGCTCTCAGAGGGAACTTGTTAATTATTACTCCTACCATCAGTGGCTGTCAAGGCTGGCTTCCTAGAAAGGTTTCTGGTTAAACAAACAGTCATCAAATACATGTTTTCATCATTTAATCAAGAGTTGCACACAACATATACCTGAGAAGGAAAGAAAAATAGAATGGGGACATATTGTCTCTCTTTTTAAAAAGGTAATTCCAAAATTTAAAGAAAAATTTTAGAAAGATTAATGTCTTTCCATCTTACTGGTGATAAAGTGAGAATACAGCACCAGGTTTCTTTAAAATCATCTAATTCATTCTGGCTTCTTAATACAAAACCTTCTATAATACTCACCACCAAGTATTATTATCCCCATTCACAAGAAAGGAAATGAGGAAAAAAAAAAGAAAGGAAATGAGAACTCAGAAACATTAAAGCCCTTACCAAAAGTAACAGGTCCATCTACAGGCAACATATGCTTAATCATTATTACACAATTAGCTAGTATAATAAAATACTTTTGTTTAAGTAAACAAAAGTTTAAAAAAAAAAAAGTCCTAGCTGGAGATGTGGCTCAGCAGTAATGCACTTGCTTACTATGCACAAGACCCTGGGTTCAATCCCCAGCACCACAAAACAAACAAAAACAGGTCTATAAACTTTTTTCAGAAAGTTTTTCAAAACATCACGCTACAATCTGCTTCCTTGACACTGATTCTTTGAACCTAAGTGGTCATGTTCTTGGGAAGCCCAAAGAGACACAAGGAGAAGCCATTTGTAGGTACTCTATCCTGCAATGCAGCCTAGATTTCAACCAATGGCCTGCATCAACACCAGGCACAGAAGTCAGTGAGCAAGGGTTTAGTTGATTCCATTCCCCAGCCGTCAACCTAGCCCTGGCTCTGAACCTAATTGGAAGAGATACGAGCTATTCAGGTAGCACATGAAGCATGTCCATCATGACTTTCTGCTTCTGACCCATATCTGTGAGCACAATGACACCAATTTTGGAGTGGTATATGATGCAACAACAGTAAGCATACCCTGAGCAGAACACATGCAAAAAATGCAAAGGAGACAAACATTCCATATTCTGTGCACTACAATCACTAGCTTTACCAGTAAGTCTCAGATTCTCAGGCAGCTCTTATTAAAAGTGCAAGCAATATAAAAGGAAGTAGAACGTACATTTTCTACCTTTATCCTATGTGCATGCCTCTCTCTAAAATGCTTTTTCTATATTCTATGATGAAATCTCATCTCTGTCAGTCTTTGAGGCTCAAATCAAACACTAGGGCAGCTCCAAAGCCTTTCTTCACCTCACAAAATGAACTTTTCTCATATAATACATCTGTACAGATCTCTATTCTTAATACAGTCTTCTAATCTAATGCATATGTTGTACAGTAATTATGTGTCCACATGTCTCTTTCCTTCCCTAAATTGCAAAAACTTTGAGGATAGGGCCATTTCTTTTTTAATCTCTGTATTAGTAGTGTCTGGCAGATAGAAGGTACTCATTAAACGTTTGCTGAAAGAGTAAACAAATCTGGTTATCGGACTTCCAAACTCACAACAGATAAAATGCAGAAATTTTTAAAACAAACTATTATTAAAAATAGAAAAGTAAAAACAAACAGACAGGTAACACTCAGTGAGCAAGGACCCTTAATGTGGGTCTACAGTTTACAGTTAGTAAAAAGATACAGATCAACATTGTAAAAGAGCTCATTGACCTAAGTGGAATTTTTGCACACTTCAAACTGGCTTAGGAAAAAAAAAAGAGAGAAATATTACACATTTTATAAGTATTTTTCCTAAATGACTACTTTTAAATTTGGGATGCTTAAAGGAATAAAAACAGAACCAAAGTAAATACTCAAAGAGACCTAATTTTCTAGAGGTTTTGTATAGCCACTGTTTTACAATAATAGCATTTTTTTAATATATTGTTTTGCTGTTTCCCCCTTGCCCCCTGTCCTTAATGTTGGTGTTTTGGTTACATTTCAGAATCTTAAGTATACATGCCCCTCCACCTCACAAATGACCCTGGCAGCTACCACATCTATTTTGGATGTAGCACAGGACACTTAGAAGTTTGAATTCAATACTTTTACTACAATACTTTCTGTTTTACCCTCTCTGCTATAGTTTGAATCTTAAATGTTTCACAAAGACCCATAAGAAAATCTGTAGTCTCCACCTTGGTGTTTTAGGAGACGGTAGAAACTAATAGGGAGGTCTTTAGGCCACTGAAGGTACAAGGAGATACATTCAAAGGAGACAGTAGGGTTCTAACTTAACCCCTCTTCTTCTTTTTTTCCATGGAGTGAACAGATCTGCTGAGCCACACCCTCTCACTATGATGTACTGCCACAAACTCAAAAGCAATGGAGCCAACTGGTCATGGCTTGAATAAACCTTACCCTTTTACAAACTGATTACCTCAGGTATTTTGTTACAGTATCAGAAGATTAACACACTCCCCAATATGCCAACATTTTTTAAACAGTAGCAGAGTATATACATAATGAAAACAATAAAGAGAATACCACAGAGTATTATCTACAAGACATTTATGGAAAATTTTATTTTTTAAAAATCTTAGTCATTTATTTTAAGTTCATAATCACTTTAATATTATCCAGATTGGTTAAATTAAAAGGTCTATCATCAGTCTCACTTTTCTTTCCTTTCTTGATGTCTCTATGTCCTAAGCTTATGATTTCCCAATTTAAATATTAATTCAACAAAGCAACATTTCCCTTACTATTGAGCAATATTTTCTGTCCCCTTGAGAAAGGTGCAGGGCCTGACCACAGCCATTAGCCTAGCAATGCTCCACCTCCCACAGTACTACTTGCAATAGAAGGAGAAAACCTCATTTTGCTTTGCTTTTTCGTTTAAAGTTTCAATCGAAGGGTTATTCTGGGGTTATCCAACCTTTTGTGCTATTTCTTAATATTTTCTTGGGTGCCAGTATCTTTCTTACCCACACCTCTTACACAGAGAGTTTTGTATCTGCATTAAAAATAAAATCACTACTTCTCCATTGTATTAGGGGGATGAGACTAACCAGGTGCCTCTCTCTAGTGTACACCGCAAACCTGTGAATAATTTTCCATCTTTATAGTCTATTTCTCAAGATGAGAATGAAGCCTAGATACCCCTGTGTTCATGAAAGAAGAGAAGACTGTATCATACTTTTAATAAAATCCTAAAGTAGGAGAGTGAAAACTAGAAACTAAAGAAACTAGAAATAGTTTTGGAGTAGGAAAGGTTAGCATGGAAAACAAATGGAGACCGTTCAAAGGAAAAATAAAAACAAATTTTCAAGTTTAAAGATTTAGAGTGGTCAACTATTCAAGAAACTCTGGGTACTATACTCCAAAACACCCCAGGAAATGTTTGTCTCTATAAGTGTTTGAATTAAAGCTTTCTATTTATCCAAGTGAACTATAAAATTCATACATCAATCTCAATACTCCTCAACACCTTGGTCTGTGCCTGAATAAAAAATCTGCTACTTCCTAGAGGGAAAAAAATACCTGTAGTTTTAGCCAGTAAACATCCTTAAAGTCAGATATTGCCTTTTCTTCTTCATCTCCTTATGATCTGTCAGTAGAAAGTTTGTCTAGGCCACGACTTAAAGAGGCCGCAGAAGAAGCATATCATAACAATGTCACAAGATGCTACTATCTCAAGCGATAAGCTCTCAAAGGTTGTGCTGTTTCTTCCATCCTGGTCAATCTCACTGACACATCCAAGAATTTCTTAATGCTTCTGGAGAAACTGAATTCTAAACATTCAATAGCAGATGCCCCAAAACTGACACAAGAGCATCCTCTTCAGAACAACTGACTAGGACTCTTAAAAATGACTTGACCAATCAAACTAGGCAAACTTGGTCCTCATTAAAAAAGAGATACAAGATAGGAAACTAAATGCAATGAGTGAAACGGATTAGATTCTGTTGGAAAATTAAAGCTGAAACAGACATTTTGGAGACAACTGGGAAAAACTGAAATAGAGACTTGATAGTAGATGACATTAGTTTTCTTAAGGTTAATAACGGTATTCTGTGGTTACATCAGACAATGTTTTTATTATAAGGCAATGCACTCTTTATGGATGAAGTATCCTATCTGTAACTTACTTTGAAATGATTTATCCAATACATACACCCATACTGGCATACTGGAGAAGGTAGAAGGGAAAAGGAATGAAAAAACACACATATATATAGCAAAATGTACATAGGAACTCACTGTGCTATTCTTTTGAAACTTCTGTATGTAATTTTTCATAAGAAAAAGTTGGGACAAAAAAAGAAAATCCCCAACACGTTCTAGCTAGTAACCTTTCATTTCAGGAAATAAAAACATAAAAGCATTGAAAGAGTTGTTATTTAGCCACTCTTTTTACCACATTATTAAAGCATCACTGGAATTAGGAACAAGACACACATGACTCTGCACATTGGAAAGTGCCACCTTGCTGTTCCACCTGAGTCATACATGGTTTTTACTACTTAACACACGATTGGTTGGTGACAGAATGAGAATAGATGACAGGAAGATACATAGTCTTCTGACTTATTCTGCAAATAAAATGATCCCACCCGGTAAGGAATTATTGTTAAAAGTAGAAATCTGGAGAGGATGAGAATATTTTTACAAGTGTTGTCACAAGCATATATTAATGTAGACTCTAAGGGCTCTGTTCTTTGGATCACTGTAAAATTTCATTATCTATTGAGAAAACAGCCCTTCAAGTGATGCTTTTCATTCTCTCTTTTATCACTTCTTCGGTAGAAATATTTAAGTGCCAACCCTGGTATACTTTCTTTGTGTTTGGTTTTGTTTTATTACCTTTCTAGAACTACTGAATTTCCCCAAGGTTTTCTTTACTATTTTCTCCTCTCTCTACTATAAATGGATATTATTAATCCCTCTAAAAGTGTCAAAATACTCTACAGGGGAAAATTTAATAAGTCCAGGTGTAAAAAAATGTTCAATTTTTACCAAAATGACAAGGCCAAAAATTTAAGTATTTATCGATTCTGTATAACACTTTTAATAAAATCTATACTTAATATATTAAGCAACTTACTAATAACCTCTGAATATTATTAGACTCTCTCTTTCTTTTGATTGATCAGTTTGGTATTAACTGAGATTAGTAATATAAACTCCTAAAATAAGAAATGCTTCCTAAACTTTAGAATAATTCATTCATTTTTCTCTAGGCAAATCAAGGAACAAGAATTTGTATGATCAACATATGTTCATAAGAGCCCAGGAAGGTACACGAATAGGTACAAAGGTTCATATAAATAGCAGAAACAGAAAAAGTTGGTTTCATGATAGATTCATCCACAAAGTGCTTGGAGCTATCATTCCATTATGAGTGGGGAATTCCGTTACTAGAAAGTGAGTATTTGGAGATCAGTCTATTAATGACCTGCAGCAAAGAAGGTGACTATTTGGCGGAAAGAAGAAGTGTGTGTGTGTGTGTGTGTGTGTGTGTGTGCGCGCGCGCACGCGCGCGCACATGCACGCAATATGTGTATGTATGCATGTATGTAATTATGTAAACTCCCCAATTTTAGAAAACCAATAAGAAAGTACAATTTCTTGAATCATTCAGACAAGCCAATATGTGCCATTAAAGGCATACTTGCAGGATACAATGGACAAAACTATAATAACAGATTAGTCAAAGCACTTTAGTTCATGGTCTCTCTCCTTGAGATTAAACTTCAAAGAATGTATACCAAAAGTCTTCATCTGTTTTTACTAACATGTTATAAAGTCATCCATATATTTATCTAAGCCTTAAATAAACTATATACTGTTCATTCACTTAACTAGCAAGTACCATGAGCTGCCTACTCAGTTTGATAACTTTAAATAAATTTCTAGTATGTCCCTAAAACTCCTTTAAGCTGCAAGGTCAGGTGCCCACTACTCTTGCTTTATACTCTATATATACCTTTATTAACTTACAAATTTTAGTCACAGCTCCTCTTTGCATTGGTATTTTCCATCTGTTGGTCTTTTTAACCTAGGTTTGTACATCATTGGCTCAACACTCCTGAGGGGTTTCGCTTTAGGTCATCTCCAATTTATTTCTGAATGTATTTTCTTTTTTGTTTATTTTCATTATACACTTAAATCAAATCCCCCCCCCAACACCCACACACACACACACACACACACATTCTTTTTTGTGTGAACCCAAGATCTCACACATGCTAGGCAAGTATTGTACCTCTGAGCTATTCACCTAATCCAAATCCCTTTATTGAAAAGAGTAAACATCTATGAAAACTTGGAGCAGACACTCAAATCTGCTATATGGCTCCCAGACTTACCTGAAGCTTAATGAGAAACAGGAAAGGGACAGAAAAGGAAAACCCCCTTCATCGCTCATTGCAAAGGCACTGCTTCCCCTTACTCCTCCAACAGCCCACAGATGCACAAGCCTGGTAAAGTATAGTGTTCAACCTCAGAAAACCAGAAGCCCCAAAAGGCCTTCCCTTCCTCTAGGCTTATCTCACCCATTTTTTGGTAAGAGGTGCCCCACATCTTCCCTGAAAACAAGAGTCCCCCAAATGTTTAGTCTAGTAATTCAGAGCATGAGATTAGAGGCCTCTGGGGTTCATGGTGCTTGAAGGAAGCAGGCCATCAGCATTGTCATCCTGCCCCAAAAGGAAGGATGCAGATCAGAAGGCTCTATACTTAACAGATGGCCTGCTTCTGGTGGAGCAGGTAAACAACTGTTGTACAAATGAGCATCAGGTGCCTCAACCCCTGGGATTTGCACCATCTTCCATCTACCACAGGGTTTCCCTTACCCTCTCTCCCCTCTCCACATGAAGGTCCCAGTGGCTGACCCCTCCCCATATAAATACAAGATAAAAGGCAGTGCCTCTCCAGGTGATAGATCATAACCCCTGGAGCAACAGACCCTGAACAGGTATGCCTAGGCCCAGTTAATTCTTGCCTAAAGCCACTGCCCCCTCAAGCTACAATTTGGGCTTCCTTCATCTCCTATTTCTCTTCTCTCCTGAATGTTTCCTTCAAGTGAAAATATTATAAATGAGTTTATCAGGGGCTGGGGTTGTGGCTCTGCGAAAGAGTGCTTGCCTAGCACGTGTGAGGCCCTGGGTTCGATCCTCAGCACCACATAAAAATAAATAAATAAAGATATTGTGTCCAACTACAACTAAAAAATAAATATTAAAAAAATGAGTTTATCAATGATTGCAAGAATGCTGCTGTTGATTATGTAAATGTCCTTTAACTAGAGAAAAATAATGCTCCAGTTTTGTTTTCCAATGCTTTTCAATGTCCAGACATTTTCTTGACTTTTTTTTGGAGGGGAAGCGGTGTCATCCTCAATACATAGCAAATATCATGTTATTTTGTTGTATTACATCTTATAACTTAAGAGTCATCCATTCCATTAGGATTCTTAGTTAATTCTATGTGCCCTTTGCTAAAATAAAAGGTAGTATACAGTATAAGGGAAAGATCTTCATGTGACTTCAATTTCCTTTGCTAGTTTCCATTATTTGTATTATTTACTTAGAAGTCTCTGGTGGTAAAGAATACAATAAATTGGGCTGGGGATGTGGCTCAAGCGGTAGCGTGCTCGCCTGGCATGCGTACAGCCCGGGTTCAATCCTCAGCACCACATACAAACAAAGATGTTGTGTCTGCCGAAAACTAAAAAATAAATATTGAAAAATTCTCTCTCTCTCTCTAAAAAAAAAAAAAAAGAATACAATAAATTAATATTTTCAAAGAAAAATTTTATATCATCCCTGCATGGAAAAGACTTAAGAAATCAAGATATTAATAAGACTTAAAATAGCAATAAGAACACATAAAATAAGTCTCAAAACAGAAATTACAGATATAAAAAATACAATACACTATGAGAAACTCCAAAGGTGCAGATGTTCTTAAGTTTTAGGAATTGGTTTATAGTTTTCACCATCTTAAATCATCTCAAGATTCCAATATGTACCATTTTGACCATTTTGGACCGAATGACTATTCTCAAGACATCTAACATTAAAGAGCTTGTAACAATATCCTTAAAAGAGGGAAATAAAATACATAAAAGCTGGTGAGTGTAATAATCCTACCAAACAAAAGAGGCTCAGTCCCAGTCTGCTGGACCACAATGTTGTCCAGCAACTAACATCCCACAAATCAGCCAATGACTGATAAGTGAACTTAAACTTAACCCAGCACTACCTAATGGCTTTCTTAACTAACAGCTAGCTTTTTAACTAAGTGCTGTTAACAGGGCAAATCTGTTTGATAAAGAAGGAAACTGCAAATCATGATCATCTACATGAAATCCTTAATGACAGTAACAGACATGCCCAGTATTCTTTCTTATTTTATTTTTGTACCAGGGATTGAACCCAGGGGCACTAAATGACTTCCCCAGTCCTTTTTTTGCATTTTATTGGAGACAAGGCCTCACTGAGTTGCATATGACCACACCAAGTTGCTGAGGCTGGCTTTGAACTCGTGATCCTCCTGCCTCAGCCTCCCAAGCTGCTGGTAGTATAGGTGTGCACCACCACACCCAACTCCCCCGTAATCTTAACTGTGTTCTTTTCACTACCACCCATCTTCCATCTTCAACTTTTAGAGGGGAAAAAATTTCAGGAAAGAAAGACAAAAGGAAGCAGAAGAAAAATTTTCTATAAAGAGTGAAACCCAAACTGAAGCAGTCAAGAAATTATACCATTATTTATCAATACACCCTCAATTCAAAGTCATAAACAATGAGCAGTCAGTGCCTGGAGCTTAGTTTTAATGGGCTGCACAGCTTATAGGACATGCATGACACTCTGCAGGCTAACGATAGCAGGTGCAGGACAGCAGAATTGTCTCAAGCACTGCAACCCCACTGCCTGTATCCCTAACCACCACATCCAGCATCTCTAATTCCAAGAAACATTATGTTAAATTTGCAGAAATGTATATGCTCCTGAAATTCAGAATTTTTGGTAAGGAATTTCTATATTTATAATTTAGGGATCTAAAAAGATATGTGAAAGAATTTCCATTTTCCAATGTTAACCACACAGAGGTGACTACCTATTAAACATTATACTTATTAATATTTCTATTATAAAAATATATATCCTAGGGGTTGGGGACTATAGCTCAGTGGCAGAGTATATGCTTAGCATGTACAAGGCCCCACATTTGATTCCCAGCATATAAATAAATAAATAAACAAACAAACATACACACACATATTCTTGCACATCAAAATGTATTTTTTAGGGGCTGGAGTTATGGCTCAGCGGTTGAGCATATGCGAGGCCCTGGGTTCGATACGCGGCACCATATAAAAATAAAATAAAGGTAAAAAATTTTTTTAAATGTATTTTTTAAATTTGTTACCCATAAGACTATGTAAATGTTTTAATTAACTCTAAAGATGGCCTACAAATGGCTTAAGGTATAGGACCCCTGAAGATATGCAATTCAATTTTTTCATTTGCACTCTGATAAACTTTTCACTTTAAAGCATATTAACAACAGAATTAGAAATTTTAAGATAAATTAATATTAAATATCATTATAAAAGCTACTGTAACATCAAAACAATGAAAGTTGTTTCACATTTGAATCAAGGGCTGCTTTTATAAGCAGGAATGATCTTCTAGAAAAGACAATCCTCATTTCGATGGTACTTCAGTGGGCACAGATCAGCTAGTGACAACAGGAACTTCCAGAACTCATTCACATTCTCCAAGTTAAGCCTTGGACAATTTGGGATCACATTTCACATAGACACAAACAAATAACAGAAAACACCATGCATTATATTTTGATCTATGAAAATAGGTCTTCAGTTCCAGCAGCTGGAACATTACAAGCAGTGCAGGCAGAACCTCACACGTGCATAGGTAAAAGAGCTCTCTGAAAGCTCTCCTGGCTCCCTGCAAATAATTGAGCAGACAGAAGAATTCCACAAATAGCAGAGCAGAAGTCAGATGACTGAATATATTATCAGCTTCTTTTGGGACTACAATATCTCAACACGGAGTCATCCATGCTACATGGGAGTGCAAAACATCCTCACACAATCTGTACCCAACAGTTAACACGTCTGAATTAAATAAATTTTAAAGAAATAAGACAAATATCTGTATCAGCTTTTTATTCCATTCCAAACCTATCTCCCCTATAGTGCGCTCTGCCTAGTTTCTACCTACACCCCCTCAATCAAGTTTTCTATTGTGAGAACAATAGGCAGTGAAAATGCGCTTTTGCAAAATACATTCCTACCCCTTTCCCTTTCACTACTGGGGACTACTACTGATCTATGTTACCTCAACAAAGCACTGGATAAGAGTCTAATAGCTAACAACAATTCCAGTTAAGGAGGCAGGGCTAAGGAAGCAAAGGCTGCTTGGGTTCAAATTCCTCTTCAGTAGTCTGTGTGACCTTTGGCAAGTTATTTGACAGCTCTGTGCCTCCATTTCCTGAGATAACAAGAACCACCACCTCAGGGCACTATGGGGAGAAACCAACCTACCAGAGTTTACAACAAAGACACTTGAACTCCACGCCAGGTTTTTAGTAAATGTTAACTATTTTACCTTGTAATTCTTATTTCTTGAAAAGTAAATGACAGGAAAGAATACTCAATTTCAAGAAGGGTTAAAATCTGGGCTGAGGACAACAAAAGCTAGAGAATACTTCTTGGTCTTAAAATAAATAACTTCTGTCCAGGTAGAGGCCCACCTTAAGACAAGAGTCTGGAAGATACTTGCTGACATAATTTGTAGGACTGAAATGAATCAAATCCCTTATGGACTATACAACTAGACTGACAGCCTTAAAGTCCTACAAATATTTGCTTTGTCAAATTCCAAATAAGACATGCTCAGACTCACCATTCACTATGATGTTTATGACCTGTTTCCCCACTTACTGCTCAAGGTTAACTTTTCCCAAAAAAGTTTTGTCTTTAGGCACAATAACCTAATCCCCTTTAAACTTATCTCCTGAAAAAAAAAAAGGGGGGGGGGGTTAACTTCTATTTTACAGGGTAGTGACAGGAATGAAAAAATGAGCACATGTCAAAAAGACTATCAGGTTACTGGAACTCAATAGTTGAGTTGTTATTGTCATTTGTGCTTTTATCATTATTACTCTCCCAATGCAGGCATTTTAGTTGAGATCAAAAATAAGCCACATCTAGAAAATTGACAGCCAAAGCAGAACACCTAATGCAGGGTTCTGAACATGAGCTTTCCTTCCTTTAAAAATACAAGGTGTGAAGGTCCAGAATATGTATCCCTAAAGTTGCAACAGTGCACAGGCAACCCACAGGAATGGGAGGTCCCAGACATGCTGCTCTATCACCTTCAACCAACTGAGAAGTGCCATCCCCACCACAAACCACACAGGACTTAGGATAGAGAGAATGCAACAGATTTCAGAGGAAATAAAGCTATCTATAAATATTTATACCTTTATGAAAGGAAATATACTTAATACACTAATCAGTCAAGGGAACATTTAACAACTTTTTAAAAATTATAAATATAATAATTCTATTTTCAGGAAAAAGAGCTCATATACATAATCAAAGTACAATTTACATAATTAAAATCACAAACACACACAACAGAGCTTAAGTACCAAAGAAACTGAACTTAAGGCAAACACTTCCCTTTCCATCTTCCCCTCCACCAAAAAAATAAATAAAAATTAAAAAGAAAAAACAAAGCATCATCAACTTTCTATGTTCCCCCTTTAATCACTTGATTCTTTAATGAACGGTTTTTATTATTCAAGTACATGGCCAATGCTAGTACACTCAAATAAGCATAAAATGGCTAAGTGAACATATGAATGAAACAATGCATAAAGGAAGCAAGAATGCAAAGATCTAAAAAGACCAAAACAAAATCAGGCTTGGTGTTACACTCTTGTAATCCCAGGACTTGGGAGGCTGAGGTAGGAGGATCACAAGTTCAAACCCAGTCCTAGCAACTTAGTGAGGCCCTAAGCAACTTTGTAAGACCCTGTCTCAAAATAAAAGGGGCTGGGGATCTGACTCAGGGTTTAAGGGTTCAATCCCAGATGCTGAAAAATAAAGTAAAATGAAAAGCCCAAATGAGATTTAAGTTGGTTACAAAGAAAGAATAGTTCAGAACTATCTTTAGGCATCAATTCTACCAGAATTAACAGCTTCAATTTTACACATATCTATCAACTGATGACTGGTCACATTTTTTTTTTTTTTAGAATTTTCAAGTAGTTGTTAATAACATCTACATATATGCAGCCCTCCTCTCTTCATTACTTGAAAGTATGAGTGTATATCCAAAAGCCTCAAAACCAGTTAAGTAAATCACTACCATAGGTTTCCTGATCACTTATTCTCTAGAAACTTCCACCCAAAAAACCAACTGAACATTGTCCTAGAATCAACATTTCCACAATGTATTATGTCATCACAGCCACTGGTGCCAGAAATATGGTTGATGATCAGCAAGAATTTCATGGGTAATCACATAAAATTTTTGCCCCCAAAACCAAAAGTATTATATTCTACCTGCAGACTATCTAGTCTTTTAATTCCAGTGATATTCAAAAGCAGAAGTTTACCTTTAAGATTTCCACCCCTTTTCATAATCAATTTTAAATATTTTCTAAAAGATGCATAGAAGTCACATTCAACTCCATTTAGAAATTACCATGTAGGGCCCATAAAGTATATGTTCTCTCTCTGCTTGTCCAAATTGGGGGTGACAGTATAACCGAATTTTATAGCTTTTCCAAACTTTACTTTTTAATAAAAGTAAGAGGGTAATATGACATGATATTCTTTCTACAGTTAGCAATTCCCACCTAGAAATTTTTAAAACAAAGAAGGAAAATAAACACACCAACACTAACATCTTTTTATTTAGAAAAGTAAAGCACAGAAATAAATTAGTTTGAAATATGAAGGGAAAAAAAAAAAAAGCTAAAAGATTTTGTTCTGCTTTCCTTTACTTGGCTTGCATTATTGGTATGTACACAGTATTATTTCACTAGTGTAAAAGTCACTGATTTGCTGCTGATTTTTTGATTTACTGCAATGAAAGACCAACAGCTTAAAGCAGTTATTTATCTTCTCCCTCCTACTCTTTTCATTTAAAATCAATAAAGCATGTAACACAGTACGCAACAAAACTATAAACCCAAAATACTAAAAAGCTAATAATTTCTACTTTTGCCCTAACAACAGCCAAACATTAGCTGTGCTTTTAAATATAATTACTATCATGACAAAATGGTCAAAATATCAAATGAGGACACACTTGTGCATTTCAGAAAATTAATCTTCTAGAATTGTTTAAAGAAACCACTCTTTTTCTTTTTCCCTACCCAACAATCTAAGACAGACTGCTTAAAAGAACTGCTTTAAATCCAACACAACAAAAACATTTTTTTCTAAGAAATCCGAGCTGTCAACTTATGGGTCACATTTCAACCTGATATGATTTGAAACAGCTAAGGTACTGAATCCTTAAATATAGGGTGTGTAATGGAAGCCTGCTCACAGATCCTTGATTCCACTGAGACCAGGAAAGCTTTAATAAGATATAACTATAGAAAAAGGCAACCAGGGAGCATTACCCCTTTATCCAATTGTATACCACAGTCCAAGATCTCTTCCATTCCTTAAATTTTATATTTCCAGTAAAATGCTTTACTAACACTGAGCTAACGTCACCCTAAATTATATTTAACCAATGAAGGTAGTTAAAAATATTAATTACCAAAAAAATTTAAATTCATAATTGGTGAGCTCCTTTTCTACCTCTGCTTCAGTATCCTGACATCTAAAAGTCAAAGAACTCCTCTTGTTAAGACGGAAATTCCCAGGAGGAAGAAGGCTCAGATCCAGTCTGAGAGCGCACACAATGGAATCACAGCTGACGATGCACATCTTTTTCTAGATGTCTCCATATGCTTGAGAGGTTTTTTTTTCCCCCCTAACCAGGCATTAGGGGACTTGCTTGCCTCTGCAACCAAGAATCTGATAACATTTTCAAGGTTTGATTTAAGGAATGAGTAAAATAATGTGTTGCTCTTAATCATATAAAACAGAGAGAAGGAGGTGCATGAGAGTGGCCATCAGTAACTACAGTAACTAATGATGGGGGTAGAGGGTTGAATGTTGTTAAATTTTGAATGTCTATAACACTCCCTACTTCCGACAATCTAAATAAATGTTTGTTTTATCTTCTCAGTTTTGACTCTTTTATCACTAAAATAATACCTCAAGGGCTACAGCAGAATGCAATTAATTTATGTCTACACAACACCCAAGATTATACTTGACTGGGAATTCACATGCATTTTAAAATGGTATATTACAACAGAATGCTGTTCCTTAAAACCGTATTCTCAATTATTTCTTAGTAACCCAACATTAATGAAAACTTGAAAACCTGATAGATAACATAAATCTCATGCCCATAAAATATCTTTTTAAAAGCCTCAAAATTAAACTCATGGGATGCTTATCCCAAAAGTGAATGGATTCATTCTTAATTTAACACTGTTCATTCTTTGAACTCCCAAAGATTCTACAAATTCCAGTTGGGAAAAGGAGCATTTCTGCTGCCAGGGTGCACTAAACACACCAACAAAGAACAGGAGCGTGCAGGCGCACACACACTCACACACAACACACACACACACACAAGCGCACTGTAGCAGCTGCTGTCTTTTTAAGACTGCTATTCCTGCTGAGCAACCTGTGCTCCTTACAGAAAAGCAAAGAAAGACTTACCTTCTCTGTTCCTGAAAGTCAGGAGTTGAGAAAGTCACTTGACTGAACGCAACTGTTAAAACAACCAAAGATGTCTCCTAACCTTGTATAAACCAAAAAAGTATCCACACACTGTACTATTCAGCAGTGTTTAAGAAGAAAACTAAAATTATTTTTAGGAATCTTTTGTGTGGGAGTAATCTGGCAAACTACATTTTACTCAGACTTTTTTTTTTCTTCTGTAGACAAATATTCTTTGACTAGCTTTGCTCCTTAAAAACCCACGCTTAATGTTTCAGTGATGCTTTGGTTTCTAACTTCATTTTGTTTACCCAAGAAAAAGCAAACGGGGGGGGGGGGGGGGGGGGGGAGAGAGCACAAAATTTTTTTTTCCTGTAGTCCCCCAAACGCCAAACTTTCAAATGCACTTTGGTAATTGGCAGACTGATTACACAAGGAACCAGTGAAGCCATTACAAACAATGATGCTTTACACTCCCAATAATCAGCTGACGTAAGACTACCCCATGCCTTCATTCTCAAGGTACCCTTTTAAATTTCATTGTCCCCATGCTGGAGTGGCTGATTAAAATGAGACACAGGCAAACAGGTAACTTCTATGATCCTCAGCAGGTAAACCCGGCGCTGAGGTCCAGAACATAATCACTACAACATATGCCATTTTAGAACCGGGCCACGGGAGTTACTGCCACATCCTAAAGTGGCTTTAGACTTCGTCGTGTCTCAGACAACGCTTCTCGCGGTACAAGAGAAATACAGTATCTCGTGTACCTCTACGTGCACCTCTTACAAACCAGACGCCGTGTAAGTGACACTACCCCACCGATCAAGGCACGGGTGACTAGGGATGGACAAGAGTGGACGGCTCTTGGCGTCTCCATGACTCCCCCGCCCCGCTTGCAACTCTGCTCCAACTGGTCCGGGAGAAACCCCGCCCCCTTTCTTCCTCCGGTCTCCACGATTGGCTTACCGACACCCGGCAGGTCAGCTCCCCGCCTTCGATTGGCTCACTGCCCCATCAGTCAGACGCAGCAAGATTCGGGTCGGTGGGAGGGGAAGGCGTTGGAGGTGGTGGAGTGGGAGTGGGATTAGAGGACGAGGTGGCGGAGGAGGGTGTTCGGCTTCGTCTCAGGTTTAGGAAAGTTTCCCCTACCAGTGACGGACCCAGAAGGCGTTAGACCCACTCCAGCTCCCGGCCATTGAAGGGGCTCCGGTCCCCGATTCCCGCCCCTCGGTCCCGCAGGCCCCGGAAACCACTAGGGGGAGGGGGAAGAGGGAGGGACCATCTAACCAGGGACCGACCCACCCCCGATCTCGAAAGAGGCGCCTCCGGGACTCCCCGGAGGGGCGGGGGGCGGGGAGCGCCAGCCCGCAGCGACGACCCCGGCCCCCTCCCCCAGTAGCCCCAAGGGGCCCTAGAGAGGCGTGTCCCCAGGACCGGGGCGTGACCGTCGCGAGCCGACCGAAGGGCCCCTCCCGCTTCCCGCCTGGGGCCCTGAGGGCCTGTCCCTTCAGGGGCGGGGAAAAAGGGGAGAGAAAAGGGGGCGCTGGCGAGCCAACCCGGAACCTCCCGGACCGCCTCCCGCCCCCGGCCCCGGCCCCGGCCCCAGCGCGCCTCCAGCACACATGCCCGCACCCAGAAAGTTAAGTCAGGGGCGAGCCCAGCTCGGCGCCGCCGCGGCCCGGCCCCCGGCTCCCCGCCCCCACCACGGCCCGGCCTGCTCGGCCCGAGCGCGCCGCCGCCCCGCCCGCTGCAGCTCCTTCCCGTCCGCCCGCGGCGCGCGGCGCCCCTCGCCCCCCGCCCCCGGCGCTGACACGGGCCCGGCCGCCTGCCCGGCCGGGGCTCCCCTCCTCCTTCTTCTCCACCTCCTCCTCCCAGAGGCTCAGCCCGCCGGCCGCCTCTGACACTCCGCTTCACCTTCACACACCCCCAGCACTTCCCGAGTCCTGCCTCCCCTCGCCCGTCTCCCACCCTGCGCTGCAGCCGCAAAGCGTTTCCCTCAAAGAATGCACCTTCTGGGGATTCACCTTCCCAGCTCAGCCGCGCTGCCCTCGGGAGAGCCGGAGCCTCGGCTCTCTCCGACCCCGCACCGGTCTGGGGGGCAGGCACTCGCTCCTCCAGTGGGGGCCGCGCCAGCGCCCCCGGCCTCCCCGCCGCGCCTCGGCGCTCACCTCTTGCCTGCGCCGCGGGCTGCAGCCTCCGCCCGCCTCGCGCTCCGGGACTCGTCTCCCGAGCTCTCGCAAGGCGCTGGAGCGCCTCCTTTCTCTCCCGGGGACTCCGCGTCTCCCCGCCGCTTCCCGCCCTCCCCACCCCCCAAACCCCAACTCCCCAGCTCCGCGGCGCCTCCGGGATGCAACTCCCGTTTTCCGCACACTCGGGCAGCGGTGCCCGCACACAAAAACAGCCCTCTCGGAGGCGCACGGCTCCTCCGGGCTCCGCGCAGGAAGGGCAGTCGCGGCTGGGGGTGGGGACGCGGCGCCCCCCGCCTGCCTCCCACCCGCCCTCGCAGCCCCTGGGGAAGGCGCGGTTACCGGCTCCGGTCGGTCACGCCGTCAGGTGCCGGCTGCCGTCGGCGCTGACCTTCGCCGCCGAAGCTGTAGCTGAGGCTGCGGCCGCCATGTTCCCGTGTTAATAACTGCTGCCTGGTTGTTTATTTCAATGGAGATCCTCCCCCAACTCCCTCCTCCTCCTCCTCCACTCCTCCTCCTCCTCCGCCGCCGCGTCTCCGCACTTGCGGAGAGAGACAGACCGCGCGAGCTCGCGAGCAGAGGAGGGGGCTCGGGAGCCAGGCCGTCCCTCCCTCCGCCTCCCCGGCAGTGGCCGCCGCCAAGTCCTGTCACTGGGGAAAGGACGGGGCGGAAACTTGCCTCCCGTGTCCCGGAGGAGGGGGCAAAGGTGGACTGAGTGTTCTCACCAGAGCAGACCCTAGCCGGGGGGTCCACAGCATCTCTGTCGGCAGAGTCCTCTGGGAATGGGAGAGGTGAAGAGCGAGGGGACAAAATGGGTGACTGTGGTAGAGGGAGGGTGACCTATGGGTGACTGGAAGTGAAGGGAGAGTAAACAGAGGACTCCATGGGAGGGCAAAGGGCAGTGCCAAAAAAGAAAGCGAGTGGGACAGCAGGGCCTCACTGTGGAGGCAGTGGGACCCTGGGGTTGCAGACGGCGGGGACGATGCCTCAAGACGAAGATTCTGGAGAACCAAGTGCCAGAACCTGGAGAGGAACCTCCAGCCCGCGCTCTGTCCGGGCCCTTTCTGCCAGACCCCTGTACCCCTCGGGCGCACCTCACACACGCACCGCGGCTTGCCGCTGCTCCCAGGAGGCGCCCCTCGGCGGCCAAGTCCCCCTCGGTTCCGATGAGGTTTCGTTTCCCCTGTGGCAGTCCTTATCTCAGAGGGGATGGAGGGGCGCGACTAAGGGAGATGAGCTTAAAGGGGTGCCACCCAGCAATTGCATGATAAAGCAAATGCTGCTGTGCGCACTGTGTAAAACCTGACCTGGTTGAGCATTCTCAGCGTGCCGTGAAGTCACAAAAGTTTTTTTTTTTTTTTTTTTTTTTCATTGCAGAATCCACTCTCTAGACATGAGTGAAGTATTGGGGAGAATCAGGAGATTGTCACCAAAAATAAAAATAAAAAAAAGTGAGACACCTTCCCCCACCCCCGCACATGTTAATTTAATTTTACACTTTAAAAAAAAAAAACGAGTTTCCAACTTAGATATAATTAGTTGAAATGAGCAACATTTATTTAACAGTAGTTAAATATAAAAGGGAAATAATGAGAAAGGTCACTTGTCATAGACAATCAGTGTTTATCAAACACTATGTGTCTGGCACTGTGCTAAGTGATTTATATACACTATATAGATTTTAATCATCAAGCCTCACAAAATAATTACTATTTTTATACTTCCCCTAAAAAATGAAGCTTAAAGAAGTAAATTTTCTAGAGTCACACCACCAAAAAGTTGAAGATTTGAGTCCAGGTCTAGGGAACCCCAAAGCTTATACTTTTAATAGAATTTAAACTTCCAATTTGTGAAACTACCACTAATTTTATTTGGATAAAGAAAGAAAAAAAGTGCATATGCCTATTTGATTTGAGTAGAAAATATTTGGAAGACTGTAACAAACGTTAACACTGTGGAATATAATAAAAAGTAGGCATATCAAGGAGTATTTCCACTTTTATATTGCACATGTGTCTAGTGCTTGAAATGTTTGTATTGAACATGTATGAACATAGTAAATTTGTTAAGATTTTTCTCTTGTGCTGGGAATCGAACCCAGGGACTCTTACATATAGGCAAATGCTCTGCCATTAAGCTATGCCCCAGGTCCTTATAGTTGTCTCATGTGTGTGTTTGTGTGTGTGTGTGTGTATAATATATATATGATGGAATATATGCTGAGATATATATGTACATACATATATATGTGTGTGTGTGTGTGTGTGTGTATATATATATATATATATATATATATATATATATATATATATGCTGGAATAACAGCATTGTGTTCCCTATACACGCAAAGCATTCTCAAGAATTGGGAAAGGGGGGCTGGGCATGTGGCTCAAGCGGTAGCACGCTCCCTGCCATGCATGCGGCCCGGGTTCGATCCTCAGCACCACATACAAACAAAGATGTTGTGTCTGCCGAAAAAAAAAAATTCTCTCTCTCTCTCTCTCTCTCTCTCTCTCTCTCTCTCTCTCTCTCTCTCTCCTCTTTCTTAAAAAAAAAAAAGAATTGGGAAAGAAAACAGGAAATGGAGTGCATTTTTATGGCCTGTCATCTTCAACTCCTGTATAGTATTGCTATGATAAGGTAGTACTCACCTGAGGTCTGGACTCAGATTTTCTTTCTTGCAACTATGAATTTTCAGGTATTTTGATAAAGATTCTCCTCACTCTTCCCCTCCCTTTTTTGGCAAAAGTCCAGAGTCCATCAGGCCCCTGCAACAGTCCATTTCATTAAATACTAACCAGGATGTCTGCACAAGCAAATGACTCCCCATTGTATTGCTGTATTACTCAATAAAACTTCTTACTGCAGGCTCAAGATAGATGACTGTTTCTACCCCCCCCCCCAAAAAAAAAAAACAAAAAAAAACCTGATAGAATAGTATAAAGAACCTGGAGAAATCATGTAACTTCTTTTCTCTAATATAGTCTCTGGGCTCCCTCTGCACTTTATTGTTATAACTTGTCTTGTAGTGGAGATATTTATATAATGGTCTTTGACTTTCATTAAATTGTTAAGTACCTCAGGACTTAAAAAGCACTTAACAAGGAATTGCATGAGGTTTATTATTTAATTAAATCTTTAAAACACAAATAATGCAATAGGCTCTCCTTATCTTGTAAGGAATATTCCAAGACCCAAGTGGACCCCTGAAACCACAGATAGTTCTGAACTCTATGTGTATACTATGTTTCTTCCTTTCTCTAAATACGTATGATAAAGTTTAGTTTATATTTTAGACACAATAAGAAATTAACAACAATAACTAATAATAAAATAGAACAATTATAACTATGCTGTAGTAAAAGTTATGTGAATGAATTCTCTCAAAATACCTTTCACCTTTTTATTTAGAAGAACCACTTCACATCTTCTCTTTGGCATAACCAGATTGTGAACATCACCACACTTTTGTGCTCTAGGGCCATTATTAAGCAAAATAAGCATTATTTAGCATTAGAAGGTCATAAGCACTGTGATACTTCTCTACTGAGAGGCTGCCAGGTGAGTAACATATACAGTGTGAATAGGCTGGACAGAGGGATAATTCACATCCCACTTAGAACAGAGTAGTACAATGTGAGATTATGTCACGCTATTCTGAATAAGGAACAATTTAAATTTTATGAATGGTTTATTTCTAGAATTTTCCATTTAACATTTTAGATCAAGCTTAAGCATGGGTAACTAAAACTATGGAAAATAAAACCACAGATAAAGGGAGAATACTGTAGTATTATTGCCCCAATTCCTATCCCATGTCCCCTTCCACAACTCACCCTCCAGTGCATTACTCATAAAACAGTTTTATGAAAAAACATTTTCCATATTTTGAAGGAACTTAGAATTCTGTGAGAACTCAAGCTATATTTAACACTAGCCATAATTATTAGTGAATCATCACTGTGATAATGTAAAATGAAAAAGTAGAAAAGGCAGTAGCTGCGTTGTCTTAATGACGCAAAGAAAAAAGAAAGGAAAGATATAGGAACTGGATACATTACTAAGAGAGAACAACCCAATAAGGAAAAAATGTGGGTGCAAAGCATAAAGAGGAAGGAAATTATTGAAATTTAGAAGCAGAAACTTGACAGACCATGGATGGATAAGGCATGGAAGCAAACCAAAAAGAAATACAAGCAGAATCATCAATGCAACATAAAATAGTAAAGAAGTAAAAAAAAAAAAAAAAATTGATATTATATATTTAAAAACATACCTAAGAAAAATCAGAGCAGTCTGAGTGCTAGGAGACAAACATTTCTATTTTTGTCCCTTCCACATTTAATTTCTAAGGTACTCACTTTTTTTCATACATAAATAACATAAAAATGGGGGATTCTATACCTTGTTTGTATTAACATGGATCATGATAAAATGAGATAAAACAATATGGTTAAAAGAGCTAAAGAGGGTAAGCAAATAAACAAGACATGAAGTGGGCTCTGCTACTTACTGTGTGACCTTAGAAAAGTCACTAAATATTGCAATTTCCTCATCAGTATAACTATTGCAAAACTCAAAACAAAATGGTATAAATAAGTGTACTTTGTTAGCTATCAAGTTCTGTATACAGATGTAAAAGAATATTATTTTGGCTAAATCTGTGTGTAGCACATTATCTTTACATTTTGGTACATTCTCAAATTGCAAAAACAATTTATTCATTCTATTAAAAAATTAATCATTGGGGGAACTGGTTAAAATATTTGTTTGGCAATTTGATCATTGAACAAAACAACTATATGATTTTTCCCTTATTTTTCTTTCTTTCTTTTCTTTTTTTTTTTTCAAATTGTGATATTAGAGGGCTGGGGATGTGGCTCAAGCGGTAGCGCACTCGCCCAGCATGCGTGCGGCCCGGGTTCGATCCTCAGCACCACATACAAACAAAGATGTTGTGTCCGCCGATAACTAAAAAAAAAATAAATATTAAAAAAAATTCTCTTTAAAAAAAAAAAAATTGTGATATTAGAGATTAAACCCAGGGTCTCCCACATTCTAGGCTAGCATTCTACCTCTAAGCTACGTACCAAGCTTCCAAATGCTTTATTCTAATTATTTGCTCCCTTTCAAATTCCTTCAAATAGTATCATTGCCATAAATAAGTGTATGATATAGGCCAAACATACTATATAATTTTTATTGCTAATTGAAGTTGGCATTATATGCATTATTATTCCCATTTTACATATGAGGAAAAATGAGGTCAGAGAGATTAAATAATTTATGCAATATCATAGATCTTTACTGCATGGAGAACAGATAGTGCTAAGATTTTTTTCTCCATCTCTTAATTATCTTTATCTCTCCAAGCAATATATTATTCTCACCTTTATCTCCTTAGTACTGTAACAATTTCTAGAATATAATATATGCTCAATAAATGATTGTGAAATGAATGATTAAATGAATGAACTGTCTCTCTTCAAGCCAGACTGCACACTTACACAAGATTTATCTTCTTATTTTTATTATTACTTTCCCACTTGAAATCACTTAATGATTCTTCATTACCTACAAAATATAATGCAAATTCTTTACCTTACACTAGGACTCTCTTTGGTGTGACTCCACTTTTTCTAGCCATATCTCCCTTATTGTTTAAATAACAACAAATACTTCCTACTCCCACACTCATTCCAGAATATTCTGCAATCAGACTACCATGGGTT
The DNA here is from genome assembly GCF_021218885.2 of Marmota monax. NCBI lineage: Eukaryota > Metazoa > Chordata > Mammalia > Rodentia > Sciuridae > Marmota > Marmota monax. Next base: position 5,160,053 of record NW_026693726.1, on the reverse strand, counting down.
TCAATCTTGGCTTTTACTCACTGTAAATGTTGGCAAGTTATATAGCATGTCTGCAAATTCTATCCACTGCAATACAGCAAGAAAATTTAAATGAAGAAAACACATCCATGTTTATTAACTGATGATGTGATAGTATACATATAAAATTCGAAAGAATGTATAAACTACTAAAATTAATATGATATTATAGGATAAAAGTCGATTTGCAGAAAACAATTGTATTTCTGTATATTAGCAAGAAAAAAATTACAAAATTTTAAATGCTATTTACAAAGACACAAAAACTATCAAAAACTTTCATTAAACAATTCTAATGAAATGTGCAAGATCTCTTAATTAAAAAAAAAAAAAAAAACATTGCTGATAGAAATTTGCAAGACCCAATCTAAAGGGGGAGATGAAGAGTCTTAATATCAAGATATGATGACTTCCCAAATTGATCTATAGATTCAATGCAGCCATAATCAAAATCCCAGCAGACTTTGTAAATGAAAAGTGAGGTATTAATTCTAAAACTTACATATTACCTACATATTACCCAAAACATCCAAGGCAAACTTGAAGAAGCACAAGTTGGCTGACATACATTACTAATCTCAATACTCAACTATAATGCTACAATAATTTAAGGCAGTGTGATATTCATGTAAGAATAACTTATAGATTCAAATAGATAAATAGACTAGAGTTCAGAAATAGACCCCCAAATTTTATTGTCAACTAATTTTTGTACAATGTTGCTAAAGAAATTCAATAAAGAGGGTCTGGGGTTGTGGCTCAGTGGTAGAGTGTTCCCCTAGCACATGGGAGGCACTGGGTTCAAACCTCAGCACCACATAAAAGTGAAATAAAGATATTGTGTCCACCTTAAAAAAAAAATGTCTCTAACAAAGTGAAAAAGCATTCTGTGGATTCGAAGAGCATATTTGTGATACACATTTCAGACAAAGTAACTATCCAGAATAAATAAAGAACACCTCCAAATTGACAGTAAGACAAACAGCCAAATAATGAAAAGCCTTGAAAGTTACTTTCGGAAGCCTATGAAAGGCTAGTAAATATATTAAAAGATGCTTACAGTTAGTCATCAGAGAAATAATGCAAATTAAAACCACAGTAGATACCACTTACACACCTGCTACAATATATGAAATTATAAAAGCTGACAGTAACTACTGCTTTGGAGAATGTGAAGCAATTGGATCTCTCATTTACTGCTGGCTGGATTATAGGAGCGACTCTGGGAAACAGTGTGACAAGTCCTCAGAATGTTAAACACACACAATTCTACCCAACAGTTCTTCCAGGTATTTTCTGAGAGATGAAAACATCTGTCCACCAAAAGACTGCCTGGAATGTTAACAGTTTTATTTATAACAGTGAAAACCTGGAAACTAAATGCCATCATCAAAGTAGGTGGAGGAACAAAGTGTGGTATATTTATACAATGGAATAGTACTCAACAATAAAAAGGAACAAATTGCTATTTATGCAACAACATGGATTCAATTCTATTTATATATACTACAAGAGCAGGCAAAATGAAACTATAGCGAAAAAAGCTGATGCAAAGGTTGTTAGGGTGCAGACTGACTGGAAAGAGGAAAGAGAATTTTCTGGGATGAAGAAATATTCTGGGGCGGGGCGTGGCAGCCCACGACTGACTGTAATCCCAGCAGTTCTGGAGGTTGTGACAGGAGGATGGCGAGTTCAAAGCTAGCCTCAGCAAAAGTGAGGCACTAAGCAACTCAGTGAGACCCTGTCTTTAAATAAAACAAAAAACACCTGGGATCATGAATATTGAGCTGGGTGCTGGTTATATTTTGACAGTGGTTTGTCAAAAGAGTTCCACCTTTCATATTTGTGCATTTTTCTTTGTACAAATTATACCTGAACAAAGTACTATTGGCATTTTCAAAAATGAATAGGAGGGGGGCTGGAGTTGTGGCTCACTGGTAGAGCACTTGCCTAGCATGTGTGAGAAGGCACTGGGTTCAGTCCTCAGCACCAAATGAATAAAATAAAGTAATCAACATTATATATATATATATATATATATATATATATATATATATATATATATATATATATGAATAGGAGGGAAATTCCTCAATATGGTGAAACATATATACAAAAAGCCCATAACAAACATCATACTCAATGGTGAAACATTTACAACTTCCCTTTCAGATTAGGAAAGAAAACTGGGAATAGTATGCCTAGTATTAGCATTTGTATCCAACATTGTACAGAAGGCTCTAACCAATGCACAAGAGAAAAAAAATGACATGAGAATTGATAATGAAAAAATAAAACTGCCATTATTTGCAGATGGCATCAAATTTTTATTTAAAAAAAAAAATCGGGGGCTGGAATTGTGGCTCCACAGTAGAGCGCTCGCCTAGCAAGGCCCTGGGTTCGATCCTCAGCACCACATAAAAAATAAATAAATAAAAATGAAGGTATTGTGTCCAACTACAATTAAAAAGTAAATATTTTAAAAATCCAAAAGAATCTCTTTATTAGAATTAAATTTAACAAGACCTCTGGAATGTAGGTCAATAAAATAATCAGTTTTTTCTATAATTAGAAACAATTAGAAAGTGAACATTTGAAATATAAATTGAAAGCTGCTTTATATCGCAATACTTCTAGTCCTAAGTACATGTTTTATAGAATCCTTCATCATAAGAATAAATAAGTCAAAGTATTTTTGCTCAATGGAATACTATGCTCCTATGAAATGAAGAAATGAATCATATAAAAATAATCTTGAGAAGAAGTCAAATACAAACAACTCTACCACATAATGCCATTTATATGAAACTCAAAGAGGCAAAAACTCATTGATGGTGATAGATTCCAGAATGGTTGTTACCTTTTGGAAAGCAGGAGGGGTGCCTAGGAAGGCACAAAAAGGAGATTTGGGGATGCTGAGAATATTCTATTTCTAATCTGAGTAGAGTTTACCTGGGCACATTCATTTTATGAAAAATTTTGTATCCAGTTCATTCAGGTTATTTGATTTGTGTGCCTGTGTATATTACATTTAGAATTTTTTAAAATTATTGTTGCATACATTAACTGATGTCTCTGACTAGAGTAGAAGCTCCTTGAAGACAGATTTTTTATTATCCCTTACATACTTTATATAATTGCTTCATAAAATATTACTTGACATTCATCTTGTGCAAACATCACCACTATCCATCTCTGAAACTTTTTCATGAAAATGTTCAGAACATGTTATTAAAAGTACTGTTTTCCCACCAGTCCTACTGTGTAGGGAGGCAGGCAAAGAACTGAGCATTGAACCTAGGGGTGCTTTACCACTGCACTAGATTCCCAGTCTTCTTCTTCTTTTTTTTTTTTTTTTCAATTTTGAGACAGGATCTGGCTAAATTGCTGAGGCTGGCCTTGAACTTTCAATTTTCCTGCTTCAGTCTCCTGAGTAAATGGGATTATTTTTGTGATCTCCCACACCTTGGAAACACTCTATCAGGTAGCTAAAGCATGCTCAGAAGGGAAAAAACGAGTTTAATATAATCCTAGGTTCAGAGGAGGATGTTAATATTCAGTTATAACTAGGATAGAAAAATATCTTCATGGAACAGAGTGCATCTAAATACCAGCTCTTTTTCCTCTGTGGAAGAATCCTTTGCTTCTTTTAAGACAGGTCTACATACACATGGAGCAGTTGACAAACAGTCTCACCATAGAACACTCATTCAAATTATATTTCCTGAGCTTTAAATAGAAAACTCCGTTTTTGTTCAAAACATTTGTAGGGTCGATGTTATTCTTTAATTAGTCTATTATTTATGAATATCTATTTTTATCATCCTTGATTAAGTGCTTAGACCCTGGGGCTGTTTGTTTACAACTTTTCCCCAAAAAGATTTTAAAGTCTGGCTCTACCCCTGCCCCACCACCATTTCCTTTTAGATTATTAATATCTAAGGTCTTAAATCAAGTGGTAGGTATGTGAATATCTATTCCTTATATCTGTCACTCGTGTTATGAAAATTTCGTGTTTGATATTTAGTAAAATAAATAAATTTTTATACTAAAATTATACTTACGTACAGTCTTTTGTTATAAAATGACAAAAGCTACTGTTTAGATCCTGTTTTTCTTATTATTATTATGATTATTATTATTAGTTTATTTATTTGGTCCTCAGGATTGAACTCAGAAACACTTTAACGCTGAACTACATCCCCAGCCCTTTTTATTTTTATTTTGACACAGGATTTCGTTAAATTGCTTAGGACCTCACTAAGCTGCTAAGGCTGGCTTGAACTTGCTATTTCCTACCTCAACCTCCCGAGTAGCTGGGATTACAGAGGTGGGACACCACACCCATCTTATTCTGTTTAACCTTTAGACTAAGTTTTTTTGTTTTCATTTCTTCTGCAATGCTGGGGTCTGGTGCACTTGCTAGGCAAGTGCTTTGCCACTGAACTTTGCCCCAGCCCCAGACTAAGTTTTAAAATAAATTGTTAATTGAGCACATTTTTCTTCTTCCTTCCTTCCTTTCTTTCTTTCTTCCCCACCCCACCCCCTTTGGTACTATGGATTGAGCCCAGCACCTCCTGCATGCTTAGCATGAGCTCCACCACTGAGCTCCACTCCCACCCCTGTTGGAGACTTTTTAATATACCACACAGCTAATTTCTGCTTGGCTAACTAACCCCTTAAGATGGTCAAGGCTCTTACAGGTTTAAAACACCCTCTCTTTCTGCCTCTGCCTCCAGTTTTTCCTCCACCCATTTCCTCTGCCCCTTTCTTATGGGCTTGCAGATATTTCTCCCACCCTTTTCATAGGGACTTCATTTACAGCATGACCATGTCTTCATATCCAAGTTCTGTCCATCTAGAGAGCTTATTGTTTCCTTACTCCGGAGCCTTATCCCTTACTTAAATTGGGACGACCAACATCACGGAGTGTGATCTGCTTTACCCAAGCCCAGAAGAGTTTTGAGTTCTCTTCTGCAGCATAACAACAATGCCTGTAGACTCACCATTCTGATTTCTACATGTCTAACAGAATCCTACCCAAGTGCAGCAGATTAACTTCTAGTTTTCCACTGAGATACACACGAGATGGTTAGTTACATTCTATTAATAATACAGTACTTTTTTTTTTTTTGCAGTGTTGGTGATTGAACCCAGGGCCTTGCTCATGCTAGGCCGGTACTCTACTACTGAGCTACACCCCTGGCCCCTAGAACTATTGTTGATGCCACAGGTTTTAGGAGGGCAGCTCTGAGAATTTAAACTCCTTCCAAAACCTTACTTCCATAGAATATGTTCTACCTCATCACTGATCTAATGAAAAAGAAAGCCTGTGAAATAAGTCCATGAAAATTGCTTGTGCTTTTTATCTAAAGCACTTAAACCTTTCATGAAAACAGGTTTATCTTGTTTTTTTAACTCTGAGTGTTGGGATGGTGGGGGTGGGGGTGGGGGTTGGGGGTGGGGGGAATGTTACTAGGGATTGAAACCAGAGGCACTAAAATACAGCCCCAGACATTTTTGTTTGTTTGTTTGTTATTTTATTGATTCTGGAGATTTAACCCAGGGGTTGTTTACCACTGAGCTACATCCAGTCCTCTTTATTTTGAGACAGAATGTCACTATGTTGCTCAGGGCCTCACTAAGTTTTTGAGGCTGGCCTCAAAATTGCAATCATCCTGCCTCAGCTTCCCAAGTTGCTGGGATTAAAGGCATGCACCACCGTGTCCAACTGAAAACAGTTTTTTTTAAAAAAGCCTTTTGCCATAGCTAATAGTTATTAAAGGATTTGTTGATTTTACAATACGAAGCATATATTAACAACCTTTGAACATGAAGCAGGGGGAGATAATGCACAAAACTATGACAAATGATATAAGATATGCTTCTTTCTGTTATTAATTCAGTGCAAATGTATTGAGTTTTTACTCTATGCAAGCCTTTATTCTCAACACCAGAGACCTAGTATGGGAAAAAAATCCCTCTCTCCTAATGAAATATACAGAGGATGTGGCACACACTAGGCACACGATAAATATTTATTGAGTGAATGATTTGTGTGGCTAAGTAGCCCATTAGAGTATTATAAATATTTATGTTTTAAATATATATGTTTCTGTGTATACGTATATGGAGAGAGAGAGATTTGTTTTAAGAAATTGGCTCATGAAATTGAGGCAACTGTAAAGTCCAAACTTTGCATGGCAAATCAATAGGCTGGAAACTCCACCAGGAGCTGATATTGCAGTCTTGAGTCCAAGGAAGTCTGTAGGCAGAATTCCCTTTCTTGAACTTCATCAGTCTTTGGAGCCTTTAATTGATTGGATGAGGATTACTCTCATTATAGAGTGTATGTTAGTCAGCTTTGCTTGGCTGTGACCAAAATACCGGATAAGAACAACTTAGAGGAGGAAAACTATTTTGGCCTATGGCTTCAGAGATTTAGTTCATGGTTGGCTGAGTCCATTGTTTTGGGCCCCAAGTAAGGCAGCACACATCATGGCAGAAGGGTGTGGCAGAGGGAACCAGCTCTTGGTAGCTAGGAAGCAAAAGGGAAGGTAGAAGGGGCTGCAGAGAAGATAGAGAGCAGACCCCCAGTGACCTACGTCTTCCAGCCACATCTTACCTGCCTACAGTTACCACCTAGCACATTCAAACTAGGATGGACTGATGAGGTTACAGCTCTCACAATACAATCATTTCACTCAGAATATTCTTGTATCAACACAAGAGTTTTTGGGGGACCTTGTATCCAGACCATAACAGAGTATAATCTGCTTTACCAAAAAAGTCTACCGATTTAAATGTCAATCACATATAAAAAATACCTCCACCACAACATCTAGACTGGAGTTTGACCAAACAACTGGTGAACATGGCCTAGACAAGTTGATACATATGCCAAAAGCCCCTGCCCTCAACCTGAGCCTCTAGACATAGCTCTTTTTTTTTTAATATTTATTTTTTAGTTCTCGGCAGACACAACATCTTTGTTGGTATGTGGTGCTGAGGATCGAACCGGGGCCGCACACATGCCAGGCGAGCGTGCTACCGCTTGAGCCACATCCCCAGCCCTAGACATAGCTCCTTAAATCATACTTAATCTCCAAATAAAGACAACAGCAAAATCATACTTCTACCTAACATATTCCTAGAATATATTAACTCTTACCTAGAAGAGAATGCCAAGTGCTGAGAGCCATAGCCAAGTAGGAATGACGCATGGCAGTTTTGGTTGAAAGGTGACGCCAGCAAGCCATTGAGATGATAATGATTATGTTAAGATGTGCATTCAGTTGGAGATTAGACCCCTGCTGTCCACCTCAGCCTGCTACTTTGGAGCTCTCCGGACTCCCGGAGAGTTCCCATTGGTTGGGGAAGTGCGGTAGGAGGGAATTCCGGAGGAGGGATTTCCTGTTGGTGTAGTGTGTCCTGGGAGAAGGCCGCGTGCGTGGCATTTTCGTGGGAGTTTTGGAAATAAAGTTTGTTCCTGCTTGAGTGGCTCGTGATTTTGTGCCCAGCCAGACTGCGGCAGCCAAGTCCTTGGGTGATGTTCTCTCCTTGATATCCTGTAACTTAAAACTGTAATGTGAAGTTAATAACACTTAAGTGATACAACATAAAGTCAATACATTTTGTATTATATGGTAAGGCAATATGGGAGGGAACAACACAAAGATATTTGCCCTACACACATACATATATTCATAACAAAATAAAGTAAGAAATACTTATAACAATTCCCTTTCTGCCACTAGTCATGTGTTCATTGGTACTTATAACCAGGTGTTCCACCATCTATTCCATATTCCTGTTGCTCTCAACAAGCACCTCACTCAGCTAGTCAGACCTTTTTACCCAAAACTGGGACTGACCAGTTTTGGACTGATCCAAAATTTCATTCATGAAGAATATAGGCTATGAGTAGTTACACCTGAATTTGGTTGTTGTCGTTTCCCATTGATTCTTAAAAATTATTCTGTTATTGATGGACCTTTATTTTTTATATGTGGTGCTGAGGATGGAATCCAGTGCCTCACACATGCTAGGTAAGCACTCCACCACTGAGCCACAACCCCAGCCCTCTCATTGATTTTAATCTAGGGTGTGGTAGTACTAAGAAACACCCTAATGGGCCTGGGGCTGTGCAAGTCTGTAATCACACGGGTTTGGGAGGCTGAGATAGGAAGATCGTGAGTTCAAAGCCAGACTCAGAAAAATTGAGGTACTAAGCAACTCAGTGAGACCCTGTCTCTAAATAAAGTACAAAATTAGGGCTGGGGATGTTTCTCAGTGATTGAGGGCCCCTGAGTTCAATCCTCAGTATCCAAAAAAAAGTCCTACTAGACCTCCTGGGCTCCAGACAGTCTTTCTTATCTTCATTGTGTATCTGCAGACCATTTTCCCTCTGACAATCAGGATCCATTCTCCTAGTTGGCATAATATATTAATTCCTATTAATTTAGATGTGTGAGGAGTTCAAAGTAGTCAAGTGGCATCCAGAACTTCCTGTTTGTAAAGTCATTGTTTTGTTTCCTAATGGAAATATTCCTCCCTCTGAAACTAAGACATCTAGTATATCAGCACATATATTCTAAAGAATAGAAAGCACAAATGTTAGTGGTGGATCTTTAGGATAGTAGTGACTGGTGTTATTCTTATTTTCATCCCTTGATTCCCAACTTGTGAATCCTGGCAATACTGTACACTGTATACTGTACACTGGTTTTGAACACCTACGATCATCTGGACAATCTTACCCCAATCCTACAAAGTGTTTTCACTCAGCTGGAATCATGGCTGAGTCTTAGAGCAATGCACTGTTCTATCAAGCCAACTACTTCAGGATGGTGGGGAATATGGTAAGCCCAGTGTATTACATGAACAGGCTCATCGCTGTACTTTATCATAAAGTGAGTTTCTTGATCAGAGGAAATGCTGTGTAGAATACCATGATGGCAAATAAGATGACTGTTAGGGGCTGGGGATATGGCTCAAGTAGTAGCACGCTTGCCTGGCATGCGTGAGGCACTGGGTTCTATCCTCAGCACCACATAAAAATAAAAAAGATAAAAGATATTGTGTCCACCTAAAGCTAATAAATAAATATTTTTTTAAAAAAATTTAAAAAGATGACTGTTATATGGATAGCAATGTGTTTCCCCAGCCATCACCCAATGGACTCATAACCAAGATGGCCATGCTGGCAACAGGGACATCAATCAGTGGATGACATGGTTGAGTTCCTGAGCTTCCAGCTTCAGAGAACAAGAATCCCCAATATGGCACCACTTTTCAAGGTGATCAGCCAGCTACCTGGTGGCAGGTTGATTACACTGAACTGCTGGAAGAAGAAGCATTTTGCCCTTATTGGAACCGATACTTACTCTAGATATGGAAAAGTACCTTCCCTGCACACAATACTTCTATAAATACAATCCTTTGGGATTATTTTGCTCAGGAGCACTATATCTTTGCAAAAGACTATGCATAGTATATGCAGTATAATTGAACTTCCTTGTTTAACTAAAAAACAGGTATTCTGTTAGCAATACATTAGTTTTAATAAATTTGTTCTAAAATGCAAAAAGAGTCTTATTCATAAATTACTATTGGTTATAAACATACTATGAGCAATGGGTTCTATCTGTAGTAATAAAGTGAGTGCTATATTCCAGTATGTTTTCCATCAGCATATTTAATGGGTTGTCAGTGCCAAGCTGAGAAGTTTGAATCCCCACCGGCATAATTTCAAGATATTTTCTGTAGTACAATGGAATTTTGTAAGACTTTATAAAGAACTAGATACTAATATTTTTTACTAAGAAAATTCTCCCAGTGCATTTTCTTTGATTTCACTGTTGGCTTTTTCTTGGGTTTTACTAGTTTTTTTTATATGTAAAATTTTAAATATGGACAATTATTGCAATTCTTTAAGGAGATTTTATTTTTGCTCTGCTCATTTCAAAATTATATTTTTAAATGAACAAGAACGATATATTTTGTATGACATATTTTGAATAGTCAATAAAAATCTGTGCAATTACAGCTATTTTGAGTACTATGCATAATTTGTTTTCCTTAAAATTTGTATCTTACCTTCTTTTAAATGTCATTAACTTGTGATATTCTTTACTAGTTTTAAACTCTGTTTTGGAGTAATTATGTCTTTCTTCATGATACACTCTTTTACTTTTTTTGTTCCTTATTCCTTCTCTACAAATTATTTGTATCCTATTGTTAAGCTGTTCAATTATTCCTTCACTATATGTTTTTATTGCTTACTTAGTTTCAATTTAACTCTCTCTTATAATTCTGAATGGTTTGTGTCTGCTCTCAAAATAAGTTTTGACTATCTCTTTACCAATTGTTAACTAGTTTTTATTTGTCATTTCTAGTGTTATAGCTTGGATGTGATGTGTCCCCAAAAAACTCAGGGGTGAGACCAGGCAAAGTTCAGAGGAGAAATGGTTGGGCTATGAGAGCTTTAACTCAGTCAGTGAATTAATCCTCTGATGGGATTATCTAAATGGGGAATTAAGGCGGGTAGGGTGTGGCTGGAGGAGGTAGGTCACTGGGAACTTGCCTTTGGGGTATATATTTTGTATCTGGCCAATGGAGTCTCTCTCTCTGCTTCTGATCATCAGGTGAGCCACTTCTCTCTACCACAATCTTTAACTATGATGTTCAGCCTCACTTTGAGCCCCAAAGAATGGAGCCAGCTGTCTACAGACTGAACCTCTGAAACCATAAGTCCCAATATAAACTTTTCCTCTCCTAATGTTGTTTCTTTTTAATTTTTTTATTTGTTCTAATACAGACAGTAGAATGTATTTGACACAGCACACATAAATGGAGTATAACTCCTCATTCGTCTGGTTGTACATGATGTAAAGTTACAAAGGTCATGTAATCATATATGCACATAGGGTAATAATGTCCAATTCATTCTACTATTATTCTTACCCCCATAACCCCTACCCTCCCTTCACTCCCCTCTGTCTACTCCAAAATGCTGAGAGCCATAGCTGAGTCGGAATGACGCATGGCATTTTTGCCAGAACAGAGTGGTTGAGAGGTGATGCCAACAAGCCATTGAGATGATAATGGTTATGTTAAGCTGTGTATTCAATTGTATATTAGACCCCTGCTGTCGGGCTGGGCCTGCTACTTTGGAGTTCTCGAGGGAGTATGGAGAATAAAGGAGTTCCTGTTTTGAACCTACAAGGCTGTGTGGCGGCTCGGTTATTTTGTGCCCAGCCAGACTGCAACACCAAAATACTTCTATTCTCCCCACTCCCCTTATGGTGAATTAGCATATACATATCAGAGAAAACATTTGAACTTTGATTCTTTGGGATTGGCTTATTTTGCTTAGCATGATATTCTCCAGCTCCACCCATTTACCTACAAATGCCATAATTTTATTCTTCTTTAAAGCTGAGTAATATTTCATTGCGTGTGTGTATGTATGTATGTGTGTGTATATATATATATCTATCACATTTTCTTTATCCATTCATCTGTTGAAGGGCACCTAGGTTGGTTCCATAGTTTAGCTATTGTGAATTGAGCTGCTATAAACATTGATGTGGCTATGTCACTGTAGTATACTTTAGTAGTATACTGATTTTAAATCCTTTGGGTATGAACACTAGGTACCCTTAAACTTGACCTCAAATTCAAATAACTTCCCATTTGCTATTAATACCTCTGTGCGGTTTGTACACATCTCACTTGCCTATGACTTCCAATTAAACATAAATTATTATAGTTTCAGTTTTGGTTTGTTTTTCTAGTGCTGAGGGTAGAACCCAGGGTCCTGCTCAACTAGGCAAGGGCTCTACCACTAAGCTATACCCCTGTCTGCTAATTACGAGAACTTCTAAGTCTAATTTGGAGATACTGCAATAGAAATATACTTTCTTATTATGCTTGAAGTAAGATTTTAACGTAACGTCCACACCTATGTCAAGTACATACAGCTCTTTGTCATATTTATTGAATCACTTTTTCTTCTGCTACCAGATTGTAAGTTCCTTAAAAGCATGGATCACATTTAAATCTCTACTGTCTGGCACAGTGCAGATTATTAATGAATAGTAAATGAATAAGTGAATGGATGAGAACAAATTAATTGTAAAATTCCATGATCTTATCCAAAGAATACTGTTCCTGCCAGCTCCAAATGATACCAAATGAAATTTCTTTTATAAATGCCAATTTTTAAACTTTCTCAACTGGATTTATTTTACAACAAAAACACCCTTGGAAAAACACATCCATTTTAACCTATTCATCCAAGGCAGAAGTTCTTGGCTGAAGATGAGAATCCTGTCTTCATCTCAGTCAAAATAAATGAGGACCACCCCTCACCCCCACCCCAAGTAATTCTAATGTATAGGCAAGGCTGAGAAACACTATGCTAAAACAGAAGGGATTGATGGTGCGTTCTAAGAAACAAGAAGAAAAATGATGTCCCAGATGACTGTGGCTGAGAGGTTCCTTGTCAGGGGGACAGAAGTGGGGAGTTTGTAAAGAGTCCAACCCTCTCTTCAGGAAGCTGGAGTTGGCTGGAGGGAGAAGTATTTTTTAAAGTATCTATTGTATTGAAAAATTAAGGGGAGAGATTATAAGTACTTTTCTAAAGAGGCAAACTTTGAAGAGGAAAGAATTTAAAATTTAGATTTTAAAATGAGGTCAGAGATTCCAACAAAATGCTAGTAAAAGGGCCCTTTGAGTTTCTTGGACTTCTTACAAAAATATTCCACAGGCAGGCAAATGCGACAAATGGATTAGGTATACAGAGTAACATGCTAAGAGGAAAGCATAACGAAGAACCAGAGTTGGCAGGAGAGCATTTGAGAAAAGGAGAAATGTTTTAAAGAATTTGTACTCTCCAAATTTGTGTCCATACCTCTATTACAACACAAAGCTCTTTGTGAATATAGATGAGGAAAAGAGATGGCAACAGATTGACCTGTTTAGGTGTATTGAGCTCTAAGTCTGAAGTTTTAGTTCCTCCTATGATGCCAACATGCTCCAAGTCCTTCATCCAGCTTCTTCACTTTTTTGGGACTCGGTTTCCTTATCTGTAAAATTAGGGAGTTGAAGTTTCCTCTGAAAGAATAAATATGTGTACCTCTAGGCTCTGAGCGGCAATAGCCCAAAGAAATGCAGGTCCAAGTGTTGTTGAAGTCTCACACTCCCTCTTAAAAGTTCATGTCTTGGTATGTGCATTCTCTCTCAAAGTTTTCTTTCTTTCTTTTTTAGGCCCAGGTTGACCTTGACCTTGGGATCCCCCTATCTCAGCTTCCTGAGTCATTGGGAAGAGCTATATGATAGTGCTATATTGTATGTCTGTGCTATAATAAATTAACCTCCTCCTTCCTATCTTGGGATATCTGTGGAACAGCTTGATGTGTTTTCTCTACATGATGCTTTCATTTCTTCTACTTGGCTCCCTGTAAAGACCGATTTCCGTATTCTTCCTCATTGAATCCCCTAATAATAAGATGAATGTATTACTCCCTTTTCTATTTCTGCAATTAAACACCACAGACTGTGTAACTTATAAAGAAGAGAGGAATGCAGCTCACAACTCTGGGGATTGGGAAGTCCAAAGATAAGGGGATATGCATGTGAAGTTTTTATTGCTGGTAGGGACTCTCTGCAGGGTCCTGAAGTGGCACAGGGTATCCCATGGTGAGAGTGGCATGTATAAAAGATAGGGCCAAACTGGCTTTTATAACAGACCCATTCTCCACATAACCCTTCAATGCATTAATTATGAATGGATTAATCCATTCAAGAGGGCTTTGCCTAATCACCTTTTAGTCCTACCTCTTTTTTAATATGTATATATTAGTATAGATTAATATACTCTCTCTCTCTCTCTCTCTCTCTCTCTCTCTCTCTCTCTATATATATATATATATATATATATATATATATATATATTTGCTTAATATATATAAATATATTAGACAAACACTCTACCACTGAGCTATATATCTTGTTTGGTATGAACAAACCATGGCAAAGTAAAAAATTTTTTTCTCTTATTGCTATGATATGGCCTCTTGGTGATGTAAATTGTAAATTGTAATTTGTTCTTTCTGGAGATCTCCAGAGAGGGGAAATAAACTAATGTTACTGAAGATCTATTCGACACAAGTTCTTTTATAAAAGTTATCACATGGCACCACACAGTAAGGTAATGATTTTATTTATTTCATGGAATAATAAGTGGAGACTCAAAGGAACCAAGTAACTGGCTAAAGATGTGCGGTGCGAGGGTTTAAATTTGGTCTGATATCCCCCAGATCTGTCTCAGGCTATCCGGCTCAGCACTCTGGTCTCAGAGCAGCAGAAGAGCAGGCTCATGACCCCTGAACTTTCAGCTGGTGCATAGGGCTACCAGGCCTCTCCTCCACTTGAATTCCCTTTGCCAATCTCTTTTCTTAGTCACAAGATGGTCTCTCCTGTAATTATTTTTTTATGAAGGTTCACAGACATACGGCAGATAGTTTGTTTTCCAAAGGATACATCAATAAAGGATTATTGTAATACTTAGAACAGGGCTCAGCCAACTTTTTCTATAAGGAGCCAGATAATAAATATTTTAGCCTTTGGGACACATGTGATCTCTATCCCAGCTATTCAACTCCTTCCTTGTATAATATAGAGCAAATATGTTACATATGCCACAGACAATATGAAACAAATGGGTGGGCTGTATTCCAATACAATTTTATTTAGGGACACTGAAATTTGAATTTCATGCAGTATTTATTACTCACAAAGTATTCTTCTTTTGATTTTTTTTTCAACCATTTGAAAATGTACAAACCATTCTTATTTAGTTCATGGGCAATACAAAAGAGGGAGTGAGGACTATAGTTTGTCAGCCCTCCCACCCGTCATAAGGATGGTGTGTTAAGCTTAAGGCTTGCTGGGGTGAGTGAGCTATGGGGTAGATGTGAGTCAGGCTTCACTTGCTCCATTATGACAATTATAAAGGATACATATAAAACTGAGATCTCAGCCAACAAACCCCTAACTTAGGTTAATCTATGTTGAAAGCCAGCGATATATAATGTTAGCAATATATCTACCACATGTATACACTGTAGAATGATCAAATCGGGCAGATTAGCATGTCTGTCACCTCAAATACTTATCATTTCTTTGTAGTGAGAACATTTGAAATCTTCTCTTTTGCCAGGTACAGTGGTACACACTATAACCCCAACTACTCAGGAGGCTGAGGCAGAAGGATGGCAAGTTTGAGGCCAGCCTTAGCAATTTAGTGAGGTCATAAGAAACTTCGGGAGACCCTGTCTCAAAAATTAAAAAATAAAAAGGGATTGGGATGTGGCTCAGTGGTTAAGCATCCCAAGTTCAATCCCCAGTAACAAAAGAAAGAAAGGAATTCTGTCTTTTAACTATTTTGAAATGCAGAATAGATTGTCATTAACTATATATTAACTATAGTCTCTGTGCTGTGCAATAGGTCAACTGAACTTATTCTTCCAACTGAAACTTTGCACCCACTGATCAAGGTCTTCTCTTTCTGTTTTGCAACCTACCCTACCCACCCCGGGGGCTACCCCAGTCTCTCACAGCCTCCATTCTGGTCTCTCTTTCTATGATGTTATTAACAATGATGATATGACAATTAAAAATAAAACAAAACATTAAAAAAAATTCATCTCCTAGAGACCAGGCAATAATGAGTCTCCTAGAATAAACACTCTCATTTCCCAGAAGACATCTCTGCACCAAGTATGTCTTGTTATTTCCTCTGCATTCTAAACATACCTCTAAGAATCTTTCACGTTGTCTTCTCAGTACCCTGCAGTTCTCTGCCTTTGAGGACTGCCTGACACCCCATCCAGCCACACCCTCTGGTGGCCATAACTTCAGATTTTGGGGGGTTTGTGGAATGGGGGATGGAACCCAGGGACTTGGGCATGCTAGGCATGCTTTCTACCACTGAGCTACAACCCCAGTCCCATACTTCAGACTTGGAAGCTCTTACTCTGAGCTCCTCACCTGCACCCCATTCCCTCACCTTCTTACTCTCTTTCACCCCACTTTTTTACTACCTCAATTCCAACAATCCCTCTGCTCCACTGAGATCCATCATCAACTGCTTCCATTACCTTTTTGTTGTCCTTTATCCAAGCCAAATCCTAACTTTCCTCTTTATCCAGCTTAAATTCCAACATCAATCCTGGTTCTTCGCTAATAAATACCGTGAATGGTTTTATAAACTGGATGGCGTCAATGGAGAAGATGTATGAGATGAAAGGATGAGAAGTTAGGGACAATCTATCTTCTGCGCTTTCCCCTGTGCTTATACACCTGAAGTAAATAAAGTCGAATGTGTTTTTCTCCTACCAAAAAAGAAAAAAAAAAAAAAAAGAGTTAAACCCTAAACCCTCCCCCAGCCCTACACCGCCCCTGAGGGCAGCTCCTCCTACCAAATCCTTTCTGGCCTGCTGATACCTTCAGGCAGCCAAAGGGGCATGTGTGCCACTAGGACCCACTAGCATTTCTCTAGGACAATTAAATCCCTAGTCTGTCTGGGTATGGGATTCATCTGCTCTTCCAAGCACCAGACCCAAGATACAGTTAGAGGAAGGAATATGAATGAAGCTGGCGTTTTCAAAATTACCTGGACCACTGTCTCCATTTTTCTCAGTTTTTTTTTCAGGTATATTATTCGTGAAATAAATCTAGGCAGAGAATAAAAATTAGATGCTAGATACACAACAAAAACTCTTCTCTCCATAGTTGGATAATTTGTACCTTCTGGGCCAAGAAAAGAGATGACCTAGTCCTTCCTACTGGGAAATAACATGTTTGGGAAGTAGACTAGTGTTTCTCATCCAGGAATGATAAGTTGAACTAAAGTGTTCTTAAAAAATACCAAACATGTTTCAGTGCAAGCAAAACATATATAAATATAACATGATATTATTTTGATGACTTATAAAAATATTTTTACTAAAGAAAAAAAACAGGAAAAAAATTAGCTGCATTTAAACAGAGCTGCAAGATTAATAGACAAAGAGAAGGTAATACACTTTACATATTTCTGTTTCGTAAAGCATTTATGTAATTACATGAAATTGTACCGAACAAGTCAATTCAAATGGACTTAGTTATAGGCACTGGTGTATTTACCAAGCACTGACAGAGCAGCATAAATTGTAGTCATGCTTCTGTTTTTTGAAGAGGTGTTGCTATGTTGCTCAGGCTGGTCTCCTATGCCTGGCTCCAGTGACCCTCCTGTCCCATTGTTCTGAAAAGCTGAGACTCTAGGTGCCTGCTACCACACCTGGGTGATGTGGTCATTCTTTAAATGAAAGGTATGTACTATGAATCCTTTGATACCTGGCATGCTGCCAGCTAAAAAGCTTTAGTGAGCAGCTATCCATTCACTATTGTTTGATCCTAGTTCCTAGAGGCCAAGG
Source organism: Marmota monax (assembly GCF_021218885.2). Lineage (NCBI taxonomy): Eukaryota > Metazoa > Chordata > Mammalia > Rodentia > Sciuridae > Marmota > Marmota monax. Next base: position 5,142,552 of record NW_026693726.1, on the reverse strand, counting down.
TCCATGAGTATACATCTATTCATCTTTTAATTTCTTGTTTTTAATATTGTGTCTGGCATGTCATAAGCTCAATTAATACTGCTGGAATGAATAAATGAATGTGGTGGTGAGGCTGAGATGCTACAAAATTCTGAATTGGTTTTGCTTTTAAACCAAGGAAGTTATTATGGTTTAGGTGTGAGGTGTCCCTCAGAGCTCATGGGTGAGACAGGTAAGAAGATGTAGAGGAAAACTGATTGGGTTATGATAATCTTGACCCAATCAGTGAATTAATACCCTGATTGGATTAACTGAGTGGTAACTGCAGGCAGGTAGGGTGTGGCTGGAGGAAGTGAGGCATTGAGGCTGTGCCTTTAGGGTACACATTATGTAAACTGAGCTTAGTTTTTCTGCCTTCTGATCGTAACTTCCTCCATGAAGTTCTTTCCTCAAGCCCTGAGGCCCTGAGGAATGGAGCCGGACTGTGGATCATGACCTCTGAGCCCCCTAATAAACTTTTTCTCCTCTAAAATTATTCTTATCAGGTCTTTTGGTCACGGCAGTGAAAAACCTGAGTAAAACAAAAGCCTAGATTATATTCTGTATGTATTACATGATAGTTATTTGAATAGTGCTAATTTGACATGGCATTTAATGGTAATTCTTAATTAAATGCAATATTTTTTTCTCATCCTATTGAAAATTAGAGCTTATTGACATTAAATGGTAGAATCAGTGCTAATGTTTTTAAAGATGGCCTTGAAGTTAGTAATATTACTAACTTACTACTTTCTTCAATTTTCTTCTGGAAAAAAAATGAAGAACATTTCATTAAAACAGTGAAGCTGGGTGGGTGGCACAGCCTGTAATCCTAGCTACTTGACAGTGTGAGGCAGGAGGACTGCAGAAAATTCAAAACCAGCTTCCACAACTTATTTTAAGCCCTTGTCGACCCTGTCTTAAAATAAGAAAGGCTGGGGTTGTAGTTCAGTGATAAAGTGCCCCTGGGTTCAAGCCTTGGTACCACAAAAACCAACCAAATAGACAAATAAACAAATAAAAAAGAGAAAACAGCAAAATTAAAAATAAAATGAAAATTAATCCTGATACCTAAGAATCTTTAAATATATGACTTTTACTTTAAAAAAGAATATTAATATATCAGGTGTAGAATTATATCTGAATGTAAGTAGTGATGTGTTCATAGGAGTGCTTTACTAAAAGCAAGTACATACAGTATAAAGCCGTCTTTTCATCTGTTAATCTTGTTTAAATGTAGTTAGTTTTTCTAAGATGAAATTTCTTTTGTATGAATGTTCTATTGGTCAGCAAAAAATGTCATTGTTTATATATTTTAATACTCAAAACACAAGCAAGTAGCTCAATCACTTGCTGTTGGGTATTCTAAAAGCCCTTACTAACCATCTTAAAGTTATAGAAAAATTGAAGAGTTGCCAGATGTAGTGGTGCACGCCTGTAATCTGAGCAACTCTGGAGGCTGGAGTCAGGAGGATTGCAAATTCAAAGCCAGCCCCAGCAATTTAGTGAGGCCCTAAGCATCTTAGGGAAATCCTGTCTCAAAATAAAAAATAAAAAGGACTGGGGGTGTGACTCAGAGGTTAAGCATCCCTGGGTTCAATTCTTGGTACCAAAAAAAAAATGAATAGCTATTTCTCATAATTTGTATAAAGGGCATTCTCCCAATTTTATTTCAAATTCTGGAGAAATTATTATTATTATTATTATTAGGTTTTTAGTGATGTTGGGGATTGGACTCAGGGCCTCACATATATTAGGCAGGTACTCTATCACTGAACTACAGCCCCAGCCCTGAATAAACTATTTATGCCAAGTGTTGTCTGTAGGAGGAAACCATTGTAAGAACAGCCAGGTGGCCCCCAAGTTCATGTCATGTACCATTTGAAACTCCTGTAACACAATGCCAAACCACTGATTTATATTCACTTTATAGATAGTCAAATCAGGCAGAGTACAACTGGAATGTTGTAGTTTCCTCAGCTTGATAAATCTGGCACTTAGTAAGGATACAGACAAAGCTCACAAACTAAGAATTGTTTTACACAAACCTCCATACTCCATGCAGAGGTTTTTTTCAGTGAAAGAAAAATGTGTGAAATCGTAACTATTTTATTGTTTTATTTTTTGTTGTTAAGGATCAAAACCAGCCTACTACTGTATGTTTTTGCATGAATATAAAATAATAAGAAGAAAGGTTTTTGGTGGTTGAAGTCAATATTTAGTCACTGTGGAGTCTGCATTGGAAAACCTTAACAACTTTCTCATTTTCAGTTTGTTATTTTCAGCCTTATGCTAAAGGATCAGGCCAAGTACAAAGCACATCATCTTAGCTTAAGGAATGACAAATATACACTTTGAAGCTGTTCTGTTGCAGTGCTACAACAAATTCAGCTTCCATTTGGTACCTGATTAAATATGAGCACCAACCAGCCTCTCAGACTCTTGGATTGGTCCTCCCAAGGGACCTGAAGGTGATGAGCCTTTCAATTAAGTAGAACTACTTGCATATGTCCCCAGAAGAGGGTTGAATTCTCTAAGGGTTTTACACTTTCACCTAATTTATGCATCTTTCTATCTTTCTGCCTTTTTTTTTTTTTTTTTTTGGAGTGGAAGGTGGGGATTGACTACTGGTCCTCACACAGGTCAGGCAAGCACTGTACCACTGAGCTACATCCCAGCCCCAAGCATTTTTCTACTTCCCTTCCTCCCTTTAATCAGTATTCTCACCCTTTTTTTTTTTTGTGGTTCTGGGAATTGAACTCAAGATCTCAGGCATGTTAAACACATGCTCTACCATTGAGCAGCATCTCCAACCCTCTTTCTGGCTCTTGTATTTTAAAATGTATACTTAAATACACATATGGGGAAATATCTCCCAAAGTTGTGATGATTGTAAAGTCACCTTAAGAGTCTTATTTGATATCTCACTCTCTTCTCATACAGGGAAAGACACAGATTTATTAAATGTGCATAATGAGAAATATAGAATAGCTATAATTAATAAGTGGGAAGTATAAAAATGATAAATGTGAGGTTTTCAATTTTAATCATTAAATTGAAGAACAATACAATTAAAGACTACAGTTATGAAAATAGCAAAAGATGATCTGAATACCCCAAAACAATGCATGATTTCAGTAAATTTTAAATTTTTTTGTTAAAGCTCCTTTGCTTTGGTATTATTATTATTATTATTATCATTATTATTATTATTTTGGTGCCATGGATCAAACCCAGTATGCTAAGCACATGCTCTACTACTGAGTTCCACCCCAAGCCCTGCTTGTCTTTTTTTTTTTTTAAGATGACTTAAGTAGCAGCTATGAACTGTAATAAAAAGCAAAAGAGACAAAATGATGCTTACCTTTAGAAAGATTTTCCCACTTTTAAGATTTATCTCACAGATTAAAAAGGTAAAAAGGCAAAATCTCTTGCCTTCTTGAGAAAAATAGTATCAAATCTGTCAGTTGATAATTACTTTTACTTCAATAATTACTTTTACAACAGTACTACATTTTTTTTTTTTACTGCTTTGTAAGGGATAATTGGCATAGATAAAGAGCATGTGATTAATTTGTGCAGTTGGGTAAGTTTTGACTCATATGTACACCCTTGAACCCATCCCCAGGAAGAAGTAGTGAACATACCCATCCCCTCTGAGCTTCCTTATACCTTGGGATTAATTCCTGACTCAGGTCCCTCTGTTCCCTCCTGTAACCACTATCCTGTTGGCTGCCACAATAAGTCAGTTCAGCATTACTTTTAACAGTCTATAACTAAGCTAAAATGATCCCTTTCAGTCAATTAAAACTTGTTTTATTCCTGAACTAAAGCAAAGTAATAGTGCTAGAGTAAGGAAGAAGATACACAGGTCATTAGAAAGAACTCTTAATTGAGCAGTGATTTTGCAGATTCTTTTTCATATTCCACCATCTAATACTAATTGGATTAAAGTTTTTTTTAAGGATCCAGGATATGAAGTAAAAGGAGATGTGTTGATGTTTAATAACGTTTCTTTTTCCTTTCTAATCTACCAGCTTTTTTCTAATTAATAAATGGATTTGCAAAACCTGGCCAAAAATGGAGATCTCCACTGATAAATGTTCAGATAAGTTATATGTAGAAGTTCTATGTCAAAAATGAAATAAGATGAACTGTTGCAAATGATATTAAAATACTACCCCAACTCTCTCTTGTGAAAATACAAGTTTACTTTCATCTGTTACTACAATATATAAAAATTATCTATTCCTATAAGTAAAAATTTTTTTGAGATGGCTAAGAACTATAGCAAGTCAACTTTTGTGGTTTGTGACTATATATATTGTTTTGAATTAAATAGTTTCAAAATGTATGCATAATAAATAATGTATTTCTATCCCTTTCCAATATACATCATTCTGTTGAACTTGAAGGCATGCTTTTGCATTTTGAGGGTGTTTTTATAAGATGTGATATCTAAAATAAACTCAATACTTCATTTTATAAACAGTACATTTTTCATTCTCTTGACATCACCAAAGGAAAATGCCATACATTGGAACATAAAACAAAAATAAACCCAACTTAGTCGGAATTATAATATATGTAGCACTAATGCTATTTATTGATTACCACAAAAGGGTTTGCTTTGCTTCTTAAAGCTTTTCTGTTATAGAGCAAGATACAGAACTATAGTATTTGAAAGGTGGTTACTATAAAATGTTTTCACATAGTGAATGCCTATTCCATACTCACATAAAACAAATTAGTCCTTCATGATGAGGTATTAGTTCTTTGGACTATGTACATCTCAATGCTTGAAAATACTTAGATAATTTTAATGCCAATAAACCTATGCAGGATACATGGTTTAATATGTATTTTATATATGGGTTTGTTTGAGGATTTTAATTAAAATGTGTTCCAAATGGTCTATAAGTTCCAATCACTGTTTACATAGTGTTGAAAGTTGTGGCAGTGACCAACCCAATTTTATAATTTACTATAATTTTTTTTTTCATATATTTCCAAATGTATTCACACATTGGAAACATGTATTTTGAGCACTCTGTATACAGCACCAGATTAGGAAACAAGATAGGGTGTGGGGATACAGGTCAGTTGGTAGAGTGTTTGCCTTGCATGCACAAGGCCCTGGGTTCAATCACCAACACCACAAAATAAAAAAAAAAGAATGAAAGAAACCCCTGGTTGATCAGGAGGAAGGAATTAAGATATATATTTTTTAAAATGGCTAAATAGGAGAGTACTCTTAAAGTGAGCACATAAAACTAAGGAGGAGGGAAACACAGACCAGGGCTTGATAAATCTGAGTACAGATGGTGCTGTTGTTTGGATCTGAAATATCCCTTAAAGGCCCATGTATTAAAGGCATGGTCCCCAACCTGTAGCACTGTTGGGACATAGTAAAACTTCTAAGAGGTGGAGCCTAGTTAGTGTAGGTCTTAGGTCACTGAAGATGTACCCTTGAAGGGGACTGTGGGATCCCAGTCTCTTGCTTTTTGTTCTTAGAAACATAGCCTTAAGGTAAATGAGTTTTTGTTTTATTTCTTATTTGTGTATTTGTTTGTTTGGGTGCTGGGAATAAAACTCAGGGCCTTGCACATTCTAGACACATGCTCTACCACTGAGCTACACTCCCAACCTAAGGTGAAGGGTTTTGTTACTTGCTATTGCCAGGATGTGCTGCATCTCAACAGGCCCCAACAACAGGGCCAACCATTTGTAGACTGAAACCTCCAAAACTGTGAGCCAAAATGAATCTTTTCTCTTTACAAGACAATTGCCTCAGGTATTTGTCACAGTGATGGAACGCTAACACAGAAGGCTAGTTAGTAAGTCCTTATGTGTCCTGTAGATGGACTACTTGCTAATAACAGTAATGAAAAAGATATTGCAAGTCCATCTTTATTACTAGCTTCAATTTGTTAACAACCCCTCCAAACACACAAATGAGAATGAAATGAATAGTCTTAATTTACAAATGCAATATTTTTATGGATCTGTGAGTTGGGTTTACAATTGAAAGAGGTCTGTGATGTATCTGTTCAGTAAGTATTTTAGAAGAACAGGGTCTTCATTGGATTGACAATAGGTCAAACAAAATTTACACCTCCTAACTTAGAAAATCTTGGGATTCACTCACAAAAAAAACAAAAGAAATGCTCTCAAGAATTAAAATTAGTATATAAATTATTTTAAATGATAATTTCAATTTTTACATGTATTCATGTCTCCTATAATAAGGTTGTTTGTTTGTTGATAGTGAGGATTGAACCCAGAGGTGCTTTACCACTGAACTACATCCCTAGCCCTTTCTAATTTTGAGACAGGGTCTTGCTAAGTTGCTGAGGGCCTCACTAATTTGCTGAAGCTGGCCTTGAACTTGCCATCCTCCTGGCTCAGTCTCCCAAGTTGCTGGAATTATAAGTGTGCACCTCTGTTTCTGGCAATGAGTTTAGATTTAGCAAACATACTTCACACTAAGGTCAACTCTGATTCAATATACTTTTTTTTCTTCTGAAGTTAAAATCTCTATTTTTGTTTAAACCCCAATTTTTTAACCAAATCAGTTGTTTTTCATGTATTTATTTCAGAGATCGATGTGTTGTTTGGGAATTCTGTTATTTATCTATTGATTGTAAGCTCTAATTACATTAAATAAACTGAGAAAGCATGTCACAAACCGACTTTAGCAATAGTTTTACATATCTGTCTTTGAAAAAGCTGGACTGGATACCTATATTTTACTTAGTAATATCTCAATTTCCTCAATAAGTAAGTCAGTAAATTGAATTTATAGTTTATTTTGTCTTTCTTCCCATCAAATTATGTGAATAAGAAATACTGTGGCCTCATAACATAATTCTATTTCTAAGAGAAAGAACATGCAAGTCTGTAGAATAATAGTCAATAATAATTTTGTCAAACTATATTTATTGAGCATGTATACCATGCAGGGCACTGCAGGGGTGATAGGAATGTATTCTGTTTGACGTCCTTGCTTTCAAAAAGAGCGCACTTTAAAAAAATGAAAGAGAAAAGTCCATTTTAGGTAGAAATCCATATTTAGGCAAAACAACTGTGTTCTGATCTCTTTATCGAAGGTGGCTTCAATGGATACATGTATACCATTTCTGGACCTCTGATTCAGATCTTTTTAAACAACATTAAAAATGAGTTTCATGCCTCAAAGGTTTAGGGTGAGAGTAGTGATGGGATGGGATGCCCAATCAGGTCAGATCATAAAGGGTCTACATTGAAGCGTTTCAAAGCAGGGAGCAATTTTTTAGCCAGAGATGATAAAGATCTGAATTCTCTTCTTCCCCATATATTTTACTGTTACATTACAATTATACCTAACAGTGAGGAATCTAAATTTCGCAGCAGTCATTTAAATAGAGTAGAATACAGATCTCAGAAATGTGAGGAACAAGACAAGAGATTTTCAGGTTTCTGATTTGGGTGATGAGGTGGATGAAAGTGTCACCTCTTGGGCTGGAGATGTGGCTCAAGCGGTAGCGCGCTCGCCTGGCATGCGTGCGGCCCGGGTTCGATCCTCAGCACCACATACAAACAAATATGTTGTGTCCGCCAATAACTAAAAACTAAGTATTAAAATTCTCACTCTCTCTTTAAAAAAAAAAAAAAGAAAGTGTCACCTCTTAATAAGAAGAACCAGGAGGAAAAGCACAAGTAGATGACAAGGCCATTGTGTTTTGGTGTATTGAATTTGCAGTAATTTGGGGAACTTTGAGATGCAATGTTCACTAGGTGAACTGGTCCTTTGGAACTTCAAGGAGGAAATCTTTGCTAGGATTAAAGATTTCAAATTCATTAAATAAATGAGATTCATTAGCATATACATTGTCATTAAAATTGTGGGAGTGGATGAAATTGCATGGCACACTCAATAAATGTTTATGGGTCCAACAAATAAATGAATAATGGGGGAGATGAACAGAGAAAGGAGAGGTCAACTAAGAATTCTCAGGCAATGGAGGAAGTGCCAGAATAAACTGTACCCATTCCATAGGTTTCCCCAGGATTGTCTTTAGTCATGGGAACATAGAGTTCTATCATTAAAAGAGGAATATCAGCAAAAATAAAGTGAGTATACAGTAAAAGATGTTTCATTTGATAATACATTATCGATTACTTGCAGATAGCTCAACCAGCTATTTCAGAACTGATACATTTTAGCAGATTGTGAATCCACATTGTCATGCAGCTCATGAATCCATGTTATTAATGAAATGTATTACCCCTTCAATTTGCTCTCTGGAAAAAAAAATGACATGAAGCTTGAGGAGCATTAGTAAGCAGTAGTTAAGGGTGCAAAATCAGGAGCTGTGTTTCTTAACCTCTCTGTCATTAATGTCTCCTACCCCAAGGAGACTTTTCAGACATATTTTTCTAACCCCCATGAAAATTTAAGTCTATTGGTATAATGTGTATCTGTTTCTGAACTATGATAGGTAATGGCAGTGGTAACGTCTAAGGCTTTTTTTTTTAAAACCCCTAAAAACCAATTTTCATCCCCGCTCAGAATACACACCCTGGACAGCCATGCTGTTGGGACTCGAATTCTAGGTTTATTCTGAAGGTTTGCCTTAGAGGTAATGACAGTTTGCCACACATTTCACAGTTTATCTTAGATTGTCAAATTCCTTTAGGCACAGCATACTAAATACTACATACTAAAGGCTTTAACTATCAGGGTTTTTGATTTTTGTTCTTTTGTAGTTCCAGAAATGGAATCTGGGCCTCACACATAGTAGGCAAGTGCTCTACCACTAAGCCAAACTCCCAGCCCAATGATCAATTTTGATCATGAAGAAGCAGTGGCACAAATTGCTGAACCAGAAATGTTGACTAAATTCAATCTACTCAAACCACTTATTAAGCATTTATTATATATGTGTGGAAGACAAAGGTGGATAAACTCACAGCTCTGACAATAGGCAGCACACAGCGGGAAAGGGCACATATAAAATATGTGGATGTGGTAGTGCACACCTGTAATCCCAGCAGCTCGGGAGACTGAGGCAGGAGGATTACAAGATCAAGGCCAGCATAGGCAGCTTAGCAAGGCTCTAAGCAATTTAGCAAGATCTCGTCTCAAAAAATAAAAAGGACTGGATATGGTGCAGTGTTTAAACACCCTAGGTTCAATTTCCAGTATCAACCCCCCCACACACACAAAAAAAAATTGACAGTAAAGTTATAAGGAGACAATACATATGTGTTTAGAGTTATTTGGAGCGTAGGGATGGACAATACACACTGGGAAAGGCATTTTGGAGGACGTGGCATTTGAGAAAGGCCATGTAGGCTGTTGAAGGGCCTTTTAGGATAAATATCTTAGGATATGATGAAACTGTTGTGTTTTCAAGTTCTTTACAAGGGGCATGCACTAGCTGGCTTCTGCTTTCCTTACCTGAACATGTTCTTGTTTTTTCTCTGGTATAGCCACCCTGGCCACTCTCAGTTCCTGGTACCCTCTTTCCTGCCACATTTTTACATATTTCTGTTTCCTCTGCCTAGAGCCATCATTTCCGCCACTTAGTTACCTGGATAACTCCTAACTGTCCTTCAGACCCCAGTGCATGGGCCACTTCTCATGGTAACCTTCCCTGGCTTCTCTGATGAGATTGAATCCTGTTGCACAGACTCTCATAGCACTGATTTGTATGATCACTTGAGCAATGTCTGCTGGTCCAGTGGATCATAAGCTCTTTGAGAGCACCATTGTGTGTATTTGCTCACTTTTGTATTACTTGCACCTAGTGCAAACACCTAATGGATGCTTAATAACTAGATGTGGAAATGAATAGATAAATCAATATGATTAAGGGAAATAGAGAGGTTAAAATAAAAAACAGGGGTTGGGGTTATGGCTCAGCGATAGAGCATTCACCTCCCATGTGGGAGGCCCTGGGTTCGATCCTCAGCACCACATAAAAATAAATAAATAAGTGTATTGTGTCCAACTACAAATAAAAAAATAAATATTAAAAAAAACCAGCAGGCATGTTTGGAAACCAGTGACAATCTGGTTTGACTGAAGAAATAATCCTCAAATTTATGCTCTGAGGCTATGATAATGAACAAGTTGTATAGAAATATTTTTTCTGATAAAATTAAATGATGGCTCTATTTCCTCAATGCATAAAACCCAATATATTAGTAGATAGAGTTCTCTACTTAAAGTTTCTCTCCTATATAAATTTCTTAAACACTTGAAGACTGTTAGATTTTTGTTTTCCCGGCTCATAAGTAGCAGTGAACAACAGAATAAATCAATATGCAGCAAATAATATTAGGAGAAAAAAGTTAATCATGATTAATTTGACAGCATGATCATTACAGACATGAGCTCATGGATACTGTGTCATGCATACATATAGCAGTAATGTTTTTCATGAGTTGAAATTGTCTGTACTTGATATGATCCTTTTTCTACTGCAAATATGTACAAATGGTTGATTGGCACCAAACATTTATTAAAAAAAAAAAACCTAGATAGCCTGAAATTTTATAATTTTGCAACAGTATAGACAAAACATCTAAATGGTTAAATGAATTTTTTATTTTTTTGTCCAATTTTTTCAGAATTGTGTATGCCTTCAGTAGCCTAATATCACCATGGAAACTTTACATTAAATATGTATGTTTTGCTTTTTTTTGCCACATATAAATGATTGTCAATGACTTGGGATTTAAATATCATAATTACAAGAATGTATTCTAATTGTTCAGAGAATTTTACTCTTATTTTTGTGTTGTTATTAGAGTTTTATGGTTTTCTATTTTCTAATTCTAGGGTTTCTACTAAGTAGATTGTAATTCAAAACTCTAATTTGCTCTAGGATTTTTTGGTCTATCATATTTTTTCCCCTGCAGTATTCATTTTATTCTTTTTTCTTCCTCTATTTTATCTAATAATTAAATTATCTTATTTGGCTTTATACTGAAATAATCCAATATATTACACTGACCTCACCAAAGCTCGACATATGTACAGCATTTACTTAATTGAACCTTTCTGGCTTGTCTTGTTCTATATTTAAGCCTCCATTATGCAATGCTATTTACTTGATTTATTGGGTTTGGCTTACATGTTTTATAAATTGTGACTGTTGGGAAAATTTTAAAGAGATTGATTTGGCCTGATTGGGGAGTTTTATACTGAGGACTCATTGCCATTGAAGTTATATTTGTTTAAAAAAATATCCATTTTAATAAGGACCTTGCTCTAGGAGTAAATAACACTGGCTCCCAGAAGCTAGGACAAAGGGTCTCTTCCAATTTTAGAGTCTCTTTTCCAATATTAGAATTGGATGAAGTCTCAGGTCTCTGTGATACCAAACGCCAGGGTGAGGGATTGGAAATTCAGTCACCAAGATGTTTCAGAACATCTGAATAGACAGCATATGTAGGCCCTAAATTTAAATGGTTTTCTATGTTGCTCTCTTTCCATTCAGAAATTTGGGTTTCTGCTGAAGTTTTTTCTAATGGCTTACATTCTTTTTTCTAAGGCTACCTTTATGTACAGTAGGTAGAGTAACAGTAACCTCATTAACAAAGTCTAACAGGATTACTACGTGTAGGTCCTTCAATATCTTCTGATGAAAGAGACTAGTTCAATATATAATTTTGTATGTCTTTTTGCTAAACTTGGTATGCCAACCACTGTGCTAAGTGCTAAGGAATCAAAACTAAGTTAATCCTGGCACAGGGGTGCTAGCCAATAATAGCAACTTGGGAGGCTGGGGCAAGAGGACTGTAAGTTCAAGGCCAGTCTGGGCACCTTAGCAAGACCCTGTCTCAAATTAAAATAATACAAAGGGCTGGGGATGTAGTCATGCCCCCACCCCACCACTACCCCCACCCCCACCCACCATCACTCCCCCCTACCCCCTGCCCCTGCCTCCGAGTGCAATCCCCAGTACTGGGGCAGGGGAAATAACTAAGTTAAACACAGTCCCTGCCCTGAAGGTGCTCACAGATACATGGTGGAGTGACAGCAACTTGGGCCACATGTGTGACTGGTGTTCAGGAAGGGCACTGGCCTTAGCTATATGACTATGGGGAGGAACAGGGAAAACTTTAAATATGTGGGAGCTGAATCTCATAAAGGATTCAGAGCTAATCAGTCAGATGAAATGGGAAAGGCATTTCAGTAGGGGAAACAGCCCAAATGGAGATGTGATACCTCATTCATTCACCATTCAGCAAATATTGTCAGTGCCAGTTCCTTGGGTTTGATTTGCCATTAGCAGTACTCCGTCTAGTACAAAAGAAAGACCTGACAGGCAGATAATGTAAATATAGTGATGCAAAACAATAATCGAGCCAGGTACAGGTGCACACTCCTGTAATCCCAGCTGCTAAGGAGGCTGAGGCAGGAGGATCGCGTGTTCAAAGCCAGCCTCAGCCAAAAGAGAGGTGCTAAGCAATTCAGTGAGACCCTGTCTCTAAATAAAATACAAAATAGGGCTAGGGATGTGGCTCAGTGGTCGAGTGCCCCTGAGTTCAATCCCAGATACCCCCCAAAACAAACAAAAACAATAATAGAGGAGTCACAGGGTGGTACAGAGCTGAGAGAAGGAGCTTCCAATCCGGTTGCCTCACCCAGCTTGTCAGCAGATATCCGCCACGTGTAGACTCCTGCTGTCCTGCTCCAAGGTTGAGCCTCCTGGATTGCCTGGGCTTACTGTTCATGCTGACATGGTAATTTGGTTGTAGTGACCCCCTCACCCTGTCAGAGGACCTGTCTTCTGCTGTGTTGCTTCCTAGCCCAATTCTACCTACCTGGTTCCCCTGAGCTCTCAACATGCTCTGTGTTCAAGACCTCAATATGAAGGCAATGCATCGAGGCAGCAATATTGCCAAAGATCAAAGGCCTGAAAGAGCCACCAAGAGACTAGTTGGTGGCACAGCCCCCCTTTCTATCTTGAACCAGCAGCACTGTCTCATCTGGAAGCTTGTTAGAAATGCAGAATCTCGGGTCCCTCATCAGACCTATTGCAATAGAACTTGCATTTTAACAGGATCCCAGGTGCTTAATATTCCCATTAAAGTTGATACTCACTGGTCTAGCTCACTCAGGTGTTATTCCACTTAAGCTATTCCAGACGGGAGTTTATTTCTAGATCTGAAGAGGACTTTTTTTCATTTTTCTGCAGTATCTTAGTCCTTACTTGCATGCATATACACACACATCCCTCAAGCAACATATCTGAAATCTTCTTTTCACAAAACTTCATTCTAACCTTAGTAGAGATGAAATAGTCACTCCCCTCTCCTTGCATATTAACCTTTCTCGTGCTGCTTTTGAAGTCCTTGGCTTCCTTAGTTCACAATTAACTTGAAAAAAAAGGCTTCATTGGAACAAAAAGGAAAATTTCTTGGGTTAGAAAATTTTCCTGTCTTAAATAGTACATGCCAAATTGTGAAATCAAATTTTGCCACTTGACAGTGTTGATTTTCTTGCAGTAATGCTTGCCAACAGCTCCAAAGCCTGGTTTGCTTAAGCAACGGGACTCACTTTTGAGATAGAAGGCTACAGTCCTGACACACCAGGTCTTTTTTCCTATGCTCTCAGATCTTTACTAACCACTCTGTCCAGCTCAGCTCTCTGGGAGGAGGACTCCTAATTTGTCCTGCAGTAGGAAGGTCTCTGCTTACACTTCTTTAGAGACATGGCTAAGACTAGCACAGTCCTCCCAAGAAGGGAAAATGACCAGAGATTGGATTCTAGTGTCCCACATGTCCTTTCTTATAGACCCCTCCCCATAAAAGCAATGATATTGATTTAAAAGTGAGCATCCATACATGATCCCTCATGGATTATTTATTTATTTATTTATTTTTAATTTTTTTTTTCAGGGCTGGGGATCCAACCCAGGGTCTAGTGTATGCTAGGTATTCTACCACCAAGCTATACCCCAATCCCACAAAGTTCTTTTTAGTAACAAAAATACAGTAAATATAAACTTTTTAGACTTTTTTTTCTCTGGCCCTCCCCCTAATACTGGAGATTGAACCTAGGGGCACTTTACCACAGAGCTATATCCCCAGTCCTTTATATTTTTTGAGACAGGATCTGGTTAAATTGCCTTGGTTGGCCTTGACCTTGCTATCCTCTGATCCTCCTACCTTAGTCTCCTGAGTATCTGAGGCTACAGGCATGCATCACCACGCCCAGCCCTAGGTTTTTTCCCAAAGATGCAATTTTTTACTCTAATAGGCACAACATTATTCTATTTATTCTGTAACTTAGAGGAATCACTATTCTATAAACAGCAGTAATTTTCTGCATACTTGTATATGTTTCTGTTACTTCTTAAGGGACATGAACACTTGGCCTCAGGCAAACTGTTCTGTTCAGGTCCTTGAATCCATCTGCACATGCCCACAGCTGTGCCTTTGGCGTATACAGTGGTTCTTCCTCTTGCAAGAGCTCACTCCTGTCCTTGCATTGGGAATTGAGCATTTATTTCAAGATTTAGTTCAAATCTGAACACCTCCAAGAAATCTCTACTCAATTAGCTGAGCTCTTGGCAATTTATCTCTTTTCTGGTTTCCTTATCTTTCAACTAATTTGACTTTTAACCCATGCAATTATGGTGTGTTCCTTTCTTAGTTATGTATATACCCAGTCTCATAGTGAAGCTGTTACTCTTTTTACCTTTTTTTGCAGTACTGTGGATTGAACCCAGGACCTCACACATGCTAGGCAAGTGTTCTACCACTGAGCTACAGTCCCAACCCAAGATGTTACTTCTTTAGGGCATAAACTAGGTCATTCACCTCACTGCATCCCCAGTGTTATGGGATGGGTAATAAGGTATAAGTTATTAAGGTATTAAGGTATTAAGTTCCTGGAAATACCAAATAATTTTTTACCCATGGGCAAGATTAATCTGTTTTCTAAAACTGAAGTTTGCACCAGGAGTGTGGCACAGGAGTGTGCTCATGTACACCAGGAGTGGTGGCATATGTCTGTAATCCCAGTGACCCGGGAGGTTGAGGCAGGAGGATTGCAAGTTCGAGGCAAGCCTCAGCAATTTAGTAAAGTCCTAAGCAACTCAGTGAGACCCTGTCTCAAAATAAAAAAATAAAAAGGGCTGGAGATGTGACTTGGTGGTTAAGTGTCCTGGGTTCAATCCCCAATACCAAAACAAAAAACTGAAGTTTGTGAATTGCAATTTGTCTTTGTATCTTTAATGTAAACTTCACAATGCTAGACTAATTACTCTAAAACAAAATGTATTATATTAACTTTATATTCAAAAGACTTCACTAGCTTTTTTATTACGCAAACTCCAAAGGCCAAATGGAGGCCTGGTATGGAAGGCGACAGAGTCCGATCAAAGCCCCTTTCTACTGCTTACTAATTCCCTATACAAACTCTTGTTCCAGTTGATAAAATCTTTTTACTACTTCTTATATTTAAAGTGAGGATGTTCTAACTTTGCTTTTGCCCTTTGCCAAAGATGCTTCCCCTCTAACCTTGTGTTGTGCAAATCCTCATCACCTCCAGGTTCAGCTCCCCACGAGATCTCTTTTAAGTACACACCCCACTTACAAGAATTGGATGGCTGCCTACACCATCATGTGTTCAGTGGGCGACCACACCACATTCCCATGAAGGCAGAACTAGTGTCCTCTTCTCTTCACCAGATTCTGAGTCCCTTTGAGAACAGGGTCAACATCTTAGTTATATATGAATTTCTAAAGGTTCATATAATACCCATCCCACAATAGGTGTTTAATAAATGTTTTTGCATGAATAAATGAATGGGTTACCCTGGGGGGGTACAAGGCTCAATATATACATATTTCTCTGTGCATCCTTAAATTGAAGGGAGGAGAAACTACTACAAAGTGCATCCTTCCAATGGCCTGAGATTGGGAAAATAATGTGTTGTCAGGAGCCAGTGCGGTGGTGCCCATCTGTAATCCTAATAGCTCAGGAGGCTGAGGCAGGAGGATCAAGAGTTCAAAGCCAGCCTCAGCAATGGCAAAGCACTAAGCAATTCAGTGAGACTCTGTCTCTGAATAAATACAAAATAAGGCTGGGGATGTTGTGGCTCAGTGGTTGAGTGCCCCTGAGTTCAATCCCCAGTTTAAAAAAAAAATAGAATGTGTTGTCAGGCTGCCAACCCTGAGTGCTCTTTGTACTGTGGATCATTTTTAGCATTATTGTTAGTATCCTTAGGCATTCTATGTATTTCCTGCTGCCTGGATCTGCACAAGCCCACAGAGTATTGAGCAATTACCCCTGTTTACCATAGTATGTCTGACACAGTGCCTGGCACAGTATACTGTAGTGCATGCTTAATAAAATATTTGAGGGCTGGGGCTGTAGCTCAGTTGGCAGAGTGCTTGCCTACCACATGAGAGGCATTGGGTTCAATCCTCAACACCACATAAAAATAAAATAAAGGTATTGTGTCCATCTACTATAAAAATATTTTTAAAAATATTTGAACTAAGGGACAGACATTGAATTATTAACAAGTGGTCATTCAAGTTGCTGTCAAGATCTATCACACTATAACTTTATTGCTAAATGAATAATATATTTATATACCTTGACTGCCATGGTGGTTAAATGAATCGTAACACATGGTACACACACATAGCAATTGTCTTGAGCATTGATCTCAGATAAATAAAACTTACTTTCACACACAACTTTGTATAAGAATGTTTATAACAAGTTTTATTTGCAATGACCCTAAAATGTGAACAATCCAAATGTCCTTCAATGAGTGGATAAACAAACTGTAGTATATGCGTGCCACGGAGTATTACTCAGCAATAAAAAGCAACTAAGTATTGATACACAAAACAACTTGAATAGTTGTCAAGAAAATGATGCTGAGAGAAAAAGCCAATCTCAAAAAGTTATATACTGTATGGTTCCATTTATATAACATTCTTGAAATGACAAAATTACAGAGCTGGAAAGTAGCTTTGTGGTTGCCAGGGTTAGGGAG
This sequence comes from Marmota monax, assembly GCF_021218885.2. Classification (NCBI taxonomy): domain Eukaryota; kingdom Metazoa; phylum Chordata; class Mammalia; order Rodentia; family Sciuridae; genus Marmota; species Marmota monax. The sequence continues at coordinate 5,125,519 of NW_026693726.1, read as the reverse complement.
TAGGGTGGAGGGGAGGTGACTGTAGCTATAAATGGGTAACATAAAGAGTCTTTGGTACAGTAGTGTTATGAATCTTGATTGATGATGATCTCATAAATCTACACATGTGAGAAAATTGCATAGTACCAGGTATATGCGCAAGTGCATTCACACGCAAACACACACACACACACACACACAGCAGATGAATGCATACAGAACCACGTAGGTTTGCTTGGTTTTATCAGTGTTAATTTCCTGGTTGTGATATTGCAAGATGTTGCCCTTGAAGGAAACTGGTCAAAGGGCACACAAGATGTCTTGCTGTTTTTTCTTACGACTATTTGAGAATCTATAATTATCTCAAAATGAAAGACAACAAGGCACTTTCTCTGAACCTGGGGCCGTTTTAAGGATTCATAAGACAAAATATAGAACACATCTCTGAAAGGCTTTCCTTATGTGTTTCATTACTGCTATTTTTAATTCTGAAGAGGGACCTCAGCATAAGGTTTTATGATTCCAAAATCACACCAAATTGATGGGCCTAACCTCGATTCTCTCTTTCAAAAGTGGAGTTTAGGGTTTTACTCCTTCTTTCACTATTAGGGTCCACTAGCTGTGCTAACAACTTCAGTAAATGTTTCTACTACTTAAGAGATTTTGTGTGAGACGTTGAATGCTGTATTATGGGTGCTCTCTATAAATACTGTTTAAAATTAGATGGCAAAGACTTTCAATTTACATCCCGCCAACTGTTTTACCACACTTTCTTTTTCTTGCCTGTTTGCCTGCCATGTTATCCTCTATAATGAGTGAGTTACAGTAATTGTAGCTGGAAAAATCATCATGTAAGGGGGAAGAGAAAAAAAAAAAGCTCAAAACCTGCCTTATTTTTAAATCAGTAAAGCTTCTGTCATTTTTTGGCCGAGTTACAGCTACACAGCAAAGTCAAAGAACCCGTGGAGCAAATGCCACGTGGGAAAGGCTCTGTTGAAGCATAAATTAACTGTATTTCATTTTCCCTTAATAAAGAATTTCAGTTTTTCCACAGTTAACTGTATAATCAATTTGCTCCCCTGCTGATTTGCTAACTTGCTGTTGGCTTGACTTCAATAATATTGAGCTGAGCCTGTAACAGGAGAGAGGGGAGGAGCTAGACTCTCAGAGAAGAAATACACTGCTGTGATACAACATACCCTTTCTCCTTCCTGAAAAATTTCTGGGCCTTTTCTTCTTCTTCTTCTTTGTCTTGTTTGTTTGTTTGTTTGTTTGTTTATTTTAGGAGGCAGAGTCTCACTAGGTTGCCCAGACTGGCCTCCAACTCCTGGGCTCAAGCTAGCCTCCTGACTCAGCCTCCGGAGCAGCTGGGACTACAGGCACACACACTAACCTGCCTGGCCATCTCTGATTCTCACAGAGCTTCAGTATATTGACTCAAGACCCCACATATCTTTGGCTGCTCCATTCTCTGTTACAATATCTGGTATATTCATAGAGTTTTTTAAAATCATGTTTTCATAATGGGATAGTGTTCAAATTTTAAATGATTCTCAGTTTGTTTGTTTTTTTTTTTCCAGCTTGGGCTTTCCAGTCTTTGAACGCCTTTAGAAGGCTTTTTTTGTTTTTATTTTATTTCGCTTTTTAAAAGTCATTTAGAGTCCTAAATAAGAAAGCATTTCAAATAAAGTGGCTTCCATGAGTATGGCCACATAAGTTTATTTCAAAAGCTGCTGCTTAATCAGCACTTTAATTGTAAAATTATCCCACTGGCAGGCTGGAGAGAGCACAGAAAAAATACATTCTATCATAACTGCTGATTTGGTTCTTCCTGCCCTTCCCATGCCTAGAAATTATACCCTATACTATGGGTTTGTTCACTAACTTACTTGTAATTCCACATTTTTTTTTCCAGCTCTCTGGATTACAAGACACAAGTTAAACATACAAGATAAACAAATATTATCTTTAGTCACAGAATCACCAGACAAAAAGCTCTTCAGAGCAAGCCGTCTCCACCCCTCCGCATTGCTATTTTCTGCTCCTCATTCCTAAGGCGGCACTTCAATTTGAGGACAGTATCCTTGGTAGGATTGGGAGAAACAGTTGTGCACCAAAGTTAAAGCACCTCCAACCCTTTTATCACCTTCAGAGCTGGGCGCCTAAAATTGTGTTTGCTCACCAGATAGCTTCAAAGTCATGTTAAGTCCTAAGGTTCTGTAGATTTACAAAACTTCTCAGACTCTTGGTATGGAAGAACACCAGGAACCTCCCATTCCAACCCAGTACCTCATACATGCTAGGCAGGTACTCTACCACTGAGCCACACCCCCAGCCCCCTTTCTTTTTTCTTAGTACCAGAAATTGAACTCAGGGGTACCTAACCCACTGATCCACATCCCCAACCCTTTTTAATACTTTTATTTAGAGACAGGGTCTTGCTGAGTTGCTTAGGGCCCTGATAAGTTGCTGAGGCTGGTTTTGAACTCTTTATCCTCTTGCCTCAGCCTCTGGAGCCATTGGGATTACAGTGTGCGCCATTGCTCTGGGCTTGGACAATATTTCTCACTGCAGTCATTCCTGGGGCATTATTGCATAATGGCTTAAGACAAGGTGTTTTTAATTTTTTTTTCTTCATCCCTCAATCTATTGCAAATCTCCATTTTTTTTTTCCTCCTTGCCTTTTCCTCAGAGGGTCCCCAGGAAGTGTGCTAATTGGCTGAGCTATTTGTCTCTTGCACTCAGTTTTTCCATCTGGTGGGAGGGTCCACTTAAATTGGTTTTTCTGAAATAAATGGTTCTTTTGTTCTCAGTTAGATGAGAAGAGGTAACAAGAAATATAAGGGCAAGAAAATATTCCATTTAACACAGCCTTTGCCCTTCTGTCATTTTTGAGGTTTGATGTCTACCCGACACCACGCATGAAACGCCAATGAACCAGTCATCAGAACGTAGATCCCAGACTGCTGAGCAATTGCTAGGCTTCCTGAAAATTTTTTCCCCTGAATTGGCCAAATTAAAGATTCCATTTGATTGTCTTGAAATCAAGGCAATATAGGAAAATCAAACATAACTGGAGTGATGACAATCTCTGCTTTACGGAATCCACAGGAAACTTAATACCAAGATAATTCTGACTGAGCTTGGTAATCATTGAGAATTGGTTTATAAGGAAAATGTAATGAAGAATGGCATATTTACTTGAAGAAAACAACGTCACACATTGTCACTGGAGCAGGATGTCCTGGTGAAGGCATTCCAAACCCTCTGCCTGTCATTTTCATGATGCAGACCAGAGTAGGAGCACAGCCTTCAGTCTCATCAAAGAACAGAGCAGCTGGATTGGGGCAAAAGAGCACATTGGAGACAGTTGTTTGACTGCTTTGGGACAAGCCATGACAAGCCCAGGCAATAATTTGAATGAAACTTTTCCAAAAGCTCATGTACCGAGCTCCCAATTTAGAAAGCACTAGGGATCATGTCCAGTCAAATAATGGCGGCCACACCCGTTGTGTCCAGGCAGATCACCATCCAAGAGATTTATGGTGTGACTCACTCAGAATCCACCAAAAAAAGATATTCCACAAACTCTTTCTTTGAGGCTGAAGTTTTTTGGGTTTTTGTTTGGTTTGGTTTTATCTTCTCATCCCTGCTTGAGTGAACCTGTGTTCCCACTTTTCTTTTCAGTTGCTGCTATAGTGGCTGCCATTTCTTTGGCCTGTTAATTTAGTACCAACTGATCCTTGGGCATCTTTGGTATGATCATTTTAATCAAATTCCTTAGCAAAGAGAATATGTGAGCCATACTAGTTATTTCTCTCTTTTTTAAAAATATATATTTTTAGTTGTAGATGGACAAAATACATTTATTTTATTTATTTATTTTTATGTGGTGCCGAGGATGGAACCCAGTACCTCACACATGCTAGGCAAGCGCTCTACCACTGAGCCACAACCCCAGCCCCAGTTATTTCTAATGGGCATTTTTTTCTTCATGGTTATAAAGGCTCTGGCATAAAGGGACAAAATGGAGGCTAATGCTAAATCCTCTTTCTTTCTTTCTTTTTTTCTTTCTTTCTGTACTGGGGATTGAACTCAGGGGCACTCAACCACTGAGCCAGATTCCCAGCCCTATTTTGTATTTTATTTAGAGACAGGGTCTCACTGAGTTGCTTAGTGCCTTACTTTTGCTGAAGGTGGCTTTGAACTCTTGATCCTCCTGCTTCAGCCTCCAGAGCCACTGGGATTATAGGATTGGGCCACTGCTCCTGGATTTTTCTCTTTCTTTCTTTTTGCCCTCAAGAAAATGAGAGAGGATTAAGGGAATCATTTATGAAAGTAAAAAAAAAAAGAAGTTATTTTATTTGTTCTTTGTAGCACAGGTAGCTCTGTGAGAAAGCTGGTTATCTGAAATGAATGTCTGTATAGATAAATACATCCTGTGGTCAGAGACTCCTTTGGATGACAGGCACATATACACACAAGCATGCTCACACACACACACACACACACACACCCTGTAAACAAATCAAAACAAAAAAAAATCTAAAAAAAAAAAAAAAATCTGAGTGAACGCAGAAAACGCAAAATTAGTAGAGGTAAGACTGAAGTTAAAATTTAGAATACTACCCGCCAGGGCTTTTTCTGAATTACTGCCCTGTGATCAGAAGTATTCAGTATGACAACTGGCAAAGACAGAAATTGGAATAATGAGTAAGAAATAAATTGAATAAAAAGTGTGAGGTTTTTGAAATGAGAGAAAAATTATCCTTTTCTCTTTTTCCTTGGACACTACACACACACACACACACACGCAAACACGCACACACCCCACTGCGTACATTGCATAACTCAGAAAAAATCAAAATGTCCTTTGCCTCCACCCTTACGTACTTTTTTTTTTTTAAGTGCACAATGTACTTAATTGCTGTGGTGACACAATAAGGCAGATTTATCACACAGTGAGCATTTTAAATTAAAAAGTAGATTTCCCAAATACAGTCAACTTACACATTAAGTGCAAACTGAAATTTTACCAGTTACATAGCCTTTATCAAAAATTTCACCTCTGCCCAAGTAATTGTTGGGGAAAACAAGATGAAATGGAAATATCTGCTCCTCGGTTATTCACTTCTTAATTATTTGACAAATATTTGTTAAGCAACTACTAAAATTTTGGGTACTATGTGGGTTTCTGTCAGCTAGCATCCCAAAAGTAAACGAATGGCACATCAAATCAGGATCATCCAGGGGCAATTTATTTACAATAATTTCAAAGGTGTGGGGAAGGAAGGATTGTGCAGGAACCCAAGATTAGCTTCAGCAAAACTATTTCCACCTCTCGGTTCTGAAGGGACAAGGAAAAGACAGGCCAAAGGAACTTGGCTAGAGGCAGAGCTGAGGGGACCAGGGGACTTCCCAGGAAAGGAGCCAGGGGAACCAATATTCTGATCTCACTCTCCGTCCTTCCTCCAGTCTGTACCCAGAGATCCCCAACAGCTGAACTTACCCAGAATCTGGCGGGCTGGGAGTCTATTCAGGCCAGCAGCCAGGGGACAAGAACAGGGGGGAGCAGAGTGGACAGATCAGAGGGTACAGATGGAAGACCCTAGCATAGGTGCAGACAGGTGAAGAAGAAAGCTCCTTTTCTTACCATACCTACTTTATAAGTTCACTTATTAGAAAGTAGGTATGTTTAGCGGGGCGTGGTGGTTCACACCTATAATTCCAGCAGCTTAGAGGGGCTTAGGCAGGAGGATGGTGAGTTCAAAGCCAGCCTCAGCAATGGTAAGGCACTAAGCAACTCAGTGAGACCCTGTCTCTAAATAAAATGCAAAACAGGGCTGGGGATGTGGCTCAGTGTCTGAGTACCCCTGAGTAGGTATGTTCACCTGGAACCACAGAACCATAAGAGCAATTGCACACTGAGGACTGATAATGCCCAGGTGGGGCTGTATCACAAACAAAGCAGCAATGACATGGACTTGATGATAGGCTGACAATGACTGCTCTGTTTCTTCAAAAACATGATTGTAGAATAATATATGCTCTTCTCATTTTCAGAAACCTTTCTCTTTGTTCTAATGAGGCGATAATTTAAGAAGCTGGAAAGGGAAGAAGAAAACCACAGTGTGAAACACAGACTATGTTTTCATTCTTTCTCTCACCATAGGAGCACAGGAGCTTGATTTTCCTTCTTCTCTGGCACATGCTTATACTACAAGCCTTGGCAATTGTTAGCGTCTGAATGTTTGTGAGGTCCCCTTGTGACAGTACTAGAAGGTGGGCCACTGGGGAGATGATTAGGTTAGGTGGGCTCCATGCTCATGGACAGGATTAGTGCCCTCATTTATAAAGAGAGCCATGAACTGGCCCCTTCTTCCATGTGGAAATGGAGCAAGAAGACCCCATCTGTGAATCAGTTAGCGGGTCCTCGTCAGACCCTGGATCTGCCAGCACCTTGGTCTTGGACTTCCCAGCCTCAGAACTGTAAGCAATACATTTTCATTGTTTATAAGCCACCAGTCTATGGCTTTTTTTTTTTTTTTGTTAGAGCAGCCTGAACAGACTACCTCACCTCCTCTATAAAGCAAAATTTCTCTTAATCTCAGGACCCCCTCTCCTTCCACAATGAAACTTCTCTAGGTACTCAACGCTTATCTCTTCTAAGCCACCATAGCACACAAATCTTTACTTTATGAATTATTTTTTAAAAATATTTTTAGTGATAGGTGGACATAATACCTTTATTTAATTAATTTATTGTTTTACATGGTGCTAAGGATTGAACCCAGAGCCTCGAATGTGCTAGACAAGTGCTCTACCACTGAACCCCAGCCCCAGCCCTCACCTTATTAGTTATGTATGTATGTGTTTCTTTTGTCCTTTTCATCTTGACTTTGAGTTGCTTAAGGAATCATCATTTTTTAAATGTATATTTCTTTAGATTCCTTGCCACCCCATCTAAGCAATATAGGTAATGCAGAGATGGTACTTAGTTGAATTAACTATATGTGATTATTTGTAGAGATTATTTGTTCCATTAAAATTAACATTTGTCGCTGAGCCTGATGGCACACACCTGTAATCCCAGCAACTCAGGAAGCTGAGAGAGGAGGATTGCTTGTAAGTTCAAATCCACCCCAAGCAACTTAGTGAGACTCTGTCTCAAAAAAATAAAAAAAGGCTGGGGATGTAGCTCAGTGGTAAAGTGCTCCTATATTAAACCCCTGGTACCAAAAAAAAAATTTTTTTTGACATTTATTTTTTAACTTGCTGGATCAAGATCCTCCACAGGAAGGTTAACTATGTTATATGTTCTCCTGTTTTGCTTGGATCAGTCAAGTTTATATCTGTATTCTCTGAGTAAGTATTAATTGTTCACTCCCTTCCCTTATAAAAGTATCTTGAATATTTGTAATTCACATACCAGGTAAGAGTCTATATCTATAAGTTACAAAGAACTCTTATAATTACACAACAAAAAGACAGACACCTCAATTTAAAAAATGGACAAAGGATTTTTAATAGTCCTCCAAAGAATATATCCCATGGGCCAATCTGCACATGAAACACTGCTTAACACCACGGATCGTTAGAGAAATATAAATCAAAACTACAGTCTGATACCATCACATACCAACAAGGATGGCTGTAATAAAATAAATAAATAACAAGTATTAGGGAGGATGTAGAGAGATTGGTGCACTCATAAATCATTGACAGGAATATAAAATGATGTTGTCACTGTGGAAAACAGTGTGGCAGTTCCTCAGAAAGTTAAACATGAGTTCCTGTGTGAGCCAGTAATTGTGTTCCTAGGTATATACTTAAGAAAAATGAAAGTATATGTTCATCCAACAACATGAATCCTCATGGCTGCATTATACAGAATAGCCAAAAGGTGAAAATTATCCAAATGTCTGTCTACCGATTAATGGATCAACCAAGGTGGTATAGCCATCTGGTGGAATATCATTCAACCATGAAAAAGAACAAAGCAGTGACTCATGCTATCACATGAATAAACCTTGAAAATATTGTGCTAAGTGAAACAAGCCAGAAATGAATACATCATGAGATTCCATTTATATGAAATATCCAGAATTGTCAAATCCATAGAGTCCAAAAGTAGGCAAAAGAGGAATGGAAAGTGACTGTTTGGTGTATGTGAGTAGTTTTGGTCAGGAGTGGTGATGATGTTTTGGAATTAGATAGAGCTGATGGTTGCACAACACTGAATATAACTAAAACAACTGTGTTGTACATGTTACAATGGTGAATATTATGTTATGTAACTAAATTGACAAATAAACTTGTGAACAAAACAAAATAGCAACAACAAAAGCCGCCAATGTGTCCTGCTTTGTACAATTAATGATAAGATCACTCTGTCCATGGGGCCATTAGTAGGGGGTAAATGCAAGCATGGAAAGACCACAAAGATTGCATGGAGCTGGGCGCTAAAGAGAAGGATAGAGATCTCTTCAAGATGCAGTTCTCTGAGAGGTAGATAATTAACATCACAGGTGCAAAGGTTTGGGTTCCGAGTTTCAATCGGATTATCCCGACTGAAATTCCAAAGATTCTCTGGAAGAGTAAAGGCTTCTATTGTTTAGATACAAGACTCCCCGTGTAACACACCTCCAAAGTAGAACTCTCAGACAGGAGAGCCTTTAGACTCCTACTAATTCAAGAGAGGTCCTGAAGCTTGAGAACTTCAGTGCTAAGCAAGGCCCCAGAGTTGCTGCTGAAAATTGGGGGCAAGGGCTGGGGTTGTGGCTCAGCGGTAGAACACTCACCTAGCATGTGCAAGGCCCTGGGTTCGATCATCAGCATCACATAAAAATAAATAAATGAATAAAATAAAGATATTGTGTCCAACTACAACTAGAAAATAAATATTTAAAGAAATTGGTGGCAAGACTCCCCTGGTTCCTGGGATTAAAATTTATTTATTTTATTTCTTTTGTGGTGTTGGGGATTGAACCCAGGGCCTTGCGCATGCGAGATAAACATTCTACCAACTGGGCTATATCCCCAGCCCTGGTCTTAAAATTTAAAAGATGGATTCACATTCCTGTTTCAGGGAGATGCATTTGGGATCTACAAATGTACATGCCCAAACAGTTCTTAAGCAGATTATAAGGAATCTATTTCATTTTTTTATTGAAAACAAACAAACAAACAAAAAACTCTTTATGAGGTACTGGGATCAACCCAGGCTACATGTATGCTAGATGAGCATCTACTACTTAACTATACCCCTAGTCTGATTTATTTAAAATCAGGTGCTGAGTGAGAGGTTTTCTTACTACATGAAAGCAGGTTGAGGATGTATTTCAGTGGTAGAGAATTTACCTAACGTGCACATGGCTCTGGGTTTGATCCTCAGCATTTCAAAAAGTAACAATAAGTAAATTTTTAAAATGACAGTCTGTTTTTGTTGTTGTTTGTTTGTTTGGTACCAGGGATTGAACGCAAAGGTGCTTAACCACTAAGCCACATTCTGCAGTCCTTTTTATTATTATTTTGAGAAAGGGTCTCACGAAGTTGTTAGAGACTTGCTAAAGTGCTGAGGCTGGCCACGAACTTGAGATCCTCCTGCTTCAGCCTCCAGAGCCACTGGAATTACAGGTGGGCACTACCATGCGCAGCAAAAGTGGCAGTCTGTATGAATAAAATTTCCTGAAGTCTCAATGAGACCCTCAGAAGGGCCCCCAGTCTGCCTCAATTTATCACCCCATCTTCTTTATCCTTCCTTTGCCTTTCTCCCACTGTTTTATTAAAGATTTTCTCTAGGCTCAGCAATATGAAACACACAGAGAAGTAACGCACCGGATATTTGCCCTCAGAGACCTGACGATCATGTTGAAGAGACAAATAGCAGCACACAGAAAACACTACAGAATGTGATGCTTTAAACAATGTCTGAACCCATCACAAAGCAGCGTATGACTCAATTCCTTCTGAGTGGTACAGGAACAACGACCGTGAGTTCAGGGGAGAGAGAGAGAGAGAGAGAGAGAGAGAGAGAGAGAGAGAGAGAGAGAGAGAGAGAGAGAGAGAGAACGAACTCTGTGAGATGAAAAAGACTGAGAATAGTTAAGGTTTCATTTGAAATCACTCTCCTTTTGAAGGACCCTAAAGGATTTTTCTACTGACAATTGAAATATGTTGTCCATTGACTAAGACTTGAAAATAGCTTTGCTTTATGTAATTGTAATCAGGTTTGATCTGTACTGTAAAATTCTAATACAATCTCCCTTCCCAACTCCAAATTGGATAGCCTCTTAGCATTTATGGTTAACAGGATTTGACCTATAATACATTGTGTTTATGTAATACCCTATATTTAGCATCAAATGGAAAAGTTTTCCAATAATGAGGTTTTGGAACACAGTCAATTCACAGGAATCAAGTCATGCTTGTGACAGCTCAGCAGCTCTGCACTGTTCTTGAGAAGGGGGTGAGTGACAGGATGCGAAAGTAGCAATTGTGCAAAGAACTGAACTGCTTCCTTCATCAAACTTGACTGTAAACTTTCCTTGTGATGCATTGTCTGGCCATCTGATCTTTCTCTGAGGAAGGTGTCCCCAGAGTCCCTGATCCTCCCACACCCTCACTCCTAAAATCCTTTTGTGCTATCTCAAAGGTGGTATTAGATCACCAGCAAATGGTCTCAGAAAGTTGGCAAGTGGCAGTTGTCTAAGCTTGACAATTATTCCATGTAAGCATGCGTTTTCCTTTCTGAGAAACTAAGCCAATCCCAAACAAAACAAAACTAATGTCTGAAAAATACTACCATCACGGCCCATAAACAAACAAACACAGATTCCTCCAAACAAATAACAACAAAAGCCACTCCATGACACAAAATTCCCCAGCCTGACCTCACTTTGCAGTGATGCTAGGGACATACTTTGTAAGCCCTCTGTATTGAGAAGTTTCTGCCGCCAACAAAGAAGTGAGAACCTTTTTTTTTTTTGTATTGTATTAGATCATTTTTCCATCAAGACCAATGTCCCACTTGGCAGATATGAAGTTAAGGATGAAATGCTCTGAAAATATAGATACACACATAAGAACAACTATAAGCCTGTGTAATAGGCCCTCAAGCTCTGGTTCATGAAAATATTTTAAAAAGAATATTAAACCTACAGAAGAGACAGAGTATTTATAGGTTAACTTCTTGCTTATTTTCACATGTGACTTGAGCAAATAAATAATTTTTTTAAAATCTGAAAGTGTTAAGAGTTAAGGGTGTCTTCCAGCACAGCAGAGCATGTGTTTTGTGATATTCTTTGTAATGTGAAAGTGTTTCTGGGGTCTGGCTCTAACGAGTTGATTTAAGCCGGTTGCGTGTGTGACTATAGGGCTCAATGTCTAGAAATGATTATTTTTTTCTCCAGCCCCCAATCCCCCACTTCACCTATTGGAAAGGGAATGGGGGGACAGAAAGCTTTACCAGCTCATATCCTCACAGCTTTAAATCTGTTCAGAGACCAGAGTCATGTTTTTCCAGATCTGTTTGTCTGTGGTTTCTTCATGTTGGTTGTTTTGTTCTTGAACTATGGGAAGAACTTTAAAACAAACTAAAGAGTACAGTGCTTTTTTACTTTAAGTGTTGTTTATTGAACAGCTTTTTAAGATTAACAAGACTGAAGAGTATATGGGATTCATCAGTCAATTATGGTTACTTTGCTCTCTACAAAGGCTGAAGGGAAAAAAAAAATCACCCATCCTTCTTTTTTGTTACTTTTTAAAAAGGATCTCAGATTTTCCATTTCAAAAGTTTCCAGATAACTTTACCATTTGTTCCTTATTTAATTTGGGATTGTTTAGATCATCTGAAGAACACTTGCTGTCCTAAAAAACTTCAGAACAGTTAAGATTCTGATGGTCGAAGAGCTTACGTTTTTACTAGGATTCTATTTGAGATGTTATCTAGATCATATGCAATTTTCCCAAGCAGTACTGAGTAGCAGAGTTTATAAAGTATTTTTTAAAAACTATTATGCTCTAATAAAAAAAGAAGTGAGATAACAAATGTGTGTGTGTGTGTGTGTGTAAAGGTTACTAAAATGATACTCAATATTTATGTTTATTTATTCTCTATCTTAAAACTACCAAAGCACTTTGCATGCAAATATTTATTCTGGTTTTATAGATGGAGAAATTTGGTGATTAGAATAACCACCACCACCACCACCACCAACAACAACAACAACAAAAAACAAACCAAAGAAAAAGAAAGAGAAATAGGAGGAGAAAGTCCTGAGCTGGAGACAGACTCTTTGTTCTAGTCTTGACTGTATCTCAGGACTGGCATTTGACCATTGAGTCTCAATCTCTGCATCTATAATGTGAGAGATGGGGACTAGCTATAACGAGTACACTGACATTCTCCATGTCAACCCCTGGAGGTGTGAATGTGTCAACGGGCTTATATTGGAATGTGTGCATATAAAGGGCTTCAATCGGCTCAGTGATGAAAATCCTGTCAGAACCATGGTTTCTAGCCATGTGTGCTTCATAACCATTAGATTTCCAGAGCTTTGATGCCTTTGCTAATTTACTTTCATTTACGTACCCCCAACCATTATAACTGACTAGTAAGTTCGTAGCTACAATTATGTGTAAACAAGGACAAGCGATCAATTATATGCTCTTAGTTTCCAAATTAACTGACACTACCTAATCACACAGTTAAAATGCTTTTATCGTTATAAAAGCCATACATGCTTAGCTGAAGAACATTAGAAACTGTTCAAAAAACAAAGTAAACTCAAGATCGAGAATAATCCCATCACTCCGTGAATGAATAATCACCGTAAACATTTCAGTATGTTTCCTTCTGGGTTCTTTTCTATGGGCACACAGACAATTTTTATTTCAAATCTGGGATCACATTATATATATATATATATATATATATATATATATATATATATATATATATACACACACACACATTTGGCTTCAAACCCATTTTTTAATATTTACGGTATACTGTGAACACTTTTACATCACATGCGTACTTAAAGAGTAAGGTGATATTTAATTCTGATGCCAAACATCTGGATGAAAAGTACAAAATCAGTCAATTATCTAGATATTTTCAAATACCCAGATGTTTGGCACCATGTCGACAAAACATTAAAATCCTTGACCAAAATTTTCAGCTTTTGCACAGATGTCTGGCATTATGTAGGCAAACTCTCTCTGAACTGACAGACATTTTGGCAGTGGAGAGACAGAGCATTTATTACATGCTTTGGGTCAAAAGTGTTTTAAAAGTTTAGTTTGTGTGTATGGGTAACCTTTTCATTGTTTCACAATGAATCAGCAGCACAAAGAAAATATATGTATTTTAGGAACCCTTAATCCATTATGATGAAAGTCTGCTATCTCTATTTTTGGTCACCTCTCAGCCTGTTGGACTGTTCATTGACCTTGAAAGCTTAGCATAACTTGTGAGTTCTTGGTCTTAAGGATTTATACTCTAGTGCGGATTTTGTTTTGTCTTTTTGCTATAATTAAGAAAGTTTCTTTGGCTGATGATTTTATTAACAGATTGCTCTGAATATTTAAAAGTCATGCCAATGTGCCAATATCCCTGACAACAGTCCTGCCTAAAACACATGAAGTTTTTTAAAAAGATATTTTTATGTTTTTCTAATTATCTTGTTCTTTGGGTTATAATTCTTTTTCTAGCCCTGCATTAGTCAGTGTATACGTTTTTTATTTTTCCATGATAACTCTCTTGATTCCTTGAAGGCATGATTTATAAAACTTCAATGAAGTTCAATGTTATCTGCCGCTATATCACACCAAAATGTATGTCCATGAACCCATTTTCACAATTGTCTTTGAAACCACCATCCTTAAGATATTTTTCTACTTGACACTCTAAAAATTTAGTGATCTTTCATTTTTCATCCTATTTGTTTTTCTTAAAGTTAGTGTTGCTTTTTGTGTATAATGTGTCTATTGGTATAAAAATATTTTTAATTCTGTTGCTGAAATAGGAAAAGAACAAAACTTTATCCAAGACTTGTTATATGGAGCAATGTTGCTGAATAATTAAATGCACCAGTTAATTGGTAATGTAAGACTAAGTTTGCATCTTGCTTCACTCACACAGAACTGTCTTGCTTACCTGTATATCCTCCTGGCTCTTTGCTAAATTGTTCAATTGCTGGGAGCAAGATATTAGTTTGGGCTTTGTCTTAAGCTTCTTCATATCAATAGAAAGTTAGATACTCCCACATTGCTAGGTTTTGTGGAATAATTTGTAAAGGTTCTTTGACATTATAAGCCTTAAATATTGTTGCTGTTGTGCAACTTGATTTATATAAAGGAGTGGCATTGAAAAACCAGTGGATATGTTTTTGATTTTTTAAGAAGTATATATATATATATATAACCCCTTGCACATTTGAGGACTGATTACTTTATTTCTTGCAAGGCACTGCAATCTCTTCATTTTCAGTGTTAGCATCTGGTTTTATGTGTGCTATTTGCTATTTTGAATACTTTCTTCAGATTTATTGGGTGTTGCAATACACTTGGTGTTCTTGCCCTATTGCAATTTACTTATGGTTTTATATTTGGGGTGCTTTTCTGGGGTTTGTGCAGGTCTAAATAAGGTAGTCATTATGGAAGCGATACACTATTGCTCTTCTGGGATGTTATTATCTTCACTTCATGACTTTATATTTTGGGGTAAAAACTAAAAACTACCAAAAAAAAATACTCAACCTACTTGGTTGAATATATGGGATATCTAGATAGTTGTAGTCTTTTCGTTTTCATCCGAAGGTCTATAGTGCTGGGCTCTAAAAGCCATTATTCTTAGACTTCTGATCTAGTATTCTTCAAACATACATTCCTACCTGACCACATGGGTTGTTGTCTTAATCCATTTGTGCAACTATAACAAAAATTCCTTAGACTGGATAATTTATAAAGAATAGAAATTTATTTCTCACATTCGAGAGGTTGGGAAGTCCAAGGTCAAGGTGTTGGCAAATCCAATGTCTGGTAACAGGTTTGCTCTCTGCTTTCAAAGTGATGGCTATTGCTGTATCCTCTGGAAGGGATGAACATTCTGTCCGCACATGATACAAGAACAGAGGGCAAAAGTGGAACTAATTCTCTCCCTGAAGTCTTTTGTAAGGGCATTAATCTCATCCACGAGGGCAGAGCCTTCATAGACTAATCACCTCCCAGGGGTTCTACCTCTTAATACCATCACCTTGGGGTTTAAGTTCCAATATTTTGATTTTTGGAGGAAAACAGTCATTCAAACCCCAGAAATTGTATGCACAAATAGGTAGAAATATAAACATGTAGGCTTACATGCAAAAATTGTTGAAAGATAGAATCCATTCAAACACACATTTGGCAACTACAGTTTGAATTGTTACTAATCGATGGCTTTGGGGTTTAGTTGTTCAACCAACTTCAACTCTATATTTTACCTTAACATTGATATAGACATATATCCTTATTGCAGTTAAATTTGAGTGGCTATTCTCTGATATCCATTGATGAGAAAGACAAGGTTTCTCTCTCTTCCTTATACAATCTATCAGCAAGAATTGACAGCATCATCTTCAAAATTTTTTCTGAATCCAATCTGTTTTCACCATTTCTCTGACTTCCATATCAGCCAGGCTTCGTCATCATTAGCCTGGACTAGAGCAACAGTTTGCTTTTTCCAGTCTGTCTCTAATAGGATCTTCTCCCTACACAGATGCCAGAACCTTCTTTTCAAAATGTAGCCTGGACCATGGGACTTGTCTCCTCCAAAGTCTCCAAAAGCTTTCCAAACTGTTCGGGATACAATCTGATCAACAAGACTCTGTATGATCTGGGACCTGACTACCTCGCTCCCTATTTCTCACCCCACTCCAGCCACACTGGTCTTCTTACGTTGCACATAGACATGAAGCTAGCTTGTTGTGCCTCAGGACTACTGTACCCCCTCCATCCTCTGCCTCGAAGCTTCCATCTTATCTAGTGGTATGTCTTAGATCTCTGTTTAATGTTACCATCTCAAGAAACTTTCCCTTACTGTGTTTTCTGATTAGGTCACCTAACCCTTTCCATCCTCAATATCCTTGATGTGCTTAATTTTTCTTCATGGAACTTTTCACTACCTGAATTAATTAATTAATTAATTAAGACTCAAACTCTCTTTATTTATTTATTTTTTAGTTGTAGTTGGAATATATATATATATATATATATATATATATATATATATATTTAATTTTATGTGGTGCTGAGGATAGAACCCAGGGTTTTGCATGTGCTAAGTGAATGCTCTGCTGCTGAGCCATAACCACCCCCACAAACTCTTTTACTACCTGAATTTATATCCCATATATTTCTGTTTATATCTCTCAGTAACCAGCATGCCATCTTCATGGAAAAGGAATTTTGCTTGTCTTGTGCATTGATACATCCCCAGCACCGAAATTGATCTGGACTGTAGTTTGTACTCTTTAAATATTCTTTACTGAGAAAATTATTCAGGGTTGACTATAAGGACTTTGGTTCTCTAGATTTGTGTCATTCCACAATACTGTTCTGGGTTCGCACAATTATCTTAGAAACATATGTATCTTATTGGAGGCACAATTATTAGCAAATAACGTCTTCAGGATAATTTACCTAAAGAAACTTAGATAATATTGGGGGATAGTGAATGAAATCATTACAAGTTGATTAGTTAATTACCTGGTTTATTTTTTTTTTTAGTTTTAATGATGATTTCTTTCTTTTTTCCTTTTTTTGTACTCAGGATTGAACCCAGGGAAACTTTACCACTAAGCCACAGTCCTTTTATTTTTTATTTTGGGACAGGGTCTTGATTAGTTGCTGAGGCTGGCCTTGAACTTGCAATCCTCCTGCCTCAGCTTCCCAAGTCATTGGGATTAGAGTCGTGCACCACCACACCTGGCTTGTGATAATTTCTGTCAGACAACCCAGATGTGGGTCCTGGGAGTTTATGGTATGTCTGATATTTGATGTGATATCCTCGTGTGTCATTGGTGGAACACAACTTACAAACCCTCTCTATATGTTATTAGGTTAGTTTTGTTTCCCATCTTGGTTCAGTTCCTCTCCCAAATTGTTGAATATTCTGTATTGTGATAATTTCCTATGATCCTAAGAGCATTTGGTTCCCATATTAGTGAAAACTAAAAAAAGGCAAAAAGTTGATCAGAAAGGCCTACCTACTTGAGTAAAAACATCCCTTCTATGAATACATATGCTTAGTCCCACAACAGATACATGTTAAATATTTGTCATGGGTCAAATCTGTGGTAGGCACAAAGAAAAAGCAAAAACACAATAGCTCTTACATTTGTATCATACTTTTTTCAAGAACATTGTATCATTGATCTTCATCCTATCTGCTCTCAAGAAGTTTATAATCTATTTAAAACTGAAAAACCAAACCACCACAACAACAAAGCACATAAAATAATTAGAGACTAGCATGAAAGAGTATATTTAAGGGCTAACTTGGTTGGTTGGAGTAAATATGGGGATTGAGGACCAGGCAAACTTGGCCTGGAGTAGGTCTTCCTTTCAGACAAGGGTCTGGATCATGCTTTATAGAGAAGTGGACCTGTCTTCAAGGACGAGGGACAATATTGCAGACACAGTGAATTCATCAGTGCTGGCAATGACTCAGTATCAATACGGTCAACATCATCCAAGCATTTCGAATGTGCAGCTGAAAGCTAAATAACTTCTCAGCGGCAAAGGCATCTTTCAGGTTACAAAGAGCAGTATTACGAAAGCCGTCTATATAAAGAAGCTACTCCAGAAAGGGATTCAAACCCACACACAATTAAGAAAGGATGAATCACTCTCAAAATGTGAGGAAATAACTATGCAAGACTTAGATGACTACTAGTGCTTTGTTTAAAAGCTTTTCTCTACTCCCCAAATCCAATAAAACAACACTATTTAACCTTATAAATACAACAATTAGTGCCAAAGAAAATAATTACACAATTTATGTGGCTATATAAATTAATGCAAAATTGATAAAAGGAAATGTAATAGATAATGTGCCCTTTACAAACAGAATCAGTAATCCTCCTGACAGCTTTATCAAGGAGGTGTGATTAATCCCATTTTGAGATGGCAAAACCGAAGTTCAAAACTAACATTAAGCCAAGTGCCCAAACTCCCCCGGTTTGTAAGTAGTATCATTACTGGGTTTCAAGTTAACAACATACAAATGCAATATAATCTGCTAAATGCACAATACCATCAACTATCAATCTAGGCATATCACCTGAAGCCAGACTTGCTCTTAGTTTTAACAGCATTTGCATTATTTTCAATAATGACTTAATCTGACTTTTCAGTTTTCTATTTTTATAGTGATCCCCTGCCCCTCCCCCACTAGAATTTACACATTAGCAAAGGAAGCACTTTGAATCAATCCTGAACAAAACAAAAAACCGAGGTCTTTCAGTCAGGAAAGATTTGCAAAGCAGAATTTTAGGCTGTGAGTTGCATCCATCAGACACATTAGCAGTCTTTGCCAGGCAGCACTGATAGACAGAGGGTTGGAGAGTCGATGTCAGGATTAGGAGGCAAGACAGCTTCCCAATTCTCTTGATTTATGCCTCCATTTTATTTTATTTGAATTTTGAGATCAGCTCTGTCCATATGTAAATTAAGTCTTTTTTTTTAAAAGCATATTTCAAAGCCAAATATAAGTAACATTTACATCAGCCAGTATTTTACATGACTCAGGAAATGTTCTCTTCCATTAATGCTATTAACTGAGCTGGTCAATTGCTTAGAATGGAACTGAAAATATAACATTTCATGGTCATCGTACTTGACGTATTTAAAAAGAGAGGTGACATTAAAAATGACAGTTCAAAGAAATTCCAATATAGAGAACTACGTTTGCCTCCTAGTTTTCTGGTATCTCCAGGTAGAGGTGCTGAGTTTCATTTTTCATAGTACTTACTTGTTGGGTCCTCCTTAGAGGATAAGAGTGACTTCCATAGTTCCATACCTGCCACTAGCCATAGAGAGGTCTGGAATCTGATCAAGGGAAGCACTGTTTGGTCTTGATGGCTGGACTTACTCTGGAGGGTAAACTAAGTTGGCAGGCAGGTGGACAGAAACAGGCACCAGGAATGAATCTGCTGAGGTAATGGGTTCAGAAGTAATGGTACATGTTATGGTTTAGATACCAGATGTCTCCCTAAAGCTCACGTATGAAACAATGCAAGAAAGTTTAGAAATGACTGGGTTATGAGAATTTTAACCTTAGTGCATTAATCCCTTATAGGGATTAACTGGGTGGTGACAGTGGGCAGGTTAGGATAAGGTTGAAGGAGTGGGTCATTCAGGGCGTCTTTAGGGTTTATATTTTGTCCATGGTAAGGGAAGCTTTGTTTCTCTCTGCTTCCTGGTGGCCATGTTCTGAGCCCCTTTCCTCCACCACATACTTCTGCCATGATGCTCTGTCTCACCTTAGCATACAGCAATGGAGTCAGCCATCAGTGGACTGAGACCTGAAACCATGAGAACCAAATAAACTATTGCTCCCCTAAAATTGTTCTTGTCAGGTCTTTTGGTCACAGCAATGAAAACGCTGACTAAGACAGTATTCCTTTTATCTTTCATTTTTTTAATGTTCATTTTGGTAAAATATATGTAACACAAAATTTACCACCTTAGCCAATTTCATGTGCAGAGTTCACTGATATTAGAAAGATTCAAATGTCATGCAATCATCACCACCATCCATGTACAGAATTCTTTTCATCTTAAAAAACAGAAACTCTACACCTATTAAACCATAACTGCCCATTCCTCTCCCCTCCAGCAGCCCGGGCAACCACCATTCTACTTTCTGTCTCTACAATTTTATTGCTTGAAGTGCTAATAGGACCTATTTTAGTCAGCTTTCTCATCATCACTGTGACTGAAAGACTTGACCAACATAATCGTAGAGGAGGAAAAGTTTATTTATTTATTTTAAAAATATTTATTTTTTTAGGTATAGATGGACACGATGCAATACCTTTATTTTTATGTGGTACTGAGGATGGAACCCAGTGCCTCAATGCATGCTAGGCGAACGCTCTACTTCTGAGCCACAACCCTAGCCAGAGGAAAAGTTTATTTGAGGGTTTATGATTTCAGAGGTCTCAATCCATGGACAGCAGGCTCCATTCCTCTGGGATTCAGATGAGGCAGAACATCATGGAAGAAGAGTGTGGTGGAGGGAAGCAGCTCACATGATAAGAAACAGAGAGACTCCACTAGCCAGATACAAAATATGTACCCCCAAAGCCACATCTCACCTGCCTTCAGTTACCACTCAGTTAATCCCATCAGGTGATTAATTCACTGATTGGATTAAGGTTCTCATAACCCAATCATTTCTCCTGTAAACCTTCTTGCATTGTCTCACACATGAGCTTTTTGGAGACACCTCACATCCAAACTATAACATAACCCCTTGGGTATGGCACTTTAAGACCCCTTTTGTTTGGTACTTTTGTGACTTCATGCCAAGTTCAGATTCTTAATGTTGGTATTCATTCATTCTACTCATGCTGTTCAGGTGATTGTATTAAACTATTACTTTTACTAGTTTTCATATATATTGTGTTACATGGGTATATCTGCAAATTGTGGGTCTGTGGATTTGACCAATGGACTGAAAAAATTCAAATAACAAAAAAAATTACACCTATATTGAAAAAGTACAGATTTTTTCTTCAGCATTATTTCCTAAACAATACAGTATAACAACTATTTATGCAGCATTTACATAGTATTGGTAATTATATGTAATCTAGATATGTTTTAAAGGTCATAGGTTACATTCAAATACTACACCAGTTTTTATAAGGGACTTGAGCATCCATGGGTTTTGGTATTCAAGGGGGGCCCTGGAAATAAAACCCTGCAGAAGTTAAAGGACGACTGTACTTGAGACAGTTTTCAAAATTTTTGCATTATTGTAATATTCTTCCTATCTTGTCTTATGCCTCTCCTGATAGTTCTAAAAAACAGTGGAATAAAAATATCAACTCCCAAGATATACTTTATTTTTTTTATTATTTTCTCTCAGGCCTTATTTCAACTCAGAGTCACAAAAGAACATAGACAAGCCTCATTCAAACACGGTGATGATAGCACTTTGAAAATGCAAGTGGCCTTTACATGTGGATTGTATTCCTAGGCAGCTTACTGTGAGTAGATATATAGTGTAACAGTACCGATTTCTCATAGAAGCAATGCTGTTACAGAAGGGTAAAGTTCTTGACCTAGGACTTACGCCAACTTTTACCAAATGCAGGACTTAATAAACTACAGATGATACATTTTATGTTTTGCAGCATAGCTCTCCAAAGCACGCATAAATCAATTAAGTAACACTGCAAGTAGTCAATAAACATAAAATCCATTTAATATGATGCAGTCTCTTTGACCACATCTCCCTGCCAACTGTTATACAACTTTGAGGAGCAGTTTCATTTGTTCTGTGGGTCTTGGGATGATTTCTTTGATATGACTTTGACAAGCATTTTTTAAAAATATTTTTTAGTTGTCAATGGACCTATTTATTTATTTATTTTTTAAAATAATTTTAATATTTATTTTTTAGTTTTTTTGGCGGACACAACATCTTTGTTTGTATGTGGTGCTGAGGATTGAACCCGGGCCGCACGCATGCCAGGCGAGCGCGCTATCGCTTGAGCCACATCCCCAGCCCAATGGATATATGTGCGGTGCTGAGAATTGAACCCAGTGCCTCACACATGCTAGGCAAGCGCTCTACCACTGAGCCACAACCCCTGCTCTTGACAAGCATTTTAAAGGAAAGTTGGGAGCAGTTATTTGATGTTTCTTTGGGGAAAAAAAAAAAGAAAAAGAAAAAACACATTTCAGGAGTGATGACTTGTTCCCTTGTTTTCTTGTAGTCAATTTTCCTGTCATAAAATCTAGAGATTAGAACTAATTATGGCCCGCTAGTGTGCTTAGGTTGGGATTCATTACCTCCAAAGGGGAGAATAGCATATGTTCATGTGAGAAAATGCCTGTTCAAGTGTCAGAAGTTCCAACACGGGTGTAATTGGCAGAGGGCTGTAAGTGTGAGTGGCTGTGAGTACAAATCACAGGAAGGATTGCTTGCACTTTTTTTTTTTTTTCCTTCTCCTCCAATTCATCATGGAGTAGAAGAAACATGAACTTGGAACCCCTGGCTCTTGTAATCTCAGTTAATAAATTTAAGGCAAAAAAAAGATCCTGAGAAGGCCTGAGAGTTCTGGAGTAGACCTTAAAATCACCCCAGGGCTGGGGCATAGATCCTTAGTAAAGTATGTGCTTAGCATGCGTGAAGCCTTGGGTTCAATACCCAGCAACATCACCCCACCCCCAATGACAACTGCAAAACAAAAACAAAAATGCTAAATGTCATCACTTCGGATCAGTATTCTACAGTAAGAAATCACCTGATGAGTCCAGTGGTACACACCTGTGGTCCCAGCTACTTAGGAGGCTGCGTTGGGAGGATCTCAAGTTCAAGGCCTGCCTCAGCAACTTAATGAGACCCTGCCTCAAACCAAAAAATAAAAAGGACTGAGGGTATAGCTCAGTGATAGAGTGCCCCCTGGGTTTAATTACCCAGGACTTAAATAAATAAATAAAAAAGAAAGAAAGAAAAGGAATCATTAAGAAGCCAATGTCACCAGGCCTGCCTTCCTGCATGTTGACTTTTCAGAAGAATGGCTCCCAGGTCCTCAAGAAAGACATTAAGGCTAGGTATGGTGGCACTCGCCTGTAATCCCAGAAGTTCAAGAAGCTGAGGCAGGAGGCTCATCAGTTCAATGCCAGCCTCAGCAAAAGCGAGGCACTCCGTGAGATTCTGTCTCTAAGTAAAAAAAAAAAAAAGCCAATGTCTAGGGAAAGTGGATCTGTAATCAATAGTCTCCAAATCTTCTTGCGATAAAAAAACCCCTAAGTGCCGGGCTGGGGATGTGGCTCAAGCGGTAGTGCGCTCGCCTGGCATGTGTGCAGCCCAGGTTCGATCCTCAGCACCAATGTTGTGTCTGCCGAAAACTAAAAAATAAATACTAAAAAAAAAAAATTAAAAAAAAAAAACAAACCTAAGTGCCATGTCAAGTCAGTCTATGTGGCAGGACACAGAAAAGAGCACAATTTGTTATAATTCATGTTGGGATTTCCCAACAAAGGAAAGCTATTCATTTAATCTCCTATGACATTGAAGTTGATTTGGGAAAAGGTCACTAATTAATTAGTTTGGTCAGAGGACTCAAAGTTTAGGTGAATGGTGGAGGAAAGGAAGAAGATTTTATTTCAAATCTTGGGGAAAAGACCCTTGCATCAAAATTATTCAACTATAATTTGTTCCAAATAATTCTCCTATGGCTGTGCTTAAGTCTTGCAGAACATGCCCTCTTTGTCAGTTACATTTATCTTCAAAGGCCTCGCTACTCCTTTTCTTGCTGCTCAACCAACTTTGCAAGAGCTGTGTTTATCTGTTTTCTAACCTAGTGGACCCAAGGAGGCAGATAGTTAAGGATGATTTTCCCTTGAAATAGAAACTGCTGTTTACCTTGCACGTTGCAAAGCAACAGTCTTGCTCTCTGATCCCTTGAAACACATCTGAAAGCAGAAAGTCAAAGCACTGGTGAACACAATGTCACACACCAACCTCTCTGGGATAAAGGCACTAGTATCAGTTGGAAACTGTCCTTCAGGAGGTAGAAAAAGTAACCCACTCAAATTCTGAAAGTGGGTGAGAGCCACTACCCCTCTTAGAGCCTTCTAAGTAGGGAAAAGAGGGGATGAAGCAGGGATCAGGGGCTAATTTTATTTCTTTAGCTGATCCAGCTTTCTTCAAGAGATTTCTATTTCACTCAAACAGTGAGTAAATGCCTTTGAAACAAGGAGGCGTTTCTTTCAAGGATAACTTTACTTTCGCTCCTGTTTCCTGATCCCAGGCCCTCATGCAACTTGACAAATAAGGAGAAATACATAGAAACTACAGATTTTTTTTTTTAAGTTGTGTTGAAGGTGGCGTGGTGGCAAACACCTGTAATCCCAGCAGCTCAGGAGGCTGAGACAGGAGGATCCCGAGTTCAAAGCCAGCCTCAGAAAAAGCAAGGTGCTAAGTAACTCAGTGAGACTTTGTCTTTAAATAAAATAGGGCTGGGGATGTAGCTCAGTGGTCAAGTACCCCTGAGTTCAATCCCCGG
The DNA here is from genome assembly GCF_021218885.2 of Marmota monax. Classification (NCBI taxonomy): domain Eukaryota; kingdom Metazoa; phylum Chordata; class Mammalia; order Rodentia; family Sciuridae; genus Marmota; species Marmota monax. Next base: position 5,101,250 of record NW_026693726.1, on the reverse strand, counting down.
TACCCCTCCCCCCAAAAAAAATGTTGTATTGAAAGAAAATTTCTATGAATGGAGCTTACTACCCTGGAGTGGATAGCCATTGTGGATGAGGCAAAGAGCAAAGTTGTGGGTTGAAGCCAGCCTTTGAATGGAATGGAATGGGCCTCACCCAAATTCAAACTCTGTTAATCCCCAAGCACAGTGGCACACACTTGTAATTTCAGCTACTTGGGATGCTGAGGTAGGCGGAGCACAAATTTGAGGCCAGCCTCAGCAATTTAGCAAGGCCCTAAGCAATTTAACAAGATCCTGTCTCAAAATAAAAAATAAAAAGTGCTAGAATATAGCTCAGCGGTGGAGTACCCCTGGGTTCAATCCCGGTACCACAAAAAGCAAAACACAAACCTGTTTAAATGTCAGCACACCTTAAACAAGAAGATAAGTCCTTTAAGCCAAACAGAGACACTCACTGAGATATTTGTAAGATTTAAACTGAAGAATTTCTGTCAAGTGACTTCTTGGGGGTCAAGGTAGCTCACTATCATCCTCACACAAAGAGGATGCTTTCAACAATGGGCTGTATTAAAAAATCATGAAATGATAATATTCATCATTTAATGAGCTCCTATTTTGCACTAGGTACTTAACATACTTCATTTGGGTTGCATCGTAGTAATAACTCATCATTATCTCCATTTTACAGGTAAGCACTTGGCTATCTCGCAGTACTGCATTAGTGACAAAACCAGGATTTGAACCTAGAACTTTTGCATTTTCTGCTCTATCAACTAGTTTCCCTCAAAAGAAATAATCTATGAAACTGTTTTGTAAGCAGTAAAATTCTGTATTTTATAATTAGTTGGAGTTTTCCTGTTCTGCAAATTCTGGCCTAAATTCAAAACAAAACTCTCTGTTCTGCAAAGTGAGTTTAGTTGTCAGTCACTGTCTGGGCTAGGCTCAGACTACATCATTTATCCCTGTGAGAGCCTTGATTGTTTTCAACACAGTACTCCATGAATATTACGATGATCACATGTTAATTAAAAAAAAGTTTTCTAAATGTTTGATGAGGTGGAAGTGTCAACTCCCATGATTTGATCATTACATGCTATATACATGTATTGAATTATCACATACCCCCATATATTTCTCAATGAAATAATAAAGGGGTTTGGGGGTATGGTTCAGTGATAGAGAGCTCACCTTGCATGTGCGAGACTCTCAGTTTGATCCCTAGTACCACAAAATAAATAAAAATGATGATAGTAGCTACTTAAAAAGTTGTCTTAAGGAACAAATGAAATAACCAGTGTAAGGTACTGCCTGCCATGTAATAGGTGAAGCAGGTACTCAAATGTCTCTTAACCCCTTTCCCTCACTATTGTCCCAAAACAAGAAAATGTGACCTCTATTATGGCAAACACCATTCTCCTCTACACTCATTCACCTAAATGGAACTTTGAATCATTCTTTGATTTGTTTGAAACATATTTTGAGTACTTTATGTCTACTGGTGTCCTACGTAGGCACAGGGGATCTAGGAGTGAAGGAAAGGTTTGACGGTAATTTAAATGCCCCTTTCAATCTCCCCAACTTTCCATCCAAACAATGATCACAGTCTTGTTGAGTGTACATCAGGCCTGCTGGAACCCCTTAAGTCTGTTCCAACTTGTCCTTTCTTACTACTCCCAAGTATGGAAATGCATTGTCTTTCATCTTTCCTAGATCAGTGATCCTCAAAATTCAGCAAATATCAGAATCATCTAGAGGGCTTGTTAAGACTTAGATTGCATGCAGGGCCCCCCCTCTGGAATTCGTGGGTGGTCTCAGTGCTGCCTGCTCCGGTATTCTACACTTTGAAAAGCACTGGCCTTGCCTGTTATCTTGCTAATTGTTCTTTCTACTAGTAGGTCAGGTCTTCTAATCTAGGGATCAGCAAACTCTGGCCCCTTGGGCCAAATGCAGTCCAAAGGTCATTTTTGTAAATAAAGGTTTTGGTTTTTTTTAAATATATATATTTTTTTAGTTGTAAATGGACACAATATCTTCTTATGTATTTATTTTTATGTGGTGCTGAGGATCGAACTCAGTGCCTCACACATGTGAGGCAAGCGCTGTACTACAGAGCTACAGCCCCGAGCCTGTAAATAAATTTTTATTGGCACATAGACCCATTTGTTTGCACAGTGTTGGTGCCTGCTTTTGTGTTGATGTAGATGTAAGCTGTTGTGACAGTGACCATATGGATCCATGGAGCCTAAAATATTCATGATCTTGCTCTTTACAGAAAAAAAGGTGTGCTGACCTCATCCTTTCCATGGTACAAAATTGATTTTTCCAAAAATATGCCCATCCTGTCAAGCTGTCTTAAAAATTCCGGCTGGTTCTTTCTTGCCTCTACGGTCAAATCCAAAGTCTTCCATGGTGTGACAAGCTGCCCAACCATGGTTTACCAATCTCTTCATATCCTGTCCAATAATTGAGCCATGTTGAACTTAGTTTTTTCTGAATGTGCCAAGATCCTCTTTCATTCCCATGTCTTTACACATCTTTTCCCTCCATTTACCATATCCCATCCCCCTTTTTTAAACTGGAGGAGCAACTATATCACATGTGAGTTTAATTTTCAAGAATACAACTATCACTCTGTGTTTCACACAGAGACAGAAAGAAAGAAGATAATGCTGTCTGCCCCTTCCACTCAATAAGTGTATGTTTCTGAATGAGGGTGAGATGGCAAGCCTGATTCCACTGTTCCTTCTGTCTGCTCAGATCTCCTGTGCCTCTCATATGTTACTGTGAGGATATCACCCCAGAGGGTGTCATCCCAGTGTTTAAAGATAACTGTTTTTCATACAGCAGAGCCAATAAACACAAGCCAACTTCTTCATCTGCTGCTCCAAGAAGAAGCAACAATCTGTTTCAAAGCTGGAAGAAAACCTGGTTGTGTTGAGCTCAGTAGATATTGGATATCTAGATAGGTACTATGGTTGATTGAAAAGTTCACTTCAAACACCACCATTTAGAACTAAGTCCTAAATAATATCTGACTCATTATTTAAGCCCCAGCACAAACATCATTTCTTCTCACTTCTCTGATGTGTGATCATTCTTCCTTTGTTCTCTCATAAATACCTTTGTTCAGAAATAAGAAGAAACTTAGAAGATGGAAAGATCTCCCATGCTCTTGAATAGGCAGAATTAACATTGTCAAAATGTCCATACTATCAAAAGCATTATACAGATTTAATGCAATTCCTATTAAAATCCCAATGACATTCTTCATAGAAATAGAAAAAGCAATCATGAAATTCATTGGGTAAAATAAGACAGCAGAATAGCCAAACGAATCCTTAGCAAGAAAAGTAAAGCAGGAGACATCACAATACCAGACCTTAAATTATATTATAGAACCATAGTAACAAAAACGGCATGATATTGGCATCAAAACAGACACATAGACCAATGGTACAGAATAGAAGACACAGGGACACACCCACATAAATACAGTTATCTCATACTAGACAAAGGTGCCAAGAACATACATTGGAGAAAAGATGGTCTTTTCAACAAATGGTGCTGGGAAAACTGCAAATCCATATACAGCAAAATGAAATTAAACCCCTACTTCTCACCTTGCACAAAATTCAACTCAAATTGGATCAAGGACTTAGATATTAGACCAGAGACCCTGTGCCCACTAGAAGAAAAAGTAGTCCCAGATCTCTACCATGTCAGCCTAGGATCTGACTTCCTTAACAAGATCCCTAAAGTGCAAGAAGTAAAATCAAGAATCAATAAATGGGATGGAGTAAAAGCTTCTTCACAGCAAAGGAAACAATCAATAATGTGAAGAGAAAGCCTACAGAATGGGAGAAAATCTTTACCACATGTGCCTCAGATAGAGCATTAATCTCTAGGATATATAAAGAACTCAAAAAACCTAACACCAAAAAAACATGAGTAACCCAATCAATAAATGGGCTAAGGAACTGAATAGACATTTCACAGAAGAAGAAATACAATCCATCAAAAATATGTGAAAAAATGTTCATCATCTCTAGCAATTAGAGAAATGCAAATCAAATTACACTGAGCAATTCCATCTCTCTCCAGTCAGAATGGCAATTATTAAGAATAAGAGACCAGAATAGCCAAATGAATACTTAGCAAGAAAAGTAAAGCAGGAGGCATAACAATACAATAAATGTTGGCAAGGATGTGGGGAAAAGGCACACTCATACATTGCTGGTGGGGCTACAAGTTGGTTCAACCACTATGGAAAGCAGTATGGAGAGTCCTCAGAAAACTTGGAATGGAACCACCATTTGATCCAGCTATTCCACTCCCTCGTTTATATCCAAAGGACTTATAATCAGCATACTACAGTGACACAGTCACATCAATGTTTATAGCAGCTCACTCCAAATAGCCAAACTGTGGAACCAACCTAGGTGTCCTTCAACAGATGAATGGCTAAAGAAAATGTGGAATATATTCACAATGGATTGTTACTCAGCCTTAAAGAAGAATGAAATTATGGCATTTGCAGGTAAATGGATGGAGCTGGAGAATATCATGCTGAGTGAAATAAGCCAATCTCAAGAAACCAAAGGCCAAATGTTTTCTCTGATATGAGGATGCTAATTCACAATGGGGGTGGGGGGTGAGGGGGAAGAAATGAAGTACTCTGGATTATACAGAGGGGCTTGAAGGGAGGGGAGGAGGTGTGGGGATAAGAACGATAGTAGAATGAATCAGACATTATTACCTTATGGGCATATGGGATTACATCGTGTCCAACCAGAAAAACGAAAAATTATACTCCATTTATGTATGATATGTCAAAATGCATTCTACTGTCATGTATAACAAATAAGAACAAATTTTTAAAAAAGGAAAAAAAAATCTTTGTTCCTGTGGTATCTTGTACCTATGTGTATCATGACATTGAGTTGCAATTATTTAATTAGTTTTCAGTCTGTCTCCATTGTGCAGTGAGCTTTTCAAGGAGAAAGGCATATTTTAGTTAGCCTGTGTCTGTATCTACTCCCGGGACCCAGCCTAAGGATAGACATGCAACAGTATTTACTGATGAAGTTCAGCCTCCACTTTGGACCATGTACTCTTCTCTGAAATGCTGTATGAACTCTGTTGGATTTTCCGTTTAATACCCATGGTTCAAATTTTCAATGCATTTTCATTGTTACAAGAGAAATATGGAAGAATTTTCTCTTTTCAACTAGATTTAAGGTTGATAAGGGCAGACTTTTATTTGCTGCTTACTATATCATAAGAACAAAATATTTGTTCTCATAGATTGATAGAGTTTGATACGTTCAAAACCAGAAAGAAATGTACAGTTAGTTTTTACTTGGTCAGAGTTTTGTCTATGCTTGGTTGTCTCAAGTTACGAAGCCCTAAACATGGCTTCATTTTGAATAAGGACCATCTCTCCTTACTTCCACAGAGCCCATGTTTACATATGAGCAATTCCTGCTTTGATTTGATGCGTGGAGTTGCTAACCTGCATCCTTGGTTTCTCGCTAGCTGTGCCCAGTGCTGCTCCTTACCAGCTTCATCAAAAGTCACACTTAAAAGTGTCAGATGCTTATAATCTCAGCTTCTTGGGAGGCTGAGGCAGGAGGATTGCAGATTTCAGGCCAGCCTATGCAATTAGTGAGATCCTGTCTCAAAATTAAAAAAAAAAAAAGGGCTGGGATGTAGTTAAGTGGTAAAGCACTTGCCTAGCATGTGTCAATACCTGGGTTTGACTAAAAAGAAAAGTCACCCTTCCACGATCCAGTTTATTTGTTGCTTTCAGAGCACATAGTAAGAATGTAAGTAAAAACTTCTAAATGTATATTTGTCGAATGAATGTCCAGGTGCTACAGGTATAAAGGAGCTAAGCTGATCTGATCCAGTATTCAAGTTTTCTATTCAAAGCAAACTAAATAAATAAATAAGGTGGAAATAAAAGACAGTTGGCTACCTAAAGTTAACACAAATGAAGAAAGGTTAGCACACAAAGTGACAATTATCCTGGAACATCTGGGTCTCATTTACCAGGGGTTTTCTGTGGACCCCAATTTCTTAGAACTCTAATCAATATCTCTTTATCACACATTTCTGAAACTTCACTCTTTATGATCATAAGGAACCCAGGAAATGTTTCATTTTCCCTTCTCATACATTTTTGGAAGTGAAATGGAAAATTCAGCAAATAAAATTGTGCTAAAAATTTGAGACTAAGAAAAAGGGAAGGTGTCCAAACTGATGAGAAATATTTCACTGTGAAATATTTGGAGATGATGGGTAGATCTTTCTGTGTCTGTTGGTTCATTTGGGGCCTGAGCACTCAGGGTTAAGTCGAGGTAGAGATGCCAGGGGACCCAGATTTTTGGCTAAAAGCCAAGGGGAGTAGAGAGGGGGCAGTCAAGGACTGAAGCAGGTGGCGTGGACTGACTTCTCCTTCAGTGTCCTTCTCTTTCCTCATTTTATTTATATTGATTTTTGTTGTGTATCCCTTAACCTCTTCCACATTGCCTTTCTTTCTTTCCCTCGTGTGTGTGTGTGTGTGTGTGTGTGTGTGTGTGTGTGTTTTACTGGGGATGGAACCCAGGGCTTTGAACATACCAGGCAAGCACTCAACCACTGAGCTACACCTCCAGCCTTCTTTCACATGTAAACTGCCAAGATTTAAAACTAAATGAGAGTTTAAAAAGTTACTGGCTATCATTATTTTTAAAAATCACTTTTTATTTGCTGATATGATTTTTCATTTATTCCTCTAACATAATATTCTGCTAGGTTGATTTTAGAGAACAAAAAAAATCTACCATCCTTGCTCACTATTTTTAAATGGTCATTGAATGAATCATTTGCCTGAAACATGTGCATATCTTTGACCCAGAAATTTGCTTCCAGGAATTTCTGTTAAGGAAATAATTAAACTGGTTTGTAAAGACATTCGTATAAAGCTGTTTATGTTCAACAATAATGTTCATTAAATAAACGTAGGTACATCTATACAGTTAAATGTTATGTGGCCACTAAAGTTAATAGTGTAAATATTTATTCCCATGAAAGCTGTTTATGCCATATAATACAATAATAAAGTACTTAACCACTGGTGTGTATCATAATCTGTTTTGCAGGAATATATGCATATACATATATATATATATATATATATATAAAGAAGAAGAAAATTTTATGGTGGTTACTTCTGGTGATGTGATGAAATGATTTTTCATGTTTTGTTCACAGGTAATTTCTAATTTTTCTATAATTAGAAAAACTGTTACTTCTATGATGAAAATGTCTTACCAACAAAATTTGGTGCTTATTTTATGATAGTTGACTAATTTATATAGAAAATGGGATCTGTTTTTTTCCTAATTAATTTTATAACCCTGTTCTCTCCCTCTCTTTCCCACATCTTTCCTTCTTTGTCCCTCTTCAATTAAAGATGTTCTGATATCCTGGGGAATCCACTGGTGAGAAACTTGTCAAAGTCTCTGGAGCCCCAAAGTGCCTTAAAGTAAAAAGCAGATAAAATGAAAAATTCACCTGGATTTTCTTTCAATCTATCTGATTTTTTTTTTAAGAGAGTGGGGGAGAGAGAGAATTTTTTTAACATTTATTTTTTAATTCTCCGTGGACACAACATCTTTGTATGTGGTGCTGAGGATCGAACCTGGGCCACACGCATGCCAGGCGAGCGCACTACCGCTTGAGCCACATCCCCAGCCCAATCAATCTATCTGATTTTAATGGTTTTTAACTTCCAAATGTCTGAGGGGTAGGTAGACTTCTACGGGATTTAATGCCGAATGCCCTCTTTACCTGGACATGCAGTGACATGCGGTGACTGCTGCGAGGGGACATCACAAAGGTTGTTTGCACAAGCTCAAAGAATGCTGAAGCGAGGACGATTTTCCAAGGCTTCACCCTATTTCCCTTGACCTGTGCGGATTTTCCAGGACCGCACCCCCTTGCTCTGAATTAGCCTGATAATCCCCGGTAGTCCCCCTGCCCTTCCTCTCTGCTCATGGTCAGTCACCCCACCAGGGAAACTGTTGCTTGGGAGACACATGGACTTGAAGCACCTTCTAACTTTGTAACTCCGAAGGTGAGCTAAAGGATCAGGGTGTGGCGATTGCACGTGCTGTTGTTAGCTCCTGCATTTGGTCCAGGGGACTCAGGGTGGGAAACACACATCTTTTCTGTGCATTGATTTCCACTGAACAAAAAGGATGGCATGGTGTTGTAGACAGGAGCTTCATAGGTAAAGGCAAAGGAAAGAATGTCACAAACATGGTACATGCAGCAGGGCTGAAAAGAACAGGGGTGCCCAGAATTCTTTCCTAGATTTTATCACTGACTTGTTGAATGTCCCCGAGCGCTTAGGCTATTTCTGTGGCTTCAGCTTTCTCATGCATCGACAGGTAATAATACCCTGTTCTCTCCACTTTCATTATATGGGCACTGTGAGGATAAAATAGCTAGTTAATGAGATTTAAAATAGGAAGAAAATGTTTTTGAAGCCTTTAAAGTGCCTTGAGATTTTCAAATCCTGATTAAATAGAAGGCCTTGTAACGAGAAAAATCTGTACAGGTCATATTATGTACATATTGTTTCTTTGAGTGCTGTATTTATTTGACAATTTATTTTTCCTTTCTGCACAAATGCGGAGGGAAAAAAAATGGAGACAAGGTCAAAGAATCAGAACTACAAACCTGGAAAAAGAAGTGTTGCCAGTCATGTTCGCCTCCTACCCATTTTCTGAATGAAGCTTAAGTTTAAAGCCTCCTCTGATAGATTTGGAAGAGTGTATTTAACAGGGTGACTAAAATGTATACACTGTCAAGTGTGTTTCTCACATGGAGAAATAGTGTGATTTTATCTTGGGGTAGGGCTGAGGACGCCATTCTTGAACACATACAATACTGGAGACATTTCCTGGAAAATGGCCTTTGCCTGCGACAGTTGTGGCACACAGAAATGTTTGTGGTTCAGATTTAGAAGCAATATGAGAGCTGAAGCCAAGGAACTACTTTTGCTCAGTACCACCAGGTGCCAGATCTAAAACGTTACTATGTTCCTATTTGTATGTTAGGGAAAAGTTCCCCCAAGTTTTGCACCTTCTTTTTCTACCTCCCTAACAAGCCAACAAATCAAAACAATGAACTACCTTCTGAAAAAGGTAGTTTATTTAGTCCATTCAGACTTTTAATGAGACTGTTAGTCCTTTGTGTGCCTTTCCTTTCTCTTGTTCTAAAAATACATCTAAGAGGTGGGAAAATGGCCAATAAACGTTAATATATTTTCTACTGAATTTTATGTTGCTATAGTTTAGCTAAGAATGTGGACTCTGAGGAAAAGTGTGCTTTGATTAAATATTATTAAAAAATACTATGTTCATTGTGGAAGGACGAACAAAAGCAGTAGTATTGATTACCTGTTTGGGAGTAGTGGGAAATGGCAGGGAGATTTTACTTTTTCCTAGCTTTTGATGTTTGCTGCATATGAACTACCCACCATCAAAATTAAAATACTAACAAAACATCCCCCCTACCCCCGCAAAAAAAAGCATTTACCTCTGGGAAAAGAAACTGGCAGGAAAGAATGAGGAGCTAAAGATTTTTTTAAAAATATGGAATCATTCTGATGAATTTGCAGTTTTTGCAATGTGCATGAATAAATAAATGTGCATTATAATTTAGAAGAACAAACAAGAGGGGAAAATCCAAAACCAAACCTCTGCGTTCAGTGCTTTCCACGTAAGAAAGGATGAGCCTCATGCTATTTCCTTATACTTGTATATCTTTTCCATGTGCCATAGAGCTGCCCTGTGGTCGTGAGATGAAGGGAAAGATCAAAGTCCATTCCAAAGTCCAAGCCAAGTGGTGATTATGTGGCTTTCTCTGTACAGACATAATAGGGTTACACATTCACTGTGAAAAGCTGTAGACAGATGACACCAGTCAACAGAACACCCTACATAGAAACTGTAAAACCATTTTAACACTTCAGATATTACTACATGTGACAAAGTGTTTGAAAGATCAACCAAATAAACTGTTTCTAGGAAATGTTTCCAATAGAATACTTCTTGAATAATATAGCTTTCTTAGGGTAGTGGGAATTGAATTAAGATACTGAAACACAGTCAAGAAGAGGACGTATATTTTTAGCTCAATACTTTTATAGAAGCCTCCCGATACTATAATACTTCTCGACCTTTTAAAATTTTTTAGAGAAAAACCAAAATAGATTATCTCCTTTATATGGCAGAGAATCTGTGTAGGAGTATTGCAAATAGGACAAGATTCCAAGTTTGACAGTATATATCTATACAATCAATTATTATTCATGTGTTCATTCATCAGTCATTTTTGTGTGAGGCTCTGTGTGAGATGCTCTGAAAATATAGGAATGAGTAAGCCCCAGTTGTAGGAGGGGAGGTCAAGCGAACATCAGAGATGGGCAGTGGTGTGATGAAGACCGTGTGCTGAGAAGCACAGGTGTATCCTAAGGTCAGGCAGGGAGGAAAGCACCACCTGTCAAGGAGGGAAGCCATGGATCTTAAAAACAGCAATGCAAATTAAAAAAAAAATTAAAAGAACAATGCATATAAAGCATCTAGCACAATGCCAGATCCATAGTAAAGAAGGTAGGTAGCCATTGAAAAGTATATAGTTAAGTTATGCCTAAGGTATTTTGGGAACATCTTGGAAGAGTATGTAATTTAGCCTGCCAGTGGGAGAGAGGGGGATGGAAGAGGAAACATTTAGATGATGTATAACTTTAGGAATTAGCTGATAGTTTTAGAACTGCACTGAGTTCACAAACAACAAACCAATGACTTCAAATCAAAGGAAGGCTGCGTTTTGTCCTGAGGTTGAGTTAAATCAAGGCTACCTCACTAGGAAAAAAAAAAAAAAAGGCCAAGGTATCTCATCCTTGGCAGTGATACACATTTTAGATGGGATAATTCTTCTTTGTGGAGAGCTGTGCTGTGATTGTAGAATGTTCCGCATCATCCCTGATTCCTACCCACTAGGTTTCAGAGACAGCCCTGGGCTGTGTAGCCAAAAAATGTCTCAGATGTTGCCAAATGTACCCTGAGGGTCAAAATCACCCCCTATTGAGAACTATTGCCTTAAACCAAGATCATTTCATTATTTATAATGTTTTGTAATGCTTAGCTATTAAGCTGCAAATGGAAAAAATTAAGGTTGATAAAAAAAAACTTAAATATTTTCCTCTTATTTCTATTGCTGTTAAATGTATTGTGATGAAAACTACCAAATTAACTTGTCTGGAGACTGATTTATTATCATTTTTTACTTGCCAGTCATAACAGGGTCTGAGATATAATCCAGGAAAATGGCTCAGCTCTAACTTGGGCACACTTAAGAAACTTAGAGCTTATTCTAGTTTCTAAATACTTTTATAAAGTTAATTTTTCTTTGTAGAAAACACAAAATAGAGGTTTTTAGATTATTAAGACAACCATGACTTCCAGATTCAATGTTACTATCTCTTTTTTAAAAATATTTTTTAGTTGTCAATAGATTTTTTTACTTTATTTGTTTATTTATATGTGGTGCTGAGAATTGAACCCAGAGACTCAAACGCTCCAGGCAAGTGCTCTCCCACTGAGCTACAACCCCAGCCCCCAATCAATGTTACTATCTCTAGTTCCCTCCTACCTCTCCCTGTCTGCGGGCACAAGGTCCTGGGTCTTGGAGTGGTGACCCCTGTCTTTCATCATCTTCCTCTGCCCAGGACAGAAAACTGCAACTAGCAAAGGTGCCCAGAGGCTGCTGGGTGATTTTCTGCTTATCTGCTGGGATAGTTCCATCTTACCTTTCATGATGTTTCAAACTCCTTAAGCAAATATGTGAAGTAAACCATAATTAACTGGAACTTACTATGCAACAAAATGAAAAAAAAAAAATCCCCATTGTATTTTTAAAAGGAAAATGGAAATCAGAGGAGCTACGTTTACATTTTAAATTTTTTAAATGAAACTCTGAATATAAGAACTGGGTAAGGAATACTCAATCAAGTAAACATTTAAACATGATTTGTTGATAATCAGGTTGATGCTTGTATTAGCCATCTGTCACAGGAACAAAATACTTGAGATGATCAACTTAATATGCAGGAAAGGTTGATTGGTTGGTTCATGGTTTCAGAGTTTTCCTTGGCTCCATTGTTTGTGGCCACGATGAGGTAGAACATCATGGCGGTGGTGAGATAGAACATCATGGTGGTGGTGTGTGGTGAAGCAAAACAGTTCACCTATTGGCAGCCAGGAAGCAAAAAGAAAAAGAGGAAGGGCCTGGGACCTACAATTCCCTTTGAGGGCATACCCCCAATGTTTGAATTCCTTCCTATAGGCACTGTTTCTTAAATGTTCCACCACCTTCCAAGACTGCCGTGGGCTGGGGACCAAGCTCTCAACGCATGGGTTTTTTTGAGGACATTTCTAAACCACTACATAAAGAACCAAAGTGTTTTTTTTCCTTTATATATTGTAAAACATTTCTACTTTCAAAAGAATATTCAACTTTTTTTTGAAAAGTTATTTATGTATATATGATCATATGTATGTGGGAAAGATCTTTCCTTTTTTTATGAGTCCAAATTAGAGCCTGCTTTTCACATTGTTCTATAGATTGCTTTTTTTTTTTTAACTTACTAATATGCTATGGAGACAATTCTATATCCATCTGTAATGGTGGAATACAGTCTTTTATGTAGTTGCATAGAGATCTGTTGCATGAATTCACCATGATTTATTTTACTCGCTCCTTATTGATAGGTATGTTTCTATTATTTCGTTAATAAAAGTATGGTAATGATTATTCATGTTCATCTAGTCTTTTTGAATCTTAACATAAATTCCTAGAAACAGAGTTGCTGAGTCAAAGGATAATTGCATTTAAACTTTTTTTTTTTAACATTAACAATTTTTTTTCCCCATAAGAGACGGTGCTAATTTATTTTCTCAACCATGTGAGTTATTGTTTCCCCACATCTCTGCTAACATATATTATACAACTCTGGTGGGTTAAAAAGAATTGATCATTGTTTTAAAATTTGCTTTTCTTTAATTACAACTGAAGATGAATATATTTTCCTGTGTTTGTAAAAGCGCGTGTGTCTTTATGAATAGCTGTTTCGTTTTTTTGTCAAGTCTTTTCCTCTTTCCTTCCTCCCTCTTTCCTCTCTTTTTCAGCCTCCTTCTCCTTTTTCCTTCTTGGTTATATCTCTCTCTTGTCTGTCACTCTCCTTCCTTTCCAAAGACTCTTAGATATTAGTCTTTTTCTTGCTCTACCTGCAGCAATTTTTTTAGTTGGTCTTTGCTTTCTGACTTTGTCTATAGTAATTTTTTCATGCAGAAATGCTTAGTTTATGTAGTGAACATGTTCTTTTTTTTTCTTTATGGCTTTTGTCCCACCCTTTACAACACCTCCCTTACTTTGATATTCTAAAGGAAAATATTCTTTCATGCTTTCTTCTAGTACTTTTATGGCTTTACTGTATATCTTTAAATCTGAGCTATCTGGATTTTATTTTTGAATAAAGAGTGAGGTGGGAATTCAAATTTAATTTTTTCCATATGGTTAGCCAAGGGTCCCAACACCACTTTCCCCATTTCTTAATTGCAGCTATTGCCTTTAATTTATGCTAAATATTCATATTTAGTATTATTTCTCAAGCCTCATTTTTTTTGTGGTACTGAGGATTTTGTGGTACTGTGATTTTTCTTGAGGATTTAACCCAGGGGTGCTCTATCACTGTGTTACACCTCCAGCCCTTTAAAATTTTTATTCATTTTATTTTGCAAAAGGGTTTTGCTAAGTCGCCCAGGCCAGCCTTAAACTTGCCATCCTCCTGTCTCTGCCTCCTGAGTCACTGGGATTACAGGCATGGGCCACTGCACCTGGCTCAGTTCTTTTCCACTTATCTCTATCTTATCATGGACCAGCACCAAACTCTTCATAATGTTTTAGGATATGTTTTTTTGTTTAATATTTGATTTTAATATATTTGTCAACATCTTTTCCTACTACATATGATTTTATTCCTCATCTTTCAGGTACAGTGATAAGGAGTGGTCAAGGTAGAACGTGTTGGGTACAACCCTTTTACATTTGTATTTATGCCATTTGGGGAACCCCCAATCTCAAGCCATTGAATACTCAACTAGTTTCCATTATCTTTCAAACTCTGAACTTCATCCCAATATGCATCATTTCATGTTTCACCTCAAGAGCTGGAAGCACAAATGTTTTCTGACCACCATGACAGCGAGAGGAGCTTTTTCAGGAGGGCCCAGGTGGTGATCCTTATGGGCTGGAAGCCAAGAGGGGCTTGCTATGCAGGGGAGCTGTAGCTGATAGGCACTGATAGCCAAGGGGGTATGGGAGAGGCTCCATACCCCAAGATCTGGCCTATCCATGATTAGGATCACAGAAACAAAATTATCAGATAACACAAAAGGTTGTTTGAGTGTATCAGAAGAAAAATCTCAGACCTGACAAACAGGATCCTGTACCCAATTCAAACTCAACAGTGCGAGGAGTACTGGGCCCTCAGGCAAGTCCCAGACTGAATTTAAAAACCCAAGGCTCTCTTGAAGAAGGGAAAGGCTTCTTTAAAGAAGGGTTCTCAAAACCACAAGTATATACCATGAATCTTCCTCTAGTCTTCTCCAAAGAGACTTTACTCAGGAACACTTTCAACTGGTTCTAGGAGTGTATAGGTTGGGATTTTGTGCTGAGTTCATAGGAAATCCAGGGATTATTAGGCTAATTCTTGAGGTTTTGGATCAAGTCCATGTCCTCTTCAACCACCCCTTTGTCTGAGACAGCTCCTTACTTGCTACCGGGCTCACAAGTTCCTAGTGGTAAGGAAATGAGCTGCCTGGGGTCATATTCAAGTGTACTCACGTCAAATGGATTCCAGTTTTTCCACTTACTATTCTGTTGCCATGGGCATGTACACAATTTCTCTAAACCCCATTTTGTTTGTAAATGGGTTTGAGAAAACCCATAGGTTTAAGCTAAGTGTGTGGCACGTGCCTAGAATCCCAGCTCCTTGGGAGGCTGAGGCGGGAGGATCACTTGAGTCCATGAATTTGATACCAATGTGGTCAACATAACGAGACCCAGTCTAAAAGAGAAAGAGAAAAAGAGAGAGGGAGAGGGAGGGAAGGAGGGAGGGAGGAAAGGAGGAAAAAAGGAAGGAAGGGAGGGAGGGATGGAGAGACACGATAGGTTTATCTCCTCAGGTTGTTTTGAGAGAGGATGTATTAGCTACAGTCATCCCTTGATCTCAAGAGGGGATTGGTTCCAGGATCTCCTGAGGGTACCAAAGTCAACGGATGCTCAAGTTCCTTGTATAAAATGGCATGGTATTTGCATATGACCTATCCATAGTCTCCCATATATTTTAAAATTTAGATCACTTATACAACGTAAATGCTATGTTATGCTGTGTTCTTTGGGGGGGGGGGATGATGACAAGTCTATTCAGTGCAGATCCAACTTCTCCCACAAATCCACAAATGAGGGACCCAAGGAGAGAGAGAGCCCAACTGTACTGGCAGAGTGAGTTCTCATTAAATGTTAAGGGTTGTTATTGTTATCATCATTACTGTAGCCATTTTGTTTGAAGAGTAGGATTTCATATGTTTTCTTTCTTCTGCTCTGTAGGGTTTTACTTTTCCTGTCCCTGGAGTCAAACCTAAGAGAGCCCTAGGACTAATCCAGTCATTTTTAGATAATACAGTCACATTTTAGTAATTGAAATGTCCATTTCTGTGTGAAATTCTAAATTTGAACTTGGCCTCTGGTTGTCTTCCTCTCTTTTCCAACCGCTGCTTGTCTAGTCCTATGCTCCCACTTCCCCACCCAACCCCCACCACAGCCGCTGGCCCCTCTGTGATTTTTCTTTTCTTTCTTTTTTTAAAGTTTTTTGCAGTGGTCAACTGATGTTGAACTGGCTATGGAACTTTTTTTTTTTTTTAATTTTAGAGAGAGAGAATTTTTTTTTTAATATTTATTTTTAGTTATTGGTGGACACAACATCTTTGTTTGTATGTGGTGCTGAGGATCGAACCCGGGCCACACGCATGCCAGGCAAGCGTGCTACCGCTTGAGCCACCTCCCCAGCCCTGTGATTTTTCTTGACTGGCACTGGTGCTGGAGTCCGCTAGAGCTCACAGATGTTCAACATTGATTATTGTATGACCCCACATGTCAGCAGCACCCTGACATGGGCATGGGCCAGTTTTCTCTTGGGGACGGTCATCAGTGACTTTCCACTCCAGTTTCTGCTTAAGGTCTCATATCCCTGGCTTCGGGTCCCTTTTAAAATGACTCCTATTCTGCCCCATTCCTTGTGGCCATCCTGTCCAAGGGAATCACATACCTCTGCCCTGACAACCCAAGGGTCAACCAATGCTCATGAAGCCAGCTCTCTTTGCCTACTCACAGACAAAAGTCCCAATCCTTCAGATTTTTCAGAATCAGATGGATTCTAGACCCTTGAGACCCCAAACTCCAAGAGACACGGGGCAAGCTCTCTAAGTGTCTCCCTCATATCCTTCTCACTAGGTTTGGGATCAGGGAAATACTCTGCTCTACTTTCCATTTAATATTTTCTAAAAACACTGTCCCTACCTCTTTAACTTCAGGGTCAAAAATGGGTTCTTAAAGACTTCCTTTGCAAGTCCTGCAGAAGTCTGTTAGCATCTCACATTGGAATGTGGAGATTCTAGCTAATGTTTTGAAACCCAGGCAGAAAGAGTCCTTTTAAACATCCTGTTATTTGAGTCATCCTCATAAAGTTGTTATTGAGTTCCAATGAACACAACAATAACAAAAAATGCATATAAGATACTTAGTTTAGTGTCAGGCACAAAGTAAATGCTCAATAAACATTATCTGTTAAACAAGATTTATATGGCATTAACTAGGTATTCTAAGTGTTTTGTAAGTGATAACTCATTTAATTGTCAAAACAACCTTATCATTCTCATTTTATATATAAGAAATTGAGGCAAGTATGTGATAAAGCCAGGATTCAAATTCAGTCTGGCTTCAGAGGTCATACTCTTAACCACTATGCTATTTCCCATTCTCAAGGATAGAAATAGATTTTTAAAAATCATTATATTGATTATTATTTCTATGTATAGGACCAAGCTTGTGTATGTCTTAAAGTCAAGTAAGTTACTTGACAAGCTGCTCACTTCCCAAGTTCAGCTTTATTCCCTAGACCAAAGCTACTATCTAGTTTTTCCCAAGGAGGCACTAAAGAGAATGAGTACATTGGATCCAGTTTATAGATGGCTGTGTTCAGTGTTACAGCCCATTCTAGAAACTGATTTCAGCATTGTGAACCCTGAGCAATATCATGTATATCTCTGAACATCAAGGCTGAGAATTTCTCCTTCACATTCCCTGCATGCTATTAGGAGGGTTGGCCTACAGTCAGGATTTATAGACACCCCCCACCCACTGTCCCCCCAAGCTGAGCAGGGAAGAGCAAGTCTGCTTACAAAGAAGAGAGATAGATACAGATTCTGTCAATTAATTAATTATGGCAGAAATAAATGAATCAGTTTTGTAGTGGAGCTCAGGAGCAAAGAACAAGGGACACTTGCCATTAGATATTTAGATTGATCCATTGTCCTGAATAACATCTGTCAATGTGGATGATTCCTCTCTCTTGACTTCCTGTGTATCTTCATAATAAATGGATAAAAACTAATATCACTTGAGCGTGATTCTCTGCCTTTTAATCAAAAGAAATTACTTCAATCATATTATTTACAAATAATGATAATTTAATCTTTCTTATTTCCCATAGTTATGGTTCTCTTGGTTCTATTTCCTGTCTGATAGCAGTAGCCAGAAACTCTAGAACATTATTAAGTAATAGTGGTAATAGCAAGCATCCTTTCCTTATTCCTGATATTAATGATAAAACCTCCAGAACATTTTTATATTATCTATCCTTTTGAGAATTTGATAAAAGCTAAATCTGGAAAACTGCACATACCCACAAAATTTTGTCTACAGTTCAAGGACCATGGACCCCATGGATGGTTTTTGTGAATTCTATTATTAGGAATAAGATTGACTTTTGGTTTAGGATGAATGTTTGTCATATTAATGAAGATTCCATAAAATGCTAGTTTAGAAATAAGAAAAATAGTGAACTTTAACAATTGTCTTTAAGTTATCTCTCAAGATAACCATATATTTCTCTCTTTAGTCCTACAGATGCTGAATTATATTCATATGTTTACCAATATCAAACCATCCTTGCATTCCTGGAATAAATTTTACTTAGATTTGACATATGACTCTTTGAATATTCTGTCAGATGTAATTTACTAGTGTTATATTTATGATGTGGTATTTGAATTTATTAAGTAATAAATAATACATGTTAGAAAGATTTTTGAATAAAAAGGATAATAAGAAATATTATTTTTTGGTTAAGCCTCAGTGGTAAGAAAATACTGTTCATCAAAATGCTTCTTTTTGGGGGCTGGGGATATAGCTCAGTTGGTAGAGTACTTGCCTCGCATGTACTAGGCCCTGGGTTAAATCCCCAGCACCACAAACACACACACACACTCACACACAAAATGTAAAAAGGGCTGGGATTGTGGCTCAGAGGTAGACTGCTTGCCTAGCATGTGCAAGGCACTGGGTTTGATCATAAAAATAAAATGAAGATTATTATCTTCATCTATAACTAAAAAATAAATATTTAAAAATATGCTTCTTTTCTAGCCTTCTGTTAAGGATCAGACAGTCATAACTTCAGAAGATCACAGAGCTGAGAAGAGCAGCTCATCAAATACACTCTTTTTACAGATTGGGACAGCAGTTGCTCAGAGATGATGTGAATTATGCAGAATCTCACTAATTTAGAGTTTTGGGCATTTGTTAATCCAAGATATCTGTTGGGGCTCAAACAGAAAATTAAGAAGAAAACTTATGTCATTTTCAATAGAACATTGCCTTGGTTCTACAACAGTGTAAGAAGAAGAATGGCTATGTTTGGTTCTGAAACTCAAAATTTCACAAAAAAAGTGATGGAAGCATTTTAATAAATTAAAAACACCACTGTCATCTTCAAGGGATTAAAAACTTTGGTGCACTCAATTTCCCATATTTTTCAGTTAACTGTCTCACTCTCTGTATCTGTGTAGACCCAAAACAGTTTCACAGTTTTAGTTCATTGGATACTTATCCCCAAGACACACCAGAGAGACCTTCCTGCCAAGAATGGACTAAATGGGTTCCAAACGGGGATGAAAGAAACGTAGAACAAAGAAAAGAGACTTTGAGGACATATATTTCAGAAAGCTGCCAAGTTCTAAAACTCTCTGGAGCTACACAGACAGGTAGAGCAGGGGCTTCTCTGGCCTGCTGTTTGTGCAGGTTTGGGCAGGTTCCTCTTGCTTGTCTTTTGATCTCAGAGTCCTGCAACTCCTAATCCTCTTTGTGCTGAACCCATCTTCCCAACTGTTCCCCCCTGGTAGCCTCCTTAGACATCAAGGCGAGCTTTGCAGAACAGCACAACACAATGCCTGCTTCTGGATTCACATCTGGCACAGGGCTGAGCTTCAAGGCTGTGACCATAGGCTGAACACATCTGCCCCTTTGGACAAGTCAGTGAAAACCTCAGCTGAACTGGTTGTTTGGTATCACCTAGCAAAATAATCAGCTAGATGACAGTTTTTTTTTTTTTTTAATTTTCCCCTTCCCAACTGCTATGTTGACACTGCCTGAGATTTTAATCTTGTGGTACATTTTGTTGAAGCCTTGCTACAAAGAGCACCTTAAAACAACAACAACAACAACAAGAGCTATTTGATATTTTCTATTTATTTGAATCTTTAAATACCCCGTGTAGCAGATAGAACAGGTAACATTATCATAATTCAATAAAAGGTGAAACTGAAGCTCAGAGGACTTGATTGATCTGTTCCAGGTTGAATAGATTGTTGTGGCAAAGCTGGAACTAGTATCCCCAGGGGCCCTGGCTGCACCTGCCATCTTCTTTCTGTTTCTCTCACCTTCAGCACTGCCCTGGCCTCCTTAGAATCTCTCTTCTTTCACTGTGTTTTTCCTAGAGAAAAAGCTGTATGTGTTAGGATTTTTAAATGGCAAATACATCCAAGTACTTGTGAATACAGGCATTCAGTAAATAAGCGTTATTTAAATTGTAAATACATTTTGATGAGCAAATTCATTTACATATAGATTTGGAGGATCGATGAGAATTCAGACCTATTTTAAATTAATTCACTGGTTCTATGGAGTATCTTTATGGAAAGGTTCATACATTAACACAAAACCCACTCACTCAAGGACTGACAACAATTTTCCCACTTTTTGTTGAGGAAAATTTCAAACTTAACATAGAAGCAGAGAGAAGACTATAATGAATCCACCACACTACTTTAATAATTCTCGACATATGGCCAATCTTCTTTTATCTCTATGCCCTCCTTCCCCCCACCTCTTCCTTGGATTATTTTTAAGTAAATCCCAGACATCATATCATTTCATCAATAAGTACTTCTTATGTATATTTAAAAGATAAGGAACCTTTCTCCTAAATTTGTACTGTTATCACAATTTTAAAAATGTAACAGTAAATTCTTATTATCATCTTATATTAGTGTTCAAATTTTTTTTCTGCTTGTCCTCAAAATGTCTTTTTACAGTTGATTTGTTCAAATCAGGATCCAAACAAGATCCACATTGAATTTGGCTGGTTTATCTTTAAATCTCTTTTAATCTATAACATTTATGTCAAGGGAAATATTAAGTAACTGCTCCTGGAAGCATTATTTAGCATTCTAGGGAAGAGTTGCATTTTTATCTACCATATTTGATTGAATCTAAGGAGGATTAATTGTAAGATGCATTATTTTATGTACGACTATTAAAAATGCTGACAAGCATAACTGTAAGATGGCACTAATAGTAAGATATATTCCAATTTCAGAGATAATTAAAAATGGAGGGAAACATGCATCTTAAAATCAATGAAATATGATAGTTGGGATACAGTGAGTTCACATGTCAGTTTTTTATTTCAAAACAGAGTATAAGAATGGTAGTTGGGCCAGGCACATTAGTGCATGCCTTGTAATCCCAGCAACTCAGGAGACTGACTCAAGAGGTGGGAAGGTCACAAGTTTGAGACCAGCCTAGGCAATTTAGAAAGACCCTGTCTCAAAATAAAAAAAATAAAAAGGGATGGGGGTGTAGCTCAGTGGTGGAGTGCCCCGGGGTTCAATCCTCAGTGTGGGGTCGGGGTGGGAGTGAAATGAGTGGTACATAGGAAACACTAAACGAGTCCCTTATAAAGGAATGTTACTCCCATCCCCAAGCAGATGCCAGCTGAAGTGATTATCATGGTGGACTCCCTTTTCCTCTTCAAGTTTGGTATGAAACCTGAATTTCTTAAAATGTTTATACATCCTGTACTATATTTCAAGACATTAACTTTTTCTACCTGATATTGTCTCTAAGAAGGCCACAAAACGCTTTCTTTTCACTGCACTGATTTTAAGATGTTGGGGAATCCAATTTGGAAAGCACATATTCAAAATGCCCTTCTGATCTTCAAAACCCTGTGCCGGAGGGTGAATTCTGGGCTGGAGGGCAGCTGCAGGTATCCTTCCTTCTTGGTTTGTGCCATCACAGAGGAACATTGCTTGGACAATACTAACCTTTACACCTGCTGATGGCACAGCGGGTAAATGAGACTTGGCTAAGCTCCATGTGGCCTCAAATATGGAGGGTTTTGTTTTTATGTCTTAAGAGATGTTGCATCCCAGATTAGTTCTTAATCAGATGAGTGTCCACTTCAAAGGCTTTGAGTTTCACCTGTGTTCTTACTGACAGGAGCCTCTGGATAAAGAGGCCAGGGAGGGGAGAAAGGTGCATAGTTGTATCACAGCACAAAGTATATGGGTGAAAACAGGCTCTAAACTCTTTTTGCCTCAGGTCACTGGCAAATTTTGAAAGTCAAAAACCTTTGATTTCTCCCTGGAGAGATTCCAACCCATGACTAAAAGAATTTTGCTTCTAGCTATCTGTGCTTATGAGAAGGAACTGGGTTGTTTATTTGCCAGATCTGAAGTAGTGCAAAAGCAATTTGCCCCTGTGATTCTCTGTAACCTTGGATATAGAATTTTTTTTTTAAAGTTGAAATGTATTAACCAATTCTTTTTGCTCTATATGCTCTCTACAGCACAGAAATGAGCTTGTTTTCAAATGAGCTTTCTAAGGATTCAGGAAGTTTTGAGAGGATGTGAAACCAAGGGTGTTAACTGCTCTTCTGTCTTTGCCTTGTTTGATAAAGTCTTTGAATTCTGTCAAAGGACTTAGAATTAAGATATATATATATATATACATATATATATATATATACATATATATATATATATTTAATTAGATTATTAATCAACTTTTCCTTCTCACTATTTGAGTTAAGTATCAACAATAATAAGGTGTATTTGGAATACCACCCTGACAGTTTCTTCTTAAGTGACAAAGAAAGTAAAGATCTTAACTCTACTGCTTTTAGCAGCCCAGTATCCTGAGAATTTACGCTGGCTAGTTGAGGATAACCTTATTATTTACCAGTAAAAATTGTTGGTTAAAGGAAAAGAAAATCAAAAGTTATATATGTGCAGTTCAGTGAGTACATGGGACTTTGGAACAACAGAAATTTGGAGATGGGTGCTGCTAGCTGAGAAGTCATTTAAAGAGAGATAATTACTTGTAATATTAAGAATGGGGAAGAGTAGGAGTAGCTGATATATTTTCTTAGTAATATCAGTGAACACCATTCTTTATCATAGTAGTAAAATAAAGTTTTGTTCTCAAGCTGTTAATTAAAAAAAAATCAAACCCTAAGTATCCTTCTTTTTTCCATTCTAGTGCTTATCCTGAGCCCAGACACAGCCATCAGGGATCTGAAAGAATTGCTAGAATGAGCGATTACATTCATGTTCTTTTGTTTCTGTTCATAAGCTTACATAGACCTAGAGAGCTAGAAGTGAACTTCTTTTTATTTATTTTTTTTTATTGGTTGTTCAAAACATTACAAAGCTCTTGACATATCATATTTCATACATTTGATTCCAGTGGGTTTTGAACTCCCAATTTTACCCCAAATACAGATTGCAGAATCACATCGGTTACACATCTACATTTTTACATAATGCACTATTAGTAACTGTTGTATTCTGCTACCTTTCGTGAACTTCTTTTTAAAGAAGATTTTATAGAGGCATTAAATATGCAGAAAGATAAACAAATCATAATTGTTCAGTCCAAATAATCTTTGTAAAGTGAACTCACCCAAGTAGGTACCGCTCAGAACAAGAAATTATTTATTACTAATACCACAGAAAGCCCCTTTGTGTCTCTTTATGGTAACTACTCACCCTAAAAGAAATTATTATTCTGATTTCTTTCACTATAGATGGTTTTGCCTTTTTTTTTTCCACCTTTGGGGAAAGAGAAAAGAATCAAGAGCGTATATTCTTTTGAATTTGGTTTTCACTCAACATTCAGGTTTATGACATTCATAGTGTTATGTGTAGCAGTAGATCATTTATCTCATTGCTGTATAATATTCCATTGAATGAGAATACCTGGGTATTCAATCATTCATAATTTGTCTACCTATCAAATGTTGATGGACGTTTGAGTTATTTTGAAATTTGGCCTGTTCTGAATAGTCCTGCTATGAATATTTGCACATGACTTTTGGTATACATTTGTATAAGTTCCTCTTGGCTATTTATCAAAAAATGGAAGGTTTGGGTATTCTCTTCCATTTAATGCCTATTTAAGTCTTCCCTCATTTTTCTATTGGTTTGTTCACTGGTTTCTATTGATTTGTAGGAATGCTTCATAAAATACGGATACGATTCCTTTGTTGGAAATATGTATTAAACATATTATTCCTCTTGGTAGCTTTCCTTTTAATTATTACAATGTTTTTTGAGGTATATAAGATTTTATGTAGTCCAACTTATCCATTTTTACCTTTATGGTTGATGTTTGTGCATGTGTGTGTGTGTGTGTGTGTTGAGGATTGAACCCGGGGCCTTGTGCATGCTAAGTACATGCTCTACCACTGAGCTACACCCTGAGCCCCTGGTTGATGCTACTTATATCTTGTTTCAGAAATTGTTACATGCATCACCAGCCATGGGGGAGTATGCCTGTAATCCCAGGGACTCAGGCGTCTGAGACAGGAGGATCATGAGTTCAAAGCCAGCCTCAGCAAAAGCAAGGCACTAAGCAACTCAGTGAGACCCTGTTTCTAAATAAAATACAAAAATAGGATTGGAGATGTGGCTCAGTGGTTGAGTGCCCCTGAGTTCAATTTCTGTACCCCCTGCCCCCACAAAAAAAGAAATTGTTACATGCATCAAATGCATGAAAATATGTATTCTTCCTAGAACTGTTGTTTCATATTTAGAATCAAAATTCAACTGGTTTTAATTTTGTGTATGGTGAAAGGTAAGGTGCCAGTTTCACTTTTTTTTTTCATGTGACCATCAATTAACTCAGCATCAATTAATAAGACCATTCTTTTCTCCTTGGTACTGCTGTGGTTCTGTCTGAATTCAAACATGTCATCAGTGAAAAAAATGACATTTTTTTCCTTCTTCCTTCACCATCCTTCTATTTTTCCCCCTTTTTCTTACATTATAGCATTGCCTGCAATCCAATGTTGATAAAAATAGTCCTAATAAAAATCTTTGACTTGTTCTTGGTCAGTGAGGAAAGCTCTTAGTATTTCACTAATAAGGGTGTGTAAATCAGTGGAAGACCACATGCTTAGTAAGCATAAGGCCTTGGGTTTAATTTTTGTTTTTAATATTTATTTTTTAGTTGTAGGTGGACACAACACTTTTATTTCACTTATTTATTTTTGTATGTGCTGCTGAGGATCAAACCCAGGGTCTCAAACATGCGAGGAGAGCGCTCTACTGCTGAGCCACAACCCCAGCACCCCCCTATTGAGTTCCATGTTAAGTACGTATACCCACGTGCATGCACACACTGATCATCATTAAGGATGCCATTTGTTGCAGCTACTTTGTAAATTATTTTTGTCAAATTAAAAACGTATCTTTCTATTCCTCCTCTGCTAAACTTTTTATGGAGTGGGTATAGAAAAAAACCTTTATCTCCATTCTTAATCTGTACTGTGCTCAAACTAATCCACAGCTGAGATGACATATGAAGACCAAAAACAACACAAACAAAACATAGCATAACCCTCACATTTTTATAATTCATGGTCATGGGAGGTTTGGTAGGTTTTACCTCCCCCATTCTGCTGACCCGTGTATAAAATGGGGATGATAAATAATATGGGCCACAGAGTTTTGTTGAAATAAGTTGTCCAAAGTGTTTATGCTGTGCCTCACAGCTGGTAAGCTTCTTTAAAGACTTTTATTAATTTTTTTTTGCATGTGAAAAAAATAAGGCAGGGAAAGAATGAGTGACAACCAGTGACGGATATGGTCCAGGAAATCCAGTTTCTGGACTCACCCTCTGGCTCTTTCCCTTACATCATTATGCCTCAAGAGAGGGCTCAATAGCCTTTTAATAATTCCGTACCACTAAGTCTCTTCATCACAGTAAAGGGTTTTCAGAAGATTATAAAATAATGCTTATGAACTGTACTGACTAGGAAGGTTCTTCTGTAGATAATTCTCAGTAGTCAGTAGTCAGTGTGTTTAGTGTGCAGGCTTCCTAAGTATGTTTTGGAAGAGCAGCATTATTTGAAAAAGATTTTTTTTTTTTGGTCTAGTTTTTCTTATATAGACTCTTCTTACAAGTTAAGACAACCATTTCACTCGTGGTTGCCATGCAAAGAATCTTGTCTTCAATCAGCTCATTAAGGTAACTTTGTAAAGATAGTGTTTTTTTAAAAGGCACTTTGCCAGCTCCCTCAAACATAACTTTGCAAATGGACAGCAAGAAAAACATGGTAAATCACTTCCATATGACTCAAGGCAATGAGAAACTTTTTTGATTAACAACACATTCACTGCGATAAAATAACTTCCAAATCTGCTAGAGAGACACTAACTTATCTGCTACATCTATTTTCTGTTTGATTTTTCATTGTTTTGACTCTCCAAATACCCTCCTAAACTCCCAACTGGTTCATTTTTAAACAATGGCCTTGGCCAAGACTATCACCTGCTCCTATTTGTCAGTCCTATCAAGCAAATAGCTGCTCTTGAACTTACTTTGGAACCAGCTGCTTTAAAATATATGCTTCAAACGTTCAACAGAGAGTTTTTGCAGCCTCATTAGTTGATGTCGTATTAACATATCATCTGCATATGCAAATATGGATTTAAACATTTAAACTATTCCTTCAATACCTGTCTAAATCATAAACGAAGCAGGTTAGTTCATATCATAATTCTCATCAAACATAAAGGATAAAATGGGCACCCTAGTCTTAATGTTTTCATTGTCTAGATGGCTCCATTCTTCCCAGACAGAAATTATCGTTTTGCACTCTTGACACATTGAAAACGTCTGACATAAATCTAGACAACTTGAAACATGTCCACATGCATCAAGAACTCCCCTACCCTCTGTTTTCCAAATGAGATAGAATAGAAAACTGACTGTCTTTTACCTTGTGCATTTTACAGTTTCTTTTGGTATAACGAAACCATCTGCCACCTCTGTCCCCTAACGCCTAGAATGAATCAAAACATCTTCCTTGCAAAGACCGTTAATCTCACAGTAATCCCTACTAATCACTTTGTAATCAGTACTCAAAGGGGCTAAAGGTACTTGATTCTTAATCACGATATTTTAATCATCATTCTTGGGAGATAGCAGTTAGTAATCCCTAAATCTTGGGTTTATTTCTTCCTAATTATTCCCTAGGACAAAGACAGGAGCTCCCTAGAGATGAGAAACCAGATCTCTCTGGTGAGATCTGTTCTAGGAGAACTCGCCAGTGCTTCTGCTGTCTGATCATGACATTCAGTTTTAGATACTGAGGATGGCTCCTTATTATTATTTCACTTTTTTGTTCTTTTTCTCACTTTTTTACTCCCCACCCCTACCAGCTGCACTTCTTATTTAGCAAATTTTTGGATGAGGAACAGCTTATTTTCCCCCTCTGTATCCTTAAAAGGCTGTGGCTTCTGATTCATATATTTTCCTTTTTTATTTTTTATCAAACTGAGGAAATTCTCCTGCCTCTCTAGTTTGCTGATAATTTTTTTTTAATCATAAATGGATGTTGGATTTGGTCAAATGGTTTTTCTGCATCTCCTGATACGATCTCATGATTTTCCTTCTTATTACTTGAATTGATTTTTGTCCTTTTAGTACCAGTTTCTTGCTCCTTTACATACACTTATAATTTACTTTTGCTTTTTACAAGTTTTTCTCCCCTGAAAGGTGTGGAAGAAACTCATTACACATTTCAGATGCTTGCTGTGTTGTTAAATGGTGAAATTACTTTTTTTTTTTTTGGTACCAGCTATTGAAAACAAGGGCATTCAACCACTGAGCCACATCCCCAGCCCTTTTTATTTTTTATTTTGAGACACGGTTTTGCTAAGTTGCTTAGGGCTTAGCTAAGTTGCTGAGGCTGGTTTTGAACTTTCCATCCTCCTGTGTCAGCCTCCTGAGCTGCTGGGATAAGAGACCTGTGCCACCATGCCTGGAAAATATTGTTTTCTTTTTTTTTTCTTTTGTATTATTTTCTGGTCTCTCAATGACTTTATTTATATGATACTTATCATAAAATCTATTTTTACTACTAAAATTTATTTGTTTAATTAATTTAAAAAATGTTTCAGATTTGGGCCTACTTTTTATTCTATTAGGCACAATGTCTGGTTTTATTCCTAGGTCCTTGATCCACTTTGAGTTGAGTTTTGTGCATGGTGAGAGATAGGGTCTTAATTTCATTTTGTTGCATATGGATTTCCTGTTTTCTCAGTACCACTTGTTGAAGAGGCTATCTTTTCTACAATGTAAGTTTTTTTGCCCATTGTCTAATATAAGATAACTATAGTTATGTAGGTTTGTCTCTGTGTCCTCTATTCTGTACCATTGGTCTACCAGTCTATTTTGGTGCCAATACCATGCCATTTTTGTTACTATTGCTCTGTACTATAGTTTAAGGTCTGGTATAGTGATGCCACCTGCTTTACTCTTCTTGCTAAGGATTGATTTGGCTATTCTGGGTCTCTTATTTTTCCAGATGAATTTCATGACTTCTTTTTCTATTTCTATGAAGAATGTCATTGGGACTTTGATTGGAATTGCATTAAATCTGTATAGTGTTTTTGATAGTATGGTCATTTGACAATATTAATTCTGCCTATTCTAGAACAAGGTAGATCTTTCCATCTTCTAAGGTTTTCTTTAATTTCTCTCTTTAGTGTTCTATAGTTTTTGTTGTAGAGGTCTTTCACCTCTTTCATTAAGTTGATTCCTAAGTTCTTTTTTTTTTTTTTTGAGGCTATTGTAAATGGAGTAGTTTTCCTCGTTTCCCTTTCAGAGGATTTGTGACTGATATACAGAAATGCCTTTGGTTTATGGGTGATCCTGCTACTTTTTTTTTTTTTTCTAAATTCATTTACTAGTTCTAGAAGTTTTCTGGTGGATTTTTTGGGTCTTCTAGGTATAGAATCATATTGTCAGCAAACAGTGCTAATTTGAGCTCTTCTTTTCCTATCTGTAACCCTTTAATTTCTTTCATCTGTCTAATTGCTCTGGTCAGTGTTTCAAGAACTATGTTAAATAGAAGTGGTGAAAGAGGGCATCCCTGTCTTGTTCCAGTTTTTAGAGGGAATGCTCCTAATAGAAGAAAAAGTAAGCCCAAATCTCCATCATGTGGGATTAGGCCCTGACTTCCTTAATAAGACTCCTACAGCACAAGAATTAAAATCAAGAATCATAAATGGGAGGGAATCAAACTAAAAAGCTTCTTCTCAGCAAAAGAAACAATCAGTGAGATGAACAGAGAGCCTACATTTTGGGAGCAAATTTTTACCCCTCACACATCAGATAGAGCACTAGTCTCTAGGGCATATAAAGAACTCAAAAATCTTATCACCAAAAAAACAAACAACCCCCCCCACACACACACACACACAAAACCAAAACCCGAATAACCCAATCAATAAATGGGCCAAGGAATTAAAAAGACACTTCTCAGAAGATGATATACAATCAATCAACAAATATATGAAAAAAATCTCTAGCTATTATAGAAATGCAAATTAAAACTACTCTAGGATTTCAGCTCACTGCAGTCAGAATGGCAGCTGTTAAGAACACAAACAACAATAAGTGTTGGTGAGGATGTGGGGGAAAAGACACACTCATACATTACTGGTGGGACTGCAAATTGGCTCAACCAATATGGAAAGCAGTATGGAGATTCCTTGGAAAACTGGAAATGGAACCACCATTTGACCCAGCTATCCCTCTCCTTGGTCTATACCCAAAGGACTTAAAAACAGCATACTACAGGGACACAGCCACATCAATGTTTATAGCAGCCCAATTCACAATAGCTAAACTGTGGAACTAATTTAGATGCCCTTCAGTAGATGAATGGAAAAAGAAACTGTGGTATATATATACACAATGGAATACTAGTCAGCATTAAAAGAGAATAAAATCATGGCATTTGCAGGTAAATGGATGTGGTTACAGAAGATAATGCTAAGTAAAGTTAGCTAATCCCCAAAAAACAAATGCCGAATGTTTTCTCTAATATAAGGAGGCTGATTCATAATGGGGTTGATGGGCGGGAGCATGGAAGGATTAGACAAACTCTAGATAGAGCAAGGGGGATGGAGGGGCAAGGAAAGGGTGTGGGGGTAGGAATGAGATGGGTATCATTACGCTAAGTACATGTATGAAGACACGAATGGTGTGACTCTGTGTACAACCAACTGAGATACGAAAAATTGTGCTCTCTATGTGTAATATGAATTGTAATGCATTCTGCTGTCATACACAACAAACTACAATAAAAACAATAAAAAAATGGTCCAGGACCTATTATGTGCCAGGCACAAAACAGACACTCATTCACTATTTAGTCTGAGGCTCCAGGTAATATCTCTTGCCCAGAGCCTAAGTTTAAACTTCTGATTGATCGCTCAGTAACAATTGAGAAATGGGACTTTTACTCACGGTTATTTAAATAATAAAAATGGCCACTACAGAGTTGGGAGCTTCCTTCTATGATCCTTTCTTCCCAAGTCTCATCCTATAGCATATTTATCAATTAATCAAGTATAGGTCTAATAACTGAGTATGTTTGATCATACATGGAAGGAATAGACATGGAGAATGAAGGAAGAAAAGAACTAGAGTGAGATATCTTCTCTAAGAGTCTAGAGTAGAAGAGTAACAACCTCTAAATTGATTCATGTTCTTTCTGTTTCTCTTCACTCCAGACAGAGGGGTCTTTCTAAAACATAGCACTGATTAAAAAACAAAACAAAACAATTTAATAGTTTTTATTATGCTTGTAGAGTTATGCAATCATCACCACAATCAATTTTAGAACATTTTCCCATCCCCCAAAGAAACCCATACCTTTTAACTATTACCTCCCAATCTTCCCATCCACCTACCCAGCTCTAAGCAACCACCAAATGTTTTCTGTTTCTACAGAAAACTCTATTCTGAACATCTCATTTAAAGGGAATCATATACTCTGTGGTCTTCCATGACTGACTTCTTTCCAATTAGCATAATGTTTTCAAAGGTCATCCAGCTGTAGTACTCATTCCTTTTTATGGCTAAATAATATTCCACTGTACAATTATACCACATTTACCCATTCTTCAGTCAATGGATGTGGTTTTTCCCCCCTACCTTTTGGCTATTATGAATATTGCTGATGTAACCATTAATTTATAATTTTATATGCTTCTTTCCCATTTCTTTTTGGTATATATCTAGAAGTGAAGTTGCTAGGGCATGTAGTAACTCTATTTAAATTTCGGAGAAATTGTCACACTCTTTTCCAAAATGGCTGCATCACGTATTATTCCACCAGCTGTGTATGAGGATTCTTTTTTTAATTTATTTTTTAGTTGTAGATGGACACAATATCTTTATTTTATTTATTTTTTTTTATGTGGTGCTGAGGATTGAACCCAGTGCCTCACACATGCTAGGTGAGCACTCTACCACTGAATCACAAGCCCAGCACCTGTGGATTCTAATTTTACATATTCATGTCAACACTTGCTATTATCTGTCTTTTTTTATTATAGCCAAACTAATGGGTATGAAGTGCTATTATGCTTCTGGTTTGCATTTCCCATGTGCCTAATGATGTTGAACATCTTTTCTTTTGCTTATTGCTCATATGTGTGCCTTCTTTGGAGATATATCTATCTATTCAGATCCTTGGTCCACTTTTAATTTTTTTTTTTTGCTGATGCTTAGAATATTCCATATTCTTTTTTTCTTGTTGTTCTTCTTAGATATACATGACATTAGAGTGTATTTTGCCATATTATACATACATGAAGTGTAACTTATTCTAATTAGGATCCCATTCCTGTGGTTGTACATGATGTGAAGTTTCATTGGTGGTGTATTCAATATGAACATAGGAAAGTTATGTAGAATATTACGTATTCTTGATGCAAGTCCCTTATCAGATATATGATTTGCAAATATTTTTCCCATCTATGTTTTGTCTTTTCACTGTTTTGATGGTAGCCTTTGAAGCACAACATTCTCTAATTCTGTAGAGGTTCAATTTGTCTATGATTTTTTTCTTTTATTGCTTGTGCTTCTTTTTTTTATATATATTTTTAATTTTTTATTGTGGATTGTTCAAAACATTACAAATTTCTTGACATATTATATTCCACACTTTGTTGTTTTTTTTTTTTATTTATTTTTTTTATTTTTTATATTTTTAATTTTTTATTGTGGGTTGTTCAAAACATTACAAATTTCTTGACATATCATATTCCACACTTTGATTCAAGTGGGTTATGAACTCCCACCTTCACCCCATACACAGATTGCAGAATCACATCAGTTACACATCCATTGATTTACAAATTGCCATACTAGTGTCTGTTGTGCTCCGCTGCCTTTCCCATCCTCCACCCTCCCCCTTCCCTACCTCTCCCCTCCCCTCCCCTCCTCTCTCTCTACCCCCTCCACTGTATAACCCTGAGGGTCTCCTTCCATTACCATGCAATTTCCCTTCTCTCTCCCTTTCCCTCCCACCTCTCATCCCTGTTAAATGTTAATCTTCTTCTCCTGCTCTTCGTCCCTTCTCTGTTCTTAGTTACTCTCCTTATATCAAAGAAGACATTTGGCATTTGTTTTTTAGGGATTGGCTAGCTTCACTTAGCATAATCTGCTCTAATGCCATCCATTTCCCTGTAAATTCTATGATTTTGTCATTTTTTAATGCAGAGTAATACTCCATTGTGTATAAATGCCACATTTTTTTTTATCCATTCGTCTATTGAAGGGCATCTAGGTTGGTTCCACAGTCTTGCTATTGTGAACTGTGCTGCTATGAACATCGATGTAGCAGTGTCCCTGTAGCATGCTCTTTTTAGGTCTTTAGGGAATAGACCAAGAAGGGGAATAGCTGGGTCAAATGGTGGCTCCATTCCCAGCTTTCCAAGAAATCTCCATACTGCTTTCCAAATTGGCTGCACCAATCTGCAGTCCCACCAGCAATGTACAAGTGTACCCTTTTCCCCACATCCTCGCCAGCACTTGTTGTTGTTTGACTTCCTAATGGCTGCCAATCTTACTGGAGTGAGATGGTATCTTAGGGTGGTTTTGATTTGCATTTCTCTGACAGCTAGAGATGGTGAGCATTTTTTCATGTACTTGTTGATTGACTGTATGTCCTCCTCTGAGAAGTGTCTGTTCAGGTCCTTGGCCCATTTGTTGATTGGGTTGTTTGTTCTCTTATTGTCTAATTTTTTGAGTTCTTTGTATACTCTGGATATTAGGGCTCTATCTGAAGTGTGAGGAGTAAAGATTTGTTCCCAGGGTGTAGGCTCCCTATTTACCTCTCTTATTGTTTCTTTTGCTGAGAAAAAACTTTTTAGTTTGAGTAAGTCCCATTTGTTGATTCTAGTTATTAACTTTTGTGCTATGGGTGTCCTATTGAGGAATTTGTAGCCCGACCCCACCGACTGTAGATCGTAGCCAACTTTTTCTTCTATCAGACGGCGCGTCTCTGATTTGATATCAAGCTCCTTGATCCATTTTGAATTCACTTTTGTGCATGGCGAGAGAAAGGGATTCAGTTTCATTTTGTTGCATATGGATTTCCAGTTTTCCCAGCACCATTTGTTGAAGATGCTATCCTTCCTCCATTGCATGCTTTTAGCCCCTTTATCAAATATAAGATAGTTGTAGTTTTGTGGATTGGTTTCTGTGTCCTCTATTCTGTACCATTGGTCCACCCGCCTGTTTTGGTACCAGTACCATGCTGTTTTTGTTACTATTGCTCTGTAGTATAGTTTGAAGTCTGGTATCGCTATACCGCCTGATTCACACTTCCTGCTTAGCATTGTTTTTGCTATTCTGGGTCGTTTATTTTTCCATATGAATTTCATGATTGCTTTCTCTATTTCTACAAGAAATGCCGTTGGGATTTTGATTGGCATTGCATTAAACCTATAGAGAACTTTTGGTAATATCGCCATTTTGATGATGTTAGTTCTGCCTATCCATGAACAGGGTATATTTTTCCATCTTCTAAGATCTTCTTCTATTTCTCTCTTTAGGGTTCTGTAGTTTTCATTGTATAAGTCATTCACCTCTTCTGTTAGGTTGATTCCCAAGTATTTTATTTTTTTTGAAGATATTGTGAATGGTGTGGTTGTCCTCATTTCCATTTCAGAGGATTTGTCGCTGATATACAGGAATGCCTTTGATTTATGCGTGTTGATTTTATATCCTGCCACTTTGCTGAATTCATTTATTAGTTCTAATAGTTTCTTTGTAGACCCTTTTGGGTCTGCTAGGTATAGAATCATGTGTTCTGCAAATAGTGATAATTTAAGTTCTTCTTTTCCTATTTTGATGCCTTTAATTTCTTTCGTCTGTCTAATTGCTCTGGCCAGTGTTTCGAGAACTATGTTGAACAGAAGTGGAGAAAGAGGGCATCCCTGTCTTGTTCCAGATTTTAGAGGGAATGCCTTCAGTTTTTCTCCATTCAGAATGATGCTAGCCTGAGGCTTAGCATAGATTGCTTTTACAATATTGAGGTATGTTCCTGTTATCCCTAGTTTTTCTAGAGTTTTGAACATAAAGGGATGCTGTACTTTGTCGAATGCTTTCTCCGCATCTATTGAGACGATCATATGGTTCTTATTTTTAAGTCTATTGATGTGGTGAATAACATTTATTGATTTCCGTATATTGAACCAGCCTTGCATCCCAGGGATGAATCCTACTTGATCATGGTGTACAATTTTTTTGATATGTTTTTGTATCCGATTCGCCAGAATTTTATTGAGGATTTTTGCATCTAGGTTCATTAGAGATATTGGTCTGTAGTTTTCTTTCTTTGAAGTGTCTTTGTCTGGTTTAGGTATCAGGGTGATGTTGGCCTCATAGAATGAATTTGGAAGTTCTCCCTCCTTTTCTATTTCCTGAAGTAGCTTGAAAAGTATTGGTATTAGTTCTTCTTTAAAGGTTTTGTAAAATTCTGCTGTATACCCATCCGGTCCTGGGCTTTTCTTAGTTGGTAGTCTTTTTATGGTTTCTTCTATTTCCTCAATTGATATTGGTCTGTTTAGGTTGTCTATATCCTCCTGACTCAATCTGGGCAGATCATATGACTTAAGAAATTTATCTATGCCTTCACTATCTTCTAATTTATTGGAGTATAAGGATTCAAAATAGTTTTTGATTATCTTCTGTATTTCTGAAGTGTCTGTTGTGATATTGCCTTTTTCATCCCGTATGCTAGTAATTTGAGTTCTCTCTCTTCTTCTCTTCGCTAGCATCGCTAAGGGTCTGTCGATTTTGTTTATTTTTTCAAAGAACCAACTTTTAGTTTTGTCAATTTTTTCAATTGTTTCTTTTGTTTCGATTTCATTAATTTCAGCTCTGATTTTAATTATTTCTTGCCTTCTACTTCTTTTGCTGTTGTTTTGCTCTTCTTTTTCAAGGATTTTGAGATGAAGTATGAGATCATTTATTTGTTGGTTTTTTCTTTTTTTAAGGAATGAACTCCAAGCAATGAATTTTCCTCTTAGAACTGCTTTCATTGTATCCCATAGATTCCGATATGTTGTGTCTGTGTTTTCATTTATCTCTAAGAATTTTTTAATTTCCTCCTTGATGTCTTCTATAACCCATTGATCATTCAGTAACCTATTGTTCATTCTCCAAGTGATGTATGCTTTTTCCTTCCTTCTTTTATCGTTGATTTTCAGTTTCATTCCATTATGATCAGATAAGATGCATGGTATTATCTCTACTCCTTTATATTGTCTAAGAGTTGCCCTGTGACATAATATATGATCTATTTTTGAGAAGGATCCATGTGCTGCTGAGAAAAAAAGTGTAACTGCTTGATGTTGGGTGGTATACTCTATATATGTCAATTAGGTCTAGGTTATTAATTGTGTTATTGAGTTCTATAGTTTCCTTATTCAACTTTTGTTTGGAAGATCTGTCCAGTGGCGAGAGAGGTGTGTTGAAGTCTCCCATGATAATGGTATGGTGGTCTATTAGACTCTTGAACTTGAGAAGAGTTTGTTTGACGAACATAGCTGCACCATTGTTTGGGGCATAAATATTTATGATTGTTATGTCTTGTTGGTGTATGGTTCCCTTAAGCAGTATGTAGTGTCCCTCTTTATCCCTTTTGATTAACTTGGGCTTGAAATCTATTTTATTTGATATGAGTATGGACACTCCTGCTTGTTTCCGAAGTCCATATGAGTGATATGATTTTTCCCAACCTTTCACCTTCAGCCTATGTATGTCTTTTCCTATCAAATGCGTCTCCTGTAGGCAGCATATTGTTGGGTCTTGTTTTGTGATCCATTCTACTAGCCTGTGTCTCTTAATTGGTGAGTTTAAGCCATTAACATTTAGGGTTATTATTGAGATATGGTTTGTTCTTCCAGCCATATTTGTTTATTTCTGTTACTAAACATGGTTTGTTTTCCTCTTTGATTATTTTCCCCCCCTTTACTGTCCTACCTCCCACTGTTGGTTTTCATTGTTATTTTCCATTTCCTCTTCCTGTAATGCTTTGGCGAGGATGTTTTGAAGAGATGGTTTTCTAGCTGCGAATTCTTTAAACTTTTGTTTATCGTGGAAGGTTTTAATTTCATCTTCCATCCTGAAGCTTAATTTTGCTGGATACACAATTCTTGGTTGGAACCCATTTTCTTTCAGTGTTTGAAATATGTTATTCCAGGATCTTCTAGCTTTCAGAGTCTGTGTTGAAAGATCAGCTGTTATCCTGATTGGCTTACCCCTAAATGTAATCTGCTTCCTTTCTCTTGTAGCTTTTAAAATTCTCTCCTTATTCTGTATGTTGGGCATCTTCATTATAATGTGTCTAGGTGTGGATCTCTTATGATTTTGCACATTCGGCGTCCTGTAGGCTTCTGGGATTTGGGATTCTGTCTCATTCTTCATGTCTGGGAAGTTTTCTTGTATTATTTCATTGAATAGACTGCGCATTCCTTTGGTTTGGAGCTCTGTACCTTCCTGTATCCCAATGACTCTTAAGTTTGGTCTCTTAATGTTATCCCATATTTCTTGGATGTTCTGCTCATGGTTTCTTAACAGTCTTGCTGAGCTGTCTATGTTCTTTTCCAGTTGAAATACTTTGTCTTCATTGTCTGATGTTCTATCTTCTAAGTGTTCTACTCTGCTGGTAGTATTCTCCATTGAGTTTTTAAGTTGGTTTATTGCTTCCTGCATTTCTAGGATTTCTGTTTGTTTGTTTTTTATAACCTCTATCTCCCTGTATAGTTGTTCCTTTGCTTCCTGGATTTGCTTGCGTAATTCGTTGTGGAAGTGATCTTTCATTGTCTGATTTTGCTGTTTAATGTCTTCCTTGATACTCCAGATCATCTGAAGCATGTATATCCTGAATTCTTTATCTGACATTCCATCTGCTGCAGCTGTTACCTCTTCTAAAGTTGCGTTGACCTGCATTGCTTGTGGTCCTTTCTTTCCTTGTCTTTTCATACTGCTTGCGTATCTTTCCTGCAGGTGCGGGCGGTGGCTCTGCTCTCTCCTTATTCCAATTGGGGTGTCGTGGCTACCACGCCGGGAGGTCACTGGGCCTGTTCTGGGCGCTGGCGACGGCTCTGTTCTGCCGCTACTCCAATTGGGGTGACAAGTGTACCACGCCAGCAGGCCACCGGGCCTGATCCGCCGGTCGGTTGCAGGTTTGCCTACCCTGCAGGCGCGGGTGGCGGCTCTACTCTGCCCCTACTCCAAATGGGGTGACGTGTCTGTCGTACCGGCAGGCCACTGGGCCTGTCCCGCTGGTCGGTCGCAGATCTGCCCACCTTTCGGGCACAGGTGGAGGCTCTGCTCTGCCCCTACTCCAATTGGGGTGTCGTGACTACCCCGCCTGCAGGACGCTGGGCCTGTTCCTGGCACGGGCGGCGACTCTGCTCTGTCACTA
Organism: Marmota monax; assembly: GCF_021218885.2. NCBI lineage: Eukaryota > Metazoa > Chordata > Mammalia > Rodentia > Sciuridae > Marmota > Marmota monax. Next base: position 5,063,497 of record NW_026693726.1, on the reverse strand, counting down.
CTCCAATTAGGGTGGTGTGTGTACCACGCCGGCAGGCTCCTGGGCCTGATCCGCCGGTCTGTTGCAGGTCTGCCTACCTTGGAGGCGCGGGCGGCGGATCTGCCCTGCCCCTCCTACCACGCCTGCGGACCCCTGGGCCTGATCTGCAGGTTGGTCACAGGTCTGCTCACCCTGCGGGCACGGGTAGCAGTTCCGCTCCGCCCCCACTCCAATTGGGGTCACGTGACCACCACACCGGCAGGGCCTGATCCGGGCGTGGGAGAAGGATCTGCTCTGCCCCTACTCAAGTTGGGGTGACGTGTGTACCACACTGGCAGGCCACTGGGCCTGACCCGCCAGGCTGTCACAGGTCTGTTTACCTTGCAAGCGCGAACGGCTGCTCTGCCGTGCCCCTCCTACCACGCCCATGTACCATATTAACCTTTTATCCTACAATCTTGTTAAACTTACTTATCAGTTCCAGTAGTTGTGTAAGGGGTATTCCTTTGAATTTTCAGTATAAAATATTATGTCATCTGCAAATAATGATAGTTTTACTTCTTCCTTTACAATTGGGATGCCTTTTATTTGTTTTTCTTGCCTAATTGCCCTGGCTAGAACCTCCACACAATGTGGAATAGAATCAGTGAAAACTGACTTCTTCCTCTTTTTTATGATCTTAGGAAGATCATCTTTTACCATTAAGTCTAACATTAGCCATGGATTTCTCTTCACAGACTTTATCATGTTCAGCAAGTTCTCCATTCTTCCTAGTTTGGTGGGTTTTTTTTTAATCATTAAATTTTCAAAAGATTTTTCTTCATCTTTTTGAGATCATTATGTGGTCATATTTTTATTCATTCATATGGTCACATTACTTGATTTTTAAACGTTAAACCAAACTTGCATTCCTAGAATAAATCTCACTTGATCATGAAACATAATTCTTTAGTTCTTTTATATGATGCTAGATTTGGTTTTCTAATTCTCCATTGAAGATTTTGTACCTGTTAATAAAGGATATTGTTCTATACTGTTCTTGGCCTGTGATGTCTTTGTCTTGGCTTTGGTATCTGGGTAATATTGGCCTCACATAATGTTTGAAGTGCTCCCTTGCCTTTTGATTTTGGGAAGCATTCATGAAAAATTGGTATTAACAATTCTGCAATATTTGGTAGAATTTGCTCAGTGAAGCCAGCACCAACTTTTTCATATGCCTGTTCAGAATTCTTCAGGGATTTCTGTGTTAGTCAGCTTTACATTGCTGTGACCAAAATACCTGACAAGAACAACTTCTAGGAGGAAAAGCTTATTTTGGGCTCACAGTTTCAAAGGTTCAGTCCATGACTGGCCAACTCCATTGCTCTGGGCCCAAGGTGAAGTGGAGCATCATGGCGGAAGGGATGGCAGAGGAAAGATGTCCAGCTTGTGACAGCTGGGCAGCACCAGAAAGAGACAGGAAGAGAGAGGAAGAGGCCGTAAACAGAGTGTAAGCCTTGCCCCTAGTTACCTACTTCCTCCAGTCATACTCCAGCTACCTACAGTTGCCTCTCAGAAGTCCCATCAAATTATCCATCAAGTGGATCAATCCAATGATGAGGTCCTGGCTCTCAAAATCTAATCACTCTGCCTCTGAACATTCCTGCACTGCCAAACGCAAGAGCTCCTCAGGGGACATTAAAGACCTAAACCATAACAATTACCAATTACCTGATGAATTAGATACAACATCCCATACTGTGCATTTATAATAGTATCTCCTACTGTCCCCAAGTTACAACCACTAACCCATCTGCCACTACTGATAGGCAACTTGTCCACAGGCTATATCCTGTACTTTTCCTCGGGATATGCTTCTCCTGTCTTTGTGTATGAGACTGCTCTCTCTCCCTTAAAACATCTCAAGTCTACCTATATCTCAAAACCCTTTCTTGATACTTCTGTTGAATTAGTTTAGGTTTCCTTACAGTATTCTTATAAATTTCCTTTAATAGTCATTTTTAAAAAAATCTTTCTATTGTCCTCCATAGCATAGGATTTATTGAAAATCCTTCATAATTGGCTTCTGTAATTAACTGATTTTGAAAAGCACCTTAATGGGAAAAGCCACATTCCAGTTAAATTGGAACCAGTTAGTTACTTTAGCCATGACACATAAGTATCAAATGCTATATGGAATCCACTATGAATAGAATTTCTCTGTGAGCTCTTTTTCCAATGTCAGAATAATTAAAAAGGATTTTGCTTGAGGACCTCATTATGAATGACTTCTCTGTGTTTCTCCATATTTCTGAGGGAAATTTGTCTTTAAAAAATTGATTCAGTACTGGGAGAGATTCTGCATGTCTTTTTGCTGACTTTCCAAGTCTCAAAATAGTGATCTTCACAGTGGAGAATAACAACGGAGCTAATAGCAGGGCTACAATGGCAATAGTTTTGTAAACTTGATTTCTTCTTCTAATATTTAAAATAAAGTTTTTTGGTATTTTAAAGATGATACATAATTTTCTGAGAAATCATACTAAGCAAGCAAACTTTGTAAACATAACATCTTAAATGTGTATAACACGAATTTTCAAATGTATGTGAAGATTACATTGTCTTAATATAGCTTTGAAATGTTTATGAGGAAATGAGAATTATATGGAACATGCTCAAAACCTTTATATGTTTTGCCGTATTTTGAGGGGCTTATGACATGAGTGGGTTAGATTTTGCAACAAAGTATGCCCTGCACTGACATAGCTCATGCAAATCTCATTCCTAAATTTCATTAAGACAAAACCTTTACTTTAGTGAATGATGAGTCGAGAAGGAAACCAAGATACAGTTATAACAGACACATGCCACCGATCTATACTATCATGTAAATATTGTGACTAGAGCCATAACTTTAGCTGACTTCACCGATATCGCCAGCTTTGCTCCAACATTAGCCATGTTGGTATTGATTCCACTATTACTATGATAAAAAAAATAACAACATCCATTTATTGACACTTACTGTGTACTTGAGACAATACCGGGCACTTATCACCTAGCTCACAACCAACCAGCAAGGACACTATTTATATTAGCAAGGTGTATTAGTTGGCTTGTTATGCTATGACACCCCTAATCCTCGCAAAAACAAAGAACAAACAACAACAACAACAACAAAAAAAAAACCCTGACATAAACAACGTAAGGGTGGAAAGATTTATTTTGGCTTATGGTTTCAGTTTGTGGTTGGCTGCCTCCATTGCTTTGGGGCTGAGGTGAGGCAATATTTTGATGGAAGGGTGCAGCAGAAAGCTGCTCAGCCAGGAAGCAGCCAGGAAGCAGAGAGGGGTGGGGGAAGGGGCCAGAGACAAGATAGAGTTCCCACGGTCATAGTCCCAAAGACCTACTCCTTCAATTAGACAGCACCTCCCACAACCCCACCACCTCCCAGTAGTCCATTCAGCCACCAATGGGTTAATCCAGTGATGAGGTCAGAGCCCTCCTGATCCAATCACTTCCCAAAAGCCCCGCGACTGAACATTGCATATTAGGGACCCAGTGTTCAGTGCATGAGTCTTTGGGGAGACATTTCATATCTAAACCACAAGACTAGAATTCAGTTCAATTGTGAGCCACAGAAACCTAAAAAAACCTGACATCTTAACAAGAGAGAATTTTATTATCTTCCATAAAAGTCTAGAGGTAGGCATCCTAGGGCTGGTTCTCTTCCACAAAGTCCTTAGGGACTCAAGCCTTTTCCCTTGTAATTGACCACGAGCTGCGATGTCAAAAGAAAAGAAAGGAATAAGATAAAGAAAATCTTAGTTCTAGCTATTTAAGAGGCTGAGGTAGGAGGATCACTTAAGCCTAGGGAGTTCAAGTTCAGCTCATCTCTTAAATAAATGTTTTTTTTTTTTAAAGAAAGCAAAAAAGAGATGTATTCATTTTTTAAGGAATTTTCCTACTGTATGGTAGTTCACTTAGACTTTATTGGAAAGAACTTAGTCACATAAACACATTTAGGTGGCTGGCCATATACCTAACTAAAAAATTGGAGCTCTAAAACATGGAGCAAGGATGACAATAAAATACTGGGATAATTAGATTTCTTCTCTATCACTATATTATCAACTCTGTTTTATAAATAAGGAATCTGAGCCTTAGAACTATTAACTTCCCTAAAGTTACCTGGTTGATAAATGAGAAGAGGATTTAAAACTACATCTGTCTATCTGAAATGACAATGTTCTGGGGCCGGAGCAAAGAGGGTGGGAGTAATCACAATTTCTTTTAAAATATGTCCTTAAAAATTGCCTCAGTTAGTTATTGCCATGTAACAAACCATGCCCAACTTGAACAATAATTTATTTAGCCCATCATATCATTCATGCATGGCTGATCTTTGCCTGGAGATACACCAGAGGCTGACTGACCTATGACCTCAACTGGGACAATTTGATATTGCTACATATGACCTCTTATCCTCCATCAGGCTACCCTGGGGTGTTCTTGTGTCATAGCACAGGTCCAAGAAAGAGAAGAAAAGCATAGATGCCTTCTGGAGGCATAGTTTTATAGCGGGCTCGATGTCTTGGTCAAAGTAAATTAAAAGGCCAAACTATATTCTGAGGTGAGGAAACAGACTTTATCTCTCTCTCTCTCTCTCTCTCTCTCTCTCTCTCTCTCTCTCTCTTTCTCTTTCTCTCTCTCAGTACTGGGGATCAGACACAGGAGTACTTAACCACTGAGCCACATCATTAGCCCTTCTTATTTTTTATGTTGAGACAGAGTCTGACTAAATTGCTTAGGGTCTCTCTAAGTTGCTGAAGCTGGCTTTGAACTTGCAATTCTCCTGCCTCAGCCTCCCAAATCACTGGGATTATGGGTGTGCACCACTGAACCTGGCCAGACTCCATTTCTTGATGAACTGCAAAGTCACCTTGCAAAGATTCATGGGTACAGAGAAACCACTAATTGTGGCGGTGAATACCATAAATCTACCACATTGCTAATAAAAGTTATGATTAGAATTGAAAATGGTAAAGTTGAGCTTCAATAAAAAGCTTGAACATACTGTCATTTTTTAGCCTGCAGTTATGTTCTTCATAGAGAAACCTGTGCTCTACAATAGTTCTATTCAGCAGTCGTAGACACAAGCATAAATACAGAAAAAGGTCCTTGAGTCTTGCAATATTTTCTTCTGTTAGAAACCAGGATTAAGTCTAAGAAGGGATAGAAAGAGTCTTTGGATAAAGACTTTTCATTGTTCTTTGAAACTGTACTTGTCCTAGGTTGCACTTTTCTTTAAAATGTGTCGTTAAATCTTGATAAAAGGCTGGGGATATAGCTCAGGTGGTAGAGTGCTTACCTTGCATGCACAAGGTCCTGGGTTCAATTCCCAGCACCACCTAAATAAATAAATAAATCTTGATTAAAAAGTGTGTATGTGTTTTGAGGTTCTTGAGAAAGAGACTGAAAAAGGAATATAATTTTACATTCTTCATGATTGGTATAGTTTTTTCCTTCATTCACTTAACAAAATGTGCCACGATGCTCCGCCCTGAGATACAGTGAGGAACAAACTGGCTCCTTCTCTCAAGGAGTCTGCTGCTCTGTGTTAGGAACTGGCTTGTCGACTGAATAGTCATACGAATAAATACATCATGACAAAAGTGATATAAAAAATCATGGGATAAGGTGCTCTGTTGTTGTTCCTCTCTTAGAAAAAGATGTTCAAGTCAAAATCTGTAGGGCGAGTGAGACCTGAGAGAGGGTAGAGGAGAGAGAGCCTTCCAGGCAGAGAATCTGAAAGGTCCCAAAGTGGTGGGAAGCCCAGCAGTTATGAAGGACTGAAAGAAAGCCACTGGAGCTGGGCACAGGGGGTGAGAGGACGTGGGTTATGAGATGAGACGGAAGGGCTAAAAGCCATCAGGTTACATCAGGGCCCTAGGCCTTGAGAGACTTCAGTTTTTATCCTCAGCACAAAGAGCAGCCATACGAAGTGACACCAGTAGGTCTGAGTTTCCAGGGTCCCTTTGGGGTTAGGTCCAAGATGGGATAGGTAAAGGCCAAGGTAGGAGGCTATTTCAGCTCTGATAACTTGAACACGGATGGTGACGAAGAGGGGGAAAAAAGCTGAATTACTCAGGAGATTTTGGGGTTAAAATTGATAGGCCTATGTACTGTGTTGCCCTGGGAAGTAAAGAAAACGTGTTATATCTAACCTTCCACCCTTCCCAGCAGCCACACCAGCGTGGTCTCTCTCTTGGTACACGTTGAGCCAATAGCATAAACAATGGTGTCAGCCTGCCATCCCAGGTCTAGGATTTAAGAGACCTTGTATGTTTCTACTTGTGCTTTTGAGGTTCAGCCATTATCCTGAATGGAACACCCCCAGACTGGCCTGTTAGTCTGAGAAGGATGAGAGACATATGGAGTAGATCTATCCTACAGACCTCCAGCAAGAAGCAGAGATAGGTAGGCTGCTGAAACCTAAGACACATTTACCTAATTGAGCCCAACCTGTATGAGCCAAAATTCAACTAACTTCTAGATACATGAGTGATAAGAAAATGAATATTATTTTAAATATTGAAATCTGAAATGGTTTGTTACGCAGCAATAACTGATGGATACAAGAAGAGTCAAAAACTGCTCTTAGGGGCTGGGATGTGGCTCAGTGGTAGAGTGTCTGCCTGGCATGTACAATACACTGGATTTGATTCTCAGCAACCCCCCCCCCCCCACACACACACAATTGCTCTTGGCCTTTCAGCCTGCAAAATTGAGTGGATGGTGATATCACTCACTTCAGTTATCCATTTCTGATCTCTAAATGCCTTTCTTTCCTGGGCATAATTTTCCCAGTCCTTTTCCTGCCACATCTACTATTACTGTCACTTAGTCCCTAGAGTCCAAGGTAAATAGTCAGCTAAGTAGGAGGAAGGACACAAGGTGGGTGCTATGGATTGAATTGTGTCCCTTTAGAATTCATATGTTGAAATTCCAACCCCCCTGGGCTGGAGTTGGGGCTCAGTGGTAGTGCGCTTGCCTAGCACAGGTGAGGCACTGAGTTCGATCCTCAGCACCACATAAAAAGTAAATAATAAATTTAATAAATAAAGGTTAAGTTCTTTAAAAAAAGAAAAATAAGAAAGAAAAAAATTCCATCCCTCAATGTGACTTAGAATGGGGCTCAGATCCAATAGGATTAGTGTCCCAATAAAAGGAGGAAGAAACACAACAGAGAGTCTCCCTATCTCTCCTTGTGGGAGGTGCACAAAGGAGAGGTCAGGTGAGCACACAGTGTCGGTGGCTGCCTATAAGCCAATAAAAATGGCTTCAGAATGAAATCTACCTCACCTCGGTCTTGGGCTTTGCAGCTTCCAGAACTGTAAAAAATACATTTCTGTTGTAAAATGTTTACAGTTGGCTTAAAAGCCATCTGGTGGAGGATGACAAAAGACAGCTCTGTCACGGAAAAGCCATAGGTTGGTAACATGTGAGCATCTTTTAGAATGACAACCTTCAGACAAGTCAGATGCTATTCTGCTCTCATTGGCCTAGTCAAAGTTCACAAAGTGATGATCAACCTTTTCCAAAGAGTCTGTATTTTAGCATAATACACAATCTTGAAAAAAATTCAAGTTCATAGTAATGTGAGGGGAAAGCACAAACATCGACTACTGTTGAACCCACATATTTCACTGTTCCAATTATGGGGGAGACATTCCTGGAACAAGACCCCCATCCCTATCCAAAGTCCAGCTTATTTTTTAAAAAGAATGAAAAATGTTGAGGTCTCAGGATGCTTTTTCTTTTTTTCTTTTCTTTCTTTTTCTTTTTTTTTTTTTACCCCTGATGACCCAACTCAGTTCCTTTTTTATTATTATTATTATTAGAGAGAGAGAGAGAGAGAGAGAGAGAGAGAGAGAATCTTAATATTTATTTTTTAGTTTTCGGCGTACACATCTTTGTTTGTATGTGGTGCTTGAGGATCGAACCCGGGCCGCACGCATGCCAGGTGAGCACGCTACAGCTTGAGCCACATCCCCAGCCCCCAACTCAGTTCCTTTTAAAAGCTGATTTGCAAAAAGATTCCCAAGATCTCGTTATTTGAATTTTGTTTTCCTTTTTCATTGCTAAGGATATGCACTGCGATGGGTATAGAGATAATTCAGGTGAAAGAAAAGAATTCCTTCATCTCTTTTGTGTGTGTGTGTCCAAAAGGAGGGCTTGCCTAAAACCATGAAATGGCACACATTAAATCTTACCTGCTGCCTTTTAAAATGAAACCTACTTTCATAACATGGCATAGAATGTTCTCCCCTTGCTCCTTTTTTTAAAAAAAATTTTTAGATGGCACAGCATATTCTTAACATTCTTGCTCCTTACCACCTAAGAATTTCATACCAGTAACTACTGGAAAGTTTGTGTCAAGCTTAAAGAAGGTCTTTGATGAAGTTCTGACTGATTAAATTCCATTTGCACAGTGTGTGTGTGTGTGTGTGTGTACGTGTCACAGACAGAAGACACAGAAAAACACAGAAAGCAGTTGTAGTGACTTATTTCTATGGCTGAACTGTTGACTGGTTTAATTTTCATTTAACAGTTCTTTGAGACATTTGACTCCTTTGGCCCCTTAGAATGTGGTCTTTTATAACTTCCTCCCTTTTCCCTGAATGATTTCTGTCCATCATGGGGGAAGGCAGAATTATTCCTAATGGGTTTTCGATTTGTTCTTCAGACTCCCGGTTTTTAGTAAGCACACAAAAAAACTATTCATGCACATTGCTACCTTACACTAAATGTTCTTTGTTAAGTTAAATTCTACGGGCTGGGCAGCATAAACATTCAAGAAAAAAAAATCATTGTACAACTGTTCTAAGAATCTGGCGCCAAACATTTCTGTGAGGTTTGTTTAAATAAGAAATGCAGTCAAAGAGAGACGTTTTTTCACAGCGATCATGGCCTTGGCCACAGAGGACGCATATTTGAGTCTTGGTCGTTGCAGAAGTATGAAGGAGCTTGTCAATGGAGCTTTCCTCCAGGGACGCTCCTACGTGAAGTTTTCTTTACTTTGGAACTTCTTCATATTTTAGGTTTTTTTTAAGGATAGTTTTAGCTTTTTCAGACTTTGAGCATGTCAGCACTTGAGCAGAAGGTTGGGAGAAAAGCAGCTGGAAGTGAAAACAATTTGCTTTCGGAACTCAGGCAATTTTCATGTTTTTATATATTAGTTAAAATAAATTTAATTAATAAGAAGAATAATTTTAAAAAGAACTCAGGCAGAGCTTCTGTGAAATCATGCTGTTTGGTGATTTTCCATCGAGTGGATTCTTTTCTTTTTTCTTTTTTTTTAATTTTTCGTATTATAGTGGCAAAATTTTTTTCCATTCTCTTTTTTTAATTTAAATTTATTTTGATTAATTAAATAATTAATTTTACAGTAGAATGCATTTTGACATATAGCACACAAATAGAGCACCGCTTCTCATTCCTCTGGCTGTACATGGTTCAGCGTCATCAAATGGATTCTTGTTTTCTAGCCATGGCACTCTGTGGCGTTGTCCTCTGAAATGTCTGGTGCTGAGGATTGCACTGCACAGAGTTGGGGGTGACATTCTTTTTTTCTGGGCTGCACCCCCATGGTTTCTGTCAATCATCCCTTTCCCCAACCCAACTGCCCTTTCCCTGACTCATTCTCCTGCTCAGACCTCTGTGACTCTCACCTTGCTACCAGTTAGGACCCAGGTATTCATTTCATCTTGGAATTTAATATCATACTTCATATTCTTTACCAAAGCATTCATAGACTCAGAAGATGTTTAGAGTTGACTGAGTTATTTATTCATTCCTTTCTTCATTCATTCATGTGTTCTTCACCTATTTGTGTTTTGTCCCGAGGACCACAAGCAGCTGCCTTTCTAGCTGTGGGGACAGACATTCAGAGAAGCAATTAAAACCAGTGAAATAAATTCAACAATGGAAGTGCGAGTGGAGTACAGTTGAAGCATAGAGGAAGTCGTTTGTCAGTTCTGGGGAGGAGATGATGGCCATGGCGGGTCACACTGAGAAAGTAGGCGTAGGAACAATGTTTCCATCCCAGGGAACAACACTTGCAAACAGTGGAAGAAGCTGAGGGGCAACTAGAGGCTGAGAATGGTCACAGGGTATACTGTGAGCAGGGAAGCCACTGCTGATGGCCGGAAATGCTGGGACAACATTGAAAAGAACCTTGATTGACACACAAGGAAATTTGGATTTTAAACTAGAGACAAAGGAAAATTATTGAAGATCTTTTTTTTTTTGTTAGCAAAGGACTCTGGATCTAAGGGTCATAGATGGGGTGGGAGAAGCAATCAATGAGATTCAAATCAGGGAAGAGAGAGAGAGAGACTAACACGAGTGCAGGCAACAGATGAAGGCCTGAGCCTGGAGAGACTCTGGGCATAAAGGCAGGGATGATCAGGACTCAGAGACTAAGTGGGTGGAGAGAGGAGAGGCTTTAAATGTATAAATGGTGCGGCTCGACTTCTTGTACAACCAGAGAAGTGAAAAATTCTGCTCCATTTGTGTACAATGACTCCAAAAACTTTCTACTGCCATGTATAACTGATTAGAATGAATAAAAAATAATTCAGGTTTCTCTGGCTTCCTTAATTTAGATTTCCTTGATTGGAAATTGGGTTATTAATAGAGTAGGTTAGGAGTGAATGAAATGATAAGTTTTGTGCTCCTCAGGTTTAAATCCATGATATAGAAGTCTGAGAGGAGAAGGTCCAGGACAGAGTTGTGGGATACTCCATATTGAAGGACATCATTGGCAGTTATCTTGCTAGCTATGACTCAGTGATTTAAAATTTTGCATTATACCTAAGAGTGCAACTAGAATTGAGAACCACAGATGAAGACCCACACTGCTCCACCACAGATGGCACCTGAGTTCCAGCACGGTGGAATGATTTTTCCAAGGTTACTGAGGAGATGAGTGAGGCTCAGGCTCCTAAGACATTTCTTTCTTCTCTTGGACCCTTACTTCTCCACCAGATTTGTCTTAGTTAAGTTATATTTGTTTGTTTGTTTATTTATTTATTTATGTGCTTGGGATTGAACCCAGGGCCTCATACATGCTAAGCACATACTCCACCCCTAAGCTCCTCCCCTAATTCCATTTGCCTAATTTAGATTTTAAAGCCACCAAGGAAGGTCTTCACTTCCCCCTTGTGTTTGCAACAGGCCATCAGTTATTCTAGTAATTCTGGCTGAGTGGTGGAGGTGATGGATTGAGAGAGACGTGTCTCGCAAGTTGTTGACCCTGGTTTCCCAACAGTTCTGTCTCATCAGTAGAGCGAAAATGTATTTTCCCTGGCTCGGCCTTTATCATCCTGCCTAGCAGCTTTTTTTGCAGAATCTAGTCTTTGGTCTAATGTCTTCATATATAATCTGGACTATGGAATAGAAAAGTGCCTGTATTTTTTGTAAGAGATGCTGTGTGGGAGAAAAATAGATGGAGGCATCTTCAAGACATCTTCAAGAATTTGGGGGTGATGCAGAAATGAAAGATAAGATCATTGTGTTTAGGGAAATTTGAACCTCACTGGTTGTGAGAGATCATACCAGTGAATACCAGTGAATACTCTCTCTTTCAAGCACACAGACCTCTTGGAATTAATCACTTTAATGACAGTAGTGACTTACTTTGACCAATGAAATATTAGCATAGCAATGTGGAATAAATATGTGAAACCTCTCCAATCTTCATGCTTTCTTTCCCTGCCCCAGAAAACCTGAAGCTGTGTCTTGAGATGATGATGCTCATAGTAGAACTTCTGCCAGCCTGGGCCATGGAGCAAGCATGACCAGCAGAGCCCTTCTGCTGACCAGGTGGGAAGTGTAGTGTGAACACAACTCAGCAACAAACCCCTAAACTGTTGCTTTAAGCCACTGAGACTTGAGGATGATTCATTTACTGCAGCATAATTTAGCTTCATCTGAATAATGCACAGGTCTATAAGAAAAATGCACAGGAGGCTGGCAGCTAAGAACATAACCCGTGCGGTGTTGCGAAAGGGGATGGCCTTGGAGGCCTGGAGTCATAGAAAGCAATGCTGGTCCACTGGAATAACAGGACAGGACTCGGTAGAGTTCAGTAGAAAGTTTTAGTAGAAAAATTCATGGTCATGCACTTGGAGTTGAAAAGCGAACATGTTCAAAGGCATGGTGCCAAGCACTCAAAGGCAGTTGGCTGGAAAATTGAAAGTATAGCTTTAGTTGATAGCCAGTTGACCGGGAGGAATTGTCACAACCCTGCAGTTCCGTTGATTGAAAAAAATGCAAGCAGAGAACTGTGGCAAATGAAAAGCATGTCTGTATCATGAGGTAATTGTCACATTGCTCTCTGCACTGACCAGAGCGCTCTGCAGCAGGGAGCTGGGGTTGCTCCAGGCTCCATAGTTCAATGAGAATTGAGAGAATGTGGAGCAAGTTCAGAGCGGAAAGCGAAATAGTCATTCAGTGATCAGCAAACAAGGGCTAAAGGAGCTGGGATTATAAATACGCTAAAGCTTAGAGAGCAGACACTTAAGTCAGGGATGACTTAAGAAACGTCAGCATTGGACTTAAACTTGAGAAGAGCCACTGTGTGGAGAATGATGGCTGTTTTTTCTCTGTTGCCAAGGACACAAAAAAGAATGGGCTTATTAAAGTTAAACAGATGGAAGAATTTCCTGCCCCCTAGGGTTGTTCGACACCAGATAGGATAGATTTCTCTCTGAAGTTTAAAAAAAAAAAAAAGTGTTCTTTTGAATGTAATGGATTTCCCTGGTCCCTTCTGATGCTAAGGGATGGAAGGTCCTCAGTCTCTTCTGCTATGACCTGGGTAGATGGATGATGCCCAGTTTGGGACCCTCTCTGTGGGCCTGCTAAACTAATGTGTCCTGCACACCTTCCAGCAGGCTACCGGAAGCTACGTCCTTTCCTTCTTCCCAAGGAAGTGCATCCTAAAACCAGTTAAGAGCCATGTGATGATAATCAGGAAAATCTCAACTCCTCTTTAAAAAAAAAAAAAAAAAAAGGAAAGAAAGGTAATAGTTTTGAAAATGTCAGTCTTAACTATAGTTTGTGAAAATAATGTGTGATATGATCATTCAACGTTTAACAAATATTTATTAAGTGAGGCATGTGTGTGTGTGTGTGTGTGTGTTGATGTGTGTATCTACAGCTAGATCAATGTGTAGTTACAATTCCTCATGATAAATGCTATTATATGGGAAATGTGACATGCTATGAGGCCGTGGAGAAGGGCTGATTAGCTAGTACTTGGAAAGCATGCCCAAGCTGAGATGCATAGGATGAATACAAGAGAATCAGCCAATAGAAGAGGTGGGAGAACAAGGCAGGGGAGCTGCGTGTGTGCGCATGAAGGCTCGGGGCTGGAAGTACACAGAGGAATTGAGAGATGGAAAGATACCTGAATGTAGTACTGGGGCAGAATGGAAGTGGGTGACAGTAGGAAAGAACGCTGGCATGCAGGAGGCCAGAACTCTTGGGATCATATCAGTCACGTTAATAAGCTCTTGGATTGCATCCCAGAATATACTAGGACCATGGAACTATTTTCTGGGGTGAAAGGATGTTATCAGGTTTATGTTTCAGAAGGAGGGATCTTGGCATTGAGGGACTTTGGCATTAATCTAGTCTGAATTTGAATCTATGGTCCATGTTGTTAGTTTTAAGATTTTCTTTTTCTTTTTTTTTTGGTACTGGGGATTAAACCCAAGGGTGCTTAACCACTGAGCCCCATCCCCAGCCCTTTTACATATTTTATTTAGAAGCAGGGTCTTACTGAATTGCTTATGGTCTCACTAAATGGCTGAGGCTGGCTTTGAACTGGCGATCCTCCTGCCTCAGTCTCCTGAGCCGCTGGGATTACAGGTGTGTGCCAAGATGCCCGGCTAGTTTTAAGATCTTTGACAAATTAATTAATCTTACTTTCTTTATTTGTAAGAGAGAGATAATTATGTCTATATGGAAAGGTTGCTATGAGGATAGATTTACACATTGTATGGAAAGTGTCTGCAAAGTGTCTGATAGCCTGGAATAGGTGCTCAACAAACATCCATTCCTTCTCTACAAATTCCTAGTAAATTAGCAAATGGTAAATGCAGTTGACATGATACAGAATCAAATGCTTTTTTTTTTTCATTTTAGAGTGATTATTAAATGGTAGTTTCTACAATCCTCTTAAAACTATAGAGACCAGACTAGATTTTCCTACGGTCCTTTAATCATCTTTGTGGTTCTTTGCATAACTCTCTCCAATTTTTCAAAATTCCACTTCAATTGTGGCGACCACAGCTAGATTAGTCACCGTAGAGAACTCATTATAATTAGATCAACACTGTGCAGTCACTTGGGCGGCTGGCTCAGCCATGTAAACCCAGTCAGCCGGTCCCCATCGACAAATAGGTTGTGTTCCAGGAGTTCATTAGTAAGTTGGTTGTTTGGAACACAGAAAGCCTTTCCCCATAGAAACAGAATTATAGATGGTGGCTTGTTTCCCAGGCCAGTGCACAAAAATCTATTTAATGCACATGCAGCTGAATCAGGGCCTGGCAATGATAGTTCCTCAAGCCCTTGACTTGCCCAGGCCCCAGTGGAATACCCAATCCGTCGGAACTCCTAGAATCTTCAAACCAGCCAATCCTGGGCCCTGGGAGGGAAGTGAGAACTAGACTGTCAGTTTAAGAGTGAGAAACATTTGCAGCAGGATTATGAAGGGCACTTGTTTGAAATGCGCTTCATCTGCAGTTCTTCTTGTTATTATATAAGCAAGTAATTTAGAACCATCTTAAGATAAACACACCCACTATTATTTTGGGAACTTCACCTAAAACTACATAAATTGTCTTTGAGCCTCACAAAACTCCTTTTAGAAATATCTTCTTCCCAGTCCTCCCGTTTTTAAGGAGACTGTGCGTGGAGCAGGAGCAGGCAGGTAGAAGGTGGAGGACTAGTGTGGTAGTCTTGGCTTTCAGGCTTGCAAAGCCAATTTTTTTTTTTTTTTTTTACTGCGCAACACCGCCTCCCAGTGGAATGTGCTTGACACATACCCTAGCATCACTAAACCAACCAAGTGTATTCTCAGAGGAAAGTAACAAGTTCTTCATTCATCTGTCCAACAAAGAATCTTTGAGTGCTTCCAGTGAGTTAGGCCTGGGGAACACAGAATCAAATTAGACTCGGTGTTCTCCCAGAGTGGCTGGGAAATAGAACAAGTAAGTCAACGATTGAAATCAACAAGACAAGAAAATGATATAAAAAAGAGATTACACAGAAACCAAGAAGACACAGATTAGTGAGACTAGAGTGGTAGAAGTGAACAAGGAAGTTTCCTGGGGGAGGGGAGCTAAGCTGATTTTTTTTTTGGTGGTATTGGGGACAAACCCAGGGGTGCTCTACAACTGGCTATATCCCTGCCCCTTTTAATTTTTTTTTTGAGATGCAATCTTGCTAAGTTGCCCAAGTTGGCATTAAACTTGTGATCCTCCTGCTTCAACCCCCCAAGTCACTGGGATTACAGGCATGTACCACTGTGCTCAGCCTGAGCTGAGTTTTGAAGGATGAGTTAGGGTTAGATGTAAAGCTATAATGACAACAGGTCAAAGAGCATCCTGTGCAGAAGAAACAAGTGCATGGGAACATGAAACACCAAAAAAAAATGTCAAGCATTTCTTTAACTCCTCTGCTTTGGTGATAAGTCAGCCTCATGTAAAACAGAGATGCCAAGCTGACCTTGTGAGATGGGCAAGTAAAAATTATATTTCAGTATAGCTTTAATATGCCTTTCCTTGATAGTAACATTTTTATATTCTTAATATATTTAAAGTATATATCCACTTTTTTCTTTTTTTGCACTGGTGGGGATTGAACCCAGCACCTTATGCTTGCTAAACACTGAACTCTACCACTGACCTACATCCCTAGCTTATATCTTTTGATTTTTAAAAAACATCTTCTAAAGACTTTCTCCAGAGACTAGGGTTGTGGCTCAGCAGTAGAGTGTTTGCCTTACTCATGCAAGGTGCTGGGTTCAATCTTCAGCACCACATTAAAAATAAATAAATAAATAAAATAAAGGTATTGTGTCCAACTACAACTAAAAAAATATTAAAAAGAAAGACTTTCCCAAGTTCTATGATTATTAAGAAAAAATGAGGTTCTAATTTGACTTTAAATCCTTGCTCCACCCAACATGTATTTCAGGCTACCGCATCCTAAGGAGGCATTTCCCAGCCTGTCTGCAGCATTTGCTCCTTGTGGCTAGGAGAACAGGGAGACAAGTTTGCTGGAACCCAGGCAGAGATGGGGTTTCTCAAACATTGAAGGGAGTCTGAAATTGCTGAAGCCACTGCCTGGGCTCCAGCTAACAGCAGCAGATAGCAAGGATAGAACCCAGGGGAATGCTCTGGTGTGACCTGTTTGTCCTCTCTGTGTTGAATGGAGACTAGGAGCCACCAGCAGACCTGGTGTTGAGCCAGTGGGTCCAGGGAGCCCTGTTGCAGGTTATAGCACAACTGCCACAGGGGAGTGAGCTCAGGAAGAAATAACAAGGCAAAGCTTCACACACAATCCTTACAACAAGACAAAGAAACACAAACAAAGCAAAGCACAGGCTGCAAAGCACATGAGAAAAAAGAAAGGGGTGAGATGATTTAGCTGCTTGATAAACCACCAACCCAACCACAGGCGGCCTCCGCACTGACGTCTATGGGAACTCATCACATTTGCTACTCTGCAGAGCCCCCAGATGCCCGTCACCTCTCCTGTCCATCCTCCTTGTCCCAGACCTCATCACACTCCCCCCATTCTCCTCCACCCCTGAAACCTTTACGTTCAGCCCTTGGACACTAGGAAAATTCCCTATGTCCTCTACCTCTTTCCTTGGTTCTCCAGGGCTTCTGGCTCCAAACAAACATGGCGCAGCCTGCTCCCTTTCCCACCTCTCCATCCTGGTGCCACAGAACCTGAAAGCATCCTGTTTCCTCCTCGTTGATGTTTCCAGATCATTCCCCCTCCAACCTCCCTAAACGCACCAGCTTTCATCTCACATCCACCATCTACAATGACTTCTAGGTGCCGCCATCGACTGGCACCAGGGTCACTCCCCTCCGGTCTCCACTGTTTTACCTCCTGTCTCACTGTCAGTCTCTTTAACACCACTCTGGGATTTATTCCTGGTGATTTAGATGCAAACAGTGAAGATCACTTCAATACCCAAGCCTCACAGAGCCTTGAACTCCCCTTGCTACATCTCCTGGACCTCAGCCCTGGACCTCAGGGGTCATTCTCTAGACCTTATCACTGCTGATCACTGTAACTCCTCCACACCGTCCAGAACAGCCACCCCATGCTCTGAGCAAGACCTCCTGTGTGCCAGATGCTCCCGGTTCCCTTTTTCACTTGTGACATTGGAAATCCATGCCTTCTCTCTTAAAAAATCATCGTTACTAGGGATTTACCAATTATCTTAAGTATTTTCACAGAACCAATTTTGGGCTTTTTTTTCATCCTTTTACTTTACATGTTTGGGTCTCTTTCTGTTATAAACACAGAAAGCTGAGGATGTGTATGTCTGTGAATGGGTCCATCTAGCCAAACCTAATGACATAGCATCAGAAGAAAATACTCATACGTACAGTCTGACAATCTTTGTCTTTAATTATACCATTTCTGTCCACTTATGTTTAATTAATTAGTGGTACTTTGGGGTTTAAATATACCTTCTTATTAAGTGCATTCTTTCTCCAGCCTGTTCTGTGTTCCTTTGTTTTCTTATTCTTTTTTAGATGGACAAAATTTTTCATTATTCCACCCCCCACCATTAGCTTGGAAATTGTATACTTTCAATTATCCTGTGTGTGTGTGTGTGTGTGCGTGGGGGGGTATTCTAGATGCCTAGATAATTACCCTAATAAGAATAATGTGCCTTTTTGGATTTTCAAAGTCTAATGTGAATTGGTATTTTTAGTTCTTTCTAGGCAAAGCTAAGGGCCTTAGAATATTTCTTCTTGCTTTTTTTTTTTTAAAAAAAAGAGCTTGAACCAGTGGTGCTTAGTCACTGAGCGAAGGTCAGCCTCCCAGTCCCTCAGCATCCCTATGGAGTGGGCAAATACCATCCTGGGCTCACATTCTGGGTCTCTGTACTTCCCTGGATAATAGGTCAATATTGTTCCCCCCTACTACTGAAGAGCATCATCACTCCTTTTTTTTTTTTTTTTTATTCTAAGACAAGGTTTTGCTGTTGCTCAGGCTGACCTTGAACTTGGGATCCTCCTGGCTCAGCCTCCCAAGTGGCTCAAATTACAGGTATGCACCACCTTGACTGGCCCTGGCCCAGTAATTCTTCATTCTCTTGTCAGCTCTTCTGTGCTGACAAGATCCTTATATTTTGTGCAGTTCTTCTAGTTGCCCTCAGGGAGATTGTTGATCAGAAATATTTAGTTCTCATTAACTTCTCCTCCCAGAAATGGAAGTCTCTGGCATGTTTAATTGCTCATAATCTCTTTCCTCATTATTCTTAATTTTATAATTTTCTTACATAGACTCAGTTCAGGACAAATGTTTAAATTACTTTGTTAATTTGATAATTTTAATTGGCAATCTGATTAGACTTGCATTAAACTTATAAATTAATGTGGTGAGAATTGATAATTTTAGTTTTATTTTCAGAAACATCATGGGTCTTTGAATATGTTCACATATTTTTTCCTCAACGATTGGTATTATGATCTAAATATCAGGTGTCCCCAAAAAGCTCATGCGTGAGATTATGCAAGAAGGCTTAGAGGTGAAATGATTGGGTGATGAGAGTCTTCACCCAATCAGTGAATTAATTCCCTAATGGGGATTAACTGAGTGGTAACTAAAGGCAGGTGGGATGTGACTGAAAAAGGGGAGTGCTGGGACGTGCCTTTGGGATCTGATGAGTGGAGTCTCTGCTTCTTGATCATCATGTGAGCTACTTCCCTCCACCACACTCTTTCACCATGATGTTCTGCGTCACCTGAAGCCATGAGTTGTCTATGGACTGAGACCCCTGAAACTGTGCTGTGAGCCCCAAATCAACTTTTCCTTCTCTATTTGTTCTTGTCAAGTTTTTTAGTCACAGCAACGAGAATACTGACTAAAACAGCTGGAGATTGAACCCAGGATCCTGCGCATGCTAAGCACCCACTCTCACTGAGCCCTGCCCTCCGTTTAATGTTCACATTTTAAATGTTCTCCTGTATAGTTTTATCATTTTCTTTGTATAGTCCTTATACATTTCGTATGTAAATGTTTCTACTTTTATGGTTTTACTATAGTTAGTGGGTTCTTTACTCCATTTCATTTTAAACAGTTTTATAATGTTTTAAAGGAAAGCTATTATTTTTAAGTTGATTTCCTAAGTAGTCATTTTAATTATTCATTTTCTTTTTTTTTTTATAAAAGCATTTTTGGATCATAAAGGGCATGAGAACACCTCTGAGTATAGTCTTATGGTACCTTTTAATTTTTTCTTTTAGAATTGTGGAGGTTTAAAATATTTTTTCCAAACGTGTATTTTTATTAATGTGATTGCAAGTTAAATATATTTCATAAATTTTTAATTTTATTAACTTTAACCAGATAATGTGACCTTTTCAATTACTACTATTTTGATTTCTTTCTTTTAGTTTTGATTTGCTTTTTGGTATTGGGAATTGAACACAGGGGCATTTTGCCACCAAGCTACATCCCTAGCCCTCTTTATTTTTTCACTGGAGATGGAGGTCTTGCCAAGTTGCTGAGGGCCTTGCTAAATTGCTGAGGCTGCCCTCGAACTTGTGATCCTCCTGCCTCTGCCTCCGGAGTCGCTGGGATTATAGGTGTGCATCATCATGCCTCACTTTTTTAGATTTTTTTCCTCACTAATATCTGATGATTTTTCAAAAAAGTGTTCTTTGGACATTTATAAAGAAAATACATGGGCTCACATTTTTATGACCTTTCTTATTTGCAGGGGTTGGGGGGTATGGAGGATTGAACTCAAGGACATTTGACCCCTGAGCCACATCCCCAGCTCTATTTTGTATTTTATTTAAAAAGAGGGTCTCACTGAGTTGCTTAGCTTTTTTTTGCTGAGGCTGGCTTTGATTTTGTGGTCCTCCTGTCTTAGCCTCCCAAGCTGCTGGGATTACAGGCATGCACCAATATGCCTGGCTCCTTTCTTATTTTTGCCTAGTTGATCTGACATAGATTTTGTGAAGGGACTGTTATCACATTACAGGTCAATTATATAATTACATCTTCATTTTTATCTCTAAGATTTTTGCTTAAGTATTTCTAAACTGCATTATTTGATGAATAACTGTTCGATATCACAAATTCTCTGTAGATTATATGCATTAGAAATATACATAAAAATATTGACGCCTGAGGAACTTCTGGATCCGGGGGCCTAAACATGGACGTGCACCTTTGAAACTTCTGGATCCGGATCTGGGGGCCTAAACATGGATGTGTGCCTGAGGAACTTCCGGTTGCTACGGCCTAAACATGGAGGACTGATGAACTTCCAGATCCGGGGGCTTAAACATGGACGTGTGCCTGAGGCACTTCCAGATCCGAGGGCCTAAACATGGACCCCTGAGGCACTTCCAGATCCGAGGGCCCAAAGATGGATGTGCACCTGAGGAACTTCTGGATGCTACGGCCTAAACATAGAGGACTGAGGAACTTCCGGATCCAAGGGCCCAAAGATGGACGTGCACTTGAGGAACTTCCGGATCTGGGGGCCTAAATATGTATGTGTGCCTCAGGAACTTCCGGATCTGGGGGCCTAAACATGGATGCCTGAGGCACTTCCGGATTCTAGAGCCGAAACATGGATGTGCACCTGAGGAACTTCCGGATCTGGGGCCTAAACATGGATGTGCACCTGAGGAACTTCCGGTCCTAGAGCCTAAACATGGACGAGCATCTGAGGCACTTCTGGTTCCGGGGGCCTAAACATGGATGTCTAAGGAACTTCCAGATCCGGGGGCCTAAACATGGACACCTGAAGAACTTCCAGTCCTAGAGCCTAAACATGGACGTGCACCTGAGGCACTTCTGGATCCGGGGGCCTAAACATGGATGTCTGAGGAACTTCCGGATTTGGGGGCCTAAACATGGACACTTGAGGCACTTCTGGATCCGAGGGCCTAAACATGGACGTATCTCTGGAACTTCTGGGTCCTTGTGCCTATAAAGGGCAGGCGTGACTCTCAGAAGGGACGTGGTCCATGAAGAGGAGTGGAGCATGGGGCCTGTTGGGGGCAGACTGAGCTGTCGCACCCTGAACTTGAATGTGACGGTGGCCTCACTTCCCATCTTTCCCCTGGGTGTCACTTCCTCCCCTTCCAGGTGGTGCCGGGGAGGAAGTGAGACCAGGCACAGGGGCCAGGCCACCGTCTTTCTCCTCGCTTAGCCAAGCGCCCGGCCTGGCTGGGGATGGGAATGTCTTATGACACTGGCTGCCTCCTGCATCCCTGCCCCAGGACCTCAGGGACCACAGGCAGAGACAGTCGTTGATTCTCCCCTGGCCGCTGACCCTCAGTCCCGGGGTCTGCCCAGGGGGAGCTCTGTCTCCCAGAGGGTCAGGGGACCCCTGTGACCTGCTGCTCCTTACCCACCATCATCCTGGGCGAGCACAGGTCAGGACACTAGAAGCTACTGAGAGTGACTTCTCCTAGATGGGCAGCTGGGACTTTGCCTCTGTCCCCAGGCCTCAGACACCGGATGATCCCTCCCAGAGACAGTAAATAACCCCACACTGCCCAAGACTTGTTTTTAAGCTTTGGATTCTGAAATTTTCCTGCTGCCAACTTCTTTGTTAAGCCAGTTTTTCAACAGAGAGAGTATTCCGGGGGTGGGGGGGAAACAACATGGAGTCAATCAAACCAAGCTGACACATCTGGTCCTCCAAGAGAAATCTGGATTGGAGGGAGAACAGCCATTCTCAACTGGCGAAATAGTGAAGTTCCCTTGTCCTTATTTTGTGTAAGCAAAATAAATAATCTGATGTTGACTCATCAAAAAAAAAAAAAAGAAAGAAATATACATAATATTTGTCCTATTGTATGAAGTGTGAGTTGTTGGGAAAAAATAATAAAATAAGACAGTTGGAATGGTCTCTGTTACATGAGTGTTCAATAAATGATAGCCTGTATGTAATTCTCTTATCTTTTTTTCTCTCCTTTTGTGCTAGTTGTGCTCTGTGTACACAGCAAGTCACCTCACCAAATTTTGTTTTTTAAAAATCTGTTTTTGTCAAAAATAATATACATTCAGTAAAAGTACACAAATCCTAAGTGTATTGCTTCATGAATTTTCACAAAGTAAAGAAAAGCTGAGGAATCAGCATTCAGGTCAAGAACATTCCAGAAACTCTCCTCTTTCCTCCTTCTAGTTACTGTTCTTGCCTTGGGCAGCCACTTCGAACAGCCTGGGTTAGCTTTCTATGATGCTCAATTCTGGATGAATGGACTTGCAGAGTGCATGCGCCTTGGTGTTTACATTCTTTTGTGCAACAACATGTTTATGGGATTCACCTGCCTCGGTATAGCTGCACTTTGCTCATTCTTACTGATGAGTAACATTAATCATTGATGGTCTTTTAGAGATTGTCTAGTTATGCTGGTCTCAAATAGTGCAGCTACACTTTTGGGCATGCATTTTGGTGAACTGATTTATGCATTTTTGTTGGGCATATACCTTGAGGTGGAATTGCTGGGTCACAGGATCTGCATATTTTTAGTTTTAGAAGACATTATTAAACAATTTTACAAAGTGGTTGTACCCATGACACTCCCACAAACTTTGCCTTTTAATAAGAATTTTAAATTGTCATAATTCTTACGACCACTGTCATATTATTTTGTGGTTCTGGTTTTTGGTTTCCTTGATGTTTTTAAAGTTCAATTCTGTTTTCAGTATAAACAGAACTTTGTTTTCTCTTGTATTTTGCAATAAATTGGAGAGTAGAAAATCTGTTTTTTATTTTACTAATAGTTACTATAAAGCAATTCACAACCATTTTCATAAGTCTATTTAATTATCAAAAATGACAATAAAATACTTTGACTCACTTTTTTTTTTTTTTTTTTTTTGGTGCTTAGGGATTGAACCCAGGGCCTTGTGCAGGCAAGGTAAGCACTTTCCCAACTGAGATATATCCTCAGCCCTTGACTCACTTCTTATGAAATGCAAAGACTGTGGTGCTTTTACTTTTGTTCCTTTCACTGCCTCTTGTCTTCATTAAAATTAATATTGGGTCTTAAATCCTCTCATCCCAAATTTAGCCTTATCAGAGAGGGCTAACTTGTAATGCTTGATATTGGCCCAAATTAAATTGATCACATGGTATGATGCCGTTGACCTTGCATATGCTGTCGTTAAGAAAAGCTAAATGAAACTACAGATTGCGATTGCCATCATTGCTTTACTGGGACCTCTGAGTAAAACATTGCTCTCAGACCTCAGAATTAGAAATGCTTTCCATGAGAATGTGGTTTATTTTCCAACTTTTATAACCTCGACTTCTAGGACATTTAGAATATAATTTATCTATGTTGTTTCTATCTTTGAAATTAGTCTTGAAACTTTTGGGGAAAGAAATAAAATATGAATCCATGTGACCAGGCACAGGTGTCTCCCATATCCATGGCAATTGTCTTTAGGGACAAAAGTGAGTTGAGAAGGGTGGAAATAATGTTTTTTCTTTGCTCATCTTAGTATTATTTGGATCATTTGAGTATGAAGTTGTACATTCTTTGTATAATTTAAAAAACAAATAGGTATATGTTTAAAATAAAAATAAAGGAAAGTATATTTAAAGAGTACGACAGCACTTCTTTGAATCTGAATGGACCATTGGGAGATGATGGAGACAGGAAGGCGGGGGGGGGGGGGGGGTGAGACCAAGTTGGAGGAAGTACATCATTTGGGACATGCCCTGGAAGGAAGGGTGTTTCTTGTGCCTGGTTGCTTCTCCTCCTCCTCCTGCCCATCCTCCTCCTTCTCCTCCTCCTCCTCCTCCTCCTCCTCCTCCTCCTCCTCCTCCTCCTCCTCTTTCTTCTCCTCCTCCTCCTCCTCCTCCTCTTTCTTCTTCTCCTCCTTCTCCTCCTCCTCTTTCTTCTCCTCCTTCTCCTCTTTCTCTTTTCCTCCTCCTCCTATTCTTCCTCCTCCTCTTCTTCTTCCTTTTTAGATATACATGACAGTAGAGTGTATTTAGACATATTGTACATACATGGAGCATAACTTTATTCTAACTATGATCCCATTCTTGTGGTTGTACATGATGTGGAGTTTCACTGGTGGTGTACTCACATATGAACATAGGAAAGTTCTGTCCCATTCATTCTGTTGTCTTTTCTATTCCCCTCTGCCCACCCCACCCTTGCCCCGCCGCACCCCACCCTTTCATTCTCCACTTCTTGCTGCAAATGGTCAGATAGTGACGAGTGTCAGGTTGTTGTAGGAGGTTAACAGAGGATGTTTATGAAAGACTTGGGGACCATCATATATCTCTTCTAGATATCCTTTTATTATTAATGAGAAATATGTCATTGTACAAGCAACTGCCCCCTTTCAGCAAGAATTAGGGTTGGTCGTTAATCTTTTCCTTTTTCACTGTCCTTCATCCCTTTCTGCTTCCTACTTTTTTGAGCCATAATCCTGTCTCTCTTCTGCTAGAATATATATCCCAATATATGCTGTGATTACACCCCAGGTAATGAAGCTCTGACTTCAAAATGAATTGTTAAATCAAATCCTGCACACTAATGGAGGAATTATTCGACAAGTTTCTGCCAATAGCAAATATTCCATAATCATGCACAAGATGCATTTCTCAGAAAATCCAACAAAGGAGACAGGAAGGAGCAGGCAAAGCATATCTTTGCTTTCCTTTCTACCCTTTTCTTTCTTTTTTCTTTTTCCTATTGCCCAATGATCAATTTTCATAAAAGAAAGGGCAAGATTCTAGAGGTTTGGGTCTCTGCTTATTTGATCCTCTTTTTTTGGGGGGGCATTCCTTTCCCCCTTTTATCTTCTCTGTTAGGGCTTATGTTCACTTAGTAGATAAATAATAATTTTATGAAATGGCATTGCAATGGCATCACCAAACATGCAAGTCATACTTTCTAAAACAGGTTATAACAAGATTCTAAAACACAATTGTAATTCTCAGAGGATTTAGTATAGTGTGGTCTTACCTGTAGATATCACAACTCACTGTATTTGAAGAGATTTAAGACTTTTGCAAAGGAATTGTTGAACACTAAGTACTAGGTTTTCAGGGATAGTCAGTCACAAAGGTGATGGGTAATGTAAAAATAGAATCCTCAATTCAAAACCTTAACATGGGCCACTCCCCAAGCCCCACTTCTCCCAAAGTTGCCCTCTTTTCTCCATGAGAAAGTGCTATTTTTTGGATGCAGTTTGAGTTTGTCCTCTAAAGGCTTGTGTGCTAGAGGGTGGTCCCCAGTGTGGCAATGCAGGAAGTTGGTAGAACTTGAAAGAGGTATAATCTAGCACAAGATAATTAGGTCATGGGGACACACCTTCAGAAAGAATGAATGTAGTTCTCATGGGATCCTGGTTAATTCCTATAAGAGTAGGTGGTTATAAAAAAGTGTAAGTATGGTCCTTGAGTCTCTGGGTTCTTGTCTTGCCATGTGATCTTTCTCTATTGTACACATGGCAATGTCCACTAAGAACACATTAGTTGAAATCACCTATGGGTGCAGAAGGGTGGCTCCATGAGTGTTCCTTGGAATGTTCTATAAGCAACTGTTTCAATGAAGAATCCCACTTGGGGATTATGAAATGTTCCTGGCAAAAACCAGGTCAACTGCATACCTTGCATCTCTTAATCACGGCAGGAAGAATTAGGCAGATAAGCATAGTGACTTTGTAAGGCTAGATGCCTACGCCAAACACATAATTTTATTTAATTGAAGACACCATGGTAGTCATTTGGGGATTCATGACTATGTAAACCCCTAAAGTTAGAAGAAGCAGATATGACACTTGGCTCTGGAGACATCTCAGGCAACACTGGGCTGGTTCTCTGTGCCTCCATATGCCAGGTTTACCATGTGATGGATTTCAAGCGAAATCAAGCCTCTGATTTGAAAAGTAAAAAGGAAATCATCTGGTTTATCACCTGACTCTCAAGGGGAGTGGACTGACTTTCCAAATCCTCCTAATCTGTGCTTCCTGCTTGTAGAAATTGGGAAAGCTGCCAAGAATCTGGGCAAGAAGAAAGCAGTATGAAGATTAAAACTCAGAAAGCTTGGATTGGAACCACCATTTAATCCAGCTATCCCACTCCTCAGTCTTTACCCAAAGGACTTAAGATCAGTATACTATAGTGACACAGCCACATCAATGTTTATAGTAGCCCAATTCACAATAGCTAAACTGTAGAAGCAACCTAGATGCCCATCAATAGATGAATGAATAAAAAAACTGTGGTAAGGGCTGAGACTATAGTTCAGTTGGTAGAGTCTTGTCTCACATGCACAAGGCCCTGGGTTCAATCCCCAGCACCACTAAAAAAAAAAAAAAAAAAAAAAAAAAAAAAGAAAGAAAAAGAAAAAGAAAAAAGAAAGAAACGGTGGTATATATACACAATGGAATATCACTCAGCATTAAAAGAGAACAAAATTATGGCATTTGAAGGTAAATGGATGGAGTTGGAGAATAACATGCTAAGCGAAATAAGCCAATCCCCCCAAACCAAAGGCCAAATGTTTTCTCTGATTAGAGGATGCTAATTCATAATGGAGGGTGAGGGGAGGACATAGGAAGAATGGAAAAACTTTGGATTGGGCTAAGGGGAGGATGGGGAGGGGAAAGGGCATGGGGCAGGAAAGATGGTGGAATGAGACTGACATCATTACCCTAGATACATATATGATTGCATGAATGGTGTGATTCTGTATCATGTACAACCAGAGAATTGAAATGTTGTGTTCTATTTATGTACAATGAATTGAAATATATTCTGCTGTCATGTATAACTAAGTAGAACAAATTTAAAAAAAAAAGAATCTGAGCAAGAAGTCTGGTTTTGAATAACAAAGTCTGCAGTGTGGCACCAGGCTCACTTATGACTTGTGGTATTTCTAGGCTGGTGTCTGGTTAGGGCCTTCTTGCTGTGTCATTCCATGACAGAAGGGCAAATGGGAGAGGAAGAGAGGGAGGTCTGGAATTCATCTTTTTCCTGTGATATCAGCTTTAGTCCATTCATGGGGCAGGGCCTCCATAGTAGTTCAGTTACCTCTTACAGATTTCACCTCTTAGCCAGGTGCTGCAGCATATACCTGTAATACCAGTTAACTTGAGAGGTTGAGGAGGAGGATTGCAAGTTTGAGGCCAGCCTGGAAACCTTGTCTCAAAATAAAATAATAAGGGTTAGGAATGTATTTAGGTGGTAGAGTATTTGCCTGGCATGTGCTAGATCTTGGGTTCAATCCCTAGTACCACCTATTAAAAAAAAAAAAAAACAACCAAACATACAAACAAGAAATCCAGCTAACAAAAATCCAACCAACCAACAACAAAATATATCGGTTCTTTGTATTGTTACAATGGCAATTACAGTTTAATGTAATTTCAGGAGGGGGAAAGCATTCAAACCATAGCAATCAGATTTTTAAAAAAATCTTATTTTGCATAGCATTTAGAAAAATAAGACATTGATTGGAAGACCATTCTTATTTCAGAGTTGCTTGAGCATAAGGGGAATATATTTTATTTTATTTTTTGGTACCAGGGATTGAACTCAGAGGCATTTGACCTCTGAGCCACATCCCCAGCCCTATTTTGTATTTTATTTAGAGACAGGGTCTCACTGAGTTGCTTAGCACCTCGCCATTGCTTTGGCTGGCTTTGAACTCGTGATCCTCCTGTCTCAGCCTCCTAAGCCACTGGGATTACAGGCGTGTGCCACTGCGCCGGGCCTAAGGTGGGGGATATATTTTAGAATCATTAAAATTCAGTATTATTTTTGTTTGATCTGAATGTGTGTATCTACCTCCTCCCCAGTTTCTCGTGATGAAATCCTTCAAGATGATGAAGTTATGAAGTGGGACCTTGGGGAAGAGATTGGGTCATGAGGGCTCTTGGGATGGGATCAGTACCCTCATTAAAGACACCCAAGGGAGTCTGGGGTTGTAGCTCAGTAGAGTGCTAGCCTAGCACATGTGAGGCACCGGGTTTGATTCTCAGCATCAGAAAATAAAGGTATTTTTTAAGAAGTCACAGTTCTTTAAAAAAAAAAAAAAGACACCCAAGGGAGCAGCTTGCTCTTTCCGCCATGTGGGGACACAGCAAGGCAACATCTATAAGGAACCAGGTCCTCAACTGGATCTGCCTTGATTTTGGACTTCCTACTCTCCAGAAGTGTAAGAAAAAATTCCTGTTGTTTAAAAGGCACCCAGTTTGTAATACTTTGAAATAGTGTCCAAGACCTAAACAATTAGATTAAGATCATGTCTTATGGGAAAAAAAAATGTGGTGGATATTTTGGACACTCTGAAATAGGGGAGGTTGATTCTATCAAATATACTGTTGCTGTGATTAAAATATCTGACAGGAACAACTTAAAGGAGGACAGATTTATTTTGTCTCATGGTTTCAGTCCATGGTTGGCCAACTCCATTGCTTTGGGCCTGAGGTGAGGCAGAACATCATGGTGGACACATGACCCAGCTATACCACTGAGTATTTTCTCTTAAAGAATTAAAGTCATCAAACTATAGTGATAAATCCATACCATGTTTATAGCAACACAATTCAATGGATGAATGGATAAAGAAAATGTGGGCTTTATACACATAGAGTTTTATTTAGCCATAATGAAAAATGAAATTAGGTCATTTGCAGGAAATGGATGGAACTTGAGACCATTATGTTAAGTGAAATAAGTAAAACACAGTCAAAGGTCATATGTTTTTTCTCATATGTGGAAGCTAGAGAGGAAAAAGAAAGGTGGGGGGTCAGGGATTACATGAAAATCAAAGGGAGATTAGTAGAGGAAAGGGACTGGGGGTGGGAGGCGGGGCTGGGGTGGGGTGGGTAGAGCTGGGGAATGATATTGGCCCAATTATATTGTTAGAATATGTACATGTATGAATATGTAATAACAAATCCCATTATTATGTTCAACTATAATGCACCGTTAAAAAAATAAAAAAAGAACATCATGGTGGAAATGGATGGCAGAGGAAAGCTGCTGAGTCCACAGCAGTTAGGAAGGTAGAGAGAGCCAGAGACAGAGGCTGAGAACAAGAACTATCCTTCCAGGATGTGTTCCCCCTGTCTGCCCACTGTGAGCTACTTCTTCCTAGGTCTCAATTCCCAAGTTTCCACCATCTCCCACTAATACTAACAAATTATTAATCTATCATGAGATCAGAGGATCCAATCACATCCCCAAAGCCCCACCCCTGAACACTTCTGTATTAGGGACCAAGTCTTCAACACATGAGCCCTTAGGTATAAAAGTGCAAATATTCTATCACCAAGTCTTTTCTTTCAGATGGAAAGGTGTATGCAGGGAGGGCTGGAGATAAAGTGTACTAATGTAAACCATCCTGTCAGGAACAGACATTTGCAGAGCTAATGGTAAGTCAGAGCATTTCAGGGTAGAAATCCATTAAAACTAAACCATGAAATGAGAATAACTAAGTTTAAAATCTTATGCAATTGATAACTTCATTTTTTTTTTTTTAGCAGAGTGTAAATACCAAGAAGAAAGTTGTTTCTAGTGCTTTTAAAGCCAAACCTTCAGATCAGTGAGTGAATTTCTGAACCTGCTTTCAACTTGGTTTTCAACATGGGCCATTTTATCCAATTGAGTCATTGTAACATACAAGTCTTCTCTTTGGAATTCTGAATCTCAAAATGAAATGTAAGAGCATCATTTTAGATGGAAGTGCAGATTTTGTATAAGAAACAGCTGTAGTAATCAATTAAAAAAAATCAGGCCCAAAGTAGAGAATTTGTGACATTAGGCAGGGGAAAAGAAACAAATGTCAAAGGCAGCTGGGTTAATGAGTACAGCTGCTCTTACCTCTGGAGACCAGAGCGCTGACATGGATGGAGCATAGTGTGGAAAGTGAGGGGAGTGATTGCAGCCACCCCTTACAGGCACTTATTCTACAGCAATCTATAATGGGTATGATTGGCATCGCCTGCTAAACAAGAGATGCTGGACTGTAATTAGAACGTAGGCGCTCATCAAAACACAGTAAAACAAGAACAGTGATGACTTAAACCTGAAGCTATTCCACAAGATGACTTTGCTTTTTAAATTTTTTATTCTGTTTAAATACTCGTTAAAAAAGAAAAAAAAAACCCAAGGGAAAAAATCCCAGAGGCCATTTGAAATTAAGATGCTATATAATAGCTTAAATGAGCCTGAGATTTCTATATAATGGCCAATATTTAGATATGTGTTCTATAAATATCAGTGAAAAATCACTACAGAATGTTTCTCACTTCAGAAATCTTCCCCATCATTCTCATTTTTTTTTGAACCAGTGTTTCTGCACATACCCACCATATTAACAAAGAAATTACTTTTGGGTTTGAACTGGGCTTTTTATTCACTGCAAATGACTGATGAATACAGGCACAGATGTTTTCTTTGAAGATGAAGTTGAACCCAGCCCTGTGTATTTTGAGTTTTCTGAAGCTTTCCACATAGGATACAGGTAAATCACCAATCATCCTGACATATTCTTGTTAGCCCTTCAGGCCTTAATCCTATGAATTTGTATCCACTCTTTAGAAACTGCACTTGATTTTTCATTTTTCTTATAATACTTAGTATAGAAAGATATTTTGCCTTTTAAGTTACAAATAACCTGTGTCTTATTATTTATTTGTAGTGAATCCACAGCAAGAAATAGAAAAGGACTACTAGTGCATGAGCTCACTAGGACCTAAATTAGTTTGGTTAAGTTGCATTTTTGAAAAATTCAATTCTAATTGTTCTCATAAAGAACTTTACTGTAGTTTCTCACATTTGATAAAGAAAAAAAATGGTTAATTCAGCAAGCAGACAAGAGAGTAAGGACCTTAGTTTCCAGATTCTGTTCTTGAACATGACTCACACACTTATGTGTATATCCCACACATCACAAGCAGGCCTTCCACTTGCACAAGTGTAATTTCTAGGGCATTTTTTGAGATCAGTTCAAATTTCTTGATAAATATTATCATGTAATGTTCTCATTTACTAGGAGTTTGATTCTTCCCACTAGAAAATATGACAACTCCAAGCAGCTAAAAATTCTCTAGAAGTTATAAACATCATCTAAATGGAAATGTGGCTTCATTAATCATACCTGATTTAAAAATGATTTTTTAGAAAGTATACGTGGCATTTACTTTTATGATTATCATGTCACATAAAAGATGCAGAATACATTTGGATGTTAGGTTTATGAACTTTTGTGCTGGTTAAGCATGCCTGCTGTTTTTCAATGATTCAGTGTAACTTTGCTGGCTGTAATGTTGGCTTGAACATTTCATGGGTTTTGATCACAAAAGTGGCAACCACAGAACCCTGTCTTTGCACTGCAAAGTATGAATGAATGCTCAACAAAGTTGTGAAACTTCAACCACACAGGAGAAGTAGTAACTACTGACAATTTCTGTTGTGTCTGTCACAACCACCGGATGAGCAGACAGCTAACATTTGATAGATACCAGGCATGGGGCTATGCATGCCTGATATACATCGTCACAGTTCCCAGTATTACCTTGTGGGGTGGGAGCTGTTACAGATGCTCTTTAACTCATAGTAAGCCCATTTTAAGTTGAAAATATGTAAATATGTATAAGGTACATTTCACACACCTACCAAATATCATAGCTTAGCGTTGCTTTCCTTCAATAAGCCCAGAACACAAGACGACAGTTTATCACTGAGTGGTACACAGAATGGTTGTATGGGTAGGCTTTGGAACTATTGTGAAGTTAAAAATCCTAAATTAGAGAATAGATTATTTTATCACAGGAAACTATGGCATAGATACTTACATAGAGCTGACTAGTGAAGTCAGGATTTGAATTTTGGTTAGCTAGTGTTACCACTATTTAATTATCAACGATCGCTTAAATCAATGAGGTTATTTAGCATTTGGTTGAAATTTTGGAATCTTCAAAATATTATTTTTTTCTTCAGGCAACTTTTTTTTTTTTTTTTTTTAGTTTTGGGTGGACACAATATCTTTGTTTGTATGTGGTGCTGAGGATTGAACCTGGGCTGCAAGCATGCCAGGTGAGCGCGCTACGGCTTGAGCCATATCCCCAGCCCCTTCTTCAGGCAACTTAAAGTCAAAATACTAATAGATATAAATGAGATGGTCATGGATCTAAGGCTCTTATTATTAAGTATTTTGCTTGTTTTCAGGATACCCAAAATGTTTTTTTCCCCCAATCCTGAACAAATACATTAATGATCTTTTCCTAAATAGTTAAGCTAGACAAATTAGCTTAGCCTTTTCCAACAGCTATTGAGAAAAGTTTTCAATGTGTGTCATATACCTAGTACAACTTTTTGTACAGCAATTCACAGTTAAACACAAAACAGGTTAGGTCTCTACTGTCTGAATAAAACGGAACTGAACCAAGCAGGTGTGTTGGCTTCTCTGAGTGGTTAAACACTTTAAAAAATATATATTTTAGTTGTTGATAGACCTTTATTTGTTTATATGCAGTGCTGAGAATCAAAAACAGTACCTCACACATGCCAGGCAAGTATGCTACGGCTGAAACCTAGTCCCATCCTGGATAAACACTAATTTTTAAGGAAATATTGTCACCAGACTAATAGCACTAACATTATGAGCTTGTCTTCTTGCTTCTTATTTTATTTTAGTGGAATAAGCAGTATATCCAAGACTTTTCTCAAGCACCCACAGACTGCAAACCCACTCACTTTCCTCAGGTCCTGAGTTTCCAGTTTAAATTCCTCTTCCCGAACTTGCTAATGTCTACTTTGAAATTTCCAAACCTATCTTGAAGTTTTGCCTTTTTTTTGTGTGTGTGTGAAAACATTTGTTTAAGTATTACCTCCTAGAATTTTCTCCCAGGTTACATTTTATTTATTTATTTATTTTTGACATTTCTAACTTAATTTGCCAAATTGAATTTCCTTTTGGTATTCTAATTGCTGGATATTTTTCAGAAATGTGACTGAGATCCAACTAAAATTTAAATATGTAAATTAATCATACATACATATTTGAAGTTACAATACTACCACTCTAAAATCAAAATTTTTTGTGCACTACAAGCATATAAGTTAGCAAATATGCAAAACTTCCAGGTTAGAGTCACTCATTTAAAGAAGCAAACAGGTGATCAGTTTAATTAATTTTACTTAAATCTTGGGTTGAGGCTGTGGCTCAGTGGCAGCATGCTTGCCTGGCACATGTGAGACACTGGGTTTGAGCCTCAGCACCACATACAAAAATAAGCAAACAAAATAAAGTCATGCTGTCCATCTAAAACTACAAAAAACATTAAAAAAAGAATCTGTTTTTCATATGTAGACCATTACCAGAAATAGTTTGCACTGAAAACATAATGGAGATACAGGGTTGGGGATTGGGCTATTGTTAATCGTATCTTTGCAACAAAATATTTCTCTACCTTTTCTTCACCGACACCAGCTTTGCTCTAGGAATAGTTTTGAACTTAAAGGGTTTGCAAGATTGTCTAATTTTTAAAAAATGTGGTTAAGATCTTTGATGATCATATTCTAAAATGGAGACCAGAAAGCACTTTAGAAGAAAAGAATTCCAGAAAGCAACTATTTCAAAGTCACAGTCTAAGAGAAGACAGCAACTGTTCTGGCTTGTGGTACTGTGTTTCCTATCAAGGCTCTGAAGTTCAACCTGAGTCCAGGTGAGTGATGGTCTCTGTGCAGGAAGACTCTCTGGAAGCCAGTAAGGAAAGACTTTCCTCAGGGGATATGGAGAGTGGGGGCCAGGGCTTACAATTATACTTGTGTGCATGTGTGTCTCACAAAGTCTAACTGCATACTCAGGGCTTATCTTTTTCTGAAGCCATACTCTATGCTGTAGAAAATAAGTGCTGTTATTAGTTCAATAAAAAGAAAATTCCACAAATGAAGGAAACATTGCTTATTTCCACAGCTAACATTCCTGGGGTACCAGAAAGCATATTTATGTATTAAAACTTAAACAATCCCATAGTGAAGAAATGGTCCCCAAATTTACTTGGTTATAAACCACTTTCCCCCTCCAAGTAGCCCTCATAAATATTCTATGAAATAATCTTTTTCTAATGGTAAATTTTAAACTGAGGTTGTATACTAAAGTAGCATATATACTAAATGAAGGAATTGTCCAGGAAGCAGCTTGTGAAAGTAAAAATTTTTATTTTGATTGATTTCTCAATGGATAGTTCAATATAATGCCAGTCTTTAATGGCAAAAATTTGGTTCCGCTGAAACTCCATAAT
The DNA here is from genome assembly GCF_021218885.2 of Marmota monax. Lineage (NCBI taxonomy): Eukaryota > Metazoa > Chordata > Mammalia > Rodentia > Sciuridae > Marmota > Marmota monax. Next base: position 5,028,961 of record NW_026693726.1, on the reverse strand, counting down.
GCTACAGAGAGCTACTACTTTTTTCCAGGAAGTAGGTAAACAGCTGGAAAGAGAAAGCACAACTTTCTAGCAGCATGGCAACTTAAACCACAGACCTGAGAAGTCTGCAACTTTTACACCAAAATGGCACAAACATTTATTAGCTGGTGACAGAAGTGAGAAGTGGGGACAAGATGAAGACACCAAAAAGGGCACTATATGTAAAGACAAACAAACAATCAGATATATCTATAAGGATTTTAAAGGATAATTATAGAAAAGGGAACCAAATATTTTACTCAAATGCTTTTTAGAGCCTTTCTGTAGAGATACAAATATATATATATATATATATATTTATCCAAAAATATGTTTTATACAGATAAATGTTTCTCAATTAAAGATGGGACCAAAGCTATAGTTATAACATAAAGCACTGTCTTTTGTAAAACTATTTATCCACCTGAATTTTCAATTTCTTTATAGTTAGTGCATTAGTTTTCCAAATATAATTACCTGACATCTTTTTATAGATATAAATCAAGTAGGCATTATTTTTTAAAAGGGTTTGCAGGTTAAACAGTATTTTTCTAAGATGCTGTGCATATGAAACTTATGACAAGCCCCATTAAGAATCATTATTAATAAACATATCAAAAAGGGCTATATAAGCTGGATTTTCTTCTTCATAGTAAATATTTTTTTGCGTTGAAAATGCACAAGAAAAATTTTACCTCACAAGTACTTTTATGTTAATATTTTGATCCTATATGGCAATAAATCTCCACATGTTGTAACCATTAGTATGTATTTTTTTTTTTAAATGGGGATGTAACACTAATAGCCACTACTTATAAAATAAAGCACACAATTATTTTGGTGATTTTACAAATTGTTTTTTCCAGGTGTAAAGGCTACAAAAATTCCTAAAAATTAGAGAACACTGAAAACATATTAAAAGTTTGACATCTGGACTTTATAGTATTTCATTTACCCTGAAAGATAACTTAAAAAAATACGACCTTGTTGGAATAGGTCACCTTGCTATTATTATAAAAAATTGGTGACAGCAAGAAATTGTTTCACTGATATGTAGGATTTTTGTAAATATTTTTCTCCCCAAATTATTAGAAAAATGTTCAAAGATTTAAAAACAAAAACCAAAAAACAAAAAAACACCAAAGTGAAACAAATGGTGGTCCCTAAACTATTTTGAAGGCAGGTAGCTTAGTCTAAGCTAAAGTATTTTTAAAATATTTTCATTCAGTAATCATCCTCCCCTCAAATGCCCTTTTAAAAAAATGCATGAAACAGTACAATAGCAAGAATCAAAGCACAAACTGTATTTTCAAGAACAGAAAAATTTCTAGTGCTGAAAGATATAGTAAAAAGCAGATTTCTTTGGGGACATTGATCAATTAGTTTATAATTCATTATGAAGATTTATCTTTTCTATTACGGGGAGAGTCTGCTCCATTTGATGTTACTGTTCCATTCACACCATTTTCTGAAAAGAAAAAAAAGAATCAGTGTTAATCTCTTTTGTAAGTAGATACAAATAATATTTTTTATACATAAAGATACCTTCAGGAAAGAACATTTAAAATCCAATATATACTTAGGTGAAACAAACTAGTGCTTAATCTTTCCAGAATTTAACCAGTGATAAAATCTGGTAACATGCTGAACAAAATAAAATGAAAGCAGTAAATGAAAAGAAGTAACTATTATGGAAGCAGAAAAAAAGTGGTGGGATAGAAAATGATTTACAAGAATTTAAAAATAGTACTCAAAACCAGTAGTTTTGGTAGAAATAAAGAAACTTTCCGTATTAGAGAGCAAAGTCCTTGGACATATATAAAATATACAAAAAAGTGGTTTAGGATAACAGTTATATTGAAAAGGATATCATGGGCTTTTTATTCCTGAAGCTATGATGGATTAACTGATGTTTGACAAAACTTCCCTTCAAAAATACCCAAAAAAGTTGATATAAAAAGGTTCTGGAAAAACAAAACAAACAAAAACCTAAGGCAGATAGGATTTGATGTACCAAGATTCTGGAAAGAAAGAAAATGAAGTGAGGTGACTCTGCATTAACAGCTATTTCTTCTGGATCACCGGTACAGCACAGTACAGAAACAGACTGGAAGCTGAGTTCAGGGATACCAAGGAGCCAAGATTCAGCAGAAATCCTGGTGAAAGAAAACTAAGAACCAATATCCCAGATGTATCTATCTCTCCCTCAAGGCACTTTCAACATTAAACTGTGTATCCACCAAAGACACAGAAATCACAGAGAAGGTAACTATTAAGAAACTTACAAAGTTAAACAGAATTAGAAATCTCATATTGATAGCAAGACAAAAAGTTAATTTCAGGGCCTATCAGGGAAGAAAAACCATATACATATATAGTATACTAATGTCCTAGGAATGAGGGCAAAATGGTAATACATCAGCTTTGGTAAAATGGAGTGATCCACACAAATGCAATCCCAAGCTTCTATACATTTTTACATAAAACATATAGAGTCCTACCAGACCCACTAGAAAACAAGACCAAGTAACTAAAAATCAAGAGGAAAAAAGTCATAGATCTCAACTTAAAAAAAAAAAAAATTAAAGTCTTTAAAGTTAAGAGTCATCAGAAAACTAAAGTTTTTAATCTTAGAAATGGAAAAAAAACAGTAAATAAAAGCATAAATTTAACGAACAAATTTAGTAGACTGGGCACAACAGAGAGATCAATGAACTGGAAAAAATGCTCAGATTGACAAGAGAGTGGATAGGGAAAAAAATGGAAAATGCAAAAGTATAAGAAGATATAAGGGATAGGAGAAAAGGATTTAACTCATGTACAATGAAAACCCAGAAGAACAGAAGAGAAAGATAGTAGAGCAATATCTGAATAGTGGCCAAGAAATGAAACCATGCCAAGATTTAGAAAGCTCTACCTAACACAGAAAAGGACAAAGAAAAACAAAATAAAATATCTCAAGGTGTTATAATTATGTGCTATGGTATCATTAGTACACTCTTAGTGTACCTGCTAAAAGGCAAAAACAGTAATGATCAGACTGGATGGAAAAAATGAAATCTGATTACATGCTGCATACAAAAGTCACAAATTTTACAAAAAGACAAAAAAGGCTCGGCTGGGGTTATGGCTCAGTGGTAGAACACTTGTCTAGTATGTGTGAGGCCGTGGGTTTGATTCTTAGCACCACATATAAATTAAAAAAAAAAAAAAGGCTTGAAAGAAAAAATACAAGAAGATGGGTCATGATAATATTTTACCAAAAGAAAAATATTTTACCAAAGAGAATTTACAGTTACAGTAAATTCGGACAAACTATAACTTTGATAATGGAAAAAAAGAACATGTTTAACAGGAAGATAAAACAGTACTAAATTCTGATGTATTTAATGACATGGCTTTGAATATGTAGTTCAGTGAGGTTTTGCCTTACAAAGAGAAATGGTCAATGTTACAATTCATAGTGAGATTTAAAAAAAAAAAATTTAGTTGTAATTGAGCAGAATACCTTTATTTTATCTATTTATTTTTATGTGATGCTTAGGATTGAACCCAGTGCCTCCCACATACTAGGTGAGTGCTCAACTACTGAGTCACAACCCCAGCCCCATAGTGTGAGATTTTTAACATAAGTTTTATAGTAAGTAGCAGACAGGACAAGCAGAATTCCCCAAACTGCATCAGTAAAGATAAAAAAAAAAAAAAAAGATTGAACAAAATGAACAAATGCGACCTGACACCAAACAAATGAAGACTGTACAACCTTTTGAAGTCCAAAAGAAACATTTACCAAAATTGGATACAGGCTCAACTATAATGCAAGTATCAACAAATTTTACAGGATTGAAATCAACTGGATGATGTTTAATCACAGTGGAATTAAGTTAGAAATATAGCAAAGAGAAAAGTAAAAAAAAGAAAAAAAAAATTACCAAATATTTGTAACAAACAGTGCACTTGTATATAATTAATGTTTCAAAGAAAAAAAACATAATTGGAATTATATTTATTCTGAATGAAAATGAAGATATACCAAGACTTGTAAAATATGTCTAATGTAGTGCCAAGAGGGAAAGTCTGCTAATTAAATATAATTCACAAGGAATGAAAATCAATGATTCACCTCAAAAAGGTAAACCACAAACAAGAAAAAAGCATATAAAAATCCAAAGAAAATGAAATAAGAACAGAAATCAGGGATACAGAAAAGATATAACTAAGAAAATCAATAATAAAAAAGATTGCTGGGGTTATGGCTCAGTGGTAGAGCACTTCCCTGGCATATATGAGGCAATGAGTTCCATCCTCAGCACCACATATAAATAAATAAATAAAATAAAGGTATTGTGTCCATCTACAACTAAAAAGAAAAAAAAAAAAAAGACAAAAATTGACATTTTGTTTTTTGTGATACTGGGGATTGAACCTAGAGCACTGCTGGTGCCAGGCAGTTGCCCTACCACTAAGAAACACCCTTGCACTCAAATGTTAGTTTTGACTGATGGAAGAAGAAAAAAAAAAGGCAGAAATTAACATAGGAAATGGAAATAGAAATCACTGCTGCTGTATGGAGATTCCTTGGAAAATTGGGAATGGAACCACCATTTGACCCAGCTATCCGTCTCCTTGGTCTATAACCAAAGGACTTAAAAACCAAATGCTGAATGTTTTCTCTGATATAAGGAGGTGGATTCATAGTGGGGTAGGGAGAGGGAGCATGGGAGGAATAGATGAACTCTAGATAGGGCAGAGGGGTGGGAGGGGAAGGGAGGGGGCATGGGGTTAGAAATGATGGTGGTATGTGATGAATATCATTATCCAAAGTACATGTATGAAGACACGAATTGGTGTGAATATACTTTGTATACAACCAGAAATATGAAAAATTATGCTCTATATTATAATGTATAAATAAAAAAATGAAAAAAAAGAAATCACTGCTGCTATACAGGCATTCATAAGATAACAAGAAGATGATATGTAATTTTATGCCAATAAATTTGCAAACTTATACAATAGACAAATTCCTTGAAAAATCCAATTTGCCAAAAGAGAAAGTAACAAGTAGAAAACCTGAATAATCTTATTATCTTTTAAAGAATCTGAATGTTAACTTCCCTTAAACAACTTAACTGATGAATTCTTCCAAATATTAAAAAAAAAAATGCCAATACTACATAAAGGACATATGAGATCACTGTGTATTTGAGTATAAATTTTAGAGCAATGAGGATAAATCTGATAAAAATATGAGATTTTTGTGCAAAAACCTACAAACTACTTCCTTCAAGAACTCTTCCAAAAAATAGGAATACTTTCCAAATCATTTTATGAGAACAGGATTATTCTTATAATAAAACCAGACGAAGATGTTGCAGGGAGGATGTATGTGTGTGTGTGTGTGTGTTGGGGGAAAGGGAACTAAAACCATACAAGTATATTTTAAGAATACAGACATAGGGCTGGAGTCATGGCTCAGCAGTAGAGAGCTTGTCTAGCACGTGCGAGGCCCTGGGTTCGATCCTCAGCAACACATAAATATAAAAAATAAAGGTATTGCGTCCAACTACAACTAAAATAAAATATATAAAAAAAAGAATACAGACATAAAAATCTTCAACAAAATACTAGCAAACCAACTCTGGTAACTACAAAAAACAAAAAGGGCTATACACCATAATCACATGGGATTTTATCCTGGGAATGCATTTTTGCTTTATCAATTTGAAAAGCAATAACTGTAATCTAAAATATCAAAAGAATATGGGACAAAAACGATATAATCATCACAAAAGACACAGAAAAAAGCAACAGATAAAATTGAATATTCTTTCATGATTGAAAACATAAACAGGGCTATGGGTATAGTTCAGTAACAGAATGCTAGCTAGCATACACTTGGCCCTAGGCTTGATCCCTAATGCTGAAAAAACAAACCCACAAACAAATGAGGAATAGAAGGGAACTTCCTCATCCTGATAAAACCCATAGCTGATAACCGTACCTAATGGTGAAAAGTCTAGATAGCTTTTTAAGAATAAGGAATCCACACATATCAAAACACTATGAGAATAATAAGTTCAGCAAGGTTGCAGGGATACCAGATTAATACATTAAAAAATTACATTTGTATGTACTGGCAATGAAAAATCTGAAAATGAAATTAAGAAGATGATTCTATTTTATAATGGCATCAAAAAGGACATTAGGAATTAATTTAATGAAAAAGGTATAGGACTTATAGATTGATAACTATAAAATTTAATTGAAAGAAATTCAAGACTTAAGTAAATGAAAAACAAAATTTATGTTCATATTCCCCAAGGCAATCTACAGTTTAAAGGTAATCTACATCAAAACTCCATCTGGCTTTTTGCGGAAACTGAAGAGTTGATCCTAAAAATTTATATGGATATTCAAGAGACTCAGAGTAAACAAAACATAAAAAAGAACAAAATTGGAGGACTCATGTTTACTGATTTCAAAACTTACAAAGCTGCAGTAACCAAGACAAATGTGGTACTGGCATGAGGACATACATATAAATGCAACAGAATTCAGAGTCCAGAAGTAAACTCTTTTTTTTCCCCAGAAAACTCTTACTACATGATTTTTGACAACAGTATTGAGAAGATTCAATAGGGAAAGGTTAGTCTTTTCAATAAATAGTATAGACAAAACAGGGTATCAATCTAGCAAACTACATAAAATGGCACAGTCACTTTGGAGACAGTCTGGTGGCAGTTCCCACCAAATGCTGAACAGTTATCATGACCCAGCAATTCTAGTATAAACCCAAGAAAATGAAAACAAGTGTACAAACAAAAACTTGTTCATTAATGTTCATATTATTAATAGCTAAAAAGTGGAAACAACCCAAATGTCCATCAGCTGATGAACAGATAAACAAAATATGGTATTTTTGTATAGTAGAATCGTTAGCATACATGCTACAAAACAGAGGAATCTCAAAATTATTATGCTAAGTAAAGAAAGCCAGTCACAAAGATTACATATTGTATGGCTCCACTAATTTATAAGCAGTGTCTAGAAAAAGCCAATCCATAAAGAAAGTTAGTTCTTGGTTACCATGGCAAGGGGAATGAGGAAATGCAGAGTGACTGCTAACGGGCATGTGGTTTCTTTTTTGGGGTGATAAAAATGTTCTGGAATTAAGACAGTGGTTCAAACAACTTTGTGAATATGCTTAAAAAAGGATAACCTTTATGATGTGGAATTATAACCCCAATAAGGCTATTATTAAAAAATATTACTAAGAGAAACTAAAAATAATCTACATTAATGAAGGTAGATATTATGTTCATGGCCAGAAATACTCAATTATTCCTAAATTGACTTACAGATTCTATATAATTTCAATCCAATATCTCAGCGAGTTTGTGTGTGTGTGAACTGACCATGTGCAAATGGCTAAGAATTGCTGGGACAACCTGGAGGACACAAAACATCAGATATCAAGACTTACAATGAGCAAACTGAGTTGATATATTTTAAAAACTGGAACTCTGTTACAATTCCAAGTATTTTGAGGGACATAACTGACTCACCCAAGGAATTACTCAACTGTGGAACAGCAGAACATTACTTTGTCTCTGGTTTTGTTAGAGCAGGATAAAGTGTGTGTGTGTGTATGTGTGTGTAAGATTTTTAAGTAAGATTAGAAAATAAGCAAGACCCCATAGCATTTTTTTTTTTTTTACATGTTTCTTACTTCCATGGTTTTTTCATTGCATACTAAATACAAACCTGTTCCTTTTCTAGAAGATCTGCCTTTAGTCACTGTTGGTTTCTTCCTTACAGGTGGTGCCTGAAAAGTAGAGTGTTCCCTCCACCTCCGAAGCTGAAAATTAATGAACTTCCACATCATGAATGCTTGGGTAATGCAAATGGATGCCAGAACAGCGATTCTGAAAAATATTAAGAAATAAACAAGAAATTAGAGTGTATGAAAATAATGCCACTGAATAAGAGTATTCTACACTAATGATTTACTAAAATTTCACTATCGACAGGATTATGTTATTATAAAGAAGTCATTCCATTAAAATTTTTATCCTAGAAATTACATAAGGCTTTAGAACTTCAACTTAAAAATAAAATTGCAGTCAGGCGGGCGTGGTGGCGCATGCCTGTAATCCCAGAAGCTCAGGATGATCCAAAGTTCAAAGCCAGCCTCAGCAATGGCAAAGTGCTAAGCAACTCAGTGAGACCCTGTCGCTTAATAAAATAGAGAATAGGGCTGGAGATGTGGCTCAGTGGTTGAGTGCCCCTGAATTCAAGCCCCGGTACTCAAAAAGAAAGAAAGAAAGAAGGTACTCAAAAAGAAACAAACAAAACTGCAACAGGTATGAAATCAAATCAAATGCGTATTTTCCCCAATCCCTGCATTAATCCTCTAATTTTTTGAGTGATTCACTTCATAGAGAAACATATTATATAATAGAACAAAGTAAAAATGTTAAATTGACTATACCTAACAGCCAACACGTTGAAGTTTCCTGTACTGAAATCCAGTTTCTGATTCTCTGCTCTTGCAAGGCCAAAACCAACAGTGAGTACTGAAAGAATTAAAGTCAGAAGTCTTCCCAAAACAAAAAGAACTGCCCACAGAGAAAATCTGTAAGAAAAATATCAAGTCAAATTCATAAAATTAGAAAGAAAAGATTCTATAGAAATTAGATTCTTACTAAGTAAATGAATATTAAAACAGCATTTCTTATTATTTTGCAAAAACAACTTCTGTAGTTAAGGTCTACAAAATGCAACATAATACACACTCCTGGGGACACATACTAGCCAATTTTAAGGTTCTAAGAATTCTAGTAATGAAATCTGCTTAATTTTTTGTTTAGCTTTTTTTTTTTTTTTTGTTTAAGTATAAGCACTATTAATATTCCTCATAACTGCTGATATAAAGAACAATCTTGAAAAATGCTGAACAAAACCAAACAAAAAGCTGTGCTGTAAAGATTAGGGTGCCAATTCTCATTCAGAGTCCAGTTTCCCTTTAAGACTTTACAAACTCCTTAGAAGTTATACTTCTCACTCTATTATCTACTCTTTCATTCTCTTCTGAAAGTTTACTTTTTTTCCTCCACTCCATTTCCCCAAAAGAAAAACATACAATAAACGAAGTAGAATTTATAACAGGAAAGTTAACCCCAAACCTTTAAAATTCCAAGTCCCAATACAATATTGAATCAGACTCCATTTTAGCAATTAAAATGTGGAGGAGTCTCAGTATTGATAAATAGTTTCATTTTATTTAAAGCTGCTATTAACAGCTTAAAAAGTAAATATTATATAATTGTCAAGGACATGAACTTTGGCAATGGAGGCACTGACTTTAAATACTTGCTATATAAGAAAAAGAATGGTTGAATAACTTACCCTTTCTGATACTTTTCATCACTAAAATAAAACAAGCGGGAAATGTGGAAAAGAAATTCAACAAAATAATGTAGCACCAGAAGAACGAGTCCCAGATGATTCAAGCTGTTGAAAGAAACATTTAAATGGAAAAGATAATCAATTAAGACCAATTAGCATACTATCTGCCAGTCTACTCAAACACCCAAGCAAAATCCCAACTCACTTCAAAAGATAAGCTCCAGCAATGTGAAAGAGGTAAAGACCAATGTAGACAAGTTGACGAGGAATATCTTCCTGAAAATAGAAACATACAATATAGGTTAAAACAAAACATGTTGAAACACTTCTATTCTTTAAGAGCAGTGTGGTGGAGTGAAAAATGTACTATAATAGAAGTAGGAGACCTGAAGGCTAATCTGACCCCTACCCGACCCCATCTCTCATTCCCAGTTAGCTATATGGCTTTACCAAGTCATTTAACCTTTGTTAGCTTTAGCTCTCATCTCTAAAATGTGAATGCTTGGATTTGCTTCAATCAGATGAACTAAAAAAATCCCTTTTGGGGTTAAGATTTATTTTCCTTTTTTAATAAACATCTATTAAATGATATAACATTAATAATAAATTATATGGTGGCAATCAAATGTCCTTCTAATATTAAAAGGGTGATGTTTATTAGCAGTGAGGTGCTTTTGTATACTTAAAATAATCACACTTTCAAATTTGTGCTTTAATCTTTTTATTGTCACATATAGTTGTTAAAATTGAAGGTTAAAATTTACCTCCTCATTTTTGATACCACCTAGTTGTATTTTTTTTCTCCTCAACAACTCTGTAAGATCAAGCATCTAGAGTTTATATTTGCTTCTTTTTTTCTTCCATAGTTCTTAGCTGACTCTGTATCACTGGTTATCTCAGAAATAGTGTTTTTAAAAAGCGTAAGTCCACCCAGCTACTCAGGAGACTGAAGTGTGAGTATCATAAGTTGGAAGCCAGCACAAGAAAATTAGTGAAAACCTGGGAATGAAGCAGGTTATCAACATCTTTTAAATGTAAAATAAAACAAAATTTAAAAAGCCAGAATGTACAGAATGTTGTACTATGAAAAATTTAAGATTTTGTACACACATACACTGAATTATAACAAAAAATATTGTTTTTCATCTTGAGGTATAGTTAAAATGAGCAATGAGCTCAACAGCAATGACTTCAATAAGTGCTTGTTGATTAATAAAACAACTCTACCTCATTTTTATTCTTGGTTTTAGCTGTTTTCCTTATATACATAAGGTTTATGTACATTAGCCTGGTTAGTACTACTTACTGCTTTTTTGTGTGTGTGTGTGGTGCTGGGAGTTGAATCCAGTGCCACATCCATGGAAGGCAAGCAAGCACTCAACCAACTGAGCTATATCCCCAGCCCAGTACTACTTACTACCATAGCTACTAATTAAAATTATTAATATAATTGATATTGGGTACCGAACTGCGCTTTTCTGGAACCTCACTAAACCATCTTCTGGTCCTCTATTTCTCCCCTTATATTTCAGTAGAAAGTATTTCATCAAATATTCTGAGAAACTGGAAATTTTACAAGTCCAGTTTTGAAACCAAACACTATTCTTTGGTAAGAATGGCACAAAGTTCAATTGTTAAAATGGCAGATCATAGGGCTAGAGATGTAGCTCAGTGGCAGAGCATTTGTCTAACATGTTTCAGGTCCTGGTTCCATTCCTAGCACCAGAATTAAAAAAAAAAAAAAAAAGAGAGAGAGAGAGAGAACATAAGACAGTCTGACTAGTATTGCATATAGTACTGTATTTTAGGATGAAAACTCCTAAGACAAGATACCAAGTTTACAGTTCTTCCAACTGGAGAGAAAAGTATCTCTGAAAATATGCAATCTTAAGATCCTCTCCACATAATTTTCATACTTTCCTTGAAATAGTTCTCCTTATAAAAGGAAAGAGAGAGGGGAAAAGGGAATGGAGATAACATGCTAAGATCAACCACAGGGGAACCTCCTTCTTCTCCTGTTGTAATTTCAGAATAACTCACTTGTAGAATAATCAATGGTAATTTGATATATTAGGAATATAAAGCTTATACTACATATATACATCGATTTTTCCCAATGTGTAGTGTTTATCCTTGGTATGGTTGGTACAAAATGATTTTAAATAGTATACAATGAAGCAGTTTTATTTAACTTTATAATTTAAATAAAGTATTTAAGTTATTAATTCTAATATACCTAAATAATTAAAATGACACAAGTACTATTGCACAGAATAAGAATAGAGTCACAAATACGAATTAGTAGTATTTGAGTATGATAAAACAGGACAGTGGCATGTAAATGACTAAATAAGGGATTCACTGCCATATTCCTTCAGATCAATGTTTAAAATTTCTGACAACAGATCAAGGAAACCCTCCATACTTATAAGGGAAGTTTTTAAACTGCTGATTGAACTCATTTCATTACATAAAATCTTGTGTAAGTCAATGCAAAAAACGAATTTGCTGGAAATACTGCTTTATAGAATAAGTTAAGAGGATTTTTAAAAAATTTAATGTTAAAGAAATCCAAGTAAGTTTCAAAAATACATTCTAATCATGTAGCAGAGAAGAACCTAAGCTATATTTTTTCCTCTCAAACAAATCTGAAAACCCTACTATAAACCACAAACAATGTTTCAAGAAGCCATTCCATTTCTCTGCTATTTTGTTTTTAAACCTCAACCTCATTAGGGGGGTCAGCTTGTGCTTGGACTAGCTAATAAAAAACCCCATAGAGCTGCTGCTGCTGTTTCTTTTTTTTCTGTTGTAGTACTAGGGATTAAACCCAGGAGTTCTCTACCACTAAGCCACACCCCCAGTGCTTTTTAATATTTTATTTAGATAAGGTCTTACTAAGTTGCTTTGGGCCTTGTTCAATTGCTGAGGCTGGCTTTGAACTTGTGATCCTCCTGCCTCAGCCTCCCAAGCTGCTGGGATTATAGGTATGAGCCACCATGCCTGGTTCCCCAGACCTTTTTGAACTTTATTTTGAGACAGAGTTTTGCTAAATTGCCTGGGCTAGCCTTGAACTTGCCTCAGTCTCCCAGTGGCTGGGATTACAGGCTTGCATCACCACCCCTGGCTTCATAAAACTTCTTTTCCAAATTCAGATTCAACTTTGCATCTTAACCCTGCCTTTCTGATAGTCAGTCAACTAACTCAGTCAATAATGACACAGGGCAAAATGCTGTCCCAGCTTCCACCCTCATCATCATCAAATGCCTATCTTAAAACAGTATCTACAGCTTTCAAAAAAGACAAATGTATCAAGATGAACCTCTTTTCTAAGTAACAGTTCCTTGTTTTTAAAGCAATGCTTGTATACCTAAAGCCTACCATAGAAAAAATAAAAACCAATGGGTAAGAAAATGGGTTAGTTCTGCCAATTACTGTGTAATTTTGAGCAAGTTAATCTATGCATAAGAGATAAAAACAATAATAATACCAAAAAACCAAAAATAAACATGAGTGACAGAAATAAGTACAATACCACAAGTAGTGGTGGGGACTGTGGTTAACTAGGGAACACACACTCTGGTTAAAGGCAACCTCCTATGATTAAGAAACCACAGTGGAGGAGGTATAACATAATTTTTAAGCTGATGAATTTTACATAGAAAATGGCTGCTTTTAGTGTCACAGTCCAAGTTCAAACTCCTCCAATATCCCCCAATCTCCATGGGGGTATGTCCCTAATGGTGTGGTGCTCACACATCTGAGACTGACAAAGACCTTGCATAGCACCATGGTCTCTGGGTCTTACTTGTTTTATATGGGGTGGGGAATGGGAGTGAACTGAGGAGGCTGGGTAAATCTTGGCCCTCTTGAGGGAATTCTCAAAATCGTTCACTGGTTACATTACAGATTTCAATCAGGGAGTCAGCAAGCTGTTCAAGGATGGCTCATCACTGCTCTAGAAACTACAGTCTAGATGAATAAAAAGTAGCTTAGAAAGTCAATTTGGTTCTCAACACCTTTTCATACGTTGTACTATAATTTTGTTATATAAATTAACTTGTTCTACCAGGAGCCACAATGAAGTTTTGCTTGTTTATTTAAGATTAATAAATAGATTCATTAAGATAACTGTATTTTAGTAAACTTTTTTTTTTTAGAAGAAAATACATTTCGTGACAATGCTACATTTAAAAAACAAACTTTAATACAAACTATCACATATATACTAAGGCAGATTCCCCCCCCCTCCCCAGTCCCAGATGGTGTAATATTATTCTTAAAAATGTAAAAAGCTCTCATATTATGGGAATCCATATTGACTGTCTTGAGCAACAAATAAATGTTTGAGTAAGGCACACAAGTTTGAAAAAGTTTGGCCAATAATATTTAAAAATGCTAACTGAGGTCTAATAGGAACCTGTAAAGACAAACATGATGGACTCTAGAAAATCTTTTTGTTAAATGATTAAAAAAGTGGCTGCAGTAGTGGAAGGCAGATATTAACACTGAAGTTGCATAGGAAAAAGTGCGAATAAAACTTTCATGAAGTAGGAGTGAGAAAAAAAACCAGTTATTTCTATTTATATATATATGTGTGTGTGTATATAAATAAAATCAATGTAAAACTGAATATTAGAAATAAACTTATGGCTATTTCATGACTCCCTAAAGGGTCACAGATTCAAATTGGCTAAGAAACTAAGAAGTATTTTTTTTTTTTTTTTGGGAGACAGGGTATCACTATATTGCCCAGACTAACCTTGTACTCATGGGTTCATGTGATCCTCCTGCCCCAGCTTCCTGAATAGCTGGGGCTACAGGTGCATGCCACCTTGCCAAGCTAAGAAATGACATTTTGAATCTTCTCATAGGCAAAATGGAGAATTGTTCATTCTCTTATTGAAAGGTACACAGTATATGTGCTTTAAATTTCCTCTTACAAGAAATCAAGTTATTTGTGACTAAAACACCTCTTAAACTGCTAAACAGTGTTCCTTTCTTCATTTATCTGTAGGATTGGTCAAAACAATCACTGTGCTAGTTTCTTCCAGTAAAGAGTTCTTCTAAAAATAATTTTCATAGACTAAATTTTAAGAAACTGTTTAACACATTTGCAGCTGTTACTTTCAAATTATGTTAATTACTTGAAACAAGTTACTTTCAACTGTCACATGTAGGTGTTAAAAATAGTTTCAGTTAAGTTCTAAGTTATGCAAATTATCCCATAAAAATTAGATTGCATTTCTGGAGAAATGCCATCTGGCAGGAACTGATAAGAAAAGAGCTTCAGGAACTAAAATGAACAATTACTTTAAAATGTCCCTCTTACCAGGGTCGGTGAACATGATATAGACATGGATTAATAACGAAACCCAGAGGTATTATGTTCATGGGTATATAAGTACCTAAAGAAAGCTTAAAATATTTGAACCATGGTACAAAAGGACTTTCAATAATCATAGAAATGTTACTTATCTCCCTTATCCAAAAAGATAAATCCCGGCTACACATAGCTAAAGGATAGAAGAAATATGGCCAGAATGACTAAAAAAGTGAATTGTTTTTATTTAACTATAATTAATTTGAATGTAGCTAGTGGCTACCTTTTTGGACAGTACAGCTCTATGACACCTATGATTAACATTAGGAGCTTACTAAATATGGAAGAGCTACTGGAAGCTGTGGGCCTGATAATTTTATCTTAAGACACTTAAAAGTCAAACATTTAAAATAAATAAGGATCTTCTTCCTAATCCTTACAATTAAGTTAACTGGAAAAACATTCTACTTTTTAAGAAACTAACATCAAAAGAACTGGTGTGCCACAGTACAGGGCTCTAATGTGCTGTTTTCTAATTCTGTTGTCTAATTCAATGACAAAACAAAGGCCTATATCATGAATCAACTATTTGCAGTACATATAAAAATAAGTGTAGCTTTTGAAAGGGCAAAGACAAATTGGTCAATGGACAGCTGTCACATTTCTACTTAGAAAGGTATTTCTGAAAGTAAGAGGATCCCCTCTCTAACTTAAAAAACATTTTAAGTGTAGAAAACTATAAATATATATACAACTGGCAGAGAATAAAATGAATCTCCATATATTCACAATTCATTTTTTATAGTTATTTCCAAATGACCAAACTTGTTTCATTACATCATATCACTTACCCTCATCTGATACTATTTTGAAATAAATTCCACACAGCCTATCATATTATGGCGTTTTTTTAATCACTTCCCGGGGAAAAAAAGAGAACAAAGATGTTTGATTAACTTATCAGAGGAAAGGAATTCCATGAAAAAGAACTGATGTGCCATGATTATAAAATTAGAGTTACCAGTGTGAATGAAGCATAGAAAGCAAAAGGAAGAAAGACCAGGGAAGAAATGGTATAGATGGGAGAAATCCTTAGAACAAAGGTACGCGGCTTTACTTTAGTTTAAAGCAATAAGGAGCTAGTATAGGTTTCAGAGGAGAAAGAGTTAAGTGAAAGGAATAAGGTTGTTTTTTTTTGTGTGTGTGACATTATGAAAGCCTGACTTTAGAAGTACTGAGGGTAGAACTAGAACGGAGGAAAATACAGTGTTTCAGCAGGTTCAAACAAATATCTTTCCTACATGCTAAAAAAGGAATGTTCCACCCATTTCAGGAAAGGCTTCCCTGGTGAATATTTAACCATAGTTTAATCTGTTTTTCAATGCTGAATTTTTCTTTGGGACTTGCTCAGGGACTACTCTGGAAGTAGAGTTTGGAGAAAGCATAAAACTAGGGAGCTAACTGTGATAGTAGAAAAGCTCCATTTGAAATATGCACAACACAGGACTATTAGTTGTGGAATAATCAGACTAATCCTTTTTGTCTCAAATAATTGCTAAGAATATCAATAAGATGAAACTAATATTATATTTTAAGAATTTAAATTCTAATTAAATTTACATCACCACTGATACAATTTTTAAAATGAGCAACTAGCATGTCAAAGGTAAAAGGTTCCCCTCTGAGTTAAAACAATGATTAAAGTCTTTTTCAAGAAATATTTAAGAATTTCAGTCTGTGTGGAAAGGGGAAAGGTGGGAGAACGATAGGAGAAGAGTTGAGGGAGGGCAAAGAAGAAAGAAAGTATTTAATTTTAGAAAGACTTTTCAAAAAAAGAAAAAAAAATGACAAGACAATTTTTAAAACTACAAAATACCAGCTTACTTTTTTGGTTTTCTGGAAGTAGAGTTCAGGGAAAGCATGAAACCAGTAAGCCAACTGTGATATGTAGAAAAACTTCATTTGAAATCTGTACAACACAAGAAAGCAAAAAGCATCTTTTAAAGCATAATATTTTTAAAAAATAAACAAATACTGGAAATCAGGATATACTAAGCAGATATCTTTGTGTTACTTCAGAAAATGTTCTGTGTATCTTTAAACAACTCTTCGGCAGCTGCTTTCCCCTATTTTCCTGGGATATTCCCACCGGTCAGTCCCCCTGGATTAAGCAACAGGCAAAGACTAACTATGCAAGCCAATCCAAAGGAGCCACAGCTCTTTGTCCATGAGTTAATTAATACTGACTAGTAGGTCATATTATCTACTGAAAACACAAGGAACACGATCAACCCTTAGATCTATAAGATTTCATCAAAATGGGAACAAGATGGGCAAAAAGACCAACACAAAAGTGAAGGCACACAGATACCAATCACCTGAAACTGGGATAATCCCAATTTCAAATACTCAAGTTTTTCTCCTTGGGGAAATATGGTAATTCTACCTGGTTGGAAACATGGAGACACACTCAAATAAATGAAGGCAGAGCCAGAGTTAAAGAGTAGAATAAGACACAGGAGTGTTCCCCAGGAGATACATCCTAATTAGTCTAGAATCAATAGTTCTTCTCTTTACATTAAATCCCCCTAGCCCTTCTAAGTCCTCTTTATTCTCTCTCCCTTTGCCCTCTCTTCCAGAATTCTAAAATAGAGAATATAGAGCCAATCTGAAGTAGTTTCTCAGGGGGAAATATAGTCCCATTCTGTAAAAGTTCACTGAATTAATATAATTGTTAAAAATCAGAGCATGACCTAGTAAAAGGGTATTATTGCTGGACTTCAAACAAAGATATGCATGGTCATACTATTCCGTCTTTCTCTTTTCTCCAGTTCTCAAATCACAGTGTACTTAGGGAATACTGTCGAGGTGACAAGCATCTATAATTTACCCAGGAAATAAGGATATTAAATAAAAACAGGAGATAATTTCTACTATAATCTGGTACATAGTCTTGGTGGGTATGGGCCCAATACAAGATTTACATAAATGGAATGATTATAGATCAAGACTATAATACATAAAATATAAGCCAAAATGATAAACTCAGGAATGCAAAATACCCAAATAGGCTAACGTAGCCAGGAACATTAACATGGATGTACTAGAATAAGAATTAAAGAATGAGCATTTAGCTAAACATCTTTGTAACCACTGAGCTCCTGGAAGCACTATAAAAAATTGGGGACTAGAAATATCAAAAAGAAAGAATCCCTAAACTCAAGAAGTTTATAGAAGAAGAGAAGGAAGGAAGGAATAAGAGACTGGAGAGCGGGGAGCAAAAGCATGGAGAGAATGGATCCATGAAGAAGAGAAAGAATCAGGAAGAAAGGAAAAAGAAGAGTGTACCAAATTAAGATTACCATTAAAACCAGATGTCTCAAGCTAAGGAAGATATTTAAAAGATTATACAAATGAAAAGAGTTCATAGGAACTTTTCTCTTAAGGTAGTGGGACTGCCAAGACGCTTTCACATATTTTATGATTTTGCCTGAAGTTTTAAAGAGAATAATGAGTTCTGCTTATTCATGTTATGATCATGTTCTTTAATTTTAAAAAGCCTTTAAAAACGACTTACGTCATAAGGTTGTGGGGATAAGCCCTCCACAAGATCGTTGGATCTGAGATGTAGTTTTCCTAAGAAAGAAGACAGGGAAATTAGCCTGTGAGTATTATGCAAACATTTATAGTTCTCTATATTCAAAAAGCTCACTCAAGTCAAGCTTTATTTATTTACTGGGTACAGGGGATTGAACTCAGGGGCACTCAACCACCGAGCCACATCCCCAACCCTATTTTCTATTTTATTTAGAAAGAAGGTCTCAGTGAGTTGCTGAGAGCCTCGCTGTCGCTGAGGCTCACTTTGAACTTGCAATATTCCTGCCTGAGCCTCCCGAGACAGTGAGATTATAGATGTGTGCCGGGGCATGCTTTTCAGCTTAGTTAATTTCAGTACAATTTTAACTGCCTACTTTTGCAAAGTGAAAATCAGTATGACTTATATAAATCAGGTGTAATTTCTCACCTTCAAAAATCTTTCTATCCAGTAGAGTAAAAAAAATTCATGTATGCATACTAACATAAGCAATAAATAACAAAATGGTGTGAGGCATAGGTATAACAGTCATGGAAGAAATGAATTTTACTTTGGGTAATCAAAGAAGGAGCTTAGGAAAAGATGTAGTTCCTGATAGGAGACAAGAGGACCACAATGCTGCCAAATTTTATGATATTATATCCATAAGATACTACCCAAATCTTTTTTCTTAGATAACTAGATGTACTGAGAATTATTACATATGTCAAAACGAAACAATTC
The DNA here is from genome assembly GCF_021218885.2 of Marmota monax. NCBI lineage: Eukaryota > Metazoa > Chordata > Mammalia > Rodentia > Sciuridae > Marmota > Marmota monax. The sequence continues at coordinate 5,009,891 of NW_026693726.1, read as the reverse complement.
CCCCAATCTTAAGTGACTTACCTTTCATGAGAATATTTCCCCATAGAATTGTAACTCTTATTTAGTTTTTTAAAAGAATTTAAAAGATAGATTTTAAACTGAAATTTACATATATTAATAAAGTATTATTAAAAACGGCAGAGTAAAACACAGTGAGCACTGGCTTGAAAAGTTGAGTTTTATCTCTAACATTAAGTGTTATATCCTAGAAAATTCACATTGCTTGTTACTCATCTCTAACACGGTGATGAAAAAGAAATTATGTGCCCAAAAAACTCAGAAGTATTATAAACCATGGAGTAGTAGTTGAATAAAAGGGATTGCCATTTCTGATTACTAAAGTTGATACTATCTTCTCTTTCCTCATTAGAGTAATACAACTAAAGGTTTTGAATGTCTTATTTGAGAACTACACGTTTTAAATTGTTTGGGAAACAACTGGACTGTTTTTAAAGGTGGAAATGACCGGAAATATTTCAGCTCATGTAATCTAAAAAGACTATCACTGACATGCTTTTTGCTAATACACAGCTATCTACAAATGACTATAAGATATAGAAATAACATCCACAGTGACTAAAATGTTTCTGAAATAGTAAACGGCTTAGAATTTTTGCTGTATAAAAACTAGCTGAGGGCTGGGGGTGTGGCTCAAGTGGTAATGCACTCTCCTGGCACGCGTGCGGCCCGGGTTCGATCCTCAGCACCACATACAAACAAAGATGATGTTTCTACTGAAAACTAAAAAATAAATATTAAAACAAACAAACAAACAAACAAAAAAACTAGCTGAGAGAGATTTATCACTGAAACTTTAGTTACAGCCACCAAAGACCAAAAAAACAGGGAAGGGAAGGCCACATTCAATAACTGATATTATCCCAGGGCTAGAGATCATGGTTGATAAAGTTATGCTTGGCTATTTGTGTGTAATAATTTACACAAGTTCATTAGCAGAGTTCTTAATCTTGGTGAGAAAGGAGAACACTGAGAAGATCATACTTACAGAGACTAGAATGAATGTGCCCCAAACACAAGCAAAAAAGTAGAATGCACTAAGCTGACCAGATTCATTAAACTTGCTGTGTTTCGTTTTGGAGAAGTGCATTCGCCTGTTAATTTTCTAAAAATAAAAACAGGTATTAGTAATTAAGAATAAATTATAAAACATACTCAATATATGACTATCATAATATGGAGAGCTAGTGCTTTACAAAGTATAGATTTCTAAGATTGTATACTTACATCCAACACATACTCTTGAATTATGGCATGAATAATTATCGCCACTAGCATGTAGAAGAAAACTGTAGCCAAATCTTTGATACCATAGTAATAAAGGGATGCTGATTCAGTAGCTTGTTCTTCTGAAGGCCAAAAAGGACATACATACACAAAAATATACATGAGATTATAAAACAGCACCAAGTACAACATAGTTATGGAAACAAACAAAAGAACACTAACCTAATTGATAAAAAGTTCTACAGAAATATCATAGATAATTTGCTCTTGGACATCATGAGTCTTAAGGGGCAATGAAAACTGAGGAGGAAACTATCTACAAACCCAAAACTTCAGAAATTACTTACAGAGACTTGACACATGTTAGTTACAGCCATCAAAGACCAAAAAAACAGGGAAGGGAAGGCCACATTTAATAACTGACATTATCCCAGGGCTAGAGATCATGGGTTGATAAAATTATGCTAGGCTATTTGTGTTTTTTTCCAACAACTTTCAAAACTTCTGTTTTTTCAAAAATTTTCAAAACTTCCACTTCTACTTTCAAACTGGACCCTACCATCATGATTCTGAAGGAAAAATGGATTTGATTTAGTTTTGACCTGTAAGCAGTAGACACAGATGCAACCACTACTTAACATTGTTTTTAATCCTTGCAACTGCTTTAATTTTTCAAAACAAATCTAAATCACATACTTGTGAACTGCTGACACTTGTTCTCAAGACTTCCTAAATATGTTCATATTTTATTAACCAAATAGTCCATCCCTCATGCTAGTTATATTACTGTACTTAACTGCAATCAACTTCCCATAACAACTTGACTTTCACATAGCACAGTTTAGAAATAAAACTTTTTGAAAAAAAAACCACTAAGTATAGTTTGGATGCAATTACCCAGTAACTCCTAATCTACTGACATTTTCTCTAATCAAAATGATTGCTAGCGGTAGAGCACAATAAAAGATGGAAATAAGTTTAAAGGAATTGTTATTCCAAGTCCAAAATATGACTCATATGTCAAAAAACCTAAACCTGAACATGTGCTTGTAGAAGTCTTGACCAAACAATTATTTAAAATTATATTTAAAATATCTATTCTTAGAATTTTTCTATGAAAATATCTGAGGGCAGAGATGGCAATACAAAAAGTTTGTTGATGGAATTTCAAACTCATTCACAAAAATATATATAATAAACATTAAACATGTAAAACTAATTTTCATATAACGTATAGGATGGAGTCAACCCAAAACATCAGTTCTTGTATCATAAATTATCAAATAACGTTCAGTCTAATCATGGAAGAGATTGTGAAAATAAGTGGAGAATCTAGTGTTTATGAGTATTCCAAATATGTTCAACTGAACTTCTAGGAAATTCATAACAAAAACTACGTACCTGTTGCGGGGAGGGTAACATTGTACTGAAGAGTAACAAAAATGATAGATGCTTTTGCTGTTATCTAGAAAGAAAAAAAAAAAAAGAAAACAACAATTAAATAAATTTGTGATCCTCCTCCAAATAAGCAGATTAGGGGAAAAATATTATAAATTCTGTTTTCCCAAATCCAAGAACCAAGGGCACCCAAGTTCTGCTGGCACCATGCTAGGCAAACACAATGGGAATTCCTGATCACCAGAGTTGAGCCTGTGAGTTGTGGTAATCCACCAAAGTATTCTGTAATTTAGATGAATTTGTGTAATTCATCTCCATAAGATTTTAAAAGCAATAACCTCTGTAGTTTCTGTAAGTAATGATTTCACAAATAATGATTCTCTACTGTAGACCTATATGATGAACACAAAGTTCCTATTAAGAAAATTTTAAGTGAAAATTAATAAAAGGAAGTACAGTTAAAGCATGAGAAAAATGGATCACACACAGGATCTACGTGTTAATCTCCCAAACACCTGGCACAGTTAAATAGTCAATAAATGTTTAATTGACTTGACTGCTGCTAAAAGTAAAGTGGTCAGAACAGAAACGGAACGTTTATAGGCACCAGGCACAAGAAAGGATAAAATCCAGAAGGAATGAAATATAAAATAATCCCTGATAACAAGGTGTTTAGCTGTATCGGAGGACAAGTAAGCAAATGGTTATAATGCTGTACAATCAGTACCTCTACAGCATTCGCTGTGGGCCCTCTGGATAAATGATGAATTTGTTTTTTCCCTGGGGTAGGGAGCAAAGCCTATTCTGGAAAGACTCCTCAGAGGATGTAATGCTGGGACTGTGCCTTGTTGGAAAACAGAAGTTCCCTAGGCTCACAAGGCGGGGTGAAGAGGCCAATACAGGTAGAAGAAACAAGGTAAGGGCAGGAGTAAATACAAGGCCAGGCATAGCACGTATGTCACAAAGAGGTAGCAAAAAAGCCTAGAAACATTAATGGAGTACTAGAAAGTACCTTGCTTGTTGAACTAAGTATTTTAGGTTTTATTTTTAGCATGACTGTAAGTAGAGAGGGGGATGTTAATTTATGCCTGTTAGAAAGACTGCTGGCTCTGGCCTGCTAAATGGTCTCTCAAGCCCCTTCATATCCACTCCCCACGGCACTAGAATGATCTTCTAATCATGTTACCCTGTTTCCCACCGTACCTGTAAAAATCCTTCACTGGATTCCTATCTTTTTAGGATAATGTGGTCTACACAATTCCCCATTGTTTGACTCCTCTTCATGGCCTCATCCCAAACCATTTCTTCCCAATCCCTGGCCCCCTGTAGTTCCTCCTTCTACAGGGTCCTTGAACAAACCTTCCCCTAGATCTCAGTTCAATTATATCTTTTCTAGGAGGACTTCCCTATCTTTCTAGAGCAGGGCATTCCTCTGTCAGATTATCTCAGAGAACTGTGTGTCTTTCCTTTGAAACACATAATCTGGTATGATTAGTTTGTCTCATCCATTACAAAAATAAGCTCTTAGGAGCCGTTTCTGCTTGCCACTGTATGTTTAGAGACCTAGTAGGGGGCCTGGCACATATCAGGCAACTGATCAATATTATTAAATAAATATCAAATAAAATAGATATCAATTAGAGTAAGCATGGAAGCCAAATAAAAGACAAAGACATGTGCAAGAGGCCACATGAAGGTAAGGCCTGGCAGTGGAGACAGGAGAGCACATGAAGGTAAGGCAATGGTAGTGGACACAGGAGGCACTCATGAGCAGAATAATTCTTGGACAGCAAGAGAAAAAGCGTCAAGGATTATTTATTGATGACTACTTATTGATGAAAACTAGGTGAAAAATACTACTACTATAAAAATGTGTGGAATACAGGAACTGCAGGTTTTGGGCAAAAGAGAACAAATTGAGTTTGGACAAACTGGGATTTGTGATACATGGGTGGAAAAAGCAGCAGGCACCTAAAGCCTCGTCTAGAACTTAGCAGGTAAAGATTTGAGAGTTTTTATTTATAAACAGAAGTTAAGGCTGTGGAAGTACACAAGTCACACATGGAAAGTCTACAGTATTTGTAAAGAAGTAGGACAACATCAGACCTGTAGAGACAGCAAACAAAAAGCCAAAATGTATCTCTCTGCTATGGTTGTTTGCATAAGTGTACCCCCAAAGGTCCCTGTGCTAAAGGCTTGGACCCCAGGATGTGGCACTGTTAAGAAGTGATAGAACCTTCAAGAGGGGGAGCCTAGTGGGACGGCTACTGGTCACTGGGGGTATGGCCTCAAAGGAGACTGTGGGATTCTGGGGTCTCTCCTCCCACCACTGCCATGAGGTGAATGGGTTTTGCTCTATCATGCTCTCCCTGACATGATGTGCTATCTTGCCACAGGCCAAAAGCAATGGGGCCAACCAGCCACAAACTGAAACCTCCAAAACTGTGAGCCAAATTAAGCCTTTTCTCTTATAAATTGATGATTTCAGGTACTTGTTACTATAAGGTTACCTAGTAGAGAAACAAAGAGAATGAAGAGAGCCTGACATTTCAAAAACCAAGGGGAAACATTTTAAAAACGTGTAGTTATAAGTCAAAAGTTTCAAAAGAGATGTGGCAGAGAGAATGCAACAGATTAAATATCTTTATTTTGTTTATTTTTTTAAAATGTGGTGCTAAGGATCAAATCCAGTGCCTCAAATGTGCTAGGCAAGCACTCTGCTGATGAGCCATCCTGTAATACTGTTTATAGGATGGGAGAGACAAAGCTTGTGCAATGAGCAACAGGGCAGGTGCTACAAAAAAGGGAGAAATTAAACATTGAAGACAGAAAAGGGAAACTGACTAAAGAAATGTGGTAGGGAATGACACTGTAAAGATGAGTACACTTGAAAATCCTCTTAGCCTGGGAACAAGATAGTACAGGCTGAGTCTTCCTTATTCCAAATGTTTAGAATCAGAATTATTTCAGATTTCAACTTTTTAGAATTTTGGAATATCTGTTAATACATAATGAGGTATCTTGGGGATAGATTCAAAGTTCTGGATTTTAGCTCAATATAGATTTTGTATTAGGTATGCTTAACCTGCAATGGACAAGAGAGATAAGATAGGTAAGTTCAAAAGGCAGGAAACTGAAGAAATCTATACCTAATAAACTCACGTTGTTTTTTTCCCCTTGTGTATGGGGAAAACAATGTCACACACATGTTAAACGCAATGGGGACCTGAGTGATGAATATTTACATTGTACCTATATGGCTAGGAAAAAGTAAAAAGCTAAAAGGATGTTATTTATGTTATGAGGTTAGAAGCCTGGTTCATAATATATCTATCAGCATGCAATGTATGGCTTTTCTTGGTAACCCTAAGCAATCTGAATTGAGGCACAGAAGCAGCAGAAATAGCAGTCTCCCTTATCCTGGTTTCACTTCCTGTGGTTTTAACTACCCATAGTAATGAGCAGCCTAAAGCTATTAAATGGAAAACTTCAGGAATATAAGTTTTAAATTGTATAAATGTTCCACACAGGGGGATGAAATCTTATGCTGTCTCCTACCTATCCAGCCCAGGACATTAATCACTCACCATGGTCCAGCACATCCACACTAGATATGAAACTGGCTATCTTGGTATCAGTAGCTGTCTTGGTTATCCGATCAACTGCTGAGGGAGTGCTTGTTTTCAATAACCCTTGCATTGTAGCTTAAGGCCTGCATCATTCCCATCACTTCACCTCATCATGTATCCTCTATTATCACATGAAGAAGTATAAGTACAGTATAATAGGACATTTTGAGAAAGAGATCATATTCACATAGCTTTCTTTTTTCTTTTTTGGGTAGTACTGGGGATTGAACCCAGTCATGCTTTACCACTAAGCTACATCCCCATCCCCTTTTCAGTTTTTACTATGAGAGAGGGTTTTGCTAAGTAGTTGAGGCTGGCCTCCTACTTGCAATCCTCCTGCCTCCCCTCCCAGGTAGCTGGGATTACAGGCATATGCCATCATGCTCCATTCATAGAGCTTTTATTGCAGAACACTGTTATAATTGTTCTACTTTATTATTAGTTGTTATTAATCTTTTACTGTGCCTAATATTTTAAGCTTGATCACAGATATGTATAGAAAAAAATAGTATCTATAGAGTTTGGTACTATCTGTGGTTCTGGATATCCAGTAGGGTTTTAGAACATATCCCGGTGGCTGAAGAATGGGGGTTACTATAGGTGAATAAAGGCTATACAAGAGAAAAGCAAAGCAGCAAGGGGGCAAATATACTGGAGAAAATGAAAGTGGCCAAGGTACCATAATAGTCTGGACGAGGTAAAGAAATGCTCTATGAGTAGCAGAATGAAAAGGCTGACCTTGAATTTGGGATCCTCCAGTCTCAGGCTCCAGAGTAGCTAGGATTACAGGTTGAGCCACCACACCCAGTTCATGTGATTGTAAAAACAATCACAAATTTTATTTTTTTAAGGAAATTTTTTTGTTGTTGTTTATTTTTATGTGGTGCCGGGGATCGAACCCAGTGCCTCACGCATGCTAGGCAAGTACTCTACCACTGAGCCACAACCTGGGCTTTAAAAAATAAAGTTGATTGATAACTGAATCAGTTTTTATATCTTTGGACTTTACACAAACAGTCCCCCTGCCTCCATCCCTGTTTCTTGTGTCTAATACGAGGTCACCAATATCACAGCTAAGAAAACTCTGTGTTAAAGAGTCCTTTACAAACAAACAAAACTTTTCAGATAAAGTTAGTATCAAATTCTAAAAGCAACAAAAATTAAGATTATCCTTTTATGCTAGGCTTTCAAATAAATTAAAAGCCTCCAGCTGGTTTAACATGAGATATTAAACAGAATAAGAGGAGGACAAACACAAACTACATACCCTAAAAAGTTTGAAAACATTAAACCAGAAATCATTCTCCTAATCATCTTCAGGCCTCCTAAGCTTCACATCTTGACCAGTGTTGGAATTAAAACAAACTAAATTGGTTTAGAATGTAAATATGCTATAGAAATAATACTGCACAAAAAAAAATAAATAAATAAAAACAAGAGTTTACGACAGTTTGGGACATTTATACCATGGCTTCCATTTATGAGAAAAAATGAGATTTACTTATATTTTAATCAATCCTATGCTACATGCAAAGTCAAGAATATCATAATAGCTTTAATTAAGTAGTTGCCAGTTTTCTTCTTATACAGAGATGTTAAGTATTTTATACTTGTTAAAGAAAGGTATGATTACAACATGGTCTTGATTCCTGAAAGGTGAAGTTGATTTCTGAATATCAAATTCTGTTTCTCTACCAACTCTTTATATAAAACTACGGTTCTTAAAAAGAAAGAGGTAGACATGGTGCCACAATGCTGGTAAACCCAGAAAGTGAGGATGTTGAGGCAAGAGGATCACAAGTTCAAGGCCAGCCTAGGCAACTTAGGAACCTGACTCAAAATGAAATAAAAAAAGCTGAAGATGTAGGTCAGTGGTAGAGCACCCCTGGGTTCAATCCCCAGTACTGCAAAAGGAAGAAAGGAGGGAAGGAAAGAAAATGCTGGAATTAATACAAACTGTGCTTAAAAATCAAACAAACCTCCGAAAACTGTTCCAAGATCATTGTAATTCTAAGTGCCCCCCTCAAACCTGTAAGGCACAAAATCTATAAATTCTTGAACATCTATGTGGAAAGTCTGCCCCTTCTAGGAAGAAATATTTCTCTTGTGAGCTCCTAACTCTTCACTCCTCCTTCACGTTACTTTCAGAAAGCTTCCCAAGTATCCTTACATGTTTAATTTTTTAACTCAAATGTGAAACATTAATCTGTATTACGTGTACAGATAGATTGTAAAAAAAAAAAATCCATGATTTCAAAATTTACAATTTTTGTTTTTTAGAAAGAATTCTTTATTTTATTTATTTAGGTGGTGCTGAGGATAGAACTCAGTGCCCCACTCATACCAGCCTAAGCAACTTAGGAACCCTAAGTTCTAAGGCAAGCGCTCTTCCACTGAGCCACAACCCCATCTCCTCAAAATTCACAATTTTTGATAACAAAGTTTATAGAAACGAAACATTTATATTTGTCCCAAACAGATTTCTTTTCAGTACATAGAATCTCTTCTCCCCTATAAAAATGCTATCATCTATTCGCCAACTTTGATAGCTACCCTCTTGTAAGTCAAACACTGCAGTAGGCAATATATGTATTAGCTAATTTTAATTCTGAGTAACCCAACAAACCCCACTTTATAGATAAGGAAACAAGTTCTGAGATGGCATAACTTGAACATGGATCCCTTAGCTTCAGAATCCATGCTTTTACAGTATATCTACACTGCTTTTTCATTTGGGCTGGTAATAAATAAAGTACGTTATTTCTTTGCTGATTTCACTGTAAATCCTGATACTTCCTCAATATACTTATGTGAAAGACTTAATGATTCTGCAAAAATATCAACTTTTCTATTATTTCAGCACAAGTGCTATAATTTTATAATTATGTTAACTTTGAAGTTCAATGACAATTATTTTAGAAGTCAATTAGCAAAATTTACCTAGTTAATACTTTCCCATATGTAGACAGTGTGCTTTCAAATCTTATAACTTTAACATGTAGTAAAATAGACGACTTGTACAAATTTCCCTCTTCTGTATACCATTTTAACAGTCCTTTTTGAAGTGGCTTTAAAAACTTCTATTTAGATGTGGGTTTGCTTTTACAGTGCTGGTGACTGAACCCAAGGCCCTATGCAAGCTGGGCAAGCACTCTTATCATTGAGCTACATCCCCAGCCCTACTTAGTATTTTTGTTGTGTTTATTTAGATGATTAACAGAAAGGTGAAAAATCCACTCACTGTTAAAAAATCATTAACATGAGGGCCAGGTATGGGTAGTGAACTTCCCTAGAAAATGGGATGAAAAAACGTGAAGTTGGTCACATAAAAGCAAAGCCACAGTATTTCTAAGTGTCCAAATTTCTGATTTATTTTCTTTTCATTAAAGCATTTGAAATAAGCCTTAAGGTCATAATACTTCTAAGTCGTTTTTAAGTCTGAAATTCTTACCATGTGGAAATGGGTTATGGCAAGTTATGCAAAACTGGTGAGTATAATGCAAATATGAAAGCAATACTTTTAATATCAAAACAGAAAGTATATAAAAATATCAAATTCATAGAGTACAAATGTTTAGCATTGTGTTTTATGTGTTGTTGGTGATCAATCCCAGGGTCTCATACTCTACCACTGAGCTATATACCTAATCCTGTTTTTAAAATACCACACATTTATGATCCTTTGTAAAGTGTCCGATGTCTTCACATCATATTACTTGATCATTTAATCGCTGTGAGAAGGCTAGTACAGGTAATTTTTATTTCCTTATAAAGAGCAGAAAAACCAAGTCTAAGTCTTGGGTCACTTAGTAAGCTTGATATATGTCATCTATACTTGCTACCTCCTGAGTAGTGGCCCACTGGAGAAGATAAAACAAAAATACATGTTAAGTTATTTAATAACGTTTTAAAAAAACCCAAATGGGCTTCATTTAAAAATGTATTCATCTTTTGGTTGCTAGCAGTCTTTTACTCCATTAACTTTTCTCAAGGATTCTTAATTTCACTCATCCTTTTAGAGCACTATTCTAGGTGATGGAAATAGATTAGTTAAAAAAAAAAAAAAAAAAAACTAAACTAAAATTAGCAAGGCTGAGTGTAGTGGCACATGCCTGTAATCCCAGCTACTGGGGAGGCTGAGACAGGAGGAAGGCAAGTTTGAGGCCAGCCTGGGCAGTATGGTGTAATCCTTTCGCAAATTAAAAAGTGATGGGGATGCAGCGCGATGGTAAAGCGCTTACGCAGCATATCTCAAGTCCTGAGTTCAATCCCCAGTACTACCGGTAAAAAAAGAATATCTGTTTTTACCAAGGTTACATGCCAGAGGAAGAGGAGACAACACAATAAATAAAATACTCAGTGTATATGATGAGACCCACGAGCTATGGGAGTGGAGGGGCGGGGAATTGGGCGTGTGTGCTGGGAAGTGAGGAAAAAAACCCGTAGGATGTTACACGTTCACCTTGCAAAGTTTATTACCCACATTCAACAGCTGTTAAGTAAGTCATCAAAATACTAGATACGTGGGAAGAGAATTTACACACTCCTGACATTCTCAGTCTCTTCTGCCTCAAGAAACCGTATCACTCGACTCCACCGCACAGCTGCTCAGAACCTCGATTTCTGTATCAGACCTCGTTTCTTTAGCAAGGCAAAAGCCAGCGCCAGGGTAAAAAGTTCGCTAACTGGTAATAAGACTCGAAGCCACCGGTGTGCCGGTCCCCTGCGATCGCCGCCCTCCAAGCCGGCAGCAGACGTCGGACCCCGTCGGTTTCTCGCTAGCCTCCTCCTCTGTCCTACTAGGGACCCCGTCACTTGGGGCCTGTGGCCCGGGGGCCGGCGCGCTGCCCGGCCTGCGCAGGACTTTCGGGCGGCCGCAGCGGGCCGCCCCCAAGTCCGCCCACCTCGCGGAGCCAGCTCGGCAGCGCAGGGGCCGCCCCCGCCCGTCGTCGGCCCCTCGGCGGCTGCCACGTAACCCTTCGCGGGAACCAGGAACTACGCGGCCGGCGGGAGGGGGCGGTGCGGCGGCCCCCACGCCCTGAGGGCGGCGGCGAGGCCCAAGGGGGCTCCCTTCGCCGCGCCGGCCAGGGGCGAGTGCGGCCGGAGTCGCGGGGCAGAGGGGACAGGCCCGCACCTCCCCGGGTCCGAGCCCCCAGTGTCCCGGGTGCACGGCCGGGGGCTGGCAGCTGGGGCCCGGGCTGGGGGCGGCAGCGCGGGCGGTTGGGACGCAGGCGGGCTCACCTCGAACATGAGCCCCAGCAGGAAGACCATCGCCACACAGGAGACGATGTCCGCGTGATTCTGCAGGATGAATTCATGGCTCAGGACCGGGGGACTCTTGGTGCTCTTCTTGCGAATCGCCATGGTGGAGCCGCCGCCCGTGCCTGCAGGTGCTCCGCCCCGGCTCCGCTCTCTCCAGCTGCTCACCGACCAGCCGCCGCCGCCTCCCCCTGGCTGCTCCTCACAGCCCCGCCGCAGCCGCTCGCTGGGGCTTCACTTCCCATCCCACAGCCAGTACGCAGCCGCCGGGGCCGCCCGGAAAAAAAAAAAAAAAGTGAGCCCGCACCCGGCGCGAGCATGCGCACCAGGGAGACGGTGCTAACTCTAGCGGCGGCCGCCCCTGCCAGCCCACGGCGCCACCTGGGGACCGGAGGCCGCGGAACGCCTCGGGCTGGTGTGCAGCGAACCAAGCGGTGCGCTTCTGCTGGGCGCCTGGCCGAGGGTTGGGAGTCGTTTGAATCGCGAGCTTCCTGAGCCCTATCAACACACTGAGGCTGTGGCCGGGACGCACGCGCCATGGTGTGTAGGGTGGCAGGCGTGCTTCCCAGTCCTCCTGGCCGTCCTGGTCTCGGTACTAGTGCCTTCTTGAAACACTGATGGTCAGTTGTGTAGGCGACTGCCACCGTCCAGAAAAATCTGAAAATAGGGCTATGACCTGAACACACAAAGGGTATAGCACATTTTCTAGTTTCATCTGCATTAAAAATTAACCTCAGAGTTAGTTTAAACACTTCCGTGGACTTTTCCCCACTGAGCCTCAAACTGATGATGGGATCGATTTGCGTTTACCTGTCTTTTATCGTTAACAATTCTTAGTACTCTGGCGAGAGTGTGCAAAAGGTGGGTGGATTAGACATGTTCTCTTCTTTCATCATTCTGCCCAAGCCAGGAGTCCTTTATAATATTTTCCCTGAAGAATTGCATCACTGTTCACCCATTTGCCAAATCTAGAAACCAAAACCATCCTAGATTGAGCCCTTTCAGCATCCCTCCACGTCCACTGGGGCATCAAACCCAGGCAGTTCTATCCCTCTTTCTCCTCCCCACTGCCAACGTCCTTTAGGGGGACTCATCTCTTGCCTACATCTAGGTAGAATTATGTAGTGGTTTAAGACCACAAGTCGCTGGGTGCAGTGGCACACTGCGGTGATCCCAGCGACTCGTGAGGCTGAGACAGGAGGACTGCAGGTTCAAAGCTAGCCTTAGAAACATAGCTAGGTCAGGGCAACTCAGCAAGACGCTGCCTCTAAAGAAAATATAAAAATGGAGATGTGGCTTAGTGGTTAAACGCCTCTGGGTTCAAGCACCTGTACAGAAAAAAAAAAAAAAAAAAAAAAAACCCACAAAAACAGCCAACCAAACAACAACAAAGTGAGTCATTGAATCAGTGATCAACTGTATGATCTCACGTTACTAAATACGTGAGACTCAATTTCCTCATGTATATGTGCATTTTTTTTTTTTTTTTATGTATTGGGTGTTGATGCACTAGGAACTGGGATTACAGGTCAGCCTTGTCACACCTGGCTCCAAATTAACCTGTTCTTACGAATAGGTTAAGTTTCATTCCAGTAGGGGGAGAGACACTTTAAACAAGATTTTGAAAGTGAAACATGTGAAATTGAGTTGAGGACCCAGGAGAAAAATAAAGGAAGGGGAATAGAGGAAGCATGAGAAAGTTACATTTGCTTAAAGACCTGAAGATGGGCTGGGATTGTGGCTCAGTGGTAGAGCTCTCGCCTAGCACTGGGTTCGATCCTCAGCACCACATAAAAATAAATAAAATAAAGATATTGTGTCCAACTACAATCGAAAAATAAATATTAAAAAAAAAAGACCTGAAGAAGGTAAGGGACCAAAAACCACGAGGCACCATATATAAAATGGAAATAATTGTGGTACTCTAGCAATTAAATGAGATGATTCAAGGAAAGTCCTTAACAGAGCTAGGGCTCTATAGATTTAGTTAGCTATTATGTTCCTCCTTTCTGCAATCATGAGTTTCATTTCCCTCCAAATCACCTAATTTTTATACCAGAATGATGCTTCTACCAGACCCAAAAATGATCAGTGTTTTCCCTTTTGCTTTATGGAAAATTAGCATGACTAAATAACTATGATTGCCCCACCTACCCACACAGAGTGCCTGTCTCCCTGGGCCTCTCATCTCTTTTTGTATGGGTATTACTCACTACTCACACTATGGTGTAATATGGCATACTCCCCTGTTAGGGTCTCCCCTGTGTTTGTCTGCTGCTGCCTCTGTCTGGAATTTTTTCTCTTCCTCTCATGTACCCAGCAAACTCTTACTGTTCCTTTAAGTCTCTGATTCCTTCACTGAGTCTATGCCTGACCTCTGTCTCTTGCACCTAAAATATATATATATATTTTGGTACTGGGGGATTGAACTCAGAGTCACTTTAGCACTGAGCTATATCCCCAGCATTTTTTATTTTGAGAAAGGGTGTTGCTAAGTTGCTGAGGCTGGCCTCAAACTGGCTATCCTCCTGCCTTGGTCTCTCCAGTCACTGGGATCAAAGGTGTGCACCACTGTGCCCAGATCAATTGTATTTTTTAAACAGCTACACCAATATAATTTTTTTGTAGAGTTCATTTACTTAAGGTGTATGATGGATTTTAGAATATTCACAAAGTCACACAAATGTCACCATCACCTAGTTTAGAATATGTTTGTCATCCCCCAAAGAAAACCTGCACAAGTTACCAGTCACTCTCCATTTCCCAATGCCATGTGCTGTTGAGAGCCACAGCCGAAGGGGCCCCAGCAAACTTCCAGCTGCCAGCTGATGATTGGCTCACAGCAGCCGCAGCAACATCTAGCTGATTGGCTCCTCTGCAGTGATGCTCATTGGGCTGTTTCCCTGCCCTTTCAGACCACAGAGCTGCTCATTGGGGGACTTTTTTGGCTCCGCCCACATGACCCAGCCAATCGGCCTCAAGAGCAGGAGGATTAGGGGAGGTGGAGAGAAGCTTGTGTGGGAGAGAGAGGCTTGTGGGAAGCCGGTGGTGGCAGTTGAGGCTCTGAGGGTTTTTCCTGAGAGGCTGTTTTGTTTGGCGTGTGTGGTTCTAAAAATAAAGTTAGTTTCTTTTGACAAGTGGCTCCTGATTGTGCCCAGCCAGACTGCGGCAATGGGCAGTCTCTAGCAATCCTCTATTTTCTGCCTCTCTATATTTGCCCATTTTGGACATTTCATGTAAATAGAGTTATGGTCTTTTGTGACTGACTTCTTTCACTTAAAATAATATTTTTTGGGTTTATGCATATTGTAGCATGTACTGGTATTTCATTCCTTTTTATGGCCAAACAATATTTCATTGTTTGGATATAAAACATCTTATCCGGGCATCAGTTGATGGATAGTTGGCTTTTTTCTGCCTTTTGCCTATTGTGAATATTGCTGTTATTAACATTTGTGCACAAGTTTTTGTTGGAACATCTGTGTTCAATTCTTTTGGGTGCATACTCAACAGTGAAATTGCTGGTCATAAAAAAAAAAAAAACTTTTATTTTTAATCTTTGAGGAACTCAGACTAATTTCCAAAGTGGCTACAACATTTTACAACCCTACCAATAATGTAGAAGGGTTCATTTCTTCATATCCTGGCAACACTTTTCTTTTTCCTTTATCTTTTCTTTTTCATTAATTTTTTTCTTTATTTCTTTTTTCAGCAGAAATGGATAATTTCTTTTTTGGGAACAAGACTTAAATGACTTGGTTCCTTTTTTAAAAAAATAATGTTTTTTTGTTATTTGTTTTATAGATTTATTTTTTCTAAAAAATTTTTACTTAAAATATGTTAATCAACACACAATAATTGTACCTATTTTGTCTTTTATTTGTTTTTTGCAGTGCTTAGAAGCAGAGGTAGGGCCTTGCCCATGCTAAGCAATTGCTTTATCATCCCTTACATTTTTCTTTAAAGTGGCTCACACTCTAATGTTGATTTGCATTTCCCTCAAGACTGATGATGTTGACTACTGGTCATTTCATGTGGTCACTAGTCACTTGAATATCTTCTTTGGACAAATGTCTGCTCAAATCCTTTACCATTTTCCGAATTGGGTCTCCCCTGTGGTACTGGGGTTGAACTAAGGGATGCTTTACCACTGAGCTACATTCACAGACTTTTTTTATTTTGAAAAAGGATCTCCCTAAATTGTTGAGGCTGGCTTCTACCTTGCCAAGCCTGACTTTGAAGTTGTAATACTCCTTCCTGCCTCATTCTCCTGAGTAGTTGAGGTTACAGGCGAGAGCTACCTTGCCCAGCCTGAGTTGGGTCATTTAAAAAAATTTTTTTTTAAATGTATTCTAGATATAAATTTCTTATGAGATGTATTTTAAAATGTTTCCTCCTAGTCTGTGTGTTCTTTTTACCTTTTTGATGGTATCCTTTAATGCACAAAAGGTTTTAATTTTGATGTAGTTCAACTTATCTGTCTTTTACCACTTGCTTTTGATATATTATTTTTAAAGAAATCATCGCCCAATTCAAGATCACAAAAAAATTACTTTTGTGTTTTCTTTTAAGAGTTTTATAGTTTCAGCTTTTTACATTCAGGTCTATGAGGATTAAGTTGTATTTTCATTTCATTTTATCAACTGTCATACTGTATTCTAATTGTTTTTGGGTGTTACCACTAGACTAGTGCTCCTTAGGAACTGAGAATCTTTTCATCTTTGCATTTTCTATTAATTGTCATGATATTTTTCAGTTTTTATTGGAATGTATTGAAATGTCAGTATTTATTGGAAAAAAGGCTTCACATGGCCTAGACTGAAAAGTTAAAATAGTTTGCCCAAGAAACAAATATAAAAATGAGTTGACATATGGCTCTATAAACATACGCATGTTTAAAAAAAATTTATACTCAGGATTGAACCCAGGGACACTTTACCACTGAGCCACATCCCCAGCCCCTTTTTATTTTTTATTTTGAGACAGAGTCTCACTAAATTGTTTAGGGTTGTGCTAAATTACTGAGACTGGCCTTGAATTTGCAATCCTCCTGACTCAGCCTCCAGAGCCACTGGGATTGCAGTTGTGCATCACCATGCTCAGCAAAATACACATCTTAAAGATACTTAAAAAGAGAACTTGTAATGTACCAAACAAGTTCTGAGTACTAGGGATACAGTTGTAAATAGACAGTTTTAGTCTTTATTATTGAAGCTCATACCTGGGATGGAAGACAGACAATAAACAAGTAATTTCCAATGAGAGAGGGGTGTTTTCAAAGGGCCAGCAAAGGGTCAGGCATGGTGGTGCACACCTATATGCAGTTGGAATAGAGCTGGAAGTCAATGCCAAAAATTCAGAGTGTTTTGCGATACATTCTCCCTCGATTCCTCCTTGCCCTACCACCTTTCCATTAGTGGCTGTGTTCTCCTGTGGCCAGAGTCCTTGTCAGGTATTCCTTTTCTCACTGTTCCAGCTCTTTCTGGGATCCAATGATCTCATTCTCTCTCCTATACTTTCAGGTTGTTGGTGGTAATGGCTTCCCATGTTCCTAGTCTCTGTGTTCTTCTCTCTTATTGATTATCTCATCCTGCCCACTCCTCAGGAGAGGAATAGTCCTTTCCTGAAACTCTCTTCAAGTAAAATATTCCAGTTAAAAAGGGCGGGGGCATAGTGCAAAGGCATCAGTGGGGTGGAAGAATTGTTGCAGGGGGTGTAGTTAGTTGAAGAAGAGTGGTAAGAGATTGGGATGCTGGAAATGATTTCAGAGGAAATGCAATCATTGGCAATGAGATGGGCCAGGTAGGATGGTGGGAAATGGTGGTTGAGGGGGATAGAGGAGAAGAGCCTTGGAAGTGAGGAATCTAAGAGATATCCATATAAAGCCTCAATGAGAGGCTAAGGTGCTGACGCACACTTTACATGGATATTAAGTCACCAAGAATGACTGAAAGAGTAAAATGGAAAGGGAGCCAATGAGCCAGCCGGGCACTCATATTTGCTGTGAATGAAGAGCTTAAGAGGCTGGCAGATGATTACCATGGGGGAGAGAGTGGATGGCATAGTTTGAGGGTGTGGAAAGGGAGAATGGTCTGTCAGCAGCAATGAAGGTCATGAAAGACATCTACTCTACCCCTAAGCTCTGTGGTATATGGAGCATGGGAAGGAAAACACTGCTACCTCTTTACCTCTTGAGAAGACTCTAGGGAAAGTAGATTTTAGTTTTCAGTTGAGGTGTAGCCAGATTTTTGAGTAAGAATGTGAAGAAAATATTAAGAAAGGGGTTGAAGGGGGCTGGGGATATGCTGGGGATATACCTCAATGGCAAAGCACCGGCCTTCCACGCCCAAGGCCCTTGATTCTGTTCCACACACACACACACACACACACACAGTACTGGCTGGGCATGGTGGCACTTGCCTCAGCTCAGGAGGCTGAGGCAGGAGGATTCCAAGTTCAAGGCCAATAATGAGACCCTGTCTCAAAATAAATAAATAAATAAATGAATAAATAAATAAATAAATAAATAAGGGCTGGGCTGTAGCTCATTGGCAGAGCACTTGCCTGGCATGTGTGAGTTTAATCCTTAGCATCACATAAAAATAAAGGCATGCTGTCCAACTACAAGTACAAAAGAAATTTTAAAAATAAAAAAATAAAAAAACAAAAAAGGGATGAGGATTTACTCAGTGGTAGGCCCCCTTGCCCCCCCCCGCCCCCCGCTGGGTTCAGTCCCCAGTACTTAAAAAAAAAAAAGAATAAAATTTGAACTCATCTTGTGAGGAAGAAATTTTATTTCTTCAAGGAGGTAAAACCACTCCATTAATATTTTGAAATTGCATAATTTCCTTGAGTATAAATTGTGCTGCTATGGAAATAATAAAATATTTATAATGCAGTGTTGTTGTAGTAGATAAGACTGCGGGAGATGGCACATTATACTTGAAGGTGGATTTCACAATTGAAAGAGAGCTTTCTGGTTATGACTATGAAAAGTCTGTGACTCAGCTGGGCATGGTGGCGCACGCCTGTAATCCCAGCAGCTCCAGAGGTTGAGGCAGGAGGATTGCGAGTTCAAAGCCAGCTTCAGCAAAAGCGAGGTGCTAAGCAACTCAGTGAGACCCTGTCTCTAAATAAAAATACAAAATAGGGCTGGGGATGTGGCTCAGTGGTCAAGTGCCTCTGAGTTCAATCCCCAGCTCCCCCTCCCCCACAAAAAAGTCTGTGACCCACCCAGACCATTCCTGGTGCAGGGAGGGCTGTGATCCTCTGACCTATGAGAGCTTAAGGAGCTCAAAGGGGAGTTTTTTGCCTTTCTTAAATGAAGTACATCATGGTCTGAGTTACTGTTTCTGATAAGTCTCAGAAAGTGATGATGGCAAAGTAAAGAAATGGAAACAGGAAGCACAGACAATGTTTTCAAGAAGTTTTGCTTTGAAGAGGACAGAGAGAGTGAGAGCATAAATAAGATGAATAATGGAGCTCAGGTAACTTTTTGTAGGAAGGGGTACCTTTAAACACTAAAGGAGGGAAGAAAAAGACATAGAACAAATTTAAAAGGTATTTGATCATTAAAAGAGTTAAGAATGGAGATCCACTTTTGCAGCACAAGAAGCTGGCTTTTAATGGTTACATGAGGAAGCAAAGTAATTACTTTATGGGACATAATTAGGTATATGTCTTATTTGGGTAGCATCCAGTGGAAAGTCCCTAGTTTGAGGTTAGTTGACAGTTTTTGATTGGTTAAGCTTATGTTGCATTGTACTGTTTACAACTTTAGTGGGTTTTCGTTGGCTTACACAGGAACCCAAGACATGGAGCCATCTCAGCCTGTTACTTTAGTGGAATGAACTAGAGTGGAGTTATAATCCCAGCAGCTCAGGAGGTTGAGGCAGGAGGATTGAGAGTTCAATCCTCTTTTTTTTTTTTTTTTTCCGGAGGGTGCTGAGGATTAGAAACCAGGGCCTTACTGCATAGTAATAAAGGCAGAGGGAAAATGGCTGAAAGAGCAGGAATTTTAAAATAGGGAGGTTCTATTATGAATTGGAGAGGAAAGAGATGGTCATCCCCATATCTGACCTTAAGAAATACAAATTTGAGAGAGGAAAAGCTTCACTGAAGGGGGCTCAAGGAAATCAGTGTTTAGAGATATAGTTAAAGCAACTAATCAGAGGGAATGTTTAATGCACTGATAGAGGATATAGGAGAATTTATTTAAAGTGGAATAGATTAGATTAGTCATAACTCTGTTAGTTGCAAATGACTAAATGGAATATATTGGACCAAAAGTTAAGAGAATCAAAAGAGTTTCAGGTTTTGTCTTTCTTTCTTTTCTTTTTTTTTTTTTTGCGAGGGTGTGGGGGGGGTGCTGAGGATTAGAAACCAGGGCCTTACTGCATGCAAGGCAAACACTCTATAAACTGAGCTATATCCTCAGCCTCAAAAGAGCTTTAGGAACCAGATGTATTCTGGATCTTAGGAACTAGACTTAGGCATTTGAACTCATTGAGTTTTCTCTCTTTCTTCACCATCTTTTGTTTCAACTTGGCTTAATTTTCTTTTTTTCTTATTGTAAACAGAATTTATTTACATGGAAAAAAATGGGTATTTGCAAGTTTTTTCAGAACACTTTCAAGGAGGGATCTAGATTAGATTGGTTTGTGTGGCGTGATCAGTCAGAACAATCTCTACTTATTCACCATGTTGACTTTTTGCCTTGACTTCCTGGAAGCTAGCCTTATAGCATTCTTTCTTGAAATACAGTCCTTTAATACAATTATTCTCTTTTTCTTCTCCCATTTTATTGCTTGTCTCATTTAATGTAATTTTAATAAATTTCAACTTCAGAGGAAATAACTTGTAATAGCACTGTCCTTTGGACAAGCACATTCCTTGCAATAGAATTTGAGCCTAAAAAAATTCAGTTATTAGGATTATAGGGTGAAAGAATATTGTGGGCGATAAAAGTTTCACCATTCAGGCTGATGGAGACTTTGTAGGAAACTATTGTCTGAAAGGCACTCTGAAAATAATTGCAATAAAAATGCCATATATATAATTAAGCTCACAAGCCCCCTTCAGCCTCTTTGATATGGGAACACTTGAGACTAAATTCATTGCTCTTCTTGCCTTTTATTCACCACCTCAAAGAGCTAATCCATGTTAGTGGTGTTGACCATTACCACCAGCCTGAGCCATTACCAAATGTGTGCTTGGGCCTGAATCACTCACCAAAACCCAGGCCTCAAGCATTGGCTATCTGCAGGGGCCCTGCATTTGGCCATCTCCCAAAGACAAGCATCTATGTGAAGAAACCCCATCCATCTTAAACTGAGCTCTTCAGCTTTCTCCACCAAGTCATCTTCTTGATGACCTCCCTTCCCCAACTCACCATTTGGGTAACCAGTTGGGTAAATGGCACTACCATTCTCATAACCATGTCCCAAGCTGAATTAGTCCTTTGTCACTCCTGTTGCTTGCAAGTCCCCTCCACTTGCCTGGGCAGTATTGCTGCTGTCATTTGAAGATGTAGTTAGAAGACAGTTTGAGGACCCAAGAAAATACTGGTGTGTATGAGCAATGCTCACAGAAGTGATATATTGCTGAAGAAATGAAAGTGTCTGGCTTCACAGCCACATAACCTATTATTTGTCTTAGCCTTGAAGATTTTTTTCTGCCATTTTCCCTAGCCTAGTGTTCATTACCTAATTAAAATAAACTACTACTACAGAAGTCCTCAACTGAATTACAGTTTTGCTTTTAATGGTTTTGGTTATCTGAGGTCAACCACAGTTTAAAATATTAAATGGTAAATTCCAGGAATAAACAACATGTAAATTTTAATTGGCATGCCATGCCATTCTGAGTAATGTGATGTAATCTTGCACTTTCCTCACCATGCTGCCCAAGGTGTGAATCATTCCTTTGAACAGTGTTTCCATACTATACATGCTACCCACCCATAGTCATGCAGCCATCTCTGTTATCAGATAGACAATACTTGTGTACAAATAACCCTTATTTTATTTTCTAATGTCCCCAATATGCATGAGTAGTGCTGCTGGCAACTCAGATATGCCAAATAACAGCTATAAAGTGATTGTACCTGTGAAATTATCAAGAAATAAAAAGCAATTTATGCCAGTTTTACAGTCCCCACCCCAAACTGCAAAACTAATGGCTACCACGTGTGATAAGCACTTAGTTAAGATGGAAAAATAATTAAAATATAGTGTCTGGTACACTCCATAGTTTCAGCCATGCACTGGGTGTCTCATGAAATTCTTCAAGGATGAGGAGGACTACTACTGTAGTTGATTTCCCCATATACAACCTATTGTTTCAATTCATCATCATGGTGATGGTGGTGACAGTTTATTAATAATATCTGTCCAATCATTTCCTTCTCTGTAGGAAAGAAACAACCAGACCTCTCTCAATAAGTTGTGGTCACTATTAAATGAGTAGTTCATAATGTTAACCATATGTTTGGCACACAACAAATATTAGTGGCTTTTATTCTTCTTGTTAAAAGTACATTCACATATTCATATTCCCTTACCGTTTTTTCAGTCTGACTTATACCCATTAAGTTCCACAAAATGCCGTATTTACTCTTAAGTAAAATCTTACCATAATTTTATAAGATAAAATTCACATTATTTATCCTGAGAGGTAAAAAGTAGTTGTCAAACCTTAAAGAAATGAATTCAAACTGGGTGTGGTGGCGCAAGCCTGTAATGCCAGCTGCTCGGGAGGCTGAGGCAGGAGGATTTCTAGTTCAAAGACAGCCTCAGCAAAAGTGAGTTGCTAAGCAACTCAGTGAGACCCCCCTGTCTCTAAATAAAATACAAAATAAGGCTGGGAAGGCTCAGTGGTCGAGTGCCCCTGAGTTCAATCTCTAGTACCCCCCCCCACTAAAAAAAAAAAAAGAATTCAAGGAACTGTTTTCTTATTTGAAATAGGTTTAATATTATGTGAGTGAGTCAATTATTGTGGCTTGTTCTAGTCATATGCTTTTCCCTGTCAGTAAGATGAGTGTATTAACAGAAAGTGTGGAGGAAGGGGTGTTGTGCAAATAAGAATATAAAACCACCGTAGGTGAAAAGTTCAGGAGATGAGGGGACAGGGGAGATGGTTGCATCAGGGGAGGAAAAAGTCAATCTAATATAATATGAATAAGAGAAGAATGAATGGAATGGCTTAGATTTGAGGCAATAGTCAGTGGTATTGAGATATGTCGTGGGGAGGATTTGTAAAATAATCTCAGCTCTCACAGATACAGGAAAGACAGTTTGAATTTGTTGTGCTTTCAAGAGAACCCTAGTTCTCATGAACAGACAGGAAAATAATGGTAGCTAATAGTTTCCTGGGAGGGTTGGCACATGCTGGAGAGAGCAGGAGCGCCTGGGGATGCTTCATAAGATAATTCAGCACTTACATCTGCCTGGAGGTCACACAGTAGACCACTTTCACCTGAGATCGAAACATGGAAAGCATCATTCTGAGAAAAATGCTTTCCTAAACTGCTTTTAAAATTAAGACTTATGCCTCTGGGAATTTGTGACTGTGGAACTAAGTAGATATTTTATAACCATGAAAAAATGGTATTTGGCCCAGTGCCTGGTTAGAACCAAGGTCTTGGGATGAGGGCCAAGATTCTTTGAAACTTTTTCCTTGTTTGCATCAGCCCATGTGCTCTAAACAAAGTTTACTGCACAAATGAAAAAAAATAAAATGTATACATTTATTTGCAATTCCCTAAGCAGTTTTGATATATACTATTAATTTTAATCTCATATCAATAGAGAGCATGATGATATCCCTCTTTCAAATGAGGAAACCGGGTCAAGAAAATAACTTGTTTAAAGTTTGACAACTACTATATTAAATTTCAGCTTCCAAGATGAAGGATATGAATTTTATCTTAGAAAGTTATGATAAAAATCGTACTAAAGAGTAAATCCAGCACTTTGTAGCACTTAATTGGCATAAATCCAAGTGAAATAATCATGAGAAAATATGTGAATTTTTTAACAATAACAAAATATATAAGCAACTAATATTTTTGTTGCCAACCCTTGCATTAAACACTAAAAACTATTTAATACTGACAACTCATAAAGTAAGGTGTTATCATTTTGTACAGATCAGGAATTGATTGGAGAAATACTATTACTATCACTACCATAATGAATGGAAACAGGAATAGGCTACATACAGGGAAATCAATTAGTAGTAGTTTATTTTAGTTGGGAAATAAGAAATAGGCTAGGAAAAAAGAGAGAAAGAAATTATATAAGTCTGTTTTCTGTTGCCAAACAGTTCCACAGCCTGGGAGAGTTAAATAAAGAAAAGAGGCTGGAGAGGCTGAGGAAGGAGGATCACAAGTTCAAAGTCAGCTTCAGCAAGGCCCTAAGCAACTTAGTGAGCTCCTGTCGCAAAATTTAAAAATGGGGCCGTGGATATGGCTTGGTGGTTAAGTGGCCCTAGGTTCATTCTCTGGTACCTCCCTGGTAAAAAATTTCTAGTTCAAAACCAGTCTCAGCAAAAGTGAGGTGCTAAGCAACTTAGTGAGACCTTGTCTCTAAATAAAATACAAAATAGGGCTGGGGATGTGGTTCAGTGGTCAAGTGCCCCAGGTGATTCTAGTTTATTTTGGTTCACAGTTCTGTAGGTACAAATTCTGGGGGCAGCATCCAGTGATGGCCTTCTTGTTGGCAAAGTTCTGATGCTGCTGGGAGCAAACGAGGCAAGAGGCAGGGAGCATATGTACATGCCTGACTCCTCTGATGTTTTTCTCACTTCCTATAAAGAGTCCAGGATTCAGTAATGGGGGCTCCACCCTGATGACATTATCTACTCCCAATCATCTCTCAAAGTCCCTATCCCTAAACACAACAGTCAAATCAGGTTTCCAACCTCTTACCATCTTACAATGGAAATTAAACTTCAATCTGTAAAAAACTGGTGAATACTGAAACCATATCCAGAACCTAGCAGGAATAATCTTCAAGGCTAAGACAAATAATAGGTTTTGTGGCTGTGAAGCCAGACACTTTCATTTCTTCAGCAATATATCACTTCTGTAAGCATTGCTTATACACACCAGTATTTTCTTGGGTCCTCAAACTGCCTTCTAACTACATCCTCAAGTGACAGCACCAATACTGCCCAGGTAAGTGGAGGGGACTTGCAAGCAACAGGAGTGACAAAGGACTAAATTCAGCTTGGGACATGGTTGTGAGAATGGTGGTGCCATTTACCCAAATGGTGAGTTGGGGAAGGGAGGTCATCAAGAAGATGACTTGGTGGAGAAAGCTGAAGAGCTCAGTTTAAGATGGATGGGGTTTCTTCACATGGATGCTTGTCTTTGGAAGATGGCCAAATGCAGGGTCCCTGCAGACAGCCAAAGCTTGAGGCCTGGGTTTTGGTGAGTGATTCAGGCCCAAGCACACATTTGGGAATGGCTCAGGCTGGTGGTAATAGTCAACACCACTAACATGGATTAGCTCTTTTAGGTGGTGAATAAAAGGCAAGAAGAGCAATGAATTTAGTCTCAAGTGTTCCCATATCAAAGAGGCTGAAGGGGGCTTGCAAGCTTAATTATGTATGTAGCATTTTTATTGCAATTATTTTCAGAGTGCCTTTCAGACAATAGTTTCCTACAAAGTCTCCATCAGCCTGAATGGTGAAACTTTTATGGCCCACAATATTCTTTCACCCTATAATCCTAGTAAGTAATTTATTTTGAGCTCAAATGCTATTGCAAGGAATGTGCTTGTCCAAAGGACAGTGCTATTACAAGTTATTTCCTCTAAAGTTAAAATTTATTAAAATTACATTAAATGAGACAAGCAATAAAATGGGAGAAGAAAGAGAGAATAATTATATTAAAGGACTGAATTCCAAGAATGAATCCTGTAAGTCTTGCTTCCAGGAAGTCAAGGCAAAAAGTAAACATGGTGAATAAGTAGACATTTTCTTATGTAGGGTTTTGGAAACATGCTTAGTTATTAGTATCACATGGAACACCCTCATGTGGAGACCCTGATCAATGGTCTTGCATTTAGGACACTGTATATGTTTAAAAGTTCCCCAGGTGATTCTGATAATTAGTCTGATTTGATAAGCTGTTGTCTAATACATGAAACAGCACATCACAGGAGAAATCTACTTCTTTTCAGCTTGAAATCTGATTGTGTTCTTTGACATTAAATTTCATGAAACAATAAAGAATGTCCCCAATATTATTAACAAATAAAAAACAGATGACATATATATATGTCTTATATTGAACTTTGATAAAAAATAAAAATCAATGCTATATTAAATTGTAATTCTGTTGAGGTAGGAAGAGAATCATTGGGCAAATTGACAAAAATAATATTCCTTTGTCCTCATAAAAGAAATCTAGGTAAGCTCCTAAATCTTGCATTTTTAACCCCCTGGTTGATAATGATGCAAGTGGTCCAAGACCACATTTATAGTTTTGCAGTGAAAGCAGGGATGGCTAACAATATTCTTTAGCATTTCAGGTTTTGATGTAAAATCTTGAGATGTACCATTTGCAACAGATATTTTTAACATTTTGAAAACTGAATCAAGGGAAGAAAGCAACAAGAGTCTTCTTCTACAAAATGTTTCCCTTTTACATGGGAAGACTTCTGATATACACAGTTTCTTCTAGTGCAAACTTTTCTTTAGCCCTTGGGGAAACATTAAAAGCATAAGGTGCTTCATTTGCCACTAGCACAGATACTAGTCCTACTCTAAAAGGAAGAAATCAATCCTCAATGGATTGAAACCTTTTAGAATCATGGGAAAAGGAATTAATGAGTTGCTGTAGTTTGGATGTGAAATGTCCTCCAAAGGCCCATGTGTTAAAGGCTTGGTTTCCAACTTGTACTATTGAGAGGTTTAAGAGGTGGGGCCTAGCTGGTTGCAATGGTGCATGCCTGTGATCCCAGTGACTCCTGAGGCTGAGGCAGGAGGATTGCAAGTTTGAGGCCAGCCTCAGCAACCTAGTGAGGCCCTAAGCAACTTAGTGAATGCTTAAGTAATTTAGTGAGATTCTGTCCCAAATAATAATTTAAAAAAAGTGGGGAGGATTGGGGGTGTAGCTATGTGGTAAAGTGCTCCTGGGTTAAATCACCAGAAATCACCCCTCACCAAAAAAAAAAAAAAAAAAAAAAAAAAAAAGAAAGAAAGAAAGAAAGAAAAAAAGAAATAAAGGAAAAAGAGGTGGGGCCTAGCGGGAGGTTTTAGGCCATTTGGTGCACCTTTGAAGAGGTTTGTGGCAACAATCACTTCTTCTCTCCTTTTCTTCTATCCACGAGCTGAATGGTTCTGCTCTGCCCTGTGTTCCTTGCTGTGATGAGCTGCTTGCTGCAGGGTCCAAAGCAACTGGTCAAATTGACCATGAACTCAAATCTCCCAAACTGTGAGCCAAAATAGACCTTTATTTCTGTTATGGTTTAGATATAAGTGTCCCCCAAAAGCTCATCTATGAGACAATGTAAGAAAATTTAGAGGTGAAATGATTAGATTATGGGAGCTTTAACCTAATTAATGCATTAATTGCTGACAGGAATTAATTGGGTGGTAACTGTAGGCAGATAGGGCATGACTGGAGGAGATGGGTCATTGGGGGGCATGCCTTTGGGGTATATATTTTGTCCCTGGTGAATTTGTTTTCTGATTATCATGTTCTGAGCTGTTTTCCTCCTCCACATGGTTCTTTGATGATGTTCTGCATAATCTTGGGTCCAGAGCAATGAGTTGGCTGTCTGTGCACTGAGAACTCTGAGACATGAGCAACAAATAAACTTTTCCGCCTCTAAAACTGTTCTTGTCAGGTCTTTTGGTCATAAAAAAGCTGACTAAAACACTCATTAAATGATTATCTTAGGATTTTGTTATAGTAATGGAAAGCTAACATATTGGTGTTTTGTAGAAATACACTTTCCTTCAATCAAATTGCATAATATATGGTCATTATACATGTGTCCTGAACTGCTGACACGTTTGGAAATATCTGATTTGTAGCAAAACAGGTTTTTATAGATTGGTCTTTTTCAAATACACAAGGAAAAAAAAATATTCTTCAGAGGAATGCTTGTGGTTGTTAGTCGTTCCAAATGTTTTTAAAGTACTAGTAAAAATAAGTAAGGGAATCTGCCGTATAAATGTTAGCATTCCTGCAGAATTTGTAGTGGGTAACCTAACCAACCATGGAGAAAAAGTGGTGTGCGTTTGAGAGAGGCAGAGTTCTTTTCTCTTTACGTTAGCTAGTTATTGAATCCTAAATTCAGTTCAGCTCTCAGTAAGAGAAATTTGAATTATCATAAATCTTTAATATCTATTACATTGAAAAACAAAGTTGGGATCTACTACAGAGCTATAAATAACACTCTGCTAGATTCAGATAACCTTGGATCTAGTGCCCTTCAGTTGGTTTTCAGACTGCAGTGAAACTTGAAAGGTCACTGAAGGTCTTTGACTCCAGTTCTCCTAATTTCTTATGTCCTTCAGTCTAGAAAGTAATTGAAGAATTTGCTCTTAGGGAAAACTTGATGTTTGAGAATAGTAACCATGAAGAAATATGAACTTAAAGATTCTTGAGACCTGGGTGAGAATTAAATAATCATGTGTCTTTCATTGCTTCCAGTTCCTGATAATTTTTGCAGGAGAAAATTCTCGGACATAAACATATGCTCTATCAGACTAAAAAGTGGAAATTCACCCATTGCATAAGAATACTGTGACATTAAAAATTTAAACTGACAAATATACATCATTTAACAAATAATACCAAACAAGAAAAACATTTCCAAAATCTCTCTCCTCTTCATACTTCCCAAAAGCAAATAACTCTTTATATATGTGTATGTATATGTATATGCATATGTATATGTGTGTGTGTTTCTGGTATTAACCAATAAAATGCTTATACTTCCATTTCTTTCTTTCTTTTGGTACTGGGGATTGAACTCAGAAGTACTTAACCACTTAGCCACCTCCTCAGCCCTTTTTACAGGGTCTTGCTAGATGCTTAGTGCCTAGCTAAGTTGCTGAGGCTGACTTTGAACTTGTGATCCTCCTGCTTCAGCCTCCCAAGCTGCAAGGATTATAGGTGTGTGCCACTGCACCTGGTCCATTTCTTGATTTATCAATTTTTTATTGACTTTGTTATTATACGTGATGATATGGCATTTTTAATCTCCTATTTTTTTCTGTCATCTTATAATGCAAGTTTCACTCAGTATTTACAATTGCCTATGTAAAAATGCAGAGCCAAAAGTATTTCATGATCATCCCCTTTCTTGCATAACTTTTGTTTTTTGGGATCAATAATTGTCTCTCCTTTTTTTTCATGAGCATAGTTTTATTTAAACTTATATTTTAAATTACTCAACTATAGATATTACCAGTAGTGTTTTTTTTCCTCCTACATGCTCAAATATACCTATTGACTCCACTGCTACCCTCTGGAGATCATTCTCTGAACTCCTTCCCCCTTCCTCCTACTCTAATTTGGAGAAAGCTATAGGGCACAATGTTATGGTTTGGAGATTAAATGTCCCTCAAAATCACAAATGCTAATGGCTTGATCACCAGCCTGAACACTGTTGGGAAGTGAAAAAATCTTTGGCGGGTAGAGCCTTGTGGGAGGTAGGTCATTAGAGGGTGATCCTTGAGGGGATATTGGGATCCTGGTTCCTTCCTCTTTCTTTGCTATCTAGCAGCCATGAGGTGAACAACTTTACCACATAATCACGATTTCCAAAACAACAGATCCAAGTAACCATGGACTAAAACCTGTGAAACAGTAAGCCTAAATAAATTGTTCCTCCTTATAAGGTGGTTTTCTCAAGAATTTTGTCACAGAAACAGAAAACTAAAACATACATCTTTGGCTTAGAACTTCCTTTTGATGTTTTTTGTTTTTTTTTTTCCTGTTGGACTTATGATTTCACTTGTGTTCTTTCCTTTTCTTATTTCTCTGGGATACATTATCCAGCAATTCTCTAAACAGAGGTACATGGCAGACACATCTTTTAAGTCTTACATTCACACCATGTTAACTGGTTGGTTATACATTTTTAGTATGCAAATAATTTATCCCTCAGATTTTTGAATGCATTATATGCTAATACTCAGTTACATTGAAAAAAAATCAGTGCTATTTTGATTCATGTTCTCTTTTAAATGTTTCCAGACTCCTAGTTCTACCATCATACCCACAATATTTTAATCACACCACTCAGTATTTTACCTCTGTTTTAAAATTGCAAAATGGTATGGATTATTTGTGTTTTTAATTGTTAGGCACTACAAAGACCCTTTCATTTTAGATTCATATTCTCCAATTCTGGTACATTTTCTTAAATTTCTTCTTTGAAAATTTCACCCATTTTCATGTATATATTGGAACTCTTCTTACTTTGATGTTGTAGTTTCTGATTCCCTCTTGAAGTTTTCAATTTTTTTCTATTTTTCATCTTTGTTTTTGTTGTTCTATTTTCTGAAAACATTTTCAACTTCGTTTTCCAAACTAGGACTCATTTTTGTTATATATTTTACTTTCCAAAGCTTTTTCATAGAGCTGTTTTTCATAATTTCCTGTTCATGTTTTATGAATTATAATACCTTTCTCTCTTTAAGGATACTAATTGTTTAAGTCAGCTTTTTATCACTGTGACCAAAATACCTGATAAGAGCAACTTCGAAGAGGAAAAGTTTATTTGGGGCTCATGGTTTCAGAGGTCTCAATCCATAGTTGGCTGACTCCATTGCGCTGAGCCTAAGATGAGGCATGGGGGAAGGGGCCAGCAGAAGAAAGCTGCTCTGCTCATGGTGGGGTCAGGAAGCAGAGAGAGTAGTAGAGGAAGGGGATGCAAGGAAGGTGCACCTTTCTAGGGAATGCTACCATTGATTCACCTCCTCTAGCCATACCCCACTTGCATTGTTATTATCCAGTCAGTTCATTTAAACTAGGATGGACTGATTAGGGTATAGCTCTCATCATCCAATCATTTACCTATCAACATTCCTCATAGCCAAACTATAACACTAACAATTACTTTTTCTTGCATTGTTATTTTGCTTTAAAGCTCATATTGCACTTTTGTATCTTTAGATCTATTTACGAGATACTGATTGAAAATGGTAACTATGTGTATGTGTATGTTTGTTACCTGGTAGGTTTCATTTTGGGAAGATGTGGCAGTTCTACTGCAGAAGCCACAAGCGAAGTGTTTTTTTCTCTGGATAAAAAATTTTCAGTCTTTAATCTGGTTTCATATACTTGGAGGTGACTGTTCTGGGAAGAGGTAAGCAATGGGGAATGGAAGGCTACTATTCCTTTCCCATATTTTTCCCCTGTCCTTCACCTCTAAGAATAAACTTTTCCCTTTCAAATGGTGTGGCTGAAAGTGGTGGTTTTCCAGCTATATTGTACTAGCAAAGGGACACTGGAGTATACTGCACATATAGGCTTTCAACAATCCCATTTCTAGACTAGCATCTTCTAGACCTGGTACCTCCATGTCCTAATCTTCTCAAGGGTTTGTAGGGTGAATTGGAGTCAATAGGTTACTAGGTTATTTATTGGTTATGGTTTTATCATTGCCCTCATTTCATCTGCTGTTTCTCAAAATTTGTTTGAAGTCCCTATAGTCTCCTCTTACATTCTGTCTTTGCAAGCTGCTGTATTTTGGATCTGAAACTCCCCGCAGAGGCCCATGTATGAAAAGCTTTGTTCCCAGCTTGGTGCTACTGGGAGGTGGTAGAACTGTTAAGTGGGGCCTTGTGTGTAGAAGTTAGGTCACTGGGAACATGCCCTTGAAGGGGACATTGGGATATCAGCTCCATCTCTTCTCCCAGCTGCCACAAGGTGAGCAGTTTCCTCTGCCATGTGTTTCCACCATGATGTTCTGCCTCACCATAGGCCCAAAATCTATGTCACCATGTGACCATGGGCTGAAAGCTTTGAAACCATGAGCCAAAATAAATCTTTCACCTTTTAAGTTGAATTATTTCAGATATTTATTACAGTAATTGAAAACTTACTAACATATAGGTTTATATGTTTTGCTATTAATTTTATGTATACCTATGATTTTTTAAATTGGGTCTTAGAAAGGAGTAGCAATAAATGTGGTCAATCTGACATAAATCATCAGCACCAAGAATTAAATTTCTAGATAAAAATGCTTAATATGTTTTCACCAAACAATATTATGCTAAATGGTTACTAAAACGGATTTGTTTGATGCAGAATACTCAAAATTTAACATTTATGGGCAATCTTTCAGGATAAAATTGGTAGTTACTGCTTTGCTGACAATGTTGTTACATCATTTAATACTGTTGGCCTTCATTTTCCTGACACCTCCCTTGCTATAACACTCCTACCCCAGTGACTATCTTATCCTTGTTCAGTCTTTTTTAATCTTACTTGTCAACTTCTCCTGGACCCCTCCCCCACACCACTCCAAGGTTGTTACATATACTTACCTTCCTGTTCTTTCAAGTGCCAGCTGAGTGCTGATGGCTTCCTAATGTGTACCTCTAACCCAGACCTCTTTCATGAGCTCCTCAGCAGAATTGGGTGGGAGTTTGAGTTTCCTTTTTCCACTTGTCATGTACTACTGCACTGTTTGGGGGGGACTACATCATTAGACTCTGTGAAACAGGCTTGGACCTTTTATTTTAAAATGTTTTATTACTTATGTTTTCAATAGGCAGTCTAGTCAAATAAGTCAAAATTCAAAAGCTATAAAGGATACAGTGTAAAGTTTCCAGTCCTATTCCTTGTCCTTTAGATGCCTGAACGTTTTCCTCCTGGGATGTAACCCATGTTGTTGTTTTGTTATTTTTGGTGTTTTTACAAAGACACTTTATGCATACACAAGAAAAGACACTTTTATATATGTACCTTTCCTCTCCCCCTTCAATTCCAAACTTGTTTCAAAAGACCCAACACTGATGCAACTGGAACCAAGATTTTCAGAGTCAATATTTCAGATACTGAACTTTTCCCCGATCAAAACAAGATATCCCTCTAAGCACCCCTAAAGACAGAAGGAGAAAGGGAGGGGAGGACTCAATAACAAAAGTTTTCTTGCTCCAACACTTGAAAGCAAGTCTCATTCTGATCTGTTGCTCTGATAAACAGACTTGTAAGGGAAGGAATGTTATTATATATATTATAGTGTTGAAAGAATTAAAAACTTTTGACTTGAATCTTTTCTCATTTTGAGATATGCCAAAGAGAAGCTGTAAAGTTCTTCCTTTAAGTGGAAAGGTGAAAGTATAATAAGATATTGAGGGAGAGAGAACAGACATTCACATTTTATTATATTTTATTATAGTACATTGGTATAGTTGTTCTATTTTTTATTAATCATTGTTATGTTAATTTCTTACTGTTTAATTTATAAATCAAACTTTATTATAGGTATGTATACATAGCAAAGAAAGCACCTGAAACTATCTGCAGTTTCAGGCATTCACTGGGGATCCCGGAAAGTATTCTCTATGGATAAGGGGGCACTACTGTACTCTAGCCCTTGTGAAGCATAACTTGTGAAGCATAACAGACAGTACATTGATTCCTGTGTTCCCATGAGATATTTGTTATCCCTGTGACCTCAGTCACAAACACCACATACTGTGGTCATATAAATTTGTTTCCCAAACTATAGGACGTTCTGCCATATCTGTTCACATGCAAACACACAATTTCTTCACACACAATTTGAACAAATCCTCCCATTTCCCAATACCCCTAACCTTGGCTACCACTTATTTAGCTCATCTTTTCTGAGGTCAGGTTTCTCTAAGCAGCCTTCTATAACACAACTAGACTAGTATTTTTCCTTTATGCCAAACAAATAATAGATAGCTTTACACATTGTAATTGTGAGTCTCCACAACTAGAATATAAGTTCTTTTGAGAGCACAGTGACCATTTAGTTTGCCTTTGTTTCCCCAGAGCCTGGCCCAGTACCTGGCACAGAACAATTTAATACACACCATTGTTTTTGTCAAAGTTCTGTTGCTAGATTCTCAATAACTAATAAACTTATAGCTTTCCATTACTACCCCTCTTACAAAAGACCCACTAATAGTATCTGAGGTATGCTATGGTAATATAAAAAGACAAAGCTTCCAAGGATTTCATAAGATTTTTTTCAGTTCAGAATGTCCTTTTTATCTCAGACTTCCAACTTCCTTCAAGAAAGAAGTAGGGAATGTCAAGTCAAAGGTAACTGCACTAGCTCAGTCCAGAAAGGATACTGGCCTGGACTAAGAAGTAGTGATGGAATAAGAGGTAGTGATGAACTGTGGAGATGGAACAGACACGTGAGGATATGGATAGGAGATAAGGGAAGCAAATAAGGAATGACTTACGGGCTTTCTTTTTGACCAATTGAAAAATATTTTTCATTCAAGTTGATGGGAAAGAATGGAGAAGCTAATTAAAGGGCAGACTAATCATTCACGAACTAAAAAAATCAGATTTACTCATTTCAATTTTACTATGTGTTGATATGCTTTTTATTTTTTGGTGGTATTGGGGATAATATTTAAAGTTATTTTATCATTTTAACCATTTTAAGGGTAATGTTCAGTTACATTAAATGTGTTCACATTGTTTTACAATCACCACCACCATCCATCTCCAGAATGTTTTTCATTTTCCCTAATATTCCTCACCCACTAAATAATAACCCCACAGTCCTATAGTCACTATTCTTTGTCTCTAAGAATTTACCTACTATAGGTGCCTCATGTAATTGGAATCATATGGTATTTGTCATTTTGTGATTGACTTATTCATTTGGCATAATATCCTCAAGTTTTATTCATGATGCAGCATATGTAAGATTTTCCTTCCTTTTTAAGATGGAATAATATTCTACTGTATATGCATATACCACATTTTATTTATCTATTCATCCTTTGATGGACACATATGTTGCTTCTCTATCTTTTGGCTATTGTGAATAATGTTGCTAAGAACCTTGGTTCATATTTGTTCAAGTCCTTGCTCCAATTGTTTTTGGGCATATATTCTGAAGTAGAACTGCTAGATTATATAGTAATCCTATGTTTAAATTTTTGAAGAAGCATTATACTGTTTTCCATAGCAACTACATCATTTTATGGTCCTACCTGCAGGGCGCAAGAGTTCCAATTTCCTTCCCAACACTTGTTATTTTGTTTTCTTCTACTTTTTCTCTTTAAAATAATTGCCATCTTAATGGGCATAAAGTGGTATCTTGTGGTTTTGATTTGCATTTCTGTAATGATTAGTGATGTTGAACATCTTTTCATGTGATTATTGGCCATTTGTGTATTTTCTTCGGAGAAATGTCTATTCAAGTTCTTTGTGACTTGAGCTCTTTGTTTCTTTTGTTATTGAGTTTGGAACAGTTCTGGATATACAAGAGGTGTCCATGGTGTGAGAATGTGTTTTAGAGTGCTATGAGTATACTAGGAACCTTGGAAAAAGCAGTAGAAGGAAGTGAGGGTGTTAAAGAAAATTTTTAAAAACTTCACACACACACACACACACACACAAAATTAAAGTGTTACCTTTAGGGAAGACTCAAGAAAGCACACTCTGTTAGGATTCAAGGTTATTTTAGTATTGAAATTTGTCAACATTATTAAGATTAAATAAGCACTGATGAGCTATCCTTTGAACCTAAAACTATTTAAGAATACTTCTTATATTAAAATAAAAAGCCCTGTATTATAATCTAATTTATAACCAACTTTTTGGTATATAATTCATATATACACTGATGACTATGGACAAACATTAAACTCAGAAAGTATGCTGCTTGCACTAATGGATAACAAAAACAAATTATTCATATAATCTTTAAGTTGGAAATTTAATAAATTTCAATTCCCCAAATTGACTTACGTGAATCACTTGTGGGATACCATTATAAGAAAATACATATGATACAAGCTACAGAACCAATACTTAATCATAATATAATTGATAGAAACGTGAAAACAAGCTGTTATCTATAGATAAGGACAAGCATTGAGGAAAAGGAAAGAATATATAGAAATCTGGACTGTTAACTGAAGCAGTTAGAGAAAATAGTATTACTGAAAACTGGTAATAGATAACTAATCTCCAAAAGTAATATCAGGTTTAAATTACCAAAATTTAAAATTCATTTTTTGTGGTACTGGGGATTGAACCCAGGAGCTCTACTACTGAGCCACATCCCAAGCTAGTTTTGGTTTTTATTTTGAGACAAGGTCTTGCAAAGTTGCCCATGAGGGCCTCAAACTTGTGATCCTCCCACCTTAGCCTCTTGAATTCCTAGAATTATAGGTGTGCATCACTATGCTTGGCTAAATTTTATTATTCTGAAAGTAGCCATTTTATTTAATTCACAGAAAACTGACAAACTCCTGGATTCTGAATTTTTGGTAAAATGTTAAAAGACCAAGGTTAAAAAACCTATACTATAGATATCAAATGCAATTTATGTATTTTAGAACAAACATATTGTTTTGAAGTGTATTTTTGAATTCTACAATCTATATTCTCTCCACATAACCCACATCTAAGAAAACATACCATCCTCTAAAAGCAAAACAAAACAGAACTTTCATCAATTTGAAACTAAAGTGCAGCTCTCCACTTCTTGTTAGGATCCGTGTTGCTAACTGTGGAAAGAAAATCAGGGTAAAAATTTAAGAAGGTAAGTAAATTCACTGAATTTTATTTGTGGCTTGAAAAAGCCCTCAATCTTAAGTAAGTTCATTGCTCAATATAAGTTTAAAATTTTGTTTTTAGTTGTAGATGGACATAATATCTTTACTTTATTTATATATTTTTATGTGGGGCTAAGGATCAAACCCAGTGCCTCACATGTGCTCGGCAAGTGCTCGATGCCCAAGCCCCTCAATATTCAGGCTTTGAAAATCTTTTGATTTTAAGGATTTAACTTCAGTAAAGATTATTGATTTGAGAACTTATCCTAACACTAGTAAACAATCACAGAATTACTACTATGGTATCTTTGAGTTCACTACATTCACTGTTGCTTAACCTTTCCCTGGTCCCCAATCTTCCACATGCAGAATTCTTTGTGGTCTTGGGGTTTGGGAGAAGAGAAGCTATCCTCTTGATGTACTACTACTCTTAAATGTCATTCTGATGGGTGAAGACTGGAACACTATGCGAGATTCTAATTCCTGTGGGAGCTTCTGGCTCCAATTTGTAGCCAACTTGCCATGTGTTGCCAACTTTCCTAGTGCCTTTCCACCTTAATATGTTATTCAAGGGAGAACCCTCATGGGTGCTGTTTTCCTAAAAGGAAACTAGTGCATCTGTAGAAATATGTTAAATGCAGATAGTAAAAAAGTTAAAATTTGGAAATATACTTACATATTTTCCCTTCTTTTTCTAGTTTTTTCAAATGAAGCAAGACGTTACGTTCAGCCATTTTATGTAAATTCTCAGGAATATTCTAAAAGAACAAGGGTGAAGGAAAAACTTTTTCTTTTTTTAAGAACACCTTTTTTTTGGAAAAATTTAAAGAAAAACAAAATACAACATAAAAAGTTTAAGTTAACACATTTTTACATAGTTATAACCTATAAAATTTCACTTTGTAAATGCCTTGCTTTAGGATACTATATTCCTATATATTTCTATGGATAAAATACACTAAGGCCTAATAGTAGCAGTGTCTGTTTTGTTCACTACTGAATTTCAGTGTTCAGCTTACTGACACAGTAGGTATTCATTTATATTTTATGAATGAAGGAATAAATAAATGCAAAAATTCTCAGTTTTTCGACAGTTGGCCCTATAGTTTATTTATTAGGTTACATGATAATATCTTTATTCTTTGTGACATAATTTTCCCTTATTTTTGCCAAAATAATATAATAATGACAACTGTTACTTGAATGAAAATCAAAGCAAATATTCTTTTTATTCTTTAGATACAGAATATAGTTCTGAAGCCAAGCTTCTTGTCTAAATTCACTCTCTCTATTTCTCAATTCCCTGAAAATATTTTGCCAAGATCATCAAATAACTTCAGTCAAAATGCAATGGATTCTTTGCATACTCTTTGTACCTGAAATCCATCAGCTACTCTCTCTCTTTTGACGATCTCTTTTCTCATTTATTCCACTGCTGTAATAATCAGTCTTCATCTTGGATATTTTTCCTTAGACTTCTCTGTAGTATTGATGTTTACAGTATGTTGTACCATGGGTTCTTTTCTCTTTCGTACTCATCAAATCACCACCCAACAATACAGGCACTGATTGGTCCCAATCTGAACATCTAACCTCTAACTCTCCGTGAGATCCAGTAACAGGTTATATATACCAATTTGAGTTTCTAGATTTCATCATGTGAGTTCCCTACCACAGATTAATAATTGATTATTCCCAGATTACTGGCTAAAGACCAAATTTGTTTAGCTGGCAATGAGCCAGATCTGATTGTACCTCCTTTTCCTGCCTCATTTCCTGGGACTCCTTTCCTATGCATCTATATATGTAACCTGTGCTTCAGTCATGTGGTTTCTTTTTGCGTTTTCAAACACATAATGATCTTTAACTGTGTTTGAATGCAACCTTCCCTCTGTCTAGAGTAACTTTTTCTCCTCTATCCTGATACAGAAAATGTGTGCACCTTCTTCAAGGTTCCATAAGTTTCTAAAGGTTTTCCAGACAAGCATCATTAACCCTGAATTTTCACTAGGTAGAAATGATTTTTATTTTTGTGCCTTGACAGATTTGGTATAGGACTTGGAGGAAGTGTGGTGTAGAAAAATACAAGATCTGAATATTCAAAAATGTCTAAAGTCTAAAACCTTTTGTGCATCCGCACTCAGAAAGTTTCAGATTTTGGAGCATTATTAGATTAGGGATGCTCAAGCTGTATAAAGCATTTAGGATAGTGTCCACGAGCATGCAGTCATGTCTCAATAAATGCACACTAACTATTATGATAAAGCCAGTATTTCGAGTACCTGTTGAACATGTGTGTCTTCACTAAACCACAAAATCCCTAGAGGTCAGGGATCCATAGTCTTCTTTGTATCTCTGCACTTCATATAAAAGTGTTCAACAAATGCTGAATGAATATGTCACTCTAGAATACCTAATGCCATCCTATAATCATAAGATGTTTAACACTCACACAGGGAATACACTTCTGAATACACCTCTGAATGCAGAATTGACATTTGTTTAGGTCAGGGCAATTTCTTGATAACTCATTTGTGAGGGTTACAAGTGTTTTTCTATCTGTACTTAGGTCAGAAAAAAAATAAAAAGAAAAAAAACCCCATCCTTTATGTACCTATATAGAGGTTACACTCTAGAATTATGAGGAAATGAACTGTTTCATACAATTTAAATATTTACATTACTCTTTTGCAAATTAGTATTTTTTCCCTGCAGTGCTGGGTGTAGAGTTCAGAGTTTAGTACATGCTAGGCAAATGCTCTATCAGTGAGCTCTACCCACAGCTCTAGACAATGACATTTAAAAAAAATCTTTAGCTGTTTTAATCATTATCCCTCTCTTTTAGAACAAAACATGATGAGTATGAACTGTTTCTTGATGACTTAAGACTATAGGGACATTAGGTCCTTCCCTAATTCTAAATGGCTCCAGATTACATTTCTAAACTTATCTTTAGTAACAATCTCATGTATTTTATGGCTGTATTTATTGTGGAAATAAAATTCAGGTAAAAAATTTTTTGTCTCTTTTTGGTACTGGGAATTGAACCCAGGGGTGCTTTACCACTGAGTTACACCCCTCAGTTTTTTATTTTTATTTTTTAATTTTGAGACAGGGTTTCATTAAGTTGCTTGGGGCCTTGTGAAGTTGTTAAGGTTGGTCTCAAACTTGTGATCCTCCTGCCTCAGCCTCCTGAGTTGCTGGGATTATAGGCATGCACCAAAGTATCCTGCAAACTCTGGTAATCTAACTCCAATGCCTATGTTCTTAACTGCTAAGCTATTTCTACCAACACAGCAGATATCTAAAGAACATTTGCTGAAAAACTAAAAACTATTTGATTGCCACATAATGCTATTTATTCAGTGATGGGCTCAGACATCACACTCGGAGGCATGGGGCTCTTTCACTATATATAAAATTATTCATATATTTTGATGGGTATTTTTTTCCATTGTCAGCCATTGCTACAACTTCTCACTGCTATTATCTCAATATCTGTCTCTAGCAGATCACCCCACCTCCTCTGTTGCCAGTCAGAACACCAAATGATAGCTAGAATAATACTTATCAATATAAAATGGATGCAATTTCTCCTGCAGAGAAAAGTATATAAAGTTTAATTAAGATGGCTCAATAAAGTGCTTTTTGTTCTCTATGGCCAGTTTTTTTTTGTTTGTTTGTTTGTTGGATGTTCTATTGCTCTCAAGTCTAGACAGGTGGCAGTACCTACAAAGTTAACAGACTTGTCCCGACCTGGGCTGTAGTAAATTTACCTACCATTTATAGTCCTTTTGTTTTTATTTTTTGCAGTGCTGGGTATAAAACTCAGGACTTCACACATTCTAGGCAAGCACTGGTATATCTCCAGCCCTATACAGTCTATTAAGTAGATTCTTTATTCTAATAAATTTGTTGTATGTACCAATAAGATAAATGAAAATTACCTTGTAGATAATTTTGACAAGATCAGTTACTGTAAATGCTTTTTCAAAATTATCACGAACTATTGTAAGAATTTGTTCTTCTCGTTTATTTCTGTGAGAAATATATTGTAGAATTGTAGCTTCAGCATTAGGGATTACTGGGCCATGTCCTGAATTAAAGTAATTATACAAATTACTCCACCATATAAAAAACATTAAGTACAACTGAAGTTACTTCATTCTATATAAAAATACTTCAGATGATATATTGGAAAAGCATACTAACTCTACAAATACATATTATTTGGAAAGCTCTACAAGTATAAGGTGTTAAAAATTATGTGCAATCCCAAACAGCCTTAGAGAATTATATCAAAATCTAATCTATTAGATATTATTAAAAATACAAAATAGATTTTAACAATAAAGTATAGCAACAAAAACAGCAACCATAATAACAACAAATGTAATATTTATAGAGTGCTCACTATGTGCCAGGCCCTGCTCTGCATGCTAAACATACATTATTTTTACAAGAACCCCATAAGGTAGGTATTTTTATTATCCCTTTGTGATAGCAGACACTGAGTCACAGGGAGGGTAGATAACCCACCCAGAATAAAAGAACTAAGAGAGGTGGAGCTGGGATTACGATTTGGTAGTTTTTAACCACTCTGTGCTCATAACCACTATGATAAGCTTACTTATAAAGAAAGACTTGTAAAAAGGGGGAATGTAAAAAGTGGATCAATGTAAGTGATCAATATCTATTAAAAGTTCACAAAACACTAGTAGCACTTTAAGAATATGTCTAGGCTAGTAATTTAGAAATTTTGACCATAAAAATTAAATCGTACTGAATTTTAAATAATACAAATTTAATGTGTTATACAAGTCTGTAAAAGAGATGTTTCAAATATTTGGGAACAAAACATCCAGAAGCAGGCTAACCTGCTATGATGTAAAGACTCCTGGGCTTTAGATAACAGACTATCACATATTAGCTGCATGACTGCAAGGAAGTGTCCAAATCTCTGTTTCCTCAGCATTGTAATGGGTATACCATTACCTACTCCAAACAGTTTTTGT
Organism: Marmota monax; assembly: GCF_021218885.2. Classification (NCBI taxonomy): domain Eukaryota; kingdom Metazoa; phylum Chordata; class Mammalia; order Rodentia; family Sciuridae; genus Marmota; species Marmota monax. The sequence continues at coordinate 4,968,589 of NW_026693726.1, read as the reverse complement.
GAGGATGATAGCTAGAAAGGCCTCTGCATTGAACCTGATGGGTAGCAAGCTTTATTATTTGGTAACTATGGTTACACAATATAATTTACCTGTGAACAATTGCTGTGCTAATAGGCCAGTTCACTGCACTTACTAAAGCAAACACTCTTAAAACCCTTTGTAGGCAACTTGGCTTCAATGTGAGTGTATCCAACATCTATTGTCTTCTCTTTAAAAATAGCTATGAAGTGTCTATTCATTTTAAATCATAACATTAATTTAAATGCCCATCTCCAGTGTATGTTTCCTATTCCCTCAGATTTAGGAATTAATGAGAGAATGTCAGCACACAGATCTTTCCATGGACATTTGGTTAGGAGCAAATTAGATGGACTTGGAAAATTAAGTAACCTAATCCACTTTTCCTTCTCAGCTTTCTTATTGGGTTGTGCCTTTCTTAGCTTTTAGGATTGGAGGAGAGATTCATATTGCAGAGCAGTGCAGTGATTTCTGAGACACTAACAAGAAGTTTCTTCTTTTGGAGAATGGAAATAAAAATACCATTTTACGGTTTCTACGGAAACTATTGATTTTTTAATATTGTGAGGTCAAATGTAATCCAAAGTTACAAAGCTACAATGTGATCCACAATAGAAATCAAATTAATAAAAATGATGGGAAGTTATGGGATAAAAAAATATTCCTTTTCTAACGTAAGCTTATTTTGTTTTTAATTAACAGTTCTATCAACAGCTGTGTAGATGCTGAAAAATAATTCTCATAGATTTTTAAGAGGTTATCAATGTAACTCTTGGCCTTGTCTTTAAATTTAACTATATGGCTAAATAAAACTTAGGAATATAATTTAAGGAAATAGTTTATATGTGTTTCTTCTATGCAAGCTAAAATGAGCCTTTATCATTTGGTAAGAACAACTTTCTAGGTTAAAAAAATTACCTACCTGGATATATAATACTGGCTTTGATTTTTAATAACTCTTTCAGGGAGTTCATATAATCATAGAGGTCTTCAAATATAGTTGTTCCTTCCCCAAGAATGCAATCTCCAGAAAAGAGGGCATTTTCCTCTTCTAAGAGTAGAGCCATATGATCATCAGTGTGGCCAGGTGTGTATATAACTCTTGTTGAAAAAAGAATAATAAATAATAAAATAACAAGTGTAAACTCCTGAGCTTAGACGAAATGCTGGGAACTCAATTATTCTCTGTCCTTACCTTTGTAAAAGATACAAATAAATGTAACAATGAATTAAAAAACTTATTTCTTGTGCCCACTGAAAATTATCAACAAATAATTCTTTATCTAAATCACATCTATGACTTTAAAGTGAAAATTTAATACTTTTCCCATATTTTTAAATTTTATAAATAATAAGTACAGATTATAACAAATTTGGAAAACAGAAAAATTAAGTACTTAAGGACATAAAAATCAGCAACATTTCTATTACTTTTGTTATTTAAAAACATAATTGTTTTTGACAACACGGTGATGCAGCCTTGCAATCCCAGCTACTCAGAAGGCTGAGGCAAGAGGAAGTACAGTGCTTCTGGGTTCAACTGCTGGGTAGGCACGTGGCATGTGTGCACACACCCCCCCCCCCCCAATACTCTGTTTGAATATGATTTTATAACATCTTTAAATATTTTTCAAAGACAAGTATTTAAGTGCTTTGCTAAGTAACCTGGAACAAAGTTACTCCATAAATGATAAACACCTTATTTTAGTAGTTTATAAAGATTTAAAAGAAACAATCTTTCATTAGGATGTAAAAGAAAATAATTCCTGTGTATTCTTTCTGCCTTTGTGGGTGCCCAGATGGAACTGAGATATACATCTGTAGGTTTAAAAAAAAATGACATTTTAAAAAAATCTATTTTTCTTTTTTTGGTTCCAGGGATTGAACCCTGGGGCACTTAGCTACTGAGCCACATCTCCAGCCCTTTTTTATTTATTTTTTCAATATTTATTTTTTAGTTGTAGCTGGACACAATACCTTTATTTATTTTTATGTGGTGCATGGAATATTTTTAATAATAGTCTCAATAATGGAATGGCCTCACATGTGCTAGACAAGCACTCTAATGCTGAGCCTCAACCCCAGCCCCTTCCCAGCCCTTTTTTTTATTTTGAGACAGGATATCAGTGAGTTTCTTAGGGCCTAGATGCTGAGGCTGGCCTTGAACTTATGATCCTTCCTCAGCCTCCTGAGCTGCTGGCATTTCAGGAGTACACCACCTCGCCTGGTTAATCTATTTTTTTCTAATTAAAAAATTTAAAAACAAAGCAGTTTGGATTGATTTCACTCTATAACATGCTTTTATTTTTTATTCTCTTTCAATTTTCAATTTTTTGTTTATAATCAATATAATTGATATTGTAATCAATACTTTTAAAGTTATGACAAATTCTTTATTTCAAGAATTCTTATTTATTTTATAACTATATCTACAAAAAACTCATTAAATAAAGAACTAAGTCTAAATAATTTGTTTACAAAAGCACATAACCCTTGATTTCTGTCACATAAAGATTTAATTCTTTGTACTAATATTTCTTCTGTATTCATCTTATACTTTGGATTATAATTCTTTTACATGGGTTTCACATTGTTTTCTTATTTATCATTGAACTTCACAAGGTTAAGTTCCTGAAGGGTTGTCTTGTTCTTAACTTTACATTCCCAGTTCTGGACACTTAGTGGAACCTAATTTATTTGCATTGCTTTCTATGTGTCGGGCACTGTCTTCAGGGATTGACAGATATTACACATTTAGTACTTACATTACTTTGGGGTGGGTACTTGTTATGGTTTGGATATAAAGTGTCTCCAAAAAGCTCTTATGTTAATGTAGGAATGTTCAGAGATGAAATGACTGGATTGCAAGAGTTGTAATCTAATCAGTCCATCTGACTTTGAATGGTCTTGGTGGTAACTGTAGGCAGGTAGGGTGTGGCTAGAGGAGGTAGGTCACTGGGATTCTGACCTGAAAGGGATCATCTTCTCTGAGTCCTGGTCACCATGAAGCGATCAGTGTTCCTTTACCATGCCCTTCTGCTCTAATGCCTCACCTTATGCCCAGAGCAATGGACTCAGCCAACCATGGACCAATTCTCTGGAACCATGAAATGAAATAAACTTTCCCTCCTTTAAGTAGTTCTGTTGGGTATTATGGTCACAGCTATGCAAAGCTGCCCAACACAGTACTAGCTACCTCTCAATTTATATTTTAGAAAAAATGAATCATAGGAGATAGCAAAAAATACTGATGGAGTATAGCTTAATTATATTTAGCTTAGGAAATTAATTATTAAGTGTGTGCTGCTGCTATTTTTTTTTTTTTTTGGTATGAGGGATTGGACTCAGAGGGGCTTAACTAATGAGCCACATCCTCAGAGTCTTACTAAGTTGTTTAGGGCCTCCTAAGTTGCTAAGGCTGGCTTTGAACTTGTGATTCTCCTGCCTCAACCTCCTGAGTGGTTGGGATTACAGGTGTGTGCCACTGTGCCCAGAAGAGTATTGCATATTTATGTGAATGGAATATTTTTAATAATAGTCTCAATAATGAAATATTTTTTGGGGAAAGGGTTAAAACAAGTGCCACATTTGTATTTAATACTTAGGAACTAAACACAGGTTTTTGATTAAAGATAGTAAACACCTGTTTTCTTTGTCCTAAAACACCAATAAAATTACCCTAAAGGAGTTTTTTTTTTTTTTTTAATGACATAAACCCACAAAAATGAGAAGAATGGGAGAGGCAACACATCATCAAATATTTAGAAGCTAAAAAGAAAGATGAGTGATAAGTGACTTATTCAGCCATGAGAAAACTGAAACCTAAACAGGCAGTGGTGAAAGCTGAGAAGCAATCAGATTTATGCTGCAGAATCCCCCAAAGTCTAAGGATTTGGGACATAAGGTATCTGGAAGCTTGTCATGCTTGTCATTCATGAAGCCCTAGGTTCAATCCCCAGAACTGAACAAAAACAACACCCCTCTCCTCAAACCCAGAAATAACAACCACCCCTCTCTCACAAATAGATCTTCAGATTCTCTTCTTTGAACAGTGAGACAAATGTCTCACTCCTTTTAAGGGAAAGACAGCAGATTTATTTGAAGAAGAGAAAACAGGCACAGATGGAGGTAGTGACAATATACTAAAAAATAAATTACTTCAAATACAGGTAAATTTTCAAGATGACTTTCAACACTAGTTTTCATAGTGCTAGCAGTAAGGTCTTTCCCCTACATGAAATTAGAAGAGTCTTCTAAGTTACTTCACAAGCTCAGGAGTAAAGACTCTAAGGTAACAATGCTGGAAGTTTCTCAACTAAACAGTTCATCCAGATTACCTTACAGTGAGGCTCAAAATCCACAAAAGCCTCTCTTCTCAGAGGTCCCAAATAGCTCTATAGTTTCTATCAGATGACAATCTGTAAACATCAGAGGATAATCAGGATTTCTAGAATCTAAGGAAAGCCTCTTACATGGAAGACAGTGAATAAAAATAAGCAAAGAAATTTAGAGACAAAAGAATTATGAGAAAATCTTTCAAAACAGACAGACAAACAAAAACATCAAACCTCACAGATTATAAAGTCCTCAGTGTGGTAAAAGAACAAGAAACAAGATAGGTTAGCATACAATAAGCATTTAGGGAACAAAAAATTTCATTGAAAATTAAAAATTTGAGAACAGAAATGAATGAAAATATAGGATTAGGAGATAAAATTGATGCAGATATAGTTGATATAGTAAAAAGGCAAAAAGAAGGAAAACAGAAAAAACATGTTAGATGATGAGTGCAGAAATTCTAACAAAATAGAAGTTTTAAGTAAATGAAAGCAAATGAAAAAGAACAAAACAGATGAGAAAATAAACAACAAGCAATTTCAAGAAAAAATTCTAGGACTGAAGAACAGACTGAAAAGGCTTATCAAGGATTGACGAAGACACTTTTACGTGGCCAAAACTTTGTTCAGGCTCCTTTCAGTTTTTCTGATTATAGGGTGTAGAATATTCTACTCCAAAATATGCCACCTTGTCATACTGAGTATTTTAAGCTGAAGGAATCTGAGAAAACTGAAAAAGCATGAAATTCTGTCTGACTTCCCTGCTGTTGTCCCTTGAAGTAGGTCATAAAACAGAATTCTGACCTTCCTCCAAAATAGGTCACAAGTCCCTCATATGAGAGATGCCTTCTCCATATCCTGATGAAGGAACATCTTTATTTTTGAAGACACAGAGAAGAATATGAAAAATTGGTTTTGCTAAGTTCCCTTAGACCATACCGCCTTTGTCCAATCATGCTTCTTCATGACTATCTACTTCACCAAACTTAGCATAAAAATGCACAGGTTTTCAAGTTTCTTTTGGTCTTCATTTTGAAGACTCCTATGCCATATAAAGCTTAATAAAGTCATATGCTTTTTTCTCTATTAATTTGTATTTGCTAGTTCTATTTTCAGATCTAGCTGGGGGACCTTAAGAAGGGAAAGGAGTGCTTACCTCTCTGTCCTAATTTGAGCAAGAATCTTGCTAAGTCAGTTTAAGGAAAACCTCCTACCCTTGTTATCTGACTGCCATCAATATCTTATCACCCTATTGCCTTTAGCAATAATCCAATCTAGTTGGTTTAGGCAGAAATCCCTTTCCCATTTCTACTGTAATTTTCCATCCACTCAGCCCTACCCTGCTCCTTCATTATAAATCACTACTTGATCTTGTTGGAGTTACTGTCGTGTCTAATCCCTCTAACACACAGCAAGATTCCATTGCAATGGCCCCTGTATCTATTGCCATGGGCCCCCTTTAATAAAGTCTGTAAGTCTGTCTATGTCATCAGCAAGTATCAAGAATAGTTTTCTCCTTAAGAGGTCCCAGAACCATAAACTTGAGACATATAACTTCAGAAATTTCAGAAAAAAAAAATGGACAAGGAGAAAAAACAAAAACTACATGATAAAAAAATCAGATTTAGATTTTTCAACTGCAGTGTTGAAACTAGAATGAAATAACATCCTATGTACAAAATGGAGAAGGGAAAAGTTTCAATTCATGTTTTATACCCAGAAAATATAAATTTAAAAAATTAAATTCATTTCTCAACTGATGCATCAAAATATTTATGGGGTACCTACCATGTGAGGTTTTGATACATGTATACAGTATATAAGGTTTAAATCAGGTTAAACTTATCTATATCCTTAAACCTTTATCAAGTCCTTATGATAAAGACAATTAAAATCCTTTCTTTCAGCTGTTTAAAATATATAGTATATGATCATTATCTATGGTCACCTTATTCTGCAACAGCACAGCAGAACTACTTATTCCCATCTAACTGTAACTTAGTACCCATACAGCAAACCTTAAGTTAGATTTTAAAAAGACACATTCACCAACTGCAAGGGAGGCTGAGGCAGGAGGATCACAAGTTTAAAGCCAGCCTGGGCAACCTAAGGACCTTGTCTCAAAAGGGCTGAGGATGTAGCTCAGTGGTAGAGCACTTGCTATGAGGCCTGGGTTCAGTGCCAGAAAAAAACAGTAACAACAACAAATTAAAGTCTCAAGTCTCTTTCTATCCTTTCTCAGGAAACTTTCAGAGTGGGGTTTCCAAATAGAGGGGGTATAGAAATTTATTGATTATAGGAAATAGGTGATCCCGCATTAAAATTTATTGGTTATGGTAAATACAGAGGCAAAGAAAAGCACTCCCTAAGAATGAAAGGAACTCTGATGATAGCTGCACCAGACTTGGAGGAAAACCAGTTCACACTGGAAAGGGCAGAGGGGAAGCTGCTTCTTGGAAGATGAAACTGAGAGAATCCCTGATACATTTAAACATCCTGAGAAAAGGTTTATATAATCAGATTTGAATTAGTGATAAGTGCATAGAAAACTATGCAAATAAAACAAAGTAATAACCATAGGGAAAACAGAAAAAATAAACATAGTTTACTATATGTTTCAGCTGTATAATAGTCATAATATGTAATCATAATGCCTATAGTCATAATAATGTAATCATTGAATATATGAATCCCCTTCTTCTTTCCTTCTGCCCCTCTTTTTGATTCTCTCTGGAGATCCTTGACTACTACCCAATTCACTAATATTGTTATAAAAATATTAGCTAAAATATTAACAGAATAAAAAACACATTCAAAAATAATAATATCATGACAAAATAAAGATCCCTGAAAATAATAAAATTATAAGATCCCTGAAAATAATAAAATTATGGTGAAAACTAATAAGCTTGTTTCCATATGCTTTGAAAATGACATTTAACAAAAGTCAGTTCTTATTAATTTTTTTAAATATTTTTTTTTTAGTTGTTGAATAAGCTATTTTATTTATTTATTTATATGTGGTGCTGAGAATTGAACCCAGTGTCTCACACATGCTAGGTAAGTGCTCTACCACTGAGCCACAACCCCAGCCCCACTCTTACTAATTAATAAGTGAAATGACTACAACTTAGAGGAGTTTCTTCTTTGCCAAAAGAAAAATTAATCAAACATTTAATATTAAATGTTGAAATAGTAAAGTTTTTTAAAAAATCTGTTAAAAACATGATAGAGTTTAAGAATACAAAATATTAATTAGTGGGGAACAATTATTATTATTGTTTTTGGTACTGGGGATTAAACCCAGGGGTACTTTACCACTAATCTATGTCCCCAGCCCTTTTTATTTTGAGAAAGAGTCTCACTAAATTGCTTAGCCTCTTTAAATCGCTGAGGCTGGCCTCAAACTTATGATCCTCCTGCTTCAGCCTACCAAGTTACTGGGATTACAGGCATGTGTCACTGTGCTTGGCAGGAACAATTATTTTTGAAAGATCAAAGCCTGACCTTTAATAACCATTAGGCTTTTCTGATTTCTAAGTGTATGCTTCACATATTGCAGATAATTATAATATTATACTTGCTTCAATGGTGAGGTATTAAAGAGCTGTTTGAAATAATTTGTGTGATTAAACTTTCAACCACCTGATAATAGAAGCATTCAATGTTATATGAAAATAATTCCAGGAGGTCGTTTTCCATTTAACAAAAGTCAGTTCTTATTATACTATAAAACTTTGTCAGTGCGTGAGTGTGTATCATCTCTTATGGACAATTTCTGAATACACAGAATGCATTAATAAGCAGAACTCCATTCCTTTTAATTTGTAAAAACTCACTTGGAGCGCTACTCTGTTTTCGTCTGCAAACTGTCTTATATGTCAACACACTTGCAATACTTTCTTTATTATTACTCACCTATACCACACCAGAACTCAGCAGTTTTTTTTTTATTTTCTAAGTCGAAGGCAGTAAGGTATCTTAATCTAGGGGACTGGAAATTCTAAGTCACTTGTGTGGTTAATGTCTTAATTTGCATAAAACTGTGTTAAAATTCAACTCACACAAACAGGAGGAGAAAAGGAAATGACATCAGAGGTGCTTTGCTAATCAGAAGAAATGTAGCTGTATTGTTCCCATTCATCAGTTATAAAGTCCACTCTTCTGGACAGAGTGGACTTTATAAGGATGGCACTCAAGACAGTCATCTGGTCAACTTTTCTTTAAGAAATTAAATTTAGTTTTTTAGAAAATTCCTCATAGTGATATCCAGAGTCAAATTTTTGCCCCCCCCCCCAAAAAAAAAAAAAAATTCTAGCTTTCTACTTTTTACTACAAAAGTTCTTGGTGAATATTATCTGTGTCCTCTTGTTTTTTTTTACAAAGTTGGCATGTAGGCAAGATTAATTGGACAATGAGTACTTGAAGACTTATGCACATTTTTAACCATCTATTTATGGAACTTTTGCTTAAGAACAAATCTTCAGGCAAATACTGAAAACAACTGGGTTTTACTGACTATAAAAATGGAAATTTGAAACCACAGTCATCAAGCTTTATTATAATTGGAAATGTATATTTTAAGAAAAGATTTACCAAGTCATTTTTAAAGAATGCGAATGCTATTTATTTTTGATTCTTTGTGTTGTTTTCTTCCAATCTTAAAATAGATTTCTACATTTAATTTGTACTAACCATATATTTAAAAACATCTATTTAATGAAATTATACAATATTGAGATTTGCTCTACAAGTCCAAGGTAGTATTCAACTAAGGGGGAGATAGTGATAGGATGCTAGCCTGAGGGAGACTTTTGGGGCACTAATACTGTTCTGTTTCTTCATCTGGTGCTGCTCATATGGCTTGTTCAGTTTGTAAGAAGTCATCATATTATACATTTAGGATATGAACATTTTTCTGTTTACAGATAATACTTTAATAGAAAGTTTTAAAAAAATGTGGTCCTGCTTACTTTGGTAGTAGTTAACTTGCAAGGGCTGAATATTCTTAATATATAAGATTTGATATAGATCTAATATCTATATTCTGTAATGGGTGATAACCAGTACTACTATTCCCAAACCTTTGAGACAGAAGACTCAGTGAACCCTTTGCTGTCTCCACCTCTTTCACTAGCTGGCCCAGGGCCAGTGTGCTATGAACGAAATTCAGTATTGTTCAGAATGCTTTCTGAAGAAGTAGTAATGTTTATTCTCCTCTGATATCATGAGAAAAATTATATGAGAGCCGGGTACAGTGGCCCACGCCTGTAATCCCACTGACTAGGGAGGCTGACAGGAGGATTGCGAGTTCAAAGTCAGCCTCAGCAATGGCGAGGTGCTAAGCAACTCAGTGAGACCCTGTCTCTATAAAAGTTACAAAAAGGGCTGGGGATGTGGCTCAGTGGTCGAGTGCCCCTGAGTTCAATCCCTGGTACCAAAAAAAAAAAAAAAAAAAAAAAAAAAAAATTATATGAGATGCCAGTGTATTTTAACGACAATACTTTAGGACAACTGCCCAGTAATTAGCTGGTGTGTAAGTTATACCGTGATTTTGTAAATCACTAGTATAGTGGAAAAAGGTTTTGGCTTGAAAGTAGACACAGATACCCATCACTTTAATTTTTTTCTTATTCAACTGTTCATCTATTTGTCTCTTTATAGACATTTACTACATGTAGGATGAATGTTCAGTGCCTTGTATGTGACAGGGATTGCGATTAAAGGAAGAATCTGGTATCTGCCTAGGTTGGAGAATAGCTAGCTACTAACCAAAGCCGTTTCTTCTTTTTCCTGGACATGCAGTTGAACTAAATTTCCCAGCTTACCTATGGTTAGGGGTGGCATATGACTGAATTTACAGCCTATGCAACAGAAGGCCTGGTCCATAAAAACCTATTACATAAAAACCTATACAATATCCCTCTGTGCTCTTTTCCATTTGTTGAATTGATTGATAGGAAGAAAAAGCATAAAACATTAATAATGGACATGAAGAAGGAATAGCACTGACAAATATTTTTGAGACAAAAACTAACTTGATTAGATGTGGAAGGTGATTGCGGGAGTACAGGAATGGTAAAGGTGAATAGTAGTTACAGATTAAAGGTAATACTGAAGTGAATATTTCAGAAGAAGGGGTAAAGTCTCAAGTACAGAGAAAAGTAGATGTTTGGAGGTCAGAAGGTCAGTATAGATTGCAGGGGATAGAAGAGACCATGATTAGTTCAGTCATAAAATTATTCAGTTTGAAATACCTTTCTGAATCCCTCATGCAGGTCATGAGGGATTACAGATCTGGCCTAAAATGTACTTATTGTAGGTACGGGTCATCTTTTCAAAGTAAGAACAAGGAAAGTCCTGAATTGAAGTACAAGTAGATCATTAAGCCACCCTAAGAAGAAACTATTGGCTCTTAAAATTTAAATATTTATGTAGAAAAAAATGGTAGGATTCAAACAAATAAAAAGGATATACAGAGGGAAGTCTTCCTGTATTGGTTTCTCCAGCATCCATTCCCCCCACTACCCCCAGGATACCTCAAGTTACCAGATGTTTTTTGTATCTTTCCTGAGACAGTCTTTGAACATGCAAGCAAATAAACCTAAATCTGCCTTCCCTTCTTTATCACACATACACCCCCACCCCATCTTTCCCAAGGGACATTAACTTACCTTAGAGTGGCTCCCTCAGTCTTAATCACATCTCCATCTTTCAGATAAACATATTGTTGCTCTCCATTTCCTATAATTTCTTTTCTGTGAGGATTCCGTGGGAGTTTTTTAATACAATAGGTAGTTTCTAGCCACAAAACATATAAATATATTAGGTCATACTTTAAATGATTTAGGCTTTTAAGAGATCAACTTTAATACAGCTTATAATTGTGAATGACTACATAAAATACTCACATTAAGACAACAGAAATATGGGATGAGTTGTAGCTTATCCCTCTGGATGTAACTATTTAATATAATTTAATGAAAGAGCTTTTTATTCTTCCATGCACCTCTCATGGAAGCCTGTGTGATTTTTCTAGTCATTCCATATAAAAGTTTGAAAGTAGTTCTTCATAATCTTAGTTAGCTTTAACATTAGGACAGGTGTTAAAAGAGTAATAATACAGAACCCAAGAACTATCTCTATCTAGGTGCCTACCTACAGTAAAGAAGTCATGACTAGCAGTGGTACATGCTTGTAATCCAAGCAGCTTGGGAGACTGAGGCAGGAGGATCACAAGTTCAAAACCAGCCTTAGCAACTTAGGGAGGTGCTAAGAACTCAGCGAGACTCTTGTCTATAAATAAAATATTAACAAGGGTTGGGGGATGTGCTGTTATGATCCATGCCATGAGTATTGAAAGGGAACTCCAAACCTGAGGCTAAGTAAGTTCAGCACAAACTACTACTCACTGATATAAAGAAAATCAAGCTATAGTTGAGTGCCAATTATCTATGTATAGTGAATACAAGCACCACGACATCAAAGGATTTAAAAACTGTCATAGTGGGGGGAAATGAAACTTAGAAACAAAGACCTATACACAATGCCATTTCTTGAATGCTAAAAGGACAATTCAACTAGTAAGAGCAACAGAGCAGGTCACGGTGGTGCAGGTCTGCAATCTCAGCTACTGGGAAGCTTAGGGAGGAGAACTGTCAAATTCAAGGCTAGCAAGACCTTGTCTCAAAAAATAAGATAGAGCTGGGGATATAGCTTAGTGGTAGAGTACTCCTAAGTTCAATCCCTTGTACCACCAAAATAAATGAATAAACAAAATTAAAAAGAAAAGAAACGCAATAGGAGTCCAGAGAAAAGAAAAAATAGGAAAGGATTCACATACATGATGGAACTTAGGGTATGATTTACATGATAAGTAAGATGTATAAGAAAGACATGGAGGAATGGAGAACAGCATTAGTAATGGCATAGGAATGAGAATGAGCATGGCATACCTGTGACAACATAATGCTACCAACTTGTCTAATGGAAAACACTGGGTGGAAGAGTGGAGAAAGTGGGCTAGGTAAGATGAGCTCGATTATGGAGGGCCTTAGACTGCCTTTCTTTTCACACAATGGAGGGATTTAAATTTTACCAAGTGTGGCCATTCCACACTTTCAGGAAGACAACGAGATGGTGTTAACAGGTGGGGCAATATGGCAGTTGTAAGTGGGGAGAATGGAAGGGTGAAATCTGACAGAACCAAGAGGGGATGACTGCAATAACCCACATCGAAGATAATGAATATTAAGGTGGTAGAACTGAAAACACATGAGGGAGAAAAAGACATCCCAAAGAAAAACCAACAAGGCATAGAAATCTGGCCAGTATGGAGTATAAAAGAGATAGAAACACTAAAAAAAATAATAACAAACAGCACCTTCCCCTTCCAACCTCAAATTCCATTATTTTGTATCTTGGAGGTTGAAGCAAAAAACCAAACCAAACCAAACCAAACCAACCAACCAACCAACCAACCTGATCTGGAAACTGATACTGCATAATAAATTAGGATGGTGAGGCTTGTTTTGTTTTTTAATTTGCCTAATTAGAACTTCAGTAAAGTAGAGATTTGTTTCTAGTTATAAGACTTTGGTTGACAATCTTCATAAAAAAATCACAACTATTTTAAAATTACAAAACAATCCATACTATAACTTTGTATCAATTTTCAAATATATAAATTTTCAATATACATATAAATTTTCAATATACATAAAAGAAAACAAATATCTTATTCACAATAACCATTTACAAGAATGGACAAACATGCTGAAAACAATCATATAACATTTCTTATAATTACTTTATTGAGATATAATTCACATACTATAAAATCTGTCCTTTTAAAGTATACAACTCAGTAGGTTTTAACTATAGTCAAAGAATTGTGCAACTATCACCACTATCTAATTTTTGAAGCTCCCAAGAGAAATTCTGAACTCAATGATAATCACTCCCTGCTCATTCCCTTCTAGCCTTTGGCAACCACTCATCTACTTTCTGTCTCTATTATATAGCTCAGTCATTTGTTAAGGTTTGCATAATGGTTTATAATATTATTGGAAATGCTTATCATTTAAGCTAGTACAAATGTGATATTGTCAATGTATAATAATTTCTAATAAAAACATTCTAATTGAATAGCATAGATGCAAACATTTGAATCCTTGGGCTTAGTTGTGAAATATGTGGCAGAGACTCAATTTTACTTGGAAAATAATTAAAAATTATCAGATAACAAAATATATTTTAAAGATTTATTCTAAAACCAAACCAAAATATGTAAGCTGTGTGGGATTACAGAGTTTGCATGCCTAGCAAAATTATGGCTTTCTGTAAGCCGCTAAGAGTTCCCAAATAAGCAGATTGCTTTCAAGTCTTTGTATCTTCCCACAGAAATCTTGTAAATGGCATTTGTATTTTGGGGGTGGCCTATAAAAATATTGTAGCACTGAAAGCTATTTGAATCCTTTCTACTCTACCAATAATTAAACAAAATTGCAAAGAAGTATGGAACAAAGTAACAAAAGTAAAACAAAATGAGACCATAATGCTAATGATAAAGGATTTTGAGAATGAAGAAATAACATGGAACTGTTGGGGGAAGATTCTGGAAGGCACCTCTGTACGATTTTAATGCCCAGCATCCCAAGGTCCTCAGCAGCTTGTCTAGCTTCAATAAAGTCCAGAAACAAAGACAACAAGTCACTTCTCAATGTATTAAAATTTCAGTGGCTATAAAAAGCAGTGTCAATTTCTCCTTTAGATTCTTTACATCAATTGAATAGGTAATATACTACCTAGGTATATTAAATATTAGGTATGTCTACATTACTATAGGTAATCTAATAGTTAATATTTTGTATGGAACCCAAAACTTTAAATTTAAAGAAAATAGGTCTCACTAACAGGAGAATGAATAAATAAATTATAGTGTATTTATACATGAGACTATTACTTGACAATGGGTGAATTGTCTAGAGAAGGAAAATTCATTAGGCTAAAAAATTATGTTTTTTTTTTTTTTTTTAGCATCCCCTTGGGTTGGACAAAATGAGGAAAGATGACAAAAACATTAGGTTAATTTTTTTTTTTTTTGTACTGGGGATTGAACTCAGAGGTGTTTAACCACTGAGCCACACCCCCCAACCTGTTTTAATATTTTATTTAGAGACAGGGTTTTGCTGAGTTGCTTATGGTTTCACTGAATTGCTGAGGCTGGCTTTGAACTCTTTTTTTTAAAAATTTTTTTTAAGGAGAGAGAGAATTTATTTTTAATATTTATTTTTTAGTTCTCGGCAGACACAACATCTTTTGTTTGTATGTGGTGCTGAGGATCGAATCCTGGGCCGCACGCATGCCAGGCGAGCGCGCTACCGCTTGAGCCATATCCCCAGCCCGGCTTTGAACTCTTGATCCTCCTGTCTCAGCCTTCCTAGCCCCTGGGATTACAGGCTGTGCCATGGCACCCAGCAGAAAGGTTTTTTTTTTTTTTTTTTTAATAACTGACAGCTTGTGATAATGGGTGCAGTAGCTGAGACTATTTTGGTCTTAACTATAGTCTCAAGGCCTAAAAAAGGCTTGCAAATATTGTAAAATGCTAGTTTAACGCACATGCACATCCTTGTGTGGATTAAAGTCCTTGACCTCTTGGCTAATGCCTTGAATATGCCAAGCATACTCCTATTCCAGTCTCTTTGCTCCTGCAATGACCTTAGTCTGGCATGCAATCCTCTCAGGAGCTCACCCCTTCTTCTTACCCCCTCTTGGATAATAGCCACTGCTTCTTCCCCTTCACTTTTTCCCTTTTCTCTTTGCATAACTTTATTTTTTCCCCCAATTCCCATTACTTTCTCCAGTACAGGCTAAGTATACCCTATTTGAAATGCTTGGGACCAGAAGTGTGTAAGATTTTGGATTTTTAGAATATTTGCAAATACATAATGAGGTATCTTGAGAATGATCCCAAGTTTAACACCAAATTCATTTATGCTTGGTATATATTGTCTACCCAAAGCCTATACAACATTTTTAGAGTGCTTATGTTTTGACTGTGACCTATCATGAGGTCAGGCAGGAAATTTCCAACTGTGGAATCATGCTGGTGCTTAAGAAGTTTTGTATTGTGGGATATTTTGGATTTTTGGACTAGGGAAGCTCATCTTGCAGAATGAAAGCTTTCTGAGAGCAGAGTCTATTTTCTTCACTGCTATACTCTCTTGAGCCAAAAACAGTACCTGATACATTGCAGTCACTGGAATACTTGTTGAATGAATAAATAGAAGTATGTGGTGGTAGGATGACAAAATAAGGACAGAGTTGGCAAACAGGTTTCAGGAAGAGAGAAATTCAATGATACTTTGTCTGAATTTCAGTTTGTATTAGTAGTTGCTTTGGAATCAATTGTTATGGAAACCCTGATATCATCTGTTTAGAACATGGACAAAAGCAGCATCTTACTCACAGTACCCACATGAAATGTTGAGCAGGGTGCTTGGCACACAGAAAATGCTCAATAGTTATTAGTTATTAAGTCTGAGGCAGTAAAGGTCACAAACGACTAAATTAAAACTGTCCATTATCACAGAGAAAAAGGGGAAGGTAAGAGGGAGAAGAGGATTTAGAAATAGAAATCAGGACTGTTCCTGTCCTTTTTTTGTTAAAGCTGGGAACAGTATTTAAGTCACAAAAATAGTACTTTTTTAAAAGTGCCATTTAAATAAAAGGTATTTAGTGAATGGTCTATACCTTACATTATAAATGATTCCCAAACATAATTTTCTTCAATGTGTATTGTAAATATTTTCTGTTTACCATTTTCGATGTTTTTACAAATATCTTTTATGCCTCCAGAATGATCAACATGCCAATGAGTCACTATGATTTCTTGGATTGCTGTATTAAATTCAGCCAGAGCTTGCTTTAAACAGCTGATGTATTCTGGAATTGAGGGCTCTCCAGTGTCAATGAGGATTCTCCTGAAAATTAAGGGGAAGATAATCATGCAATTGGAACAAAGGGTTAATGTTAGCATATTTCTCACACAGATAATTTATATTAAATTTAAGAAACTCTGTAACAGTTTCTTTCAACATGCTTGGAAACCAGTTACATGTTACTTCAGCTTAACTATAGTGATAGTACTGTAAGTTCTTTGAAACAAATTATATCTAATGGAAGACTATACAAGGAATAACAGCAGTAATCTTGAATACTTACATAGTAACTGTTCCCACTGTATTCTTCCTAATGGCTATTCAAGGCAGGCATTTCATATACTCAGAAGTTAAGTTACTTCCTCAGTGTTACTCCACAAATAAATGACAGAATCGGCATTCAAACCCTGATGCCAATATATGTTTACATCTACTTAGCCTTCCAGATCTTTTACAAAGCCCTCAAAATTCCTCACGGATATGAATTTGATTCAACAGCAATTCCAAAGAAACCTGGTCTTCTTCATGAGATACCTAACTTAACACTGAAGTTTTACAATTGTACTCTTACATGTGAAAAAGGATATAAGAAAGCATAGGGGAAGGTCTGAACTGTTATACTTCATTACTAAGACAATCCCATTAGTTATATACATATATTTTCGTTTGTGGTTTTGAGCCTTTCTTATACTTTGTTTTCTTTCCTTGCTATTTTATGGAATACCCTTTCTCTCTATTTTCCTGAACAAAAGAAATCTGTGATATTTTCCTTAAGAACGAACCAATTCACAAATTTAACCCAAGCAGTTTCAACAGTAATCCTCACACCTATTTAAGCCAAGATATTAGTCTTGATGAAAATTCTGAGTCATTCATTACTTTATCAGAAACTGTTCACAGATTACCGACAACTTGCCATGTCTTTATTTCTTGCAGAAATCAAGAAAAACAACCTTGCTTACTTTCTAGAGAAGTTGGGAACAGGGAGGTGTGTATGACCAAAAACAAACAATAAAGTAACAGGTGACAGAAAAACATTTTACAGATAATTAAAATCCAATTCAAACTGGCCTTATACAAAGTTACAGTTGGATAGGAACAAGAAGTTCTAGTATGCTATTGCACAGTAGGGTACTATATATAACAATATCTCATACATTTCAAAAAGGCAGAAAATATTTTGAAAAGTTTTCACCATTTAAAGAAATTATGTTTGAGTAGATAAAATGTAGTCTGATTTGAACATTATGCAACATATATGTGTATAAAAACACGTATATATGATATCCCATTAATATGTACAATTTGTGATTTTATTAATGAATAAACACAAACTTTAGAAAAGGTCCCTCATTGGGGAGGAAGGCAGTGGGCCACAATTTATATCCTAAGTTCTGTAAAGCAGTGAATCAACTTTAGAAATACAGTTTGAACTGCCTGCTCTGGAGATGGGTACCACATGTTACACAGGTCTGAGGGAACATTGGAAGATCCTCTTGGTAGTGAAAGGAAGAGATGGTAATAAGGAAGAGATGGTTTAAAGACCTTTCAGAAGGCACAATTAATTTTTTTTTTTTTTAACAGTGAGATTTGGAAGGGAAGGGAAAGACAGATCAGATCATTTTGAGTTTCTGGGTGGGATGATTGACGTACTGTTAACAAAGACTGGAAACACTGGAGGGAATAAATCTAAGATGAGTCTGAACTGGGTCACAGTGGATTTTGATAGTATTTGTAGTTACCTTCCCTTGCTTTTTCTCCATAGCAATTATAATCATGTAACATGTATTTACATGCTTATTTACTTATTGTCTATCTCCATACTCTTTACCACTCTACAAATGTAATCCCATGAGGCAGGGACCTCGTCTATCTGGTTGAAGTGATTTATGGATTTATTTGTACATCTACAACACACTATGCGATGCTTGTCCATGTGTACATTTAGTCATACTACATTAAAAATACATAAAACTATAATACGATACTTCCTTATAATATTCTCTTACCTATAATCCTAGATTTTGGCTCTATGAATTTGGGGTTCTTTGGTGTTTATCCCAAATTCTTTATGCCCCTTAATTAGTGTCACTTGGGTTATTTTGGAGGTCTTCTGGCCCTTGAGAGGAATCCTTCCATGCTTCAGATCAAGACTTCTCAAATCTTTTTAAACCACAAAGTCCCCTAATTGTTATTATTTAAATCATTGGCTTCCCTTCCTCCCAAGAAACTCTATTTTGAAATATCTGGCAACTGAAAATCTGATCATACAGATAATATCTTATGCTGACACAGTAATTTAAACCATTTAGAGCTTTTATGTTTATTATATTTTGATCCTTAGATCAACTCTAGGTAGGGATTATTTTATTTATAGAAAAAGAAACTAGTCTTCAGAAAACAATTTGCTCTAGGTCTTACAGTCACAAGAGGCAGTGCTAGGAGGCACAAATGTTCTAGTACAAGTTTTAGTGACTTCTTCAGAACTAGGACCCTATTTCCTCTTGGACAGAAGGTGACTGTTTAGGAAAGCACCTAGAATCACTTCTCATGTGGCAAAAATAAAACTTCAGTTCTAGACTAGAACACAAAGTTGTTTCCTCCTTAAATATTTATCTCATCTGTAAAGCCTATGAAGTGTTATTGCAGATGATTAGATAGTATCATTTCTATGTGAGTTGGTTGCTTTTATTCTTCATGGTCACAGGTAATATACCTGTCTCAGGAGTTCATCCTGCAAATGCAAGTAATACTGATAAAAGGCCTAATAGAAGAGTGTAAACGAATCTATACAGGTCTATGACTGATTTATTCACTAGGGCTCAGTGCCTGACATGTAGTAGGCACGTAATAATAAGCTGCTACATAAAGAAAAAATTCTTTAACTGATGGCAAGTTAGTGGAATTAAATATTTCCTTATAGGTATTTTATATCAATATTAAGCTATCAACTGGTCTCCGTCAATATGCTGTCATTAGCTCTTCTCTGAATATCTACTATGAAACCAGTGTTATAAGAAAAACAGAAGTGATAAATACTTAATGTTGTTTTCCACATTAGTATTTTTTTTTTTTGATGTTCATAGGTTTCACTGAATCCTCAAACCATACCTATGAGGCAGGTACTATATAGCCCTCATTGTATAGGTAAGGAATGTGAAACTTAAGAGAGGTAGCTGTCTTGTTGAAAGTCACACAGCTAGTTGGGTGCAGTGGTGCACACCTGTAATCCCAATGGTTCAAGAGGATGAGGCAGGAGGATCCAGAGTTCATAGCCAGCCTCAGCAATAGCGAGGCACTAAGCAACTCAGTGAGACCTTGTCTCTATATAAAATACCAAAAAAAAAAAAAAAGGGCTGGAGATGTGGCTCAGTGGTTAAGTGCCCCTGGTTACCCCCCTTACCCCCCCCCCCCCCGAAAAAAAAAAAAGTCACACAGCTAGTAAATGGAGGTAGGATAATAATCTAGGTAACCAAAGTCCAAAGTAGTAACTCTACTTTTCTGGACTGCTTTTTCTATTATAAGGTACAATATACGACATCACAGTATGTAGTTTTGACAGAAAATGTTCAAATTGCAACTATCAGGGATTCTTGAGAAGAGAAGGAAAATTGGGCAATCATTTGTTGATTCAAGTGCTTATTGAGCACCTATAATACTAAGTATCACAGCAGGTCTATTAGTGCTTCAGTGAAATTCATTTAACATCCATGGGCTGATCAGAATGAGGAAGACAAGCTAAAATTGTGGTTATCCAGAAGTCCTAGAATAATAGTAAAAATTTAATAGAAAATTTAAAGAATGGTTATTCATTTGGCAAACATTTACTGTAGTACCTCTACTATACAAGGCTCTATGCTAGGTGCTGACGATACAGTGATTAATGTCTTCACTGAATTTATGTTCTGTTGAGCTAAGGGTCATGAAAAGTATGGAATGCTAAAACAGTGTACTACTTAGTCCAAAGGGTCAGGGAAGGTTTCCCTGAGGAACTATTTCAAATGTACTCTAAAGGATGAGTAAAGATTGTGAGTTGAAGAAGGGAGGAATGAGTTGGAGACAGAGAAGGAGGTGTGACCAGAAGCTCAGTGGCAGAAATGATACAGCTTTGCTGAACTACTGCAGAAAGAGGAGCATAGCCTACTTGAGGTCTGAGATGAGCCTAATGAGATGGGAGACAGAATACTTAAGATGTTTCAATTCTCTCTCTTTTTTGGTTTGATACTAGGGACTGAACCCAGGGTCACTCTACCAGAGTGAGATTCTAGTTTGTAAAGATACATAGGTACTTTTCACACAACATGGGCTTTAAATAGCCAATTTGTTCAGCTCATTTTTTAAAGAGAACCGGCCATCTGGGTGGGAGGAAAGTGAGTTGAGTTGAACTGAGACCGTTCATCTAACTCCAACATGGTATTCTATGAGTCTTTCTAGAGTAATTTTGCCTATGCAATTTTCATCCTACGTACTGACTTTAGAACCAATTTAAGATGACATGCTGAGACGGGAATGCCTGTGGACTATCTGGGCTTAGGGACTGCTTAATTTTTTGCCCTCCTAGATACTGGAGTTTGCCTAAGTAAAGGTCTTGTATATACTTGATCCTGCCAGTTTACTCTGGACTTAACCTCTGGCCTACTTAATTGCAAGTACTCTCAGTCCTTCCTATTCTGCAGCTTCTAAAATTCTTAGTTACCGAAAAAAGAGTGAAATGTAGTAGATACTTCAAAGGAAAACTCAAAGACCTATACTGGTCACAACTATAATAAAAATCAAAATTACTTACGATCAGTTTCTCCTTCCCAAGAGCCAGGGTTTTTTTTTTTTTTTTTACAGATTCAAGTAAGTTGGAAGCAAGAAAATCCTGCCCTCTGCTGCTGAATTAAGGAAGTGGCCTCAACATAATTGCTTTTGGGAAACTGTACTCTGGTCAAAACGCCAAGGGACTTTGGTAGTATAAACGCTTTCTTGGAGTCTTACCTCCATAACAGCTTAAACACGAACTCTGGCATTCAACATTAAGCAAAGTAAATAGGGTTTCAAAGCTTAAGTTTTTTTTTTTTTTAAATTTTATTTTTTTCACGACTTCTGCCTCGGTTAGAGAGGGTACCACCGGGGTGGTTGTAATTCAGAACTCTGGGGTCCTGGCATGTGCACGAGGGCCTGATTGGGGTTGCCCTTCCCGGGACTAGAAGCTGCGCTCCCGCAATCTCTCTCCGGGGCGAGCAGTCGTCGCAGCCTCAGCTCCGCGGTCCCGCGGGCGAGTGTACGTTGTGGGGGAGGGGAGAGACGTTTACCTGGAGCCGGTCCCCACCAGGTAGGTGTTGGTGCCTTGCAGGGTCATGGGACCCGGGTTACAGCCCAACACGCGTACTACCCGACTGGACAGCCGCTCGATGCGCTGCAGCGTGACAGACATCTTGAGTTCCGGCGGCCACCGGGCCCGTAGCGTGTTAGGCAACCAGAGCGAGGAACTAAAACGCCATCCGGATGGGCGGGGACAACAATCTCGGAACACCGCACGAACCGGCAGCAAGAGGATCAGCAGCTCAGCAGGGGCGGGGCCAGAGAAAACGTGACACTGCGCGAGCTGGGCGGGATCTGGCAGCTGGGCGGGGCCCGATGTCACGTGACGCCGCGCGGGTTGTGTAGGCGGGGGCGGGAAGCGGCCCGTGGGCTGCGTGGCTTGTAGCTGTCTGAGGCGCTGAGGCGACGCCGTGTTGTAGAGCCTCCTGCCTTTCTAGGACTTTCTAGGACCCGGCAGGCGAGTGCCTTGAAATAGATGAGAGACATTTTAACTTAGGAAATCTTGTGAGGAAGCAAGGGGTAGGCAGGTTTTAGGTAACTGAGTTACCAACTCCTAGGAAGGAGTGCCCGCAGGCTTTTAGGAAGTGTGTCGCAATAACCTGTATGTCTTTTATAGTGAATAGTGGTAGCTCATGCGTAATTAGTGCTTACTGCTGTACAGAGTACTTTTTAAAAACATGTCTTTTTCTCCTCAAAACACCCTAAGCAGTGGGCACTACTTCTGTCTCCATTTCGTATTTGAAAAACGGAGTTTGAGAGGCTTGCCTAGGTGGCAGGGTTTATGAATCGGGCTCAGTGTCCCGGACTGGGTTCCTGCCTATTTTCAGCCAACACTTTACCCAGCCACGGAGGTTGGAGGAACTTGCCCCTCCCTGTTAGCGTTACCCACTTTCCCCTGAAAGGAGAGTTGGACTTGGGGAAGAGCCTTTTTTGCTAAGATGGAATCAACTGATCTGCTCTGTAACCAGTCGTTTTGTAACTGGTCGAGTATTAACTGCCTTAGTATTAGCTACTGTTTCCCATTAAAAAATTGAGTTATAAATGAACTAAAATAAAATGCACAGATCCTATTATCAGTTCCATCAAATTAAGATAATTGAATATAACTACTACCTCCAAAGAGATGCAGAAAACATCCGTCTACTTTTTTTTAAGAAATAAATGAATAACTGACGCATTGAATGCTTAGTTAAAATTTAGGACAGGTATCTTCAGCATTTTTTTCAGAAGAAGAGATTTTTTTTTTAAAGTCTTTTTTTTTTTTTCCTGAAGAAAGACAATCTGCTTTTTGCTTATAATTATTTTACAAAGAAGTAATTTAATATTTCAGATTGGTTGAAAGACACCTGTGTTATGTGTGAGAAGTTGTGTCTCAAAAATGCACTATTAATGGAAGTGTTTCCAAAGATATTACTGAAATTGTCATATAAATGATTGTGAGATAGATAAGCGATATATCTTTTAAAAATGTTAGTAGACTTAGGTAGGCCCTAAGCTACTTAGACCCTGTCTCAATACAAAAAATAAAAAGGTCTAGGGATCTGGTTCAGTGGTTAAGCTTCCCTAGGTTCCCTGAATGCCAAAACAAAACAAAACAAAAAACCTTGCGGTAACTATCAAAATCTTCACTTAGTCATTTTCATTCTACCCATGTTTACCTATTGATAGCAATCAATTAATGGTCATTCAAATGGGAAGCTACCTCCATGCTTCCTTTTTAAGAACTGTGCTGGTAAATTTGGAGAAGAGAATTATAGTGGTTTTTGGATCACAGTGCTTTTCCTGGGACTCTGGACGACAACTCCCTCATCTTTCCCGTTTTTGAAGACTAGATTATCTCTTGTGCTTTCCATTTTGATTTCATTAATCCATTTCCAAGTTTCTCATTTGGCAGATGAAGAAATGGGCCTAATAAATGATTTAAATGTCAAGTGACATGTATAGGGTTATACAATAGACAGTAGAAGAGCAAAAGCAGAATAGATAGTGAACATGGTTTAGATAAGATGAAGTTGAGGTGATTGTGGGATATCCAGGTAAAGAATTCATAGACAATTGGATATATGAATTGAGCTCTGAAAAGAGATCTACACTAAAAATACAGAAGTGAGTCTTTGTGGATATATTTAACAGTGTGAATTATGGAGTGTAAGTTTCTCTTCAAAAAATAAGATCAAAGGTGTTACAGTCTGTTTAGTTATATTAAGTCATTTGTTACCTGCCTACAACATGCAAGGTACTGTTGTAAACATAGTGAGGAGATGTTAAAAATTATATAATTTTTGCTTTCTAGAGGATTGTAACCATGAAGGAGACATACATGATATTATTTTAAAGCATATGTTGATAAATCCTAGAAGTATAGTTAAGGTGATGGGATTGCAAGGAGGAAGGGGAGACTCATTGTTTGGGAAGATTTGGAGCTTAAAGGTTGTGGGTTTAGAGCGTTTTTCTTTTGTTGTTGTTTTGTACTAGGGATTGAACCCAAGGGCACTTAATCATTGAAACATTTTCTCAGCTCTTCCCCCTTTTAAAAAATATTTCAGACAGGATCTTACTGAGTTGCTTAGATCCTTGATAAATTGCTAGGGCTGGCTTTGAAGCAATCCTCCTGCCTCAGCCTCTGGAGCCCCTGGGATTACAAGTGTGCACCACTGAGCCTGGCCAGAGCTGGTTTTTAAAGGAATGGCAGAATTTCAAGAGATAGATGGTGGTTATTGTAGATAGTAAATATCTTTGGGTAAAAAACTTAGAAGAAATGTAGTTCTTATTTTGGGAATTACTTAAATTTGGATCCCTTGGATCATGCATTAGAGACTTCATTCTCAGCCTGTAGTACTATGGGAAGTCGTAAAACTTTACGAGGTGAGGCCCACAGGGAGGTCTTCAGGTCACTGAGGGCATGCCCTTGAAGGGGATTGTGGGACCCTGGTCTCTTCCTTGCCTTTGACTCCTGGTGGTATGATGAGCACCGTTGCTCTGCCGCACAACTCCTGCCATGAAGAGTTGACTCCCAACTCCCAGCATAGCAATGAATCCACAAGATCATAGACCGGAAGCTCCAAAACTGAGCCAAAATAACCTTTTTCTTTTTTTGTTTATCTCAGTAGTTGTAATAGGAACTGAAAGCTAGAACAGTAATAGAGACCAACATATTCTAAGGGCATGTATATGTTCTAAGGGCATAGTGTTTGAGAAGGTATATAGATTGAGAAAAAGTAGGTAGGGCTAAGTTAATAATACTTTGTAAATTCCTTAAGTGAGTATTTCAAATTTAAGATTCTCACCTTGATATGTTATTAAGCTTTTCATATTTTCTTAATATTTGTTTGGCAAATACAATGAAAGCTTGGAATCTAGTCAGCGTACAAAGGAACAATGTTATTTTTTCCTCTCAATTAGGTAGTTATATAGAGGTGTACTGTATTCATGATGATACATACTCTTATCACTAGATTATAAAATGTCACATGTGTCTAACTGGTGATTTCAGTTTCATTTTAGTATTCGATCTTAAAGGATTATATGCCCTTTAATTTTGCTTGTTTTCAGTGGTGAAGAAATAAATTATTCACAAAATGCAGATTTTCCAGAAAGGACTTTGAATTGAAGAACGCTCTTAATATTTGACAAGTAAGTTTTTTTAATGTGTTAAATTTGGCTGATAAGTGAAAGTTTCCTAGTTTTTATTTCTTCAGAAGTCTGCTTTAATGGGAGGAGATCATGTACAAGGGCAAGGGTTATGTTTTTGGCCGGCAACCAGGTACCCATAGCTATGTTGACCTCTGAATGAAATTGGATTGGTACTGTTAGGTCAGTTAAGTGTAAGAAGTCCCCTGGAAGTCAATTTTGTAGGTGGTATTATTTTTCCTAAGGTGGTATTGGAATAGTGATCAACTGTAGAGGTAGAGATGAATAAGTAGTTATTGAAAGAAATGAAAGCTGTCTTTTTGAGAATTATTATCTTAGCTTGCCATGTAGATTTCTTTCCTGTTGGAATTATGTTTTTGTTTAACTATGGACATTCATTTTCATTTTCAAAACTTTGAGATCAAATCAGTAATTTTTCACTTAACATTTTATGTAAAGTCAGAGATTGCAAACTTAGATGCTTACAGAGGTCAGATAGGCATGCAAAATAATAATGATAACATTTCTTGAGCCCTATGTGCCAAGTAGTTTTCTAGATTATATGTATCATGTGCATTATCTTTCTTAATCTTCATAACAACTCTCTAACGTATATAGTATTATTTGTATCAGATTTAAAAAATAGGGAAGAGGGCAGAAAAGAAAAGGTTTAGGACACATTGTGAGTAGATAAGTGTATTAGCACTGAGACCCAGAATTTGAAATTACTGAAGCAGGCCAAATGGCCACTATGGTAAACTGAAGAAAGCATGCCCCATATTAAGGGCATACACTGCATGAAGAAATGGTAATGTAGTATTGCACATCTTTCAGTTTTTTTTAATTGCAGACAGAAATCTGGATTTTTAAAAATGAGATGTTGGAATTAATTAGAAAAACAAAAGACACTTAAGTCAAACAAACTGTGTCTACAGATTGCATTCAGTACATGTTTATAAAATAGGGATGTTAGTATCTACTCCTAAGTTTGATGTAAGAATCAAATTGGAGCATTTTATATACAACATTTAGCTCAGTGCCATGCACATAGTGCTAAGTATATGTTAGCTCTTTTTAGTAGGATAAACATTTTTTCTAGTCATCAAAATTCCTCTTCAGTATCATTTATTGTCATTTTTATCTTAAGAAATTGTAAAAATAATATATGAGTGCATGAGTGTGTTGTAAAACCTCAACATGGAAGCAGAGGGAGCAAATGATTGAAGTTGCATTCGTTTTTTGTTCCCATTCCCAATTGCCTTCCCCTCCCTATATGTAATTAAAAGCCACAAATGCTGTATTTATCTTTCTAGTACTCTGTTCCCTTTTATACATCTTGGAAATCTTCTGAAGTAATTTCAAACAAAGCTACATCATTCTTCTCAAAGGTTGCATGATTTATCCTTTACTATGAATATATCCTAATTTATTAAACTAGGTCTCTCAGTTTAGGTAGTTTTTAGTTATTTGTTGTTATAAAAAAGACTCTGCAAGGAGTATGTATGTTTGGGCTTATTTGTGAATACTTCCCTATGTTGAAATGTTGCATGGAATTTCCGGCTAAAGGAATATTAAGAATTTTCAAAGTTATTGTGCCTTTGTTAAATATATATTTGTAACTTTATAATATTCAATTTTATGAATCTATCTTTATTTACTTTACTATTTCCTTATGATGACACATTTAGGTTATTTCCATTTTCTTGCTACTATAAGTGATCTTGCAATAAATAACCTTTGTGAGTAGGTTATATTTTAAAAATATAAACACTTCAATCTGAGAGGAAGTTTTCAACTAGCAAGTATATCTCCGAGACTTTACTTTCCAAAAACTATTTTAAGAACTATATTTAGTGGCAATATATTATTATAATTTTATTTGGTAATATATAATTTTTAGAAAAAAAATAGAGCTTTAATAAAATCATGGCCCTGTCTTTATACTTAGGATTTTTAGAAACTATGTTTTTGTTTCATTTTAGGCATTGTCATCTGTGATGAAGATCATCGTGAAACAGAAGATTGAGTTGGGCCTTGTAACTTTGGACCTGGATTAGAAATTTAGAACAGAGAGTTAAAATTAGTCACTTTTTTGTATTCCAATTTCATATTATTTATTTATTTTAATAAGTAGGTTTAGAGTGAAGAAATTAAAATTCATTGCTATACCAGAGGATGGAATAATATTTGTTCTGGTATTTTTTTTCCTTTTTGTATGAAGAGAAGAGAGTAGATAGCCAAGAGCTATAGCATTCATAATGAAATACACTAAATGCAATTTTATGATGTCAGTTCTTGGCATTATAATCTATGTAGCTGATTTAATTGTGGACATCTGGGTATCTGTCAGGTTTTTCCACGAAGGACAGTATATTTTTGGTATTTTAACATTCAGCTTTATGCTTTTTGGAACACTTGTGGTCCAGTGTTTTAGTTATTCTTGGTTCAAGGCTGATTTAAACAAAGCAGGCCAAGAAATTCAGCATTGCTTTCTTCTACTTCATTGCTTACAAGGAGGAGTTTTTACAAGGTGAATATGTGCTTTTGATCACTAACATTGTTTTCCTTTTACCCAAACAAGCTACCTTTTTTCTATGTAAGTAGTCAGATGTACAAAGGTTCCCTATTTTCAAGGAGCACAAAGGTTACTTGCTCCTCACTGTGGGTGTGCACATGAGTCATTACTGTGCTGTCAGAATTTCCCAGATTCATTTAGCTAATTAAGTTGCTTTTTTGGGTATGTGCTAAGTTTTGTGTTCTGTGTATATTGTAAGCCTGATAGTGCAAATGTAGCTTATCACATGCACCTCTGAGAGAGTACTTCACTTATTTATGCTGATTTAACTAGATGAAAAAAGCTTTACTGTAATAATGCAGTAGCCATGCAGATAGGTAGGTATAGAAATAAAATCAACGTTAAGAATCATGTTGTTAAAACCTTATTTTATAGTTAAACTAGAATCTAAATAGGGTCTGAGAATTCTGTGATTCTCTATATATTTGATTTTATATGACATTTTTACTATTATCTTAAATGATTTTATTCTGTTAAGACAGAATTTTTCATAAAAGTAAAAAGAAAAATATACCTATTAAAAATAATAATGTATTACTATTATTTTTTGTGGTGCTGGGGATCAAACTCAGGGTGTCATGCATGGTAGGCATTCTGTCATTGAGCCATATCCCTAGCCCTGTACTTTTTTTTTTTACAGTTATATTTTGAATTTGGTCTATTTTAAGATAACATAGAGATTAACTTTTTATTTGTTAAGAGGCAACAAATTCATGGTCATTAGTTGAAAATACTAAAAGAAATCTAGGCTTTTATATTACCAATGATGCCATTACATTACTGTAGAGATTTAGTGTTTTGTAAATATTAGCTTTTATTTAGTCTTTTCAAAGCTAGAGTTATTAGTTATAATATGTAAGAGGAACTAAATACAATGAGAAGTTTTAAAGTCTTAGGAAATCTGAAAAGAATGTACTTTAGTTGTTGATATTGGGAGTTAGTTTTGGCATTGTACAAGATGAAAATGTATAAAGGAATGTGGTAAAAGTGTTTTTTAAAAGAATTTTACACACACATATACATCTACAACAAATATATATATATTTATTGTGGATGGACACAGTACTTTATTTAGTATTTTTTTTTTTTTTAATGTGGTGCTGAGGATCCAACCCAGCCTAATGGTGCTACACAAGTGCTCTACCGTTGAGCTACAACTGTGGCCCGTGAAAGTGCTTTTAAATAAATAGGAGTGTAATAAGTTTTAATGAATATTCTGTATGAGCAATAATGAAAATTATATAGTATCTGAAGGAGGATAAAAATTACTTTGTAGAGAATTTAAAAATATAGTATACATGAGTTTCTTTGTTATTCTCTTAAATTTTCACATTTCCCAATTATTTTCATTGGTGTTTGAACTGATGACTCAAGATGTTGATATTGAAAGTTTGGTCCTTGTCCCTGATGCTGATCAAGGTTTTGAAAAAAAGTAAAAAGTTTTACTGCTTTTCTAGCAAAGGAGAAAGGCAATAGATTCAAGTCACAGAGGCTACCATTCAAACTACTACAGAGGGCTTTATAAAGGGAAGTATAGGCCTATTTTCCAGATATTGTCAGTAAATGTGATGAACGTTTAACTTTGTCCTTAGGAGAGCTATTTTTCCATTCCAGGTCCAGAGTTTCTTTGTTCAGGTTGGCAGTAAACCAAAGGACAGATAACTTAGGCAGGGAAGAGTGTTTTTGTTTTCCCTTCAGTTATGGATAGGAAAGGAGGAAAGGAAAAAAATGTCAGTTTTAAAAGAAGTTTCCAGCGATTGAGCAGCAAGGTTTACATTCAAAACATAAAGTGGGCCCCTGTTGCATGAAAGGGACCTCCTCTGTTAAAATATTGCAAGATATTGTATTATAAATAATTCTCTTATAAAAGAAGGCAAAATTGAGCAGGGTGCTGTGGTGGTGCGACACTTGTAATTTCAGCAGTTGGGAAGGTTGAGAGAGGAGCAGCATAAGTTCAAAGGTAGCCTTAGGAACTTAGTGAGGCCTTTGGCAACGAAGACTGTGTCTCAAAAATAATAATAAAAAAGAACGGGCTCTGTGGCTCAATGGTTAAGTACTCCAAGTTTCAATTCCTGGTACCCCATCCCGCCAAAGAAAAAGGCAAAATTGCTTTGATGTTCATTGTTTCTTTATCAGCATAGTAATTTTATCATTTTATTTTATACTTGACAGTAAAATGTATTTTGACATATTTTATATATATATACCTATATATATATATAGAATACAACTTCCCATATATGAACATAGGAAAGTAATGTCTGATTCATTCTACTAATTTTCCTATTCCCAACTCTCCTCCCTTCCCTTCATTCCCCTTTGTCTAATTCAAAGTACTTCTATTTTTCATTACCCCCTATTATTGCAAGTTAGCATCCAAATATTAGAACATTTGTCCTTTGGTTTTTTGGGATTGGCTTATTTCACTTAGCATGATAGTCTCAAGTTCCATCCATTTACTGGCAAATGCCATAATTTTGTTTCTCTTTATGGCTGAGTAATATTCCATTGTGTATACACTAATTTTCTTTATCCATTCATCTGTTGAAAGCTGCTGTAAACATTGATGTGGCAGCTTTACTATAGTATGCTGATTTTAAGTCCTTTGGGTATACCAAGGAGTGGGATAAATGTGTCAAATGGTAGTTTCATTTCAGTTCTTCTGAGGAATCTCCATTCTACTTTCCAGAGTGGTTGCACCAAATTGCAGTTCTTCCAGCAACATATGAGTGTATCTTTTCCCCCATATTCTCGCCAACATTTATTGTTGCTTTTATTCTTGATAATTGTCATTCTTACTGGAGTAAGATGAAATCTCAGTGTAGTTTTAATTAGCATTTTTCTAATTGCTGGAGATATTGAACATTTTTTTCATATATTTGTTGACCGATCATATTTCATCTTCTGTGAAGTGTCTGTTTAGTTCCTTAGCCCATTTATTGATTGGGTTATTTGGGTTTTTTTCTTTATATATCCTGGAGATTCAGGCTCTATCTGAGATACAGGTGGAAAAGATTTCCCCCCATTCTTTAGGCTGTCTCTTCACATTCTTAATTATTTCCTTTGCAGTGAAGAAACTTTTTAGTTTGATACTAGCCCATTTGTTGATTCTTGATTTTACTTCTTATGCTTTAGGAGTCTTGTTAAGGAAGTCGGTTCCTAACCCAACATGATGAAGATTTGGGCTTGCTTCTTCTTCTAGCAGGTGCAGGGTCTCTTGTCTCATGCCTAGGTCCTTGATCCACTTTGAGTTGAGCTTTGTGCAGGATGAGTGATAGGGATTTAATTTCATTTTGCTACATATGGATTTCCAGTTTTCCCAGCACTATTTGTTGAAGAAGCTATCTTTTCTTCAGTGTATGTTTTTGGCGCCTTTGTCTAGTATGAGGTAACTATATTTATGTAAGTTTGTCTTTGTGTCTTCTATTCTGTACCATTGGTCTACATGTCTGTTTTGGTGCCAGTACCAAGTACTGTTATTATAGCTCTGTAATATAATCTAAGGGCTGATATTGTGATGCCTTCTGCTTCATTTTTCTTACTAAGGATTATCAGGATAGTAATTTTTGATTAAGTGTCATAAAATTATAGAGGCTCTGGACAGTATGACTATCCTTTTTCTCTGATGGGCATTTAGAATAATAAGTCTGTTTTTGATTTGCCTTTGCTTCTAGGGTACAGCCTCCAGGGCATTGGTAGCCTGACCCCAGATATTCTGAATGTTTGTCTGTTTCCTTGGCACTATAAGACTACTAGAAACTTTGTTTTTCAAAAGTGTTCTGCTTAACCTTTACTCTCTCTTATGGTTTCAGTGTTTGGCAAATGTCTTGGGGGAAAAACTGAGTTTGAGGTCCCACAGTTCTGTCAGATCTCCAAAATCTCTGCTAATTTGTTTCTTGACAGCCCGTTGCCTAGTCAGAATCCAGAATTTCAGCCTCTTATCCGAGTAACAATCAGCAAATACCCCCACAAAATGAGTATCTTTGGAAACAGCTTCCCAGTATCTAGTTTCTATAGTAGTCTTGGCAGGACCATTGTTCTTCTCTAATATATTATTATATCCACCTAGAAGTATAGTCCATAATGTGAAGTTCTAAGTATAAAGTAAAATAAAACCTCTATGGTTCACATGGATAATAAAAAGACCTCAAAACACTTGAATCCCATTTATCATGTTCCCAACTTATATATTAATGTTTTTGGCACTTTAATTCCTATTTTAAATCCACTAGATGATATTATTACTGCATTATTAAGTTGTTTTATGAAGTTAAATTTTATTAATTTTGTTAATAAAATTTTTCATTCCTTCTTGACTCTTAACCCTTTTGAAAAATACTGAACTTAAGGGCCCTTCTGAAATTATGACTTCATGATAATTGTTTTCTGCATCCCATATTTCCTCATACTGAGAGTAAGGCTGGAGAGCTCCCTCCCACTTCTTTGGGGGATGCCAGGACCCTAAGAAGGAGATTGGCTCTTACCGCAGCCTGATTGGCACATGCTAACTAAATTTATGTATGTGTAGCACTTGGCTTTTGTTTCTATGTATTATAACCACTTCTGTGGGACCAGTGGAGTAGCAATCTAGCAGCTTTTCTTCAATTTGATCAAACTATATAAAATTCACTTTTTCTTTATGTCAGTAGGTGACTGAATCAAGCTAGCTGGAGTCCAGGCAATATTCCAGGGCTAGCTGATAAGATCTTGCCCAGATCACTTTTTTTTCCCTGCCTTTCTGAGGTCTGTCTTTTAGAATTTCATCCACAGAGGGTGTGTTGGTGATATCATCTCTTAATTTTTGATTGCTTGAAAATTGTTGAAAATTCTATAGAATTTTCTGTTGAATTCTAGATAAGTAGTTACTTTCAGTGTATTTTATTCTATTGTCTTTTGGTTTCTATTTTGGCTTTGGAGGAGTTAGATTTCAGTTTTATTGGATTCTTTTGAAAGTATTTTATCTTTTTCCTCTTTGGCAACTCTTAGGTTTTTTTTTTTCTTCTTCTTTTTTTGTATTGGGGACTGAACTCAGGGGCACTTATCCACTGAGCCACATCCCGAGCCCTATTTTGTATTTTATTTAAAGACAGGGTCTCACTGAATTGCTTAGCGCCTAAGTTGCTGAGGCTGGCTTTGAACTTGTGATCCTTCTGTTTCAGCCTCCCAAGTACCTGGGATTACAGGTATGCATCATTGTGCCTGACAATTTTTTTATGCTTTAATTATTATATATTTAGGAGAAGATTTCTTTTTATTTCTCACTTGAAACTTGCTGGTCCTGTTGATTCTGTCATTTACTATCTTCCACCATTTCTGCACAATTCATAGCAATTATCTTTTTAACATTTTTTTTTTTACTACATTTTTCTCTGTTTCTTATGGGGATCCAGTCAAATTTAAGGCAACCTTTCTTACAGTATGTAAAATGACTCTTACATGTTAGATTTTTAAATTTTAAGTTTTATACTATATTCTACAGTCTGCATAATTTTTTGAACTTTAAATAACTTCATAAGTGTTCACTTTTGTTGTGGTCAAGATATTATCCCATTCAACCACTGGGAGTTTTAAATTGGATTATTTTTAAGAAGCTCTATTTTTTTCAAGTCTGCTGTGTAACTTTTATAGTTTCCTGTTCACTGCAGATATTTTCAGATTTGTCATTTTTAAACATAGCAAGTGTAGTTGTTTAATTTATAATTGTACTATCTGAAGACTTTTTAGGTTTATTACTATGGGCTCTGATTCTGCTATTGAGTGCTCATACTGCCTCATTTTTCTGTAGGCCTGGTGTCAATAATTATTTCCTGGTTATCACTTGAAAAAATAATGTGTGGGGCCTTCTCCAAGTCTTTCCTAAAGGCTTTGAGGTTGTTTCTAGGTGATGCCTGGAGGTTCTCTCAAGTGCATTCTATACTTAATTTCATGCCTTGAAGTTCATTGGCCTACATAGGTCATACAGGATTGGGATGCAGATCTGTTCAAGGAAAATCTTGTGTCAGTAATATTTCAGTTAATTTTTAAATAAATGACTTTTATTGAGGTATAATTTTATATACAATAAAATGTACATGTTTAAAACACGGAGTTGCAAATAAAATCTTAAAAATATTGATTCTTCTAATCTGTGGTGTTTTTCTCTTCATTTAGACTTAATTTCTCTTAGTAATGTTTTCTAGTTTTTGTTGTAGAAGTCTTGTATGTATTTTGGTATAATTATCCCTAAGTTTTTTATTTTTGGAGGCTATTATAAATGGTATTTATTTTTAATTTCAATTTCTAGTTGTTTATTGCTGATGAATAGAATTGTTTTTTTTTAAAATTTTAATTTGTTTAATGACAACAGAATGCATTACAACTCATATTACACATATAGAGCATAATTTTTCATATTGCTGGTTGTACACAAAGTAGAGTCACATCTTTCATGTCTTCATACATGTACTTCATACATGTAATTCCACCATCTTTCCTATCCCTATACTCCCTCCCTTTCCCTCCCTCCCCTTTTCCCCTTTGCCCTATCTAGAGTTCATTTAATCCTCCTATCTCCACCCCACCCCACATCATATTAAGCATATTATGAATCAGCATCCTTAAATCAGAGAAATTCTTTGGCATTGGCTTTTTGGGATTGACTAATTTCACTTAGTATTATATTTTCCAGCTCCATCCATTGACTTGCAAATGCCATGATTTTATTCTCTTTTATTGCTGAGTATTGTTCCATTGTGTATAAATGCCACATTTTCTTTATCCATTCATCTACGAAGAATACCTAGGTTGGCTCCACAGTTTAGTTATTCTGAATTGTGCTTCTATAAACATTGATGTGCCTGTGTAGTATGCTGTTTTTAAGTCCTTTGGGTATAGACTGAGGAGTGGGATAGTTGGGTCAAATGGTGGTTCCATTCCCAGTTTTTCAAGAATTCTCCATACTTCTTTCCATATTGGCTGCACCAATTTGCAGTTCTCCCAGAAATATATGAATGTGCCTTTTTCCCTACATCCTTGCCAACACTTATTGTTGTTTGTATTCTTAATAGCTGCCATTCTGACTGGAGTAAGATGAAATCTTAGTAGTTTTGATTTGCATTTCTCTAATTGCTAGAGATGTTGAACATTTTTTTCATGTATTTGTTGATTAATTGTATGTCGTCTTCTGAGAAGTGTCTGTTTAGTTTCTTGGCCCATTTATTGATTGGTTTGTGTTTTTTTTTTTTTTGGTGTTAAGATTTTAGAGTTCTTTATACATTCTAGAGATTAGTGCTGTATCTGACGTGCAGGTGGTAAGAATTTATTGTCAATTAGTAGGCTGTCTATTCACCTGATTGTTTCTTTTGCTGAGAAGAAGCTTTTTAGTTTGAATCCATCCCATTTATTGATTCTTGATTTTAATTCTTGTGCTATAGAAGTCTTATAAAGGAAGTTGGGGCCTAATCTGACATTATGGAAATTTGGGCCTACTTTTTCCTCTAATAGATGCAATTTCTCTGGTTTATAGATTTGGTTGTTTATATACTGATCCTTTAGCATATGACTTTGTTAAGGCCACTTATTCTAGTAACTTTTCTGTGGACTCGATAGGTTCTTTATGTAGATAATCATATTATTTGTAAATAAAGACGCCAGATTGTCTTGATTACTGTAGCTTCATAATATATTTTACATTTTATACTTTTTCCTCTTTTTAAATAGAATACTTTTTTAAAGGAGTTTTAGGTTCATAGCAAAATAGAGAAAAAAGAAGAGAGTTTCCATATAATCTCTACCCCCACATACTGCACAGGGTCCTTATCAATATTCTGTCACAATAGATGAAATTACATTGACATCTTTATTATCCAAAGTCCGGGGTTTACATTGGGGTTTACTCTTTGTGTTGTACATTCTATTAGTTTTGA
Organism: Marmota monax; assembly: GCF_021218885.2. Lineage (NCBI taxonomy): Eukaryota > Metazoa > Chordata > Mammalia > Rodentia > Sciuridae > Marmota > Marmota monax. Next base: position 4,932,876 of record NW_026693726.1, on the reverse strand, counting down.
TAAATGTATAATAACATTTTCCTTTCTTTAGAGTATCATACAGAATAGTTTCACTCTCCTAAAAATCACCTGGGCTCTCCCTGTTCATTTTTCCCTCCTTGCTAACCCTGGGCAACCACTGTTTTTTTTTTTTTCTTGGTACTAGGGATTGAACTAGGGTGCTCAACCACTGAGCTGTATCCCCAGCCCTATTTTGTATTTTATTTAGAGACAGGGTCTCACTGAGTGCCTTAGCACCTTGCTTTTGCTGAGGCTGCCTTTGAACTTGCGATCCTCTTGCCTCAGCCTCCCACATTGTTGGGATTACAGGAGTGCGCCACTGTGCCTTTCCTGTCTTGTTGTTTTTTACCTTTCCCAGAATGTCATATAGTTGGAATTATACAGAACATCACCTTTTCACATTTGTTTCTTTTACTTAGCAATATACATTTAAAAAGTTCTTCCTTTTCATGGCTTGATAGCTCATTTCTTTTTAATGCAGAATTCCATTGTCTGGATGTACTATAGTTTGTTTATCCATTCACTGCCTCAAGAACATCTTGGTTACTTCTGAGTTTTGACAATTTGAAAGCCTCTGTAAATATCCGTGTGCAGGAGGATATTTAATCATTTAAACACCAGGAGCAGGGTGGCTGAATTGTATGCTAAGAGTACGTTTAGTTTTGTAAGAAAATGAAAGGAACCACCATTTGACCCAGGTATCCCTCTCCTCTGTCTATACCCAAAGGACTTAAAAACAGCATACTACAGGGACACAGGCACATCAATGTTTACAGAAGCACAATTCACAATAGCTAAACTGTGGAGCCAACCTAGATGCCCTTCAGTAGATGAATGAATAAAAAAAATGTGGCATATATACACAATGGAATAATACTCAGCAATAAAAGAGAATAAAATCATGGAATTTGTAGGTAAATGGATGGAGAAGATAATGCTAAGTGAAGTTAGCCAATCCCAATCCCAAAAAGCCAAATACTGAATGTTTTCTCTGATATAAGGAGGCTGACTCATAGTGGGATACGGAAGGGTAGCATGGGAGGGATAGACGAACTCTAGATAGGGCAGAGGGGTTGGAGGGGGAGGGAGGAGGCATGGGGTTAGAAATGATGGTGGAATGTGATGGACATTATTATCTAAAGTACAGGTATGAAGACACAGATTCATGTGAATATATTTTGTATATAACCAGAGATAAGAAAAATTGTGGCTCTACATGTTTAATAAGAATTATAATGTGTTCTGCTGTCATATATTAATAAAAAATTAATTAAAAAAAGAAAATGCCAAAATATCTTCTAAAGTGACTGTATAATTTCTCACCAGCACAGGAGATTTTCTATTACTCCATATCGTTATCAGCATTTGTTGTCAGTATTCTGGATTATGACCATTCTAATAGGTGTGTAGTGGTATTTTATTTTGGTTTTAATTTGTATTTTTCTAGTGACATGTGATGTGGAGTATCTTTTCATATACCTACTTGCCACCTCTGTTTTCTTTGGTGAGGTATCTGTTTGAATCTTTTATCCACTTTTTATTGGGTAGTTCTTTTTCTTATTGTTAAGTTTAAAGAGTTATTTGTATATTTCCAATAATAGTCCTTTATCAGGTATATCTTTTGCAAATATTTTTTCCAGTCTGTGGCTTATATTTTTACATTCTTAATATTATGTATATATATATATATATATATATATATTTTTTAATTTATTTTTTCTGTGTTGGAGATTGAACCCATGGCCTCATAATTTGCTAGGCAAATTCTCTATCATTGAGTTATACTCCTAGCCCTTAGCTTTTTAAAATTGTTGAGTTCTATTTGTAGATATTTTGTTAAGCATTTTTGTGTCCATTCTCTTGAGGGATATTGGTCTATAATTTTCTTTTCTTGTAATATCTTTGGTAGGGTTTTTTTTGGGGGGTGGGAGCTTGAACCCAGGGCCTTGTGCATGCAAGACAAGCACTCTACCAACTGAGCTATATCCCTGCCCTCTTTGGTATGTTTGAGATTAGTTTTACATTGCTTCATAACAGAAGTTAGAAAATATTGCTTCATTATATTGCTGAAGAATTTTGTATAAGATTTGTGTCATTTCTTCCTTATATGTTTGGTAAAATGTATTGGATGATGTGAATGTTGTATGAAGATTTTTAGGAAAAATTTAATTTCTTTGATAGATTTAGAAGCATTCAGATCTTCTAGTTGACATATGTCAGTATTAGTAAGTTATATTTTTTAGAGAGTTTATCCGCTTCATCAGGGAGTTTGCCCATTTCCATTTTATTGGCATGGTTTTTTTCTAATATTCCCTTGCTATAGTTTTGATATCTATAGGATATTTAGTGATGTCTTCTTTTCCATTTCTGATATTGGCATTTTATATTTTCTTCCTCTCATTCTCTCCCCCTCCTCCTAAATGCAAATGCCATGATTTTATTCTCTTTTATTGCTGAGTATTATTCCATTGTGTATATATACCACAATGGTCTTAGTAGAGGTTTTTCAGTTTCTTCTATCATTTCACAGAATTAGATTTTGGCTTTGTTAAATTCTATTGCATTTTCTTCCTAGTTTATTTGATTTCTGCTTTTATCTTTTTAATTTCCTTCCATATTCTTAGGATTTAATTTGCTTTTCTTCATCTATTTCATTTTTGTAGAAACTTATTACTATTAACCATTTCTTCTTTTTTAATGAAAGCATTGAAACTATGACTTTCCCATTAACCCTTGCATTAGCTGTATCACAGACATTTTGATATGTTTTCATTATCCATAAGTTCAAAATACCTTTTAGCTTTCCTTGTGATTTCTTCTTTTACCCAAGGGTTAGACTACTTAAAAAATTTTAAAATAATTAGATGTTTTTGTAGATATTGTTAAAAAATATTGATAATTTAACTTCTTTGTTGTCAGATAACATTTTTATGATTTCAGTCTTTTGAAATTTATTTATACTTGTCTTATTGCCTAACATACAGTCCATCCTTTTGAATGCTTCATGTGCACTTGGAATGTGCATTTCTGCAATGATAGGTTGTAGTAATCTCTAAATGAAATTTAATGAGTGTAGTCAGTAGTTATACAGGCATTATGTGGACTTACTGATTTTATGCTTAGTTGTTAGTGTTGGGAAAAATGTGTAGAAATAAAATATGTAAATTATAATTGGATAATATTTTTTCATATGATGGTCAGGCTTAGGCCGTCTTTACTATGGCACATAATTTGAAAGAGTTTAACCTCTTCTGTAATGGAATTGAAATCTTCAGAAATATATTGATATAAACATAGAGTTGGGTGCTGGGAGAATTTTAAAATGTTGCAGTTTATGTCTTCAGTCTCCCACAGTCTTTGATGTGACATAATAGAAGATCTAATTCCTTCTAGCCAGAATATAGTCTGAAGTGATAATGTGAAAGAGTTTTGTTTCCAGAGTGGTATTTCTTTTTCCCCTAAATCCAAACTACAAGAACAAGAGAACATTTTTTCTGTACACCATATAAATACACCACAGATTTTTTTTTGTTTGGAAATTAACTAGAATCAAATAGAAAGTGATACCCAGGGTCCTAGGGTTGTAGTTCAGTGGTAGAACACTTGCCTAGTACATGTGAGTGCACTGGGTTTATCGGCACCACATAAAAATAATAAAATAAAGGCATTGTGTTCATCTACAACTAAAAAAAAATATTTAACAAAAGAGAAAGTGATATCCAGTGTATGCAGTATGACACCATAAAAATTTGATTAATTTTGGAATTGGGATAGTTTAATATATCATGTTATGGCTATATTTCTAGGTAGGATACCAGACAAGTAGATAAATTTCAAATGAATCAAATATCTAATATCAAAAATCATAGAAGTACTTTTATAACTTTGGGATGGGGAAAGCTTTTCTAGCCATGACTCAAATTCTAAACTTTAAAAAGGTAGATCTGACTGTAAATGAAGTTCATGTCAGTAAGCAAAAGCAAAAACCACTGGACAGAGACAAAAGCAAAGTCAAAAGAAAAACAACAGGGAAAAATATTCATACCTTATAGCAGATAAAGGACTTGTCCTCCAATGTTTAAAGAACTTCTAGAAATCAAAATTAAAAGACCATCCATTCACTAGAAAAATATGGGGAAAATAAGGATAGTTCACACAAAAGGAAAGACAATGATCTTGAGTTGTATAAAACATGCTAAGCCTTATACATAATAAAAATGCCAATTAAAACTACATGGAAATATTATTCCTTATCTACAAAATTGGCAAAAATCCCAGTGATAAAACTCTGTCTTTGTAAGGCATAGGAAAACAAGTATTCTCATACCTTGCTGAGTATGGGTTGGTACAATATCTGTGGATGGTACTTCGATATGTTGCAAGAATATAATGTACTTTTAATCATAGAATGTCCTCTTATAGAAATTTGTCCTACTTGCATACATGTAAAATGACATATGTACACAAGTCTTTAATTGTACCATTACTTTTAATAGCAAAATACTGAATACAATTTAAATGTCCTTTCATGAAGTTTTGTTATATCTATGCAATGGCAAACTTCTAGCAATTATAAAAAATGATAAAGTACTTTATATACTGAAATGAAAAGATCTCTAAGACATATTTTTAAGTGTAAAGATAAGATGCAGACAGACCTTATTTATCTCTGGTAATATTTGATTTGAAGTCTATTTTATGTGTGTGATGTTAATATAGCCAAATTAACTTTTTTGTGTATGATTTTCTTTCAAATTGTGTCTTTATTTGAGAGGGAATCCTTTGCTAAACACATAAAGTTTATAGCTTGCTTTTTAATTGAGTTTGAAAATCTCTGCTAATTGAAATGCTTAATATATTTACATTTAGTGTAATTATTGATTTGGGTTTCTTCTGGATTATGTTATTCCTGGTGAGAGATAGTCAACTTTTCATTGTTTTTCTGTGAGAATGTGTCTTTTTTCTTTGTTTTAAATATTTTCTCTGTATACTTGATTTGTGGCAATTTAAGAATGATGTACCTATGTTTTTGTATCTGCTTGGGTTTATTGAATATTTTAGATCTGTATGTTTTGGTTTTTGATTAAATGTGGGAAATACTTTTTTTTCCCACCATTATTTTGTCATAATTTCCCCCTGTTCTCTTTTTCTTCTGTGATTTCAATTATACATTTGTTACTGAAACTCTGTTCCTTTTCTCCCTGTATTTTTCTGCATTTTTTTTTTTTTTTGATGATTTCTATTGTCTTAGCCTGGTGAGGCTGTTATTACAAAATAGAGTAGACTGGGGGGCTAAAACAAGAGAAATTTGTTTCTCACAGTTCTGGAGGCTGGGAAGTCTAAGATAAGGTACTAGCAGATTCAGTGTTTAGTAAGTTCCTGCTTTCTGATTCATAGATGATGCTTTCTAGTTGTGTCTTCACCTGATAGAAGGTCAAGGCCCTCTCTGTGGTCTCATTTGTAAGAGCATTCATCTAGTTGTCTCCCAAAGCCCCCTGCTCTACCAGATACCATTACAATGGGGATTATGTTTCAGCCTATGAATTTGGGATAGGGTACAGGAATTTCAATCTATAGCGTGCATCTTAAGTTCACTGATCCTTCCTTTATTTGTGTCCAATTTGCTATTACTTCCATGGAATGAATATTTGATTTTACATATTGTATTTTTTTTGTCATAAGACTTCCATTTGCTCTTTTATTCCAGTTTTCATCTCTTTCCTGAATTTCCAGACTTTACAATCTTTACAATTATTACATAATTTTTTTTTTCTTAGAGATTTAAAAAATTATCATGGTTAAAATTTTCACTTACTAATTTCCTTTACTAATTTCAGGATCTGGGTCATCAATAGGTATGTTTCTTTTAACAGATTCTGTTAACTTTTTAAAAAATCTTTGTTGTGAGTCTCATATTCCTGTTTATTTGTATGTCAAGTAATTTTTTATTGTGTTGTAGATATTATATGTAAGTGATAATTTGTAGAGACACAGGTTTTTCTTTATCTTCTGATAAGAAAGAAGACAGTTAAATTAGTGGCAAATTCCTTTGATGTTTTACAGAGGCTTCATATAGAATGTAAAAGGGAAGGTCTTTTTTGCGTTTGGCCTTAGTCTTAGGGGAATATCTCATGGTTCTGAGATATGGTTTTTACTTCTAAGACATGGCAATTATGAGGTTCCTGAGGAATGCCTGAGATTATTACTAATCCCCTTAAATTTGCTGAGATTAAAATTCTAAACTACCTATGGTAGATAACTGGTTAAATCTCTGCTAAGATTCCTTCTGTTTCCCTACTCCCCCTCAATTTCTTTAGTCTTGCTTCACATATGCACAATAAGGGATTAGCCAAAGATTTGAAAAAAGTATATGCAGATTTTGGCAGTCTCTATTCTGTGACTCCTTGTTTTGGAAGATTATTCCTTAGTTTCTAACCACTATGGTAAACTCAAACTCAGTCCTCTAACTCTTTGGGCAAATAAGGTTATATATTTCCTTTGTGCCATTTAGATTGTGCTGTGCCTTTAGAAGAAAAGCTAGACAAATGTGCAACCTCATGTAATATGGTTTTCTTCTTTTAAGTGTTGAGTGCCTTCAAGTTTTGTCCTACTTTCAGTTGTTCTTGTGTACCTTTGAAAAAAATTTTGTCCAGAATTTATTGTTTCATATCAGTAGAAACTTTTGCCTGATAAAAGATAATTCGTCATTCCTGGATGTCGGAGTCCAGCTCCAACAGGGGGTCTCAGGAGAGAACGGATGGTGAGGAGTCGGTGAAAGGCGGGTGGAAAAACAACACAGACACCAAAGTGAAGGTGCTGATCCCAATCTTTACTTGTGAAGTTGATCATATATACTTTTCATTTTGGCAGGCTCACAGTACTTTGTGGTTACAAAACAGGAATCATTATTCAAAGAAACAAAATATTACCTAGCTACAATTAGATAAGAAGAATGTCTCTTGGCTTAGGCATAAGCAAGCATTTTTCCTTTCAGTTCGAATTTTGCTTTGAGCTGTTTCTGTTTAGTTAACTTTTAATAATAGTTAGAAATGTCCCAGACTATTGGCCTATACCTTGACTATTCTTTCTTGACTTATTGACTAGAACTGGTGCCATGGTTACGGCAAGTGGTTAACTTGTTATTAATTTTAATCAAACAAGAGTAAGAGCACAAACCATTGTGCACAGGAACAAGAACGAGTTGCCCAGTACTAAGCACTAATCTATCTTCTTAACATTAATTCTTCTTCTCTAGATTTTAATTTAATTTCTCAAAAACTTCCTTGACAGGAATACAGGGAGTTTTTCATTTGACATTAACAATTTATATTCCACAGCTGAATCATTGCATTTAGAGCAAACAGATCTATTCTTTAGAAGTAGTTGCATTAATTGGGAAAGTCATGTTTTTTTTCCTTCATACTTAATGGTCATATGAGAAGTTGCAACTATACTTATTAAAGGAATACAAAAACAAACCAGCCCATTCCCAGAAACATACTGCGCTCCTCCAGAGGATGGATGCCTTGCACCATCCACCTCAGTAGGGCCTTGCCATTGCCTGAGTCAGGGGAGGGGCGCAGCACCTGGATGCTGTTAATTTTTTGTCTCAAATAAAATAGTATGTAGGGATAAACAATGCTAGGTAAGCACCCTCTGTTTCTTTTCTTTGGCTTGTTCACCATTTGTCCCTGAAACAATGCTCTGTTGATTAAAAAAATTATATTCATATTTCCCTTCCCCATGAAGTTATCCTCAGAAAAGCAGAACTTCCTGTAGATTTGCCATTTATTATTATGATGTTGGGCTAAATTATTCCCTGAAGTCACTGGAAATTTGAATGTGAACATTTGTAAATAGCCCAGTTTTGTTTTTAAATGAACACTTACATAGTACTTAACTTGTGCTATGTCTAAGCATTTTATATATAAATAAATTAATCCATTTAATAATCTATCAGTCCAGTGAGAGTGGATATGATGATTAGCTCCATTTTCCAATTAGGAAACTGAAGCAAAAAGAAATTAAGCTAGGAAGAAGGAAAGCCAGGATTTGAATCCAGGCATTCTGGTACTATTAGAGTACTCTTTTATTACTTACTTTTTGAGATGGGAGTCTCCCTGTGTTGCTCAGGCTGGTTTTGAACTCCTAGATTCAAGTGATCCTTACACCTCAACCTTCTAATTATCTAGGACTTGAGGCACATTTCACCATCCCTGGCGGTCTGTACTCTTTAGCTACTGTGCTCTGCTGCTTCTTCTCCCAGTTTATGCTGCCTATACTAATTATTCTCTGGGTATGTAACTGTTAATATTTATGAATTTTTCAAAAATTTTAATAGTATCTATCTGTTGGTTTATAAACCATATCAAAGAACAGGAATCACATATTCTCTATTGTGATATATGCCCCCAAAGACTTAAGCACAACTTCCCCATAAATCTTGCGGATAAATACTAGACAATATTAATCATTTTTCTTCTTTTTTCACAATATTGTATTTATATTTCTTAATCAGTACTCATTTCTTCTGCCTTGTATTGCAACTAGTATTTCATAGATTTGGCATTCCAATTAGGTTGTAAGATCATTGAAATAGAGACCATGCCTTCATCATTTTTGTAGACATTTGTTTCTACCCTGGCATCTAGCCGATACCTAGTAGATTATGCTATTCCAAAAATGTAATGGCAAAAATATACTTTTATTTGCCAGCTTAGAATCTTTGTATATCCATATATGTATGTACATATTTTGTTTATAATAGGAATAACTTGTTTTAGTGTCTTACTTTTACTTTGAACGTTCCACAGTCCTTCCATACTTACTAATTTCTTCTAATTTTTAAATTTATTATGGTCATTAACCCATATTAATTATACAAATTCATGGGATTCACTATGATATTTTCATACAGGCCTATATTGTGCATTCACCTTTTTCTACCTTCTCTCCCTTCCCTCTCGTTCCCTTCTTAGTTCCTAATAATTTCTCTCTTACTTTTAGATCATCTTTTTTTTTTTAGTTTCCACATATAAAAGATACCATGTGATACTTGGCTTTCTGTGTGTGACTTATTTCACTTAATGTTGTGATATCCTCCAGTTCAATCCATTTTTCCTGCAAGGACAGAATTTCATTCTGTAGGGCTCTATTGTGTGTGTGTGTGTGTATGTATGTGTGTGTGTGTATGTATGTGTGTGTATATATATATATATATATATATATATATATATATATCTCATGTTTTCTTTATCTGTGCAACTATTTATGGTCATGTAGACTGATCCAATATCTTGGTTATCATGAATAATGCAGCAATAAACATATGGTAGTTCTGTTTTTTAGTTTTTTGAGGAAACTCCATATAGTTTTCCACAGTGGTTATTATAATTTATATAATCTCCAATAGTGTAGATGGCATTTTATTTTTCCACATCCTTGCTAGCATTTGTTTGTTTGTTAACGGTCATTCTCACTGGAATGAGAATATATCTTATTGTAATTTCAATTTACATTTCCCTGATGGCTAAAGATATTGAGCATTTTTATATATTTATTGTCAAAATTGTATTTTTTATTTTGAGATTCTGTTCAAATTATTTGTCCATTTTTTGATTTGAGTACATTTTGTTATTATTTTTTTAGTTCTTTATAATATTCTATTAATCCTTTGTCTAATGAATAGCAGGTAAAGATTTTCTCCCTTTCTGTAGATAGTTGCTACTCTGTTGATTGCTTTATTTGCTGTGTAGAAGCTTTTTAATTGGATGCAATCCCATTTGCCAATTCTTTTTGCTTCATGTGCTTTTGGAGCTTATCCAGAAAATTATTGACTGTGCTGATGTCTTGAAGCATTTTATGTTTTTCTCAGTAGTTTCAAAATTTGAGCTCTTACATTAGGGTTTTGATCCATTTGGAGTTGGGTTTTGTATAGGTAGAGAGATAGGGGTCTCCTGTATATGGATATCCAATTTTCTAAGCACCATTTATTGAAGAGAATGCCTTTTCTTCATGTGTATTTTTGTCAAGAGATCAGTTGACTGATCAGTTCTTTCTTTTGCTTCATTGGTCAGTGTTTCTGTCTTCATGACAATTATCATGTTGGTTTTATTAATACAACTCTTGTGTCCTGAAATCTGGTATTGTGATGCCTCCAGTTTTGTTCTTTTTTTCAGTTTTGCTTTGGCTATTTTCTACTGTCTTTTTATGGAAAAAGTGTGATGAGCTTTCATTTATTCATTCAGTAAATGTTTTAGAGCACCTGCCACGTGCCAGGTATTGTTCTAGTTGTTTAGTTTGTATCAATGCACAAATCAAATTCTCTCTTTTCATGTAGATTACATTTTTTGAGAAAGTAAAGATAACAAAAATAAATATTGTGTTGTGGTATTACAAAGAAAAATAATAAAGATATAGAATGTGATGGAGAGTACTATTTTAGATTGTGTGATCTGAGAATTCTAAGAAGAAGTGATAATTGAATAGAGACCTGAATTTTTATAGGATCTGAGGAAGTCCCACATTTTTGTCTGAACAACCTGGTGAATATTTAGGGAGGAGTAAGAAGTTTTTGTGTACTATTGCATGGTAGAAGGACTATAGATAACACTAATGTACTTTATATTTCAAAAAGCTAAAAGAAAGGTTTTGAATGTTTTCACCATAAAGAAATGATAAGGATTTGAGGAAATGATATGTTTAACCTGATTTAAACATTATATAGTGGTATATTTTTATTGAAATACTCATGATACTCCTTAAATGCATATTTTTATATTTAATTTAAAATAAATTTAAATTTATAAAAATGTATGATTGAAGTTAAATGTTCATGTTTACTTTACAGGTATTGGTTTGCCTTGAAAAAGGGTTACCATGTGGCTTTCAAATGTAATAGCAAAACGAATAGCTTCACCAAAGAGCAAATTGATCAACATAAAGAAGTTATAGATAGAGTGACTGATTTGAGCATGCTCAGGCTATTTGAGACCTACCTGGAAGGCTGCCCACAACTTCTTCTTCAGCTCTATATCTTTCTGGAACATGGACAAGCAAATTTTAGTCAGTGTAAGTCTTTATTAACACCATGTTAGATGTTGGATGCCACTGAAATCTTATATCAACTATATAACTCTCAGGCAGGTTTTAGAGTTTTCAATCCTTTAAAAATTGTTTTTTGAAAATTAAATTCAGTAATATGGTTCAGATATTAAAAAATATAAAGATATATTGCCTCCTTTTCTCTTCTTCCTATTCCTTCCTTTGTCTGCCAAGAAAGGAAATCACTGCTGAAGGAAGGCTGACTGTATAATGAGATGTTAAGATCAGGCAAGCTGACTGAAAATTCTAGTCATGCCAATTATTAACATCAGTAATTCAAGAAAACCTTGTAAACATGTCCCCCTATGTTTAACCTAGATGTATTCTTAACTCAACTTTTCCTTAGATCCCCAAAATGCCCAAAGCCATTTCAGTTTTCTAAGGCAAAATATGAGGAGTGTAAATTGGAGGAAGAGACAGGGAATTTATCAACTGTAATTAAAATGCCTTATTTGCAAATTTTATAAAACTATGGCAAAGTGAACACATTGCTAGGACTTTGCCAGGCTTGAAGGAGATTGAGCAAGTGAGGGTCCTTGAAATTTAAGTTTTACTACCTTTGTGATAAATCCACCTCTTAGGTAACAGTATTGATCATCTTTAAACATTTTTTAAAAATTTTTATTGTTGGTTGTTCAAAACATTACATAGTTCTTGATATATCATATTTCACACTTTGATTCAAGTGGGTTATGAACTCCCATTTTTACCCCGTATACAGATTGCAGAATCACATCAGTTACACATCCATTGATTTACATATTGCCATACTAGTGTCTGTTGTATTCTGCTGCCTTTCCTATCCTCTACTATCCCCCCTCCCCTCCCCTCCCCTCCCCTCTTCTCTTCTCTCTCTACCCCCTCTACTGTAATTCATTTCTCCCCCTTGTATTTTTTCCCTTTCCCCCCACTTCCTCTTGTATGTAATTTTGTATAACCCTGAGGGTCTCCTTCCATTTCCATGCATTTTCCCTTCTCTCTCCCTTTCCCTCCCACCTCTCATCCCTGTTTAATGTTAATCTTCTTCTCATGCTCTTCGTCCCTACTCTGTTCTTAGTTACTCTCCTTATATCAAAGAAGACATTTGGCATTTGTTTTTTAGGGATTGGCTAGCTTCACTTAGCATAATCTGCTCTAATGCCATCCATTTCCCTGCAAATTCTATGATTTTGTCATTTTTTAATGCAGAGTAATACTCCATTGTGTATAAATGCCACATTTTTTTTTATCCATTCGTCTATTGAAGGGCATCTAGGTTGGTTCCACAGTCTTGCTATTGTGAATTGTGCTGCTATGAACATCTATGTAGCAGTGTCCCTGTAGCATTTTTATGTTTAATATGAATACTGTGGTTTCTAGGGAAATCATCAAAGAATAATATCAGAGCATATCATTGAAGGATGTGGGTTATTAAGTTGAAAGGTTGAATAGAAATGGCTCTCCAAGCTCATTGTTATCATTTCAGCAAAGCAAAGATAAAATTGTAGAAGATTTGAGAAGGAAAAAAATGATCACTTACTAAAGATAGAGAAACCAAATGGCATTAAACATTCTTAACTGTAACAGTTGAAATTGGAATAACAGTGACGATTTCAAAGTTTCAATGGAAAAAAAATCAACTTTTTAATTCTATTTTTAACAAAACTGTGTCTCAAGAGTGAGAAAGGAGGGGCTGGGGTTGTAGCTCAATGGTAGAGCACTTGCCTTGCATGTGTGAGGCACTGGGTTTGATTCTCAGCACTGCATATAAGAAAAATAAAAAAATAAAGGTTTATCAACAACTAAAAAGAAAATAAAATAAAAAATAAAAAAAGAGTGAGAAAGGAATAAATACTTTTTGAGCCATAACATGGTCTCAAAATACTTAGCTTTTGTGCAACATAAGAAGGAATGAGAATCAGGAAATAGGACATCAACACAGAAGAGAGGTGAAGGGAAGTTCTGGGATGATAGGAAGCAAGCCTCAAGAATAATCAGCCTAGGGCTCTGGTTATAACTCAGTGGTAGAACACTTGCCTAGCATGTGTGAGGCCCTGGGTTCGATCCTCAGCACCACATAAAAATAAATAAATAATAAAATAAAGGTATTAAAAAATACAATAGCATTATTAAAAAAAAAAAAGAATAACCAGCCTAGAGCAGGAGGATGGTAGTAGAAAAAAATTGGAGGGGGAAATAAAGGAAAAGAAATGACAGATGTATACATAGAGGTTTTCTCAATCAGTTTGAAGTATTTGCTAGGAAATAGGGATAGGGTAAAAAAAAATTAAGCAAGTGAGCAAAAGCAGAGTTTACTGCAGAAAAAAATGTAATGTTTTAAAGAAAATAAAATGTAATCAGAGTGACTGAGCAGTTAAAAAACCAAGACCAAATCAAACCAAAAGTCCCTGTATACTTATGTAGTTGTAATAAAGTAAAATAAATATTGATTTTACCAAATGTTGTGATGTTGCTCTTTTAGAAAGAGATAAATGGAGGCTATGTGGAATGCACATGTATACTAAAATGTCTTCTTTCTAAATAGGAAATCAGTAAACAATGTTTAAAACAGATAAGTTAAACATAATGCATATTTTAGGTAGAAATAACTACCTGTCACAGTAGAAACTTAGGAGAATTGATAGTGATTTCTTCTGGGGATTTAAATTAAGTGGTAAGGAAGGGTAGAAAAGGGTACTGCCGTTTTTCTAGTAAAGTTTGTAGAAATTTTTAGCTTTTTAAACTATGTGTATGTATTAATTTGGTAGAAATTAAAACCAATTATAAAAATAGCTCATAGGGCAATTTAGGAGAAAGTAATGTTTTAACTCAAATGTTTTTGAATTAAAGAAGAAAAGAAATCCTACTAGTGAGGTCCATTGTGTCATGTGCCAAAACCAAGAAAGAGTATACAGAGACATTTTTCAGGTCCTGTTCTCATTATCCTCATCAGTAGATAAATTGTTGTAAGTCTAGCTATCATGTAGACTTCCAGTGGGGCTTAATTAAAATTACTAGCACTCTGTATTCTCTAAATTATTTCATTTTAGTTTTCTGATGCTTTGCTTTTGCTTTATGGAAGTCCCTTGCTTTAACTGTGGGGCTAATAATAACTTGCATTTCCAAAATAGTAATGAATTTATTCTTCTGTTCCTTGTTAGGGAAAAATGGAGTAAAGATGTCAAACCTATAGAAGTTTGGTTTTAGAGCATATTTGTTCATTTGAGTCATTATCTTCAGGATATGAAAACTTGAGCTTGTTAATGTTTTATACTTACGTTAAATTTTCTTTTTAACTGCTCCTCTTCTTTGCACCATGAAGCTGTACCTTGTGAATTAGGTATATATTCAAGGTCAAAATTAAAATGTCGAGAAAACTTAGGATTATACTTGTTTTTAAACAACCAGAGTATGCAGTTCCCATTATTCCAATTGCTTAATAAAATTTGTTCAGTGAATTATTCAGAAGCACTTCAAAGCAGCCTGATGGTAGTGGATTAGTATACCAACTTTGGAATCAAGAAAATTTAGATTCAAATTTCAGTTCTATAATTTTTTAGTTATGTGACTTTGACCAAGTAATATATTTTGTCAAGCTCCAGTTCCCTCACATGTAATATGGGAATATTATCTCCAAGGATTAGATAAGTAAATTGCCTGAATGTGTTTGTGAGACTCTGTGTATACAGATAAAGCATTTATGGCATCTAGTAATATAATATTGCTATTACTATTCCTGTAACAATAGGTCTTTTTTATTTTTTGTTTTGTAGATGCAGCTATCATGCTTTCTTGCTGTGCCATTTCTTGGTCAACTGTTGATTTTCAAATAGCTTTAAGAAAATCCTTGCCTGATAAAAATCTCCTTAATGGATTCTGTCCCAAAGCCACCTATCTCTTTTACAAGTTGTTTACATTATTGTCTTGGATGCTTAGTGTTGTACTTCTATTGTTTGTAAATGATAAGGTTGGATTATTTATGTTGTTATTACTTTGGATTGTAGGTTTAATATGGGCATGTAAAGAACAAACTCAGTTTTGTAATTCCAAAAGTATGGAATTCTTATATAGAATTGTTGTTGGATTTATTCTTGTCTTTACATTTTTTAATATTAAGGGACATAATACTAAATGCCCAATGTCTTTTTATTATGTTGTAAGAGTGCTGACCACACTGGGTATATTGATTGGGTTCTGGGTTTATCCACTTTCTATTTTTAATTCAGATTACTTTGTACCTATCAGTATCACTTTAGTTCTTTCTCTTCTCCTTGGGATTATTTTTCTTATAGTTTATTATGGGGTTTTTCACCCAAATAGAAGTGAAGAAACAAAATATGATGAAACTGATGGAAGATATGTTCAAAGAGATTGTAGAATGAAGTATTTCCTAATGGAATAAGCTATTAATTTATAAGATATGTTTTATTGTTATTTGTTTCATTGGTTAGTAAAGAAAAATATGTGTTATGTGTGTATTGTCTCTTTATTTTTGCTACCTTTAATTTGAGAATGGTTCTGGTACATTAATTTTGAATGTGAGAGAACATAATGATATTTTATTATTTAAATTATTATTATTTGTGTTTTTTGTGGCTCTGGGGATTGCATCCTGGGCCTTGTGCATGCTGGACAAAGTATTATACCACTGAGCTCCACCTTCTGCCCTCTTATTTGGTTTTGAAGGTCTTGAGTACAAAGATGTTTTCTTACTGTATCTGGTAAAGCTACCATCTTGAGCCTGAAATGGAAGAAATAATCTAGTTCCCACAAAGGCTGGCCTTGAGGTATTCTCCAGGTTTTCTCTGATTGTTCCTAAAATTGCTCTACCTGTTGTGGAGAACTCCAAAGGGAACAGAAGAGCAGAACACCTTATTCTTCTTTTCTTTACTGTCTTGATTCATTGCATGTATTTTGAGTTGGGGACAGACTAAGTAGAAGAAAAGGGAATGGAGGGAAGGTGAAGAAATTAAATCCTTTTTTATTTTTTAATATTTATTTTTTAGTTTTAGGTGGACACAATATCTTTATTTTATTTTTATGTGGTGCTGAGGATCGAACCCAGTGCCCCACGCATGCCAGGCGAGTACGCTACCATTTGAGCCACATCCCCAGCCCAAGAAATTAAATTCTTAGTGAGCACCTACTTTGCTGCTTTTCATGAATTTCCCAATTCAGTAAATATGAAAGAAAATTTGCATGCATTTGAGAGGATTGAAAATTTCATTATTTACTTATTTTTTAGATTTTCTGAATAAAACTAAAATAATTTTTACTAATTAATTAGGTATGACAGCAGAATGCATTTTGATTCATTGTACACAATTGCAGCACAATTTTTCATTTCTCTGGTTGTACACTATGTAGCATCGCACCATATGTGCAGTCATACATGTACCTATTAATTTTATTGAATATATACCCCAAGGTGGGTTTGTTGTATCATATGGTAATTCTGTTTTTAACTCTAAAGAAATATTCATGCTGTTTTTCCTAATGGTGGCCCCGTTTTACAATCCTGCCAACAGTGCACAAAAATATTGATTTCTTTGTATCCTTACCAACATTTGTTATTTTCTGGTTTTGTTATTATTTCTCTTTGTAGTGTGATTTGCCTTTGTCCAATGATTAGTGATGTTAAGCATCTTTTCATGTGTTCCTTGTATATCTTCAGTAGAGAAATATCTATTTCATAAGGGTTAATATCTAACATATAAAGAACTAAACCTCTAGAATAGCAGCAAAACTCCAAATAACCTGATTAAAAATGGAAAGGTGTAATCCCAGCAGCTCAGGAGGCTGAGACAGGAGAATCATGAGTTTGAAGCCAGCCACAGCAATGGTGAAGCGCTAAGCAACTCAGTGAGACCCAGTCTCTAAATAACATAAAAAATAGGTCTGGAGATGTGACTCAGTGGTTGAGTGCCCCTGAGTTTCAATCCCTGGTGTGCGCACGTGTGCGCACATACATACACAAAATGGAAAGGACTTGAGATAACCAAATTATATTTTATTTTAATTAGTTTATTTTTTGGGGAAATGCTGAGAGCCATAGCTAAGTAGGTACGACACATGGCAATTTCCTTGTCAGCCTACCCCATGTTGCTTAGAGGAAGGACTCTCCATTGTGGACCCAGGTCATTTGCAGTGACTTTGCATGAAAGGTGACCTTGCTCAAGGACCAGGGCGGATCCGGATTTAGGGTGGATCAGGGTTTAGGGCGGATCAGGGTTTAGGACGGTTCCAGGTTTAAGGTGATTCCTGCTGGGAATAGGGCGTATCCTGCTGCCTCAGGCGCCTTGAGTTCCCGTTGAGTTCTCGCAGGATTCAGAGAGTATTTGGGATTCAGAGCCTGGTGGAAAGTGTGGATTTTGCCCAGAACGTGCGTGTAGAGTGCAGGTGACAGTACGGGAATAAGGAATTGCTGTTTGAATCTACAAGGCTGTGAGTGGCTCATGATTTTGTGCCCAGCCAGACTGCGGCAGGGAAAGATGAGTTTTATTGAAATGCTACAAAGTAAATGTAACCTCTTAAAAATGGGAAGTTAAGGGACATCTAGGTGGTCTTCTTTGTCTGTGACCCATTCTCCACATATCAGAAAAGGGACTTCATTTTGAGAACATCCAATACCCAACACAATATAGAGGTTAGTTGTTGAATTAATCAGTGAGTGAGAGATGAATTGGATAGGAGAGAATGAAGCGATAGCAGAGGCTGGGAGTATTGGAGCAGGCTAAACATGTTAGAGTGATCAAAGAAGGGAATTAGGTAGAAAATCAACATGTTCAAGTGTGCTGGACTGATATTTCTAGCAGCTGCTGGTTCCCAGGCCAGAGTGGTGGGCCTCAGTTTGCTAGTGGGGGTGCCCCTCTAAGTGAGAACATGGCAGGGCCCACATGGGCTGGTTTATCACTAAGATGCAGAGAAAGGCCATTTCTCTGTTGGGGACTGTATTTCCAGGTGTTGTTGATGTCAGCTTCTTTTTCTTCTTCCTCCTCGTTTTCTACTTTGTTCTCTTCCTTCTCTTCTTCCTCCCTTCCTTGTCCACCTCCTTTTATTTCATTTTAAAGATAGGTGCTGATCACTTGCTTTGCTTGGATAATTCTAAGCAAAAGGAAGATTTAATGACAATCATTGAGAGCAGCTGTAAACTTCAGACCTGAGCTTGAAAGATCATATTGCTCTATGCTCTGGAAGGTCTGTCTCCAGAATTCATTACCATTTTCAAGTCTGTAGTTGAGTAAACTTCCCTTTTAAAAATTTGTTCTAATTAGTTATACATGATAATAGAATGCATTTTAACACATCAAACATAAATGGAGTATAACTTCTCATTCTCTGGTTTTACATGATGTAGAATCATGCCAGTCGTGTAATCATATATATATATACATAGGGAAATAATGGTCAGTTCATTCTACTAACCTTCCTTCCCCACAACCCCTCCCTTCCCTTCACTTCCCTCTGCCTAATCCAAAGTACCTCTATTTTTCCCTAGTGCCACCTACCCCCTATTGTGAATTAGCATCCACATATCATAGAAAATATTCAGCCTTTGATTTTTGGGGATTGGCTTATTTTGCTTAGCATGATATTTTCCAGCTCTGTCCATTTACCTGTAAATGCCATAATTTCATTTTCTTTAAGGCTGAGTAATATTTCATTATGTATATATAACACAATTTCTTTATTCATTCATCTGTTGAAGGGCACCTAAGTTGGTTCCATAGTTTGGTTATTGTGAATTGAGCTGCTATAAACATTGATGTGGCTGCATCACTGTAATACACTGCTTTTAAGCCCATTAGGTATAAACTGAGGAGTGGGATAGCTGGGTCAAATGGTGGTTCCATTCCAAGTTTTCTGAGGAATCTCTATACTGCTTTCAAGAGTGGTTGCGACAATTTGCAGTCCCACCAGAAATGTATGAGTGTAACCTTTTTCTCCACATCCTTGCCAATATTTATTATTGCTTGTATTGATAATTGCCATTCTGACTAAAGTGAGATAAAAATCTTAGTTTTAAATTGCATTTTTCTAATTGCTAAGAGATGTTGCACATTTTTTTCATACATTTGTTGACCACTCATATTTCTTCTTTTTTGAATTGTCTGTTCAGTTCCTTTGCCCATTAATTGACTGGGTTATTTGGATTTTTGGTGTTAAGTTTTTTGAATTCTCTATATTCTGAAGAATAGTGCTCTATCTGAGGTGCATATGGTAAAGATTTTCTCCAATTCTTTAGGTTCTCTCTTTACATTATTGAATGTTTGCTGAAAAGAAGCTTTTTAGTTTGAATCCATTCCATTTATTGATTCTTGATTTTACTTCTGGTGCTTTAGGAGTCTTGTTAAGGAAGTTGGTTCCTAACCCAACATGATGAATATTTAGGCCTACTTTTTCTTCTAGCAGGTTCAGGGTCTTTGTTCTAGTGCCTAAGTCTTTGATTGACTTTGAGTTGAGTTTTGTGCAGGTGAGAGATAGGGGTTGTTTATGTGGTCCATATAGTGATATTTTTTTTCTATCCTTTCACCTTCAATTTGTGAATGTCTTTGCCTGTGATGTGAGTCTCTTGGAGACAGCATATTGATGGGTCTTGTTTTCTAATCCAGTCTGCCAGTCTATGTCTGTCAATTGATGAGTTTAGGCCATTAACATTTAGGGTTATTATTGAGATATGATTTATATTCCATTCATTTTGGTTTATTTCAGTTTTTTAATTTGACTTAGTTTCTCCTTTGATTGTCTTTTCCTTTAGTGTAATTCCTCCCCCTGATGGTTTTCAATTTTTAAAAAAAATTTCCTCCTCATGGAATATTTTGCTGAGAATGTTATGTAGTCCAGGCTTTCTAGTTGTGAATTCTTTTAACTTTTGTTTATCATGGAAGGTTTTTATTTCATCTTCAAATCTGAAGCTTAATTTTGCTGGCTGTAAAACTCTTGGTTGGCATCCATTTTCTTTCAGAGTTTGGTGTATGTTTTAGGACCTCTTAGCTTTGAGGGTCTGGGTTGAGAAATTAGTTGAGATCCAAATTGGTTTCCCCATATATGTAATCTGATACTTTTCTCTTGTGGGCTTTGAAATTCTATCCTTATTCTGTATGCTAGGCATTTTCAGTATAATGAGCCTTGGTGGGGATCTGTTGTAATTTTGGGATCCCACAAGCCTGTTGTATTTGATTTTACATTTCATTCTTTAGACCTGGCAAATTTTCTTTCTTTTCTTTTTTCTTTTTCTTTTTTTGACTATGTCCTAATTTATTTCGAATGTGTATCAGCAAATTAGCAAACACAATATATTCAAACTGACTAATAATAAGAAAAAATACATTGTCTTACTATGTCCTAATTTATTTCAAATGTGTATATCAGCATGATTTTCATGGTAAAAAATTCAATAAGACTTAGCTTGAAAATCAGGATCATGTCATATCAGTGCTTTTGCTCAACATTGTTCTTGATATTCAGGCAACATATTTAGTAGAGAAAAGACAGCAGAGGTACACCAATTGTAAATAATACCATTATTATCTGAAAATAATTATTAAAGTTCAGAACAATTTAAACACTGAAAACTTAATGTTTTTCATATAAATATGATTCAACTATTATGATGCTAACATTCATGAGGACAAAATATGAAAATATCAAGGAATATTCAGGGGAGAAATTATAAAAATTACATATACATTCAAAAACACAAGTCAATGAAAATCATCAACACATTCTTATACTGGTGCATAAACTGAAGTCAGAAAAGATAAAGTCACAGTAGTATATTTATCATGTCTATATCTGGGTAATTATCTATCCTGAGTATGAAAGGTGAGATTCACTCACCTAGGGCAATAGGAAGAAATTGGAGCTTCTGCTCAGAATAAATTCAGGCATCACTTATAAAAACTGCTCTCAAAGTTATAAAACTTTGACTTCATGGATGAATTTATTTAGACAAAATAGATGAGGTGTTTTTTTTAAATTTTAATTTCCATTTTTAAAAATTAGCGACCAAAGTCTCATTGAGGACTAGGAGTTAAATATACACACAGAGATGTTTCTGCCTGCATAGCTCTGCCCAATTTCATAAGGGAGAGAGATACTAGGAGTTGATCAATTTTCTTAAGGCACCTACTCTACCCACTACCATCCAATATCCCTATTCTTTTTTTCCTCACATCTTCATACATATACTTTATATAACAGTGAGGGTCTCCTTCCACCATCCATGCAATTCCCTTTCTC
Organism: Marmota monax; assembly: GCF_021218885.2. Lineage (NCBI taxonomy): Eukaryota > Metazoa > Chordata > Mammalia > Rodentia > Sciuridae > Marmota > Marmota monax. The sequence goes on along the minus strand of NW_026693726.1, from coordinate 4,911,552 downwards.
TCTCCCTTTCCCTCCCACCCCTCTTCCCTATGTAGAGGTAATCTTTCCATGCTCGTCTCTTCTTCCTCATTTTGAGTCACCCCCTTTATTATCAGAGAAGACATTTTGGATTTGTTTTTTTGGGATTGGCTAACTTCACTTAGCATAATCTGCTCTAATACCATTCATTTCCCTGCAAATGCCATGATCTTATTATTTTTTAGTGCTGCGTAATATTCCATTGTGTATATATGCCTCATTTTTTTTTTTTATCCATTCATCCATTGAAGGACATCTAGGTTGGCTCCACAGTCTAGCTATTGTGAATTGTGCTGCTATAAACATTGATGTGGCTGTGTCTCTATAGTATGCTGTTTTTAGGTCCTTTGGGTATAGTCCGAGAAGAGGAATAGCTGGATCAAATGGTGGTTCCAGTCCCAGCTTTCCAAAGAATCTCCATACTGCTTTCCAAATTGACTGTACCAGTTTTCAGTCCCACCAGCAGTGTACATTTGTCTTCATCACGGCTGCCATTCTTACTGGAGTGAGATGATATCTTAGAGTAGTTTTTATTTGCATTTTTTTTATTTGCATTTCTCTGATTGCTAGAGATGATGAGCATTTTTTTCGTATATTTGTTAATTGATTGTATATCCTCTTCTGAGAAGTGTCTGTTCAGATCCTTGGCCCATTTCTTGATTGGGTTATTTGTTTTTTTGGTGTATATCTTTTTGAGTTCTTTGTATAACCTAGAGATTAGAGCTCTATCTGATGTGTGAGGGATAAAAATTTGTTCCCAGGATGTAGGCTCCCTATTCACCTCACATATTATTTCTCTTGCTGAGAAAAAACTTTTTAGTTTGAATTCATCCCATTTGTTGATTCTTGGTTTTAATTCTTGTGCTATAGGTGTCTTATTAAGGAAATTGGGGCCTAACCCCACATGATGGAGATTAGGGCCTACTTTTTCTTCTATTAGACGCAGAGTCTCTGGTTTAATTCTTAGATCCTTGATCCATTTTGAGTTAACTTTTGTGCATGGTGAGAGATAGGGATTCAATTTCATTTTGTTGCATATGGATTTCCAGTTTTTCCAGCACCATTTATTGAAGATGCTATCCTTTCTCCAGTGCATGCTTTCTGGCAAATTTTCTGATATTATTTTATTGATGAGATTGTACATTCCTTTGGCTTGTATCTCTGTGCCTTCCTCTGTCCTGATAAATCTTAAATTTGGTCTTTTCATTGTATATCATAATTCTTGAAAGTTCTGCTTATGGTTTCTTACCATCTTCTTTGTGTGATCAACTTTATTTTCAAGATTATATATTTTATCTTCATTGCCTGAGGTTCTGTCTTCCAAATAGTCTAGTCTATTAGTGATACTTTCCATTGAATTTTTAGTTTGGTTTATTTGTTTTGAAAATTTCTGCTGGATTTCCTTCCATAATCTCTATCCCTTTATTGAAGTGATCTTTCACCTTCTGAAATTTATCTCTGATTTCCTTCCTAACATTATTTTTTATGTTGCGGATCAGCTTAACTATATATATTCTGAACTCCTTCTCTGACATTTCTTCTACTGTTTTGTCAATGGATTCTATTACTGGAACATCTTGGTTTGTTTGGGGCACTTTGTTCCCTTGATTTTTCATGTTGTTTGTGTGTCTTCCCATCTAGCAACATGGATCTGAGGTAGTACAGTTTCTACTCTGTAGACTTACAGTGTCCTTGAATGTTTCCAGTACCTCTTGTTTAAGGGGAAGATCAATATTAACAGCACCCAATGCAAACAATATATAGTCTTAAATGAGATAGCTCCTCTTAAGATACTAGGCATTTTTCTCTCAGGCAGTTATGAAGGCTGAGAACTTGGATATGTATGTTTGTAGTGGAGAGTTGTTCTGTATAGGGCAGATCACGATCAGGCACTGAGAGCTGCAGGCTGGCCCTGTAGCTATGAGTGCTGGGCCAGCTTGGTGGCTATGGATGAGATGGGAGACTGAGGATGGGGGAGCTGGAGGGCCCTGCTGGGTACTGGACTGATGCTGGATCTGGTAGGACCAGGAGAGATGCCTGACTGGGGAGGGAGTTGGGGACTGGGCTGATAATTGGGCTCAGAGGGTGCCTGCCCAAGTGGGCCCTGGGAACCTGGTGGGTGCTGGATTGGCTAAACTGAGAGCAAGGTGTCCTCACACCCTGATCTGCTGTAGTCAGCCCTTTTCGTTCCTTAGGACTTATGGAGCTGGGGAGAGCCTGGTTCTCTCCTGCCTCTGCAGCAAGATGGTGGCTATAAGCACATCTAGCAAGAGGACTCCAAGTGCAACCAAACCTGCAGACACCTTTACAACAGACCTCTAAGCCCTGGCCAGTGTCCTAAGATGGAGGCCACCTCATCTCAAGAAGGCAATGGCAGCAGTGGTGATGTCCTAAGACAGAGGTGGCCGCATTTGGAGATTGGGAGACTGTGGGTGGGATGGCTAAACTTACATTTGATTTAAACTAAAGGCCTTTCTGAGCCGTCTTCCTTTTAGGAAAAAAAAAAAAAATGAAGGTACTGTGCTGCCCAAATTATATTTTAGTAGTTTTTTTTCTACTAAAAAGTACATTTTGGTTGTAGGAGTAATAGGATGCTTGGGTTAGGCTTAACAAGAAATAACAAAGCTTTAAATTTCCTTTTCTTTTTCAGTTCCTCACTCTTTTTACTTGACTCAGTTCTTAGAATGAATCCTCAAAAACATCATTCTCTATTATTGATAGAAAAGATGGACAGTTCCACATTTAGTCTTATAACTTAATATATAACTTCTAGGTAGCTCTTGGGAACACAGGTGAATTTAAAGAACACAACACATTTCAACTGTCAAAGTGATATGAAAACAATATGTAAATATTAAGTACTAATTCTGTGCCTAGCACTTTGTGAGATACTGTTGTGGATCCAAAACAGGTATAGAATAGAATTCTGTTGCTTAAAAACGTTGCATACTGAAGCATTTACAGAAATTGATATTTGCAGAAACATTTTTTCATAAATTTACTTGCAACCTTTCCAGTAGTAAGTGAAACAAATATTGAATAATGGAAGTGGCTATATTTATATAATTACATGGAGCATATAAAACTCAAGATGTCCCCTGTGGGGAGCCTTTCTCACACGTGACTGGGGAACTCCCGGTTTGGGTCTGAGGCGCTCTGGCTAAACTGTGTCGGAGCTTTCCCGACCCTCTCCTGGTGCGAGAGCCTGTCTGTGTGGGGGTGTGACTGACCACTGACCCCGGGGGCCAATCACTGACCCTGACCTTGGAGTACTGCCCCCCTCAACCTTCATTGGATGGAATTCTCCCCTGAATTTCTTGTTCCCCAATAAAAGGCTACTCCCTGGCGTGCTCCCTCTCTCTCTCTCCTGCTAGCCCTGAGTAATCCCTGCTGCCCTACCAGGTGGTTCTAGGTGGGAGCCAGAGGGGGAGCCGTCTCAGACCTGGTCATAGAAAAAGGTAACTGAGTCTGTGTGTTTATTTCGATCTCACTAGTTAACTTTTATGCCAAGAACCTCTTATTAGAAACCAGTGCGCTGGACGCATGGTGGAAGTCCCCACTGCTACTCTTTGTGAGAGAGAGGTAGTGTGGAAGGACTGTTTACTTTTGAAAGAGCTAGGGAATCTGCAGTGTACTTGGGCATGTGTTCCTTGTATATATTAACCTCATTTGGTGAGTATCTCCCTCTCTCTGTGTGTTTTGTAGGTTTGAAGGGTTGAAGGTGAGAAAATAAGTTAGGTATATTTGGCAGCATCTGATTTAGCATTTTTGAGTCACAAAGAACCAAAAGATTTTTTTCTTCATTTATTAATGAAGTTTTAATGTCCATGTGTAATTTTCCTTCAACCTGAATAACTTTCTGTAGCATTTTCCATGGACTAGATTTGTTGGTGATAAATTTCTCTTTATCTGATCATGTTTTTATTTCTGTTTCATTCTCATATGATATTTTTGCAGGATATAGAGTTCTGGGTTGACAGATATTTTTTCCATTGAAGTGCTTGAAGACTTAATTTGCTATTAAATTCACTATTAGTTATTCCATTATTTCTGGCTTCCATGGTTCTCATAAAACTTAGTTGTTGGGATAGAGTTGTGGCTCAGTGGTAGAGTGCTTGCCTAGCACATTTGAGGCACTGGGTTCCAACCTCAGTACCACATAAAAATGAATAAATAAAGGTATTGTGTTCATCTACAACTAAAAAATTATTATAAAAAAGTTATTATTCAGATCCTGTTTCCCTGTATATAACTCCTCTGACTGTCTTGGGGATTTTTGCCTTTAGTTTTGGTCTACAGTAGTTTGACTACTATGTTTATGGATATAGTTTTTTCTTTGTATTTATCACAATTGGGGTTTTCCAAGCTTCTTGAACCTGTAAATTTTCATCTTTCACCATATTTAGGAAGTTTTTGGCCTGCATTATTTCCATATTCTTTCTGCCTTTTTTTTTCTTGGAATCCACTTATATGTATGTTAGTCCTATTCATGTTATTTTACAGATCCCTGAGGTTCATTTTTTCCTGGTTTATTTTCTCTTTCCTGTTATTGGATTTGCTTTTAAGTTAATTGACTTTTTCTTCTACCATCAGTCTACTCTTACAATCATCCAATGGATTTTTAAAGTAATTTCACATATTTTTATGTTCTAGAATTTTCATTTAGTTCTTTTTTTCTATTTCTCTGTTGAAATTTCTTCTATTTTTATTCACTATAAGCATATTTTCCTTGGCCATGGTTGTAATAGCTGTTTAAAATCTGTCTGCTAATTCTAATATTTAGGTCATCCTGGGATTGGTCTTCATTGATTGCATTTTTCTCATGAGTAGGGTTCACATTTTCACTAATTTTGAATTGTGTCTTGGATTTTAGAAATGATGCATATTAGACTCTTTTGCTTCTGTTTGTTCTTTAGTAGAGTTTTGTTTTGTTTTCCTGATAAAAGGCAATTAAATTGAACTTTAAATTCTGAACTCTAATCTTTATTTGTTCAGATTTCTGTAGGCTGCTTAGAGTTTGCTCTTGATATGCAAGACCAGTGGGAGATTTAAGCAGTTAGCATATGAACTGAAATCTCTTCTCTGTTCTTTCCTTCCCAAGATTTTTCCCCTTACTTTTCAATGGCTGTGGTCCCTCTGTTTTATCCTCTGGGTCTTAAAACCACTATGACTGCATTTGTTTTTTTTTTATTGTGATATGGTTTGTGTCAGTGTGCTGTCTGGGGTTTGTCATTACTCAATGCCATTCCTTCTTCTAAATGTTGATCCCTCTTGAGTGTTTGCCTATTTTTTTTTTTGTATGTTTTATCCAGAGGTCATATTTGTGAAAGGTTGTGCACTATGAGCCCATGCCTACCTTTTTATTAATCTATGTCATTTTCAATAATTTTTCTCTAATATTTGCTTAAACAGACTATACAGAGGCTTTTATTTATACTTAATCCTCTCTTGCCCCTACTTTTATGACCTTCACAAAAATCATGCAATATAGATCTTATCATCAGTACCCTTTAACTGGGAAAACCAAGACTTGTAGAGTTTTAGTAAATTGCTGAAATTCACACAGATCAACTCTCAGAATTTTTGACCTCAAGTTCAGTTAACTTTCTAGGGAACCATGCTGCCTTTATCAAAGGAATAGGTTGAGTGAACAGTAGGTTAGAACTGACACTGAGTTATTCATGATTTTAAAATCATTAAGTTATTATTATTATTTTTTGCTCACAGTGTAATTAAAAAAATTCCCACCCAAATAATTTTCAGCCTTATATTAGAATAGGGCTGAATTATTTCACTGATAGTTTGAATAATATAATTTACAATATATGTAAGGGGAAATTTTAATTTACATACTGGAAAAAATGTGTAGAAAACAATATATATCTACTAAAGAGGCTGAGTATTAACACTACACAAAATTCGACTAAATACTACATTAAACAACTTTTTCAATTGATTTTTGTAACCAAGAATAAATGAGTAGATATGGTCAGATGTTTTGGCTAGTTTGAAAGCTCTTAAGATGACCTTTGAATAGCTAATGAATTTCCTTTAATTGATTTTATCCCCTTGTTTTCTGTATCATCCAGTCATGACTTATAATAACTTTAAATCTCCCCAAACTAAATTGTAAGCTTTTTATAGATTATTCTGTGCATATAAAAGACAAGTTGAAATTTAAAAAGACCAGAGAAGTAATTCTGAGCAATATTCTCAAAAAAGAACCTCATATGACTGTATCTTTCAGATCTACTTAAATACAAATGGGATATCTCTCTTGGTTAGACCTTTAGTGTTCATCAGAATCACCTTGAGGGCCTATTAAAATAGATTGCTGGCCATCACTCCCAGAATTTCTTTCAGTAGGCCTAGGTGGTGTTTGAAATTTATATGTCTCAATGTCCCAGATATTGCTGATGCTCTATCTCCTCACCGTTCTTTGAAGAACAGCACCAAATTAAGCTTAGTTTTACTGTTATGAACCTAGTCTCTAAATAGCCACTAGAGGGCAATGGAACCACAGACAAATTGGATATACTGTTTAATCAGCTCTCTGGTTTTTTCCTACCAACTACTTATTGTTATAAGGACACCAAAGCCAAACAGTGATTTTCTACATGGTATCTTGGGGCTTATTCTCAATTGTAATATAGAACAAAGCTTGTTCTTGTCATCACAGGGGTCATCTGGCTGATGTCCCATTTAGTCATCACAATGTATTTAAACTTGTACTTTTCTAGATGAGCACTTATACTTACTCTTTAGGAACCGTTTGTGGTTTTCTAAAAAGTCTACATATTAATATTAGACCTAGTTTGTTATGGAAATAATTGTTTTCCCATTAAATGTTAGTTATTGTTTTAAAATGTCTGCTTTTATTTTGTGAATGTAGAGCTCACATACTCTTTACAAAACTTCCTATATAATAAACCTAAATTTGCAGAATATAAAGATCACAGAGTATAGGGAATTTATAGTTCCTTTCTCCTAGACATATCACTTTGATAGTAGAAAAGAACTGGAGGAAAACCAAAAGATGTTGTTCACCAGGATGTTGATAAATTTTCTTCTGCCTAATATGGTATAGGATTGAAAGCTACTTTTTACTGCTGTTGTTGCTAATCTTTAAAAATTCTCACTTAGTAGATAAACTTAATATACTTTTTCTTTTTTTGTAACACCAGGAATTGAACCTAGGGCCTTGCAAGGCAAGCACTCTACCAACTGAACGACATCCCAAAGCCTTAATATGTGTTTCTTAATTATCAACTTGAACCAACAATTACTTTTCATTGCATTATAGAAGTTTGTATTTAAAGTCAAAGACCTGAGTTTGATTCCTGGGTTTGACATTATTACCTGTATTGCCTTGACAAAACATTTAACCTAAGTCCTTATTTCTCCATATGCAAAATAATAATTACATATTTAATAATAATAACAATGTCTCTTGGGGTTTTGTAAAAGTCAGTAATATACTCCATGAGAGAGTGTTTTGTTGATTGTAACTATCTCTGCAATTTTTTGTTTTTGACATTTTCCCACCAGTATGCAATATATTTTTAACTTTATTTTGATGTCATTATTATGCCTTTATGAAATTAATTACATATGTATAAGTAGCCACAATCATATGAAAAAATCAGAAATTAAGTAACAAGTTCAATTCTTTTGTAGAAAACATCTTAGTTTTTCACTGGGATGTTGTGTTACATATTGTTCCTGATTTGTACAAAATATAATGTATAAGACTCTTAAATACAGCTAATTTGTAATGAGGTTAGGAATAAGGTTTAAATTGCAAGTAGTTTTCTGGCCTTTGGAAGAATACATGAATGTGTGTGGGGTGTATATATGAACATGCATTTAATAGTTGGTTTCATTATATATTATAATGAAATTATTATTATTATAATGGATAAATTATTACTATAAGATTTGTAATAAACATTAATTCTTTCTTTATTTTTTTCCTAGACCATAGAATCCCTTAGCTGTGGTTGCTTTAAGGTTAATCACTGGCAAATTAACTAGAAAAATCCAATTTATGATGTTTCATATATGTGTGTGTGTGTGTGTATGTGTGTGTGTGTGTGTGTGTGTGTCTGGCAGATTGCTTTGTTAACTAGAGTACAAACCCATAATCAGGGAATATAATTCTGTGTTCCTCAGAGGACTTTGCATAGTTTCCAGAGGTTTCTATTAGCAGCAGAACATTGTTACTCTTTCTGAACTCCTAGAAAAGTGAATGGAGTATATTTTATTCCATTGAAAAGTCTGATTCCCCTTTGAGGGCAAGGAATCAGTCCATCAGCATGTACTTCTGAGTGCTGTCTATGTAATGTATTCAGCATTGTGTTAGGTTAAATCTTAATAAGTACCTGTTGCTTTATTGATTGATCACCATTCCAGAGAGTGGTTTGTATTTTCCTGGTAGTCTGTAGATGAAAAGTGCTTTTCAAAAAATTCTGGGTAAAATAAGTTTATTGCAGTCTCCAAGGATATGAAGATTGCTGTGGTAGTCTGTTGTTCTTTTTCAGTACCAGCTTCAACAAGATATTGTTTACATGCTCTACAGTTCACCAATTTAAAGTGTACAGTGCTTTATAGTAAACTTTTTCTCATTTTCAACCATCATCATAGTCAATTTTAGAACATTTTTATTACCTTAAAAAAGAAACCTATACCATTAGTTATCACTTCTGTGATGGCTGATTTTATGTGTCAGTTCAGCTGGGCCAGATATGTTATTATTATTATAGATAAACATTATTATGGATGTTTCTATGAATGTGTTTTTTTTTTTTATTTTTTATTATTAGTTGTTCAAAACATTATAAAGTTCTTGACATATCATATTTCATACATTTGATTCAAGCGGATTATGAACTCCCATTTTTACCCTATATACACGTTGAGATTCACATCGGTTACACATCCACTTTTTTACCTACTGCCATACTAGTGTATGTTGTATTCTGTTGCCTTTCCTATCCTCTACTATCCCCCCTTCCCTCCCCTTCCCTCCCCTCCCATCTTCTCTCCCTACCCCATCTACTGTAATTCATTTCTCTCTCTTGTTTTTTTCCCCTTTCCCCTCACTTCCTCTTATATGTAATTTTGTATAACAATGAGGGTCTCCTTCCTTTACCATGCAATTTCCCTTCTCTCTCTCTTTCCCTCCCTCCTCTCGTCCCTGTTTAGTGGTGATCTTCTTCTCATGCTCTTCCTCTCAATTCTGTTCTTAGTTGCTCTCCTTATATCAAAGATGACAATTGGCATTTGTTTTTTAGGGATTGGCTAGCTTCACTTAGCATAATCTGCTCTAGTGCCATCCATTTCCCTGCAGATTCCATGATTTTGTAATTTTTTAGTGCAGAGTAATACTCCATTGTGTAAAAATGCCACATTTTTTTTTTATCCATTCATCTTTTGAAGGGCATCTAGGTTGGTTCCACAGTCTAGCTATTGTGAATTGTGCTGCTATGAACATTGTTGTAGCAGTGTCCCTATAGTACGCTCTTTTAAGGTCTTTAGGGAATAGTCCAAGAAGGGGAATAGCTGGGTCAAATGGCGGTTCCATTCCCAGCTTTCCAAGGAATCTCCATACTGCTTTCCAAATTGGCCACACCAATTTGCAGTCCCACCAGCAATATACAAGTGTACCCTTTTCCCCACATCCTCACCAGCACTTGTTGTTGTTTGACTTCATAATGGCTGCCAATCTTACTGGAGTGAGATGGTATCTTAGGGTGGTTTTGATTTGCATTTCTCTGACTGCTAGAGATGGTGAGCATTTTTTCATGTACTTGTTGATTGATTGTATGTCCTCCTCTGAGAAGTGTCTGTTCAGGTCCTTGGCCCATTTGTTGATTGGGTTATTTGTTATCTTATTGTTTAATTTTTTGAGTTCTTTGTATACTCTGGATATTAGGGCTGTATCTGAAGTGTGAGGAGTAAAAATTTGTTCCCATGATGTAGGCTCCCTATTTACCTCTCTTATTGTTTCTCTTGCTGAGAAAAAACTTTTCAGTTTAAGTAAGTCCCATTTGTTGATTCTTGTTATTAACTCTTGTGCTATGGGTGACCTATTAAGGAATTTGGAGCCCGACCCCACAATATGTAGATCAGAGCCAACTTTTTCTTGTATCAGACGCCGTGTCTCTGATTTGATATCAAGCTCCTTGATCCATTTTGAGTTAACTTTTGTGCATGGCGAGAGAAGGGGATTCAATTTCATTTTGTTGCATATGGATTTCCAGTTTTCCCAGCACCATTTGTTGAAGATGCTATCCCTCCTCCATTGCATGCTTTTAGCCCCTTTATCAAATATAAGATAGTTGTAACTTTGTGGATTAGTCTCTGTGTCCTCTATTCTGTACCATTGGTCCACCTGCCTGTTTTGGTACCAGTACCATGCTGTTTTTGTTACTATTGCTCTGTAGTATAGTTTGAAATCTGGTATCGCTATGCCGCCTGATTCACACTTCCTGCTTAGAGTTGCTTTTGCTATTCTGGGTCTTTTATTTTTCCATATGAATTCATGATTGCTTTATCTATTTCTACAAGAAATGTCGTTGGGATTTTGATTGGTATTGCATTGAACCTATGGAGAACTTTTGGTAATATCGCCATTTTGATGATGTTAGTTCTGCCTATCCATGAACAGGGTATATTTTTCCATCTTCTAAGATCTTCTTCTATTTCTTTCTTTAGGGTTCTGTAGTTTTCATTGTATAAATCTTTCACCTCTTTTGTTAGGTTGATTCCCAAGTATTTTATTTTTTTTGAGGATATTGTGAATGGGGTGTTTTTCCTCATTTCCATTTCAGAGGATTTGTCGCTGATATACAGGAATGCCTTTGATTTATGTGTGTTGATTTTATATCTTGCCACTTTGCTGAATTCATTTATTAGTTCTAGCAGTTTCTTTGTAGACCCTTTTGGGTCTTCTAGGTATAGAATCATGTCACCTGCAAATAGTGATAATTTAAGTTCTTCTTTTCCTATTTTTATGCCTTTAATTTCTTTCGTCTGTCTAATTGCTCTGGCCAGTGTTTCGAGGACTATATTGAATAGAAGTGGTGATAGAGGGCATCCCTGTCTTGTTCCAGATTTTAGAGGGAATGCCTTCAATTTTTCTCCATTCAGAATGATGCTAGCCTGAGGCTTAGCATAGATAGCTTTTACCATGTTGAGGTAAGTTCCTGTTATCCCTAGTTTTTCTAGTGTTTTGAACATAAAGGGATGCTGTCTAATGCTTTTTCTGTGTCTATCGAGATGATCATATGGTTCTTATCTTTAAGTCTATTGATGTGGTGAATAACATTTATTGATTTCCGTATATTGAACCATCCTTGCATCCCAGGGATGAATCCTACTTGATCATGGTGCACAATTTTTTTGATGTGTTTTTGTATTCGATTCGCCAGAATTTTATTGAGGATTTTTGCATCTAGGTTCATTAGAGATATTGGTCTGTAGTTTTCTTTCTTTGAGGTGTCTTTGTCTGGTTTTGGAATCAGGGTGATGTTGGCCTCATAGAATGAATTTGAAGGGCTCCCTCTTTTTCTATTTCCTGAAATAACTTGAAAAGTATTGGTTTTAATTCTTCCTTAAAGGTTTTGTAAAACTCTGCTGTATACCCATCTGGTCCTGGGCTTTTCTTGGTTGGTAGTCCTTTGATTGCTTCTTCTATTTCATCCATTGATATTGGTCTGTACAAATTGTGTTTATCCTCCTGATTCAGTCTGGGCAAATCATATGACTTAAGAAATTTATCGATGTCTTCACTATCTTCTATTTTATTGGAATATAGTGTTTCAAAATAATTTCTAATTGTCTTCTGTATTTCTGTAGCATCTGTTGTGATATTTCCTTTTTCATCCTGTATGTTAGTAATTTGAGTTCTCTCTCTTCTTCTCTTCGTTAGCATGGCTAAGGGTCTGTCGATCTTATTTATTTTTTCAAAGAACCAACTTTTAGTTTTGTCAATTTTTTCAATAGTTTCTTTTGTTTCAATTTCATTGATTTCTGCTCTGATTTTAATTATTTCTTGCCTTCTGCTACATTTGCTGTTGTTTTGTTCTTCCTTTTCTAGGGCTTTGAGATGAAGTGTGAGCTCATTTATTTGTTGGTTTTTTCTTTTTTTGAGGAATGACTTCCAGGTAATGAATTTCCCTCTTAAAACTGCTTTCATTGTGTTCCATAGATTCTGATATGTTGTGTCTATATTTTGTCTCTAAGAATTTTTTGATTTCCTCCTTTATGTCTTCTGTAACCCATTGATCATTCAGTAACATATTGTTAATTTTCCATGAGATGTATGATTTTTCCTTCCTTCTTTTATCATTGATTTCCAGTTTCATTCCATTATGATCAGATAAAATGCATGGTATTGTCTCCACCCCTTTATATTTACTGAGGGTTGCCCTATGGCATAATATATGGTCTATTTTTGAGAAGGATCCATGTGCTACTGAGAAAAAAGTATATTCACTTGATAATGGTTGATATATTCTTTATATGTCAGTTAACTCTAGGTTATTGATTGTGATATTGAGTTCTATAATTTCTTTATTCAACTTTTGTTTGGAGGATCTGTCCAATGGTGAGAGAGGTGTGTTGAAGTCACCCATAATTATTGTGTTGTGGTCTATTTGATTCTTGAACTTGAGGAGAGTTTGTTTTATGAACGTCGCAGCACCATTATTTGGTGCATAAATATTGATAATTATTATGTCTTGTTGGTGAATGGTTCCTTTTAACAGTATATAATGTCCTTCCTTATCCCTTTTGATTAACTTAGTCTTGAAGTTGATTTTATTTGATATGAGTATGGCCACCCCTGCTTGCTTACGAGGACCGTGTGCGTGGTATGTTTTTTCCCAACCTTTCACCTTCAGCCTGTGTATGTCTTTTCCAATCAAATGTGTCTCCTGGAGGCAGCATATTGTTGGATTTGTTTTTTTAATCCATGTTACCAGCCTATGTCGCTTTATTGGTGAGTTTAAGCCATTAACGTTTAGAGTTACTATTGATATATGATTTGTACTTCCAGCCATGTTTGATTATTTATCTTTTTTTTTTTTTTTAATTTGGTTTGTTTCTCCATGATTAGCTTTCCCCCTGCTCTTTGGCTTTACTGAGGTACTTCCCACTGTTGGTTTTGGTTATTGTTTTTCATTTCTTCCTCGTGTAGTGTTTTGCTCAAGATGCTTTGCAATGCTGGTTTTCTGGCTGCAAATTCTTTTAACTTTTGTTTATCATGAAAGATTTTTATTTTGTTGTCATACCTGAAGCTTAATTTTGCTGGATACAAAATTCTTGGTTGGCATCCATTATCTTTCAGAGTTTGAAATACGTTGTTCCAGGATCTTCTCGCTTTCAGCGTCTGTGATGAAAAATCCGTTGTTAACCTTATTGATTTACCCCTAAATGTAACCTGCCTCCTTTCTCTTGTAGCATTTAATATTTTCTCTTTGTTCAGTATATTGGATATCTTCATAACAATGTGTCTTGGTGTTGGTCTACTGTGATTTTGTATGCTCAGTGTCCTGTATGCATCTACAATTTGTACATCCATTTCCTTTTTTATATCTGGAAAGTTTTCTATAATTATTTCATTCAACAGGTTGTTCATTCCCTTGGTTTGAACCTCTATACCTTCCTCTATCCCGATGACTCTTAAGTTTGGTTTTTTTATGTTATCCTATATCTCTTGGATGTTTTTCTTGTGATTTTTTACCAGCCTTCCTGAGTTGGCTAGACTCTTTTCAAGATGATATATTTTGTCTTCATTAACTGACGTTCTGGCTTGTACTTGGTCCATTCTGTTAGTGATACTCTCATTTGAGTTTTTAATTTGGTTTATCGTTTCCTTCATTTCTAGAATTATTGTTTGATTTTTTAAATAATCTCTATCTCCTGATAAAGATGCTTATTTGCTTCTTTTATTTGCTTATGTAATTCATTTTCAATGTGTTCTTTCATTGTTTGAATTTGATGTCTCATATCCTCTTTAAGATTCCATTCCATCTGTCTAAGGTATTCCTTGAGTTCTTTATTGGACCATTTTTTTTGATGCCTCTATGTCCTCCTGTATATTTAGGCTGTCCTGCATTGTTTGTACTCCTTTTCTTCCTTGCTTTTTCATGCTGCTCATGTTACTTCTTGCTCTGTTTGACTGCTGAGTTACTGTTTACTCCTATAAATTTATTTGGTTTTGTGTGTCTCTGGGGTCTCTCTTTTGTGATGGGAGACTATGACTAGAGATGATGAGTTTTGTTGCACTTTAGTGCAGATTCATTCGTTTCCTAAACTGTGTACGGATTCTGATGGCATATAGCAGTTTGCAGTTTGGTCTTGGGACTTATATTTAGGTCGAATGATGTGATGGTATTGAGGTTGGTATCTCTTGGCAACCTTGGAAGGTTGCTCTACTGACGAGGGATATTAACAGGAGAATGGTCTGGAGTGTTTGGGGGAAGCTAGGGTCTTGGTAGCACTATATAACTTCTCGGAACATTGACCTATACATATTTAGTAAATTACACATAAACAGCGTCGTGTTGCTTGGGAGGAAAGGTATTAGAAGGGAAGGGAAGAAGTCACTAAAGAGAATGAGAGTAAACAGATAGAATTCAAGGAAAGGGGAATAAGGAAATTGAAGAGAAATGAAAAGACAAAAGAAAAAAATAGAAAATAAAAAAAGAAAAAAACTAAAAAAAATAATAAAAAAAATAAAAAATAAAAAAATAATACAAAAATATTTCAAAAAATTAAAAATAAATAAATAAAAGTTAAAAAAAAATTTAAAAATGCAGTCTTAGAGTTCGATTAGCTTCTCTTCCAGTAGGTGGAGCTGTGCCCACCGGGCTAAGCTTCTCCTCTCAATGTGCGGGAACCAATCACTGTGCAGTAGCTCCTCCTCCCCGACTGGGCGGGTCTCCAATCCTGAGTGCCTCGGGGCCATTTCTTGTGTCTAGTCACCTCGCCACTGGCCCCGTTCACAGGTGATGCTCACCACAATACTGGCTACGCGCCAGGTCTGCTGCTCCCGAGAGCCCTATTTTCTTGAACAACTGGGCACAGTCTCCCTGTTTGCCAGTCCCTCAGCCCCTAAGGTTGTGGAGCTTGGAGCTGAGAGCCCTCAGCGTATTTTGCTTGCCCTCCAGTAGCCACGCCCCTGGGAGCTGGTGCAAAAGACCTCAGTTGTCTAAGCTGGTGGGAGCGGTAGCCGGGGGTACTGTGCCACGGGTCCCGTGCCACTCCTGAATCCCTCGTTCTGACTATCGCGCTCACGGGAAAGCTGGGAGGGGCCCGTGAGCTTTCCCGCTGCGTGGAGAGGGAAGGCTAGGGGGTTACACACCTCCCGCCGCTGGTTTCAATGAAGTTATCTCCTCCGCCGCATTCTGGTGACGTCAGTTCTCTGCCATGTTGGTATCCCATGCAAATGGCAGCAGTTTGTTCCCTTTGCCGGTTGACCGAAGCAACAGGTGGGTCCTGACCGGCCCTCCCAAGCCCGTCTCAATCCTGTGACCATTGCCTATGAAGGCTCGGTTGGTATTAGCCTCCGTAGGATCCGGTGGGACTGGGGCCGACAGGCTGTTTCAGCTGGATCGTTTAGCACTGAGCCAGAGCGATTTGTCTGCGAGACGCAGGCAAATGGGAGCCTGAATTCAGCCGCTCCGGGCTCCGTGTGTGTTCTGAGAGGAGCAGGCTATTCGCCCCAGATCCACGTTAGCTCAGCAATGCCTAGTGATCCTGAGCAAACAGCATTTAGACGGTTTAAGACCCCCTATGCCCGCGCAGCTGAAGAGATCAGAGACTTGATACCTCCGTGCCCACCGCCATGTTGGATCCTATGAATGTGTTTTTGGATGAAATCAATATTTAAATGGATGAACTTGCAGTAAGGCAAATTGCCCTCATAATGTGAATAGGCCTCATGCAATCTGTTGAAAGCCTGAAAAGAAACAACAAAAAATACACAAAAAACCCCAAACTGACCTCTCTCCCAAGCAAGAAGGAATTCTGGCCTTTGGACTTGAACTGCATCATTGGTTCATTTCTGTGTCTAGAGTCTACTGGCCCACTATGCAGACTGTGGACTTGCTAGCCCCCATATGATTGATGTAATTAATTAATTAATGTAATTAATGTAATTTTAGGTATCAACTTGACTGTAGTAAGGGATGTTCTTGTAGGTAGAAAATCATTATTTTTGGGTATGTCTGTGAGGGTGTTTTTAGAAGAGATGCATTTTAATCTGTAGACTAAGTAAAGAAGACTCACCCTCACTCCGTGTGGAAAGGCACCATCCAAACAGTTGATAATCCAAAAGAACAAAACAGTGAAAGGCAAATTTACTTTCTTCTCTGGAGCACGGACTTTGTCATCTTCTAGCCTCTCAGAGTCTCAGGTCTTTGATTTTTGTCTGAACTATATCACAAGTTTCCCTGGCTTTCCAGCTTTCCAGTCACATCATGGGACTTTTTAGCCTCTATAATTACAAGCTAATTCCTATAATAAATTTCCTCTCATCTATCTATGTTATGTTTCTTGGGAGAATCTCAACCAACAAGTTGTCTAAGCCAAGTCCTGAAAATAAATATGAGATTTTTCCTTAATTGTTTCTGGAGAATCCTGGCTCATACAACCTTCCCTTTTCCATTTTCCTTCTCCCTAGTTTCAGCTAATTTCTGTTACTATAGATTTCCCTGTTCTGGGTTTATGTGAATGGAATCATATAGGATGTAGTCTTTTGTAACTGTTTTCTTTCATTTAACAATGTTTTCAAGGTCGTGTATGTTGTAGCATATTTTGTGTTTTTTTTTCCTTTTATGGTTGAATAATATTGTATGGATAAGCACATTTTACATATCCAGTTGACTATTGATGGACACTATTGGTTAATATGAATAATAGTACTATAAACATTTGTATACAAGTTTCTATGTTATGTTTTTACCTCTTTTGAGAGAGGAATTGCTGGGTCCTATGGTAATCATGTTTGTTTGAAGAACTGCCAAACATTCCAAAGCAGTTATACCAATGTATATTCCCCCCAGCAGTACATGAGTTTCTGATTCTCTCACATCCTCTTCAATGCATGTTATCTGACTTTTATTCTAGGCACCCTAGTTGTGTGAAACGGTATCACATTGTAATTTCAATTTGTGTTTCCTTGATAACTAATGATGTCAAACACATTTTTAAAAAATGCTTATTGTTGATAATTTTATATATTCTTTGGAAACATGTATTTCTATTTGTCTATTTAGGTCCCTTGCCCATTTTAAAATTGGGCTTTTTATTATTGACTTGTAAGGATTCTTTATATTTTGTAGACTAAGTCCCTTATATTTGTAAATGTAAGTCCCTTATCAGATATATGTTTTGCAGGTATATGCTCCATTTCTCAGGGTTTCTTTTTTACTATCTTGGTAGTCCAAAGCACAAACATCTTTAATTTTGATCAAGTCCAATTTATCAACTTTTTTCTTTTGCTGCTCATAATTTTAGTGTCATATCCTAAATGTCCTTTGCCAAACCCAATATTGTAAAGATTTACTCCTATGTTACCTTCAAAGAGTTTTATAGTTTATGTTCTTACATGGTTTTTGATTCATTTTTAGTTACTAATTTTGCTTACGGCTATCCAGTCGTCCCAGTTCGCCAGCTCTTTTTATTTATTTTTTAATTTTGATACAAAGTCTCACTGAGTTGCTTAGGGCCTTGCTAAATTGTGGAGGCTGGCTTTTGAACTTGTAATCCTCCTGCCTCAGCCTCCCAAGAAATTGGGATTATAGTTGAAAAAACTAGTGTATCCATTGACTGTCTCTTGGCACCTTTGTTGAGAGTCAGTTGACCTCTGATATATGGACTTATTTTTTGGACTTTCAATTCTATTCCACTTGTCCATATGCCTTCACTCATATCAGTACCACACTGTCTTGATTACTTTTGCTTTGTAGGAAGTGTTAAAATTTAAAAGAATGATTCCTTTTAGCTTATTATCTTTCTGGATTGTTTTGATTTTTCTGGATCCTTTGCAGTTTCATATGATTTTTTTTGAGTCACTTTGTCAATTTCTAAAAATAAGTCAGCTGGGATTTTGATAGGGATTGCATTGAATTTACATGTAGTTTTTTGGAGTAATTTCATTTTAGCTATGTCAAATCTTCTGGTTCATGAATATGGGATGTTTTTCCAGTATTTTAGATTTTTAAAAATTTCTTTCAACAATATTCTATAGTTATAGTTATAGAATATAAAATTTTCACTTATTTTATTAAATTTATTCCTAAGTGTTTTATGCTTTTTGATGCTGTTGGAAATGTAAGCATTTCTTAATTTCCTTTTTGAATAGTCCATCAATTCAAATTCATCAATATAATTACTTTTTGAATATGGATTTTATATTCTGCAGTCTTGTTGAACTTATTTCTAATACTTTTGAGTGATACTTTAGGATTTTCTATATATAAAATCATGTAATCTGTAAAAATAGAGTATTTTTTTCAATTTGGATACTTTTTATTTTCTTGCCTAATGCCAGGGCAAGAATGTTTAATGCAATGTTGAATAGAAGTGGTGAGAGCTATACTCATCTCAATGGAAACCATCTAATCATTCAGTATTAAATGTGATGAGTTGTGGATTTTTTGATGCCTTTTATGAGGTTGAGAAAATTTCTCCCTGATTTATTGAATTTTTTGTGGGGAGAATACTGAGGGTTGAACTCAAGGGTACTCAACCACTGAGCCACATCCTTAGCTCTTTTTTGTATTTTATTTGGAGACAGGGTCTCACTGATGCTTAGTGCCTTGCTAAGGCTGGCTTTGAACTCACGATCCTCCTACCTTACCCTCTCGAGCAGCCGTTATTGAATGTTTTCATCACGAAGGATAACAGATTTTTCTTTCAAATTCTTTTCCTGTATCTGTTGATATGATTATATGGTTTATAATTATATACTTGTATTTATTATATGTGTTCGGTAAATTTTTATTTATATGACATATTGCATTAATTTTTTTGGATGTTAAACTAACCTTGAATTAATTCTGAGCTAAATCTTACTTGGTCATGAGTTTTTTCTTTTCTGATCACTTTCTGACACTTCATTTAAGTGTGTATGGGTATACTTAATGGTGTTCCATGTTTCTGTGAGGGTCTATTCATTTTTCCTTATTTTTCTCTCTGCTTTTTTTTTTTTTTTTTTTTTTTTTGTACCAGGGATTGAACCCAGGGACATTTAACCACTGAGCCACATCTCCAGCCATTTTTATTTATTTTTTGATTTTGATACAAATTCTCACTAAGTTGTGAAAGGCCTTGTAAGTTCTGGAGGCTGGCTTTTGAACTTGTAGTCCTCCTGCCTCAGCCTCCCAAGAAACTGGGATTATAGGCTTGTACCATGGTGCCCAGCTCTCCCTGCTCTTTGATTTGTATAATCCCCACCAATTTATTTTATAGTCATTAATTCTTCTGCCAGCTTAACTATACTCTTGAGCCCCACTGGCAATTTTTAAAAATTTTCAGTTGTTATACTTTTCAACCCCAAAATTTTGAATTTTCTAAAATAATTTTTATGCATTGATATTTTTTATTTGGTAAAATATTGACAACATACCTTTCTTTGCTTCTTTAATCACACCTTTATTTCTATGAATGTATTTTTATGATGGTTACTTTGAAATCTTTTTCTGATATATTTGACATCTGTTTGCTTTCATAGGCAGTTTATGTTGCTTGCTCACGCACCTTGCCCCTGTGCCCCAATTCCTTTCTTTTTCTTTCTTTCTTCTTCTTTTTTGTTCCTTTTTCTTTGTATGCCTCATAATTTTCTGTGGTAACTGGACATTTGAGATAGTGTAGTCACTCTGGGCTCTATCTCCCACTCTTGGCATGTTTTATTTGTGTAGTGATTGATTCTCCTATCCTTGTTGTCTTCCACCTCCATAGTTTTAAGCCTCTGAATTTGTTCCTCAGGGAGGCATAGCTTTGCATACTCTTAGTCACCTTGGGATGACAGATGCACTGGTAGGACTTTCTTCCACTCTTTACCTGATCACACCCAACTGTTAAACTCCACTAATTGCTGGCCTGTTTCTCTGTTGTTCACATCAATGCTCTAGAGCATAAATTCCTCTGCATACTAATCAATTAAAATTGTGGTTCTTTGGAAAGAATAGGATTGTGGAGATTATTGTTTGATATTTGTTCTGGACCCAAAAAGGCCCCTTCCAGCTATCTTACATTTTAATCAGTTTTTTTCACTGCTGTGATCAAAAGACCCAATGAGAACAACATAGAGGACGATTCGTGGATTCAGAAGTCTCAGTTCACAGATGGACTGACTGATTCTACTGCTCTGGGCCCAAGGTGAGACAGAACATCATGTAGGAAGAGTGTAGCTGAGGAAAGCAGCTTAGGACATGGCAACAAGGAAGTAGAAAGAAGGCTCTGCTCACCAGGGACAAAATATACACCCTAAGGACACACCCCCAAATACTCTCCCAGAGACCTACCTCCTCCAGTCACACCCTACCTGCTTACAGTTACCACCCAATTAATCCATTCAAGTGGAGTAATGCCATCCTTAGGTTACGCTTTCATAATCATTTCATTTTACCTCTAAACTTTCTTGCATTGTTCCATACCTGAGACACCTCATATCTAAACCATCTTATTTCCCCATTCTCTTCTGCAGATTAGCTAGACTTATAGTGTAGGCTTTTTCTTCATTAGATTCACAAATCTCCCAAATCCTTCATAACCTAGACCCCACTGTTTTTGTTTGTGCTCTTATTCTTTTGTAAATGAAGTCAAGTTTTTTTGGAAGGGGTTAGGAGCTATTTGTTTTGTGGCATGGTTTGCCCCCAGGTAAAATATCTGAGCTAGAGCTCAGGATTTGGAGTTGGAGACAAGAGCAAGCTTCAGTCTGGGTGACACCTCCACTGGAGGCCTGAGTGTTGGTGCAGGGGTAGGGGGAAAGTAGCCTGAGGTCTTCTTGTCTTACTTTTCCTGATCTGCCATCATGCCATATGATGTACCATATCTCAGTTTCATGAATAGGAGTTGGGTAGAAGGGGCCGAGATCTTGATTGCACTTACATTGAACATAGCTTTGGCAATGGGCAGTCAGGGCTGAGATGAGAAACACTTGTTTCTCATAGGAAAGAAGCCTAGATATGAATGCTATGGTAACAAGATAGCAATCATGGCATGGAGCCTTCTACAGTGAGGTGCAAAGGAAGGCCCATAGGTAAAGTAATAGGAGACACCCAATATCCTCAGAGCTACCTACAGTATATGGTGGAGACTTGAGACCAATGCAGCATAAATGAGAGGTAATGCCACACCAGACAGGTAAGACTCCCAGTCTTGAAAAGGCTATGTGTAAAATCGCGTCAGAAATTCTATCATTTGAAGACTTTAGATGCAAATGCCAATGTATTGCCTTGGGACAGAGTCCACTAAATTCTGCTCACCATTACCAGCCAGTGTATATCCAAGTACCACAATAAGGCCAAGGTATAAATCCTCCTTCCCTAATGCACTTGAATATTAATTTCAAGAGGAAAAACATCACTATTTACATTCCGCTTCAAATAAGAGACAAAGGCAAACTTACTGTTCTTGTATCTACTATAAGATGAAGAAAAAAAAAAGATTTATTTTCAGAAATGAGTCCTAGATTTGAAATTCCCTATCAGGCCCAAAAGTTCAAACACCTATAAATTGAATATATGCATTATTTATGAAAATGATGTACTATAAACAGAAATGTAACATTAATAAGAGTTCCTAAGGACCAAAGCAGCCAGTTATGGATTCTCAAATTCTATTTCAGGTGAAACCTACAGGGGGATTAATATTGGGGTGGGGAGTAATAAACCCAGGGCCTTGTGCATGTGAAGCACACACTCTACCACTGAACTGCCTAGCATCTAACAGGAGATTCTGACCTACATACAAATTTCTAGAAATGTGGAAGAGCAGCAGAACACAACTCACAGAAGACCCTTGGGTATTAAAGAATTCTAGCTGAATGATCCCTGTTCTATTTTGCAAAGGCCCAGAAGAACTCACAAATACATGCACTAAGTAAGCAAGGTCACTTCCTCTGGACTTTTTTCAAAATTAATCACCAGGCTTCTGAAGTGGTGATAAACCTTCTTCTACTCTTAATTTTTTGAGCAGGTGATGGGAATCCTTCAATCTACCTTACAGCCCACAATTTTGTCTATTCTAAACTCTTTGTCACAGGCCCCTGGCTGGGATTTCTTTTCATTCAGATCATGTAAATGCTAGGGATTACTATACAATTTAATCTCCTTTTGAAAAACCAGCCTCTACCTCAGAGCAAAGCCTGTCCAAGGAAGGGACATGACCTTTGTCCTTGAAAAGACCCACAGAGCACTCCTAGGCACATTCCCATCCTGCTAAGTTGTTTATCTACAAATAACAGGAGGGATCTGCTGCTCCAGGTGTCCCTGACTCAGTCAGGCTAGGTGGAGACCCATAGCAATCCCCTAGCAGCCACCAATCAGCATGAGACAGGGAAATACCCGGGATGCCA
This sequence comes from Marmota monax, assembly GCF_021218885.2. Taxonomy (NCBI): domain Eukaryota; kingdom Metazoa; phylum Chordata; class Mammalia; order Rodentia; family Sciuridae; genus Marmota; species Marmota monax. The sequence goes on along the minus strand of NW_026693726.1, from coordinate 4,888,943 downwards.
GATGATCCTCCCAGTAGTTTATGGTGTTTGGAAACCATGTAGTTCAGCGTGAACACCCCTCTTGGCTTAAACCAATCAGTTCAAATGAATGACCTCCTCTTGTAGTAACCGATCACCCCTACCCAACTTGTTCCCGCCAGTGAATGTGCTAATCATGTTTTAGAGTTGTTATTTGATTTTCCCGTGGTGTGTGATGATTTGCTAAGATAGGCTATGATGTATGTGGGGGTCCCTGCCTTCTCCAAAGAATGTATAAAACTGCTGCAAACCCTGGGCTCAGGGCCTCTCAGCGTCACCAGTTGCTGTGTGTGCACGGAGGACAGAGCTAGCTTGCAATAAACACCTCTTTGCTGTTTACATCGATCTTGGTCTCTGGTGGTCTTTTTGGGGTCCCGAATTCACTTTTATGACAAAATTATTCAGGATCTGATCACAAGATATTGGATTAATTTTCCTTTATCAGGAATACATCACATATAGTTCATAATTTCAATGTCTCTGTGGTTTTTTTAAGGATAACTGAATTATGCATGACAAACTTGGTTTTTGCTTCTTAAATAAATAAAGCTTACCAAGTTTTACAGCAATCATGAGACATTCTAATGACTGAATTTTCCTAAGACTTGGGAACTATAAGCATCTCTTAATATTGGACACCTTCTTATTTATCTTTGTGACTTCAATGGCTAGCACTATGCCTAGAACACAGTTCTCTTTAAATACTTATTGATGTGAACAGCTGAACTTAACCTGTTTATGTATTAACATTTTCAAAACTATCAAAAACTGAACAGAAGGAATAACACTTTCAATATGGTTTTAATAAGGGATAGCGAGTTTCTTCAAAAAGTTAAACATAGAATTAACCCTTTAATCCAGCAACTTAACTGTAAAAGAACTGAAAGTGGCAGTTGAACTGATATCTGTACACAAATGTTCATGGCAGCATTATTCACAAGTGCCAAAAGGTGGCAACAACCCAAATGTCCTTCAGTAAATGAATGGGTAAACATGGAATACTCATACAATAAAATATTAGTCATAAAAAGTAATAAAATTCTGATACATATTACAACAAAGATGAACCTTGAAAACTGTGAAATAAGCCAGACATAAAAGGACAAATACCATATGATTTCACTAATTTGAGGTACCTAGAGTAATAAAATTCATAAAGACAGAAAGAAGAGTAAAGGTTCGTAGGAGCTGAGAAAAGAGGGAATGGGAAGTTATTATTTATTAAGTACAAAGTTTCTACTTGAAATGGCAAAAAAATGTTCAGGAAACTGGCATTGGTTGTATAATTACAAATATACTTAATACCATTGAATTGTACATTTAAACATGGTTAAAATGGTAAATTTTCTATTATGTGTATTTTGCCACTATAAAAAAGATAATGATGACTACTAAATATTAAAATAATGTCTCACAAAGTGCTTCGTAACAGTACATGCTACAAGTTTGAAGGCTCCAAAAGCAGTATAAATTACATATTTTATTTACCCCAGAAGAAACAAAGGCTAACCAGTCAATTAGCAAATAAAAAATAATTGAATATTTAAAGTAAAGGCAAATAATTATTTATCAGTGTCCCTACAACTTTATAAAGTAGTTGGAGGGAAAAATATGTTTTGTTCTTATATAGAAGTAAAGTAAATAAGAACAGATAAATAAATGTATGATATCCTAACAATCTGAAATAGTTACAGAATGATGCCTACTAAAGACATGTTAGTTTGATAATTGAGTAGACATTTTAAAGGTCATAGATTCATTAGGTAACAAGCAATAATATATGAATTTTAAAATATACATTATTTGAAAATAAAAATATGAGAGGATATGGTAGAAACAAGTTAGAGATCCAAGTTCTCTAAAGAGTTAAAATAAGCCTCAGTCTTTGAGCAGTTGCCCTCCAGAACTGTGTCTTCATAAATTTGATTCATTTATAGAGTGTTTTTGATGATAGGCAATTCTTTGTTGAAAGTTAAGTGCTCTTTTATATGAATAAATAAAGAAGGCTTGGTTTGAACTAATACATTATTTTGACAAATGTTTGTTGGAAACCCAATTATAGGTTCATAAATCAGGGCTCTTTGTGGTCCATCAGGTGAGCTCACCAATGCCACCAGATGTTACACTGAATACCAACAGGGTAATTAAAACAAGTCCATGGAATGTTGTCCCTCTCCTACACAATGACAGTAGTCAAAACAGGAAGAATACCTTATCATCTTTAATTTAACTTGTTGAAAATATTTCTGCAACATGTCATAACCATACCTTTAAAGAAAAAAAAAAAAAACATTTGTTTTCTATTTACTGTTGGAGTAAAATGACAAGGTCAAGCATGACACATGATCTACTAGACAGATGACTTTCAAACATTTCTCACAGTAAAAAGGGGAAAATATTCATCTGCATATATCCCATGGCTGAACTATGTCCTTAGAAGAATTATTCCTTTCTTTTCTTTCCTTCCTTTTCCTCTATTCCTTTTTAAATTGCTATTATTTCCTGAAAAATTGAGTCCAATTAATTATGCCTAACGTACCGACCCAATGTGCATTCAGCTGCACATTGCATGAGTCTGAGCTGTTTGAAAAATTCCATAAAAGTTTATACCCTTCATTACCCAAAGCAGGACAGTTGGCACGATAGTTCTTGAAAAACAACCAAGCCCATTTTCAACTGAAAATTGGACTTCTTACTCTAACAACCTTTGAAAGTCCCTACGTAATTCTACTATTACCAATCATGAAAAGAGAGGGGAAAAATGGTATTTAATGAAAATGGGCATTTGCATATCATAGCCAAGAGTGGGTGGGTTTTTGTATTTTTTATATTTAATTATGGAAACCTAGTGAAAGGTTTAGGAAAATCAGATCTGAGTGATTAGCATAATAAAATAAAACTGAAAACTTATATCTTTTATCATTATTGCCAAAATTATTAAATTATCTCTATATTAGACCTTTTCTTATTATAAGTTCTTAACTGATTTATTTCCTCCAAAGGCAAAGAATTTCTTCCTTAATAGAGAGTGAAGGGCTGAGGTTGTGGCTCAGCGGTAGAGTGCTTGCCTAAGCACATGCAAGGCCTTGGGTTCAATCCTCAGCACCACATAAAAATAAATAAAATAAAGGTATTGTGTCCAACTACAACCAAAAAAATAAATATTTTTTAAAAATTAGAGAGTTAAAATTTTTGAAGATGTTCTGTGATGGGAACAAAAATGTTATGCTTTCCTTTCAATAAAGTTCTAAAGGACTTCTGCCTTTTTTATGTATACATCACTACTTAGCAGTGGGAACGGAAGAATCCTTGCCTGTTACAGATTGCTAGACAGACCTCGGAATAGTTCATCCCAAATAGTCACAAATATCACAGATCAACCCATTAGAGATTTACCTGCAGATCAGCCAGGCAGGTAAAGTGTCATCATGGTAAGGCCACACACGAGTTTGCCAATGCTCTATAACTGTACTGACCAAGTTGTCTGGCTTGGCTATCAATGATAATATAAACAAGAGGGAAAGTGACAACTTAAAATGATAGCTGTTGGGCTACTTTAATCTTAAACCAAAGAAATTATGTCATCCAAGACTGACTTAAAAGAACAATGTCTAAACACAGCTGTTATTTGCAGAAGACAAAAAATAAAAATAAAAACTGTTGCTGTTATATCAGAGCAGTATTTGGAAACAACTACAATGGGATTTGGGTCTCCCAGAGCATCCCTAACTACACATTATATAGGCAGCCCTATGTAAAAAAAAGTTCTTTTTAAATGGGTACCTGAAAGGCCATGAATTTATACAACCAATCAAGAAACTGTCGTATGAATCCCCATAATGACAGGTTAATGCACAATTGTCAAGAACAACTATGAATACTGGCATGATGCCATAAAGAGTTACACTGACCCTCTCCCAGCTGAAACTGGTGAATACTATTAAAAAATCTCTGCTGGGCATGGTGGCACATACCTGTAATCCTAGTGACTGGGGAGGCTGAAACAGGAGGATCACAAGTTCAAAGTCAGCCTCAGCAATTGTGAGGCGCAAGGCAACTCAGTGAGATCCTGTTTCTAAATAAAATACAAAATAGGGCTGGGGATGTGGCTCAGTGGTCCAGTGACCCTGAGTTTAATCCCTGGTACAAAAAAAAAAATCTAGAAGTGGTTCTTAATATTAACAGCAAATTAAGAAACATCTACTCAAAAAAATCTATGAAAACTCTGTAAGAATGAGACTATTCTTCCCACTCCCAGCTCAGTGAGCCAGAGACTTCATTTGAGACTGCTACAGCCCGAAGCTCCCAGAGAGAGGGCTTCCTTCCTATGAGAAACAAGTGTTTCTCATCTCAGCCCTGGCTGCCCATTGCCAAAGCTATGTTCTATGTAAGTGCAATCAAGATCTCGGCCCCTTCTACCCAACTCCTATTCATGAAACTGAGATATGGTACACCAAGCATAGTGCATTGATAATACTGGGGCCCTGATACCCATTCCTTCATGGAGGGCATGATGGCAGATCAGGAAAAGTAAGACAAGAAGACCTCAGGCTACTTTCCCCCTACCCCTGCACCAACACTCAGGCCTCCAGTGGAGGTGTCACCCAGACTGAAGCTTGCTCTTGTCTCCAACTCCAAATCCTGAGCTCTAGCTCAGATGTTTTACCTGGGGGCAAACCATGCCACAAAACAAATAGCTCCTAACCCCTTCCAAAAAAACTTGACTTCATTTACAAAAGAATAAGAGCACAAACAAAAACAGTGGGGTCTAGGTTATGAAGGATTTGGGAGATTTGTGAATCTAATGAAGAAAAAGCCTACACTATAAGTCTAGCTAATCTGCAGAAGAGAATGGGGAAATAAGATGGTTTAGATATGAGGTGTCTCATGTATGTGGAAAAGGTGGGAATTGCTCCACCAAATAACAGATTAGGAATGATAATTAGGTTCTTTTTAATATTATCTTTCCTGTTTGTTGTCTGTCCATTTCAGTCCTGTTTATTCTGTTGAGGCTGTACATTTGCTGAGAAGAAACTTTTTATTTTGACTCCATATAAACACAGTTTTGTCTTGTGTGGAATCTCAAAGGGGGAAATGAATTTCTTTTGCCCTCAGCTTCCTTTTAAGAATTTCTTTTCTCTGGGATTTCAACTTTAAGAGGGTAAGTCAGGAAATGCTTGTTTCTTTTGCTACTTTCCTTTTCTCTATCTTCCTTTCTCTCAAAGTTCCTTGGCAAAAGAAAGAATGGGTTTCATACTTGTTGCTTCTTATCTGGATTTTTTTCTGTAAAAATATGTAATCAAGTTAGTCATATCTACCTCTTAATTCATTGAAGAGGGAGATAAAAGGATTTAGTGACTTGCAAATTTTGTTCTGTGGTCCGGGTAATTACTCACTTTTATTTCTTTGTATTAAACCTGCAACAACCCTAATCTCATCTCACTTCCCAAGGAAAATGAATATTTTAGTATATTTATAAGGAATATAAAAAGGAAAGTTTAGTACACTTCAAAAAATGTTATGCTTGTTACTTATGGATCTAGGGACTGTTTTAGTCAATCTGGCTTGTATGTGACATTAAGTGAAGATAGGGTTGATCTCTGAGAATCAGTTCTTCCTTATCAAATTTTAAAGGATACAGGTAAGTAGCTAGATGAAGAGATACATAGGTCTGCTAGTTAACCAGCCAGGAATCCTATAACATAGGTAACACTGACAAGAATTTAAAAATGTATGCTGTGTAAGGCCTCATTTTGATATATTGCAGTGTCCTTGATTGTCAGATCTCCTGGTCATATCATCATTCTGAAATACAAACCAATGTTTGTAGTATTTTTACATATAAATGTTTTAAGAAATTAAGAAAGACCTTATGAGAAAGTGAGCCCCAAATCAGTCCTTTTATTTATTTATTTTATTTCTAACTTATGGGTTGGAAGTCTTTGTTCTTCAGGGCTTGAAAATGTTTTGGTCTTCCCAATTTTCTGGCTAGACACAAAAGGGAGTATTTGCTATACAACTTTAAAGGATTGTTGGGTCTGAGAATAATTTTAAAAATTATTATTTTTTTAATACTGTATTCATTGGCTTAATGGGAATCAATAGATTATGAAAATATTAAGTTAAAATATTTGTGCATATAATAGAAATGCATATTTGTGATAAACATTACATGGCATATAAAAATCCCAAACAAACCACGTTTTCTCTATTTGCATACCACAGTTATCAACACAGAAAACTTCTACAAACTCAAAAGGTGTGGGGATTTCTTCCCACCAGTAAGCAAGAATTTAATTTTGTAGTGGACACTTGCTATGTGCTTTCCAATTCAATTCTGACATCATCTACCAGGAGATAGCATCAAATCCCCCAGGTTGTGGCTTGTCCCTAAGACTGCTACTACTTCAGACTCAGGTGTATGTCCAGGCCTCAAACTTCTGATTGGATACAAATTGAATTTCTTATGATCCCCTCTTCAGGTTCGAATAATTTACTAGAGTGGTTCACAAAACTTGGGGAAACACTATACTTTTATTTACCTGTTTATTATAAAGGGAATTTAAAAGGATACAGGTAAGTAGCTAGATGAAGAGATACATAGGTCAAGGTCTAGAAGTGTCCCAAGCACCTGAGCTTCTGTTTCTGTGGAGCTGGATTTTGCCACCTTGTCTCTGTGTTCAGCTCTTGGGAAGCTCTTTAATTCGTGTCCTTTTGGGTTTTATGGAGGCTTCATTACATATACATGATTAAAGTGTAGACAACCTGGTTGAAATGTGATTAGACAAAGCTAATAGACTGGGTGAGAAAACCATCAATGGCAGTCCTTTCAGATTCTTTAGCATTCCCTCTTTCAGCATACCCTCATGGGTATGAAGCAGCACTCCTTCTGAACTGGGGGTCTTACTGTCAGACAAGGTAGGTCAGAAAATTTCTTTATGGCCCACTCCAAGTCAGAAAAGTGGGAGATAAGAGTTTCTATACCCACCTTGGGGGAGAGAAATTCTAGTTTCTATGACCTGCCTTGAGAGGGAATTATGAGCTAGGAATTGTGGAAGAAAACAAACAAACATGTATATCTCATAATGTACATGTCATTGTACTATAGTATGAGTCTTGTTAGTTTGTAAAAGTTCCCAATATAATTTACTGAATGTTCAGAAATGTTCTTTGGGTAGTTACAAACAGATCTTACCAATAAATATGGTGAGGTAAGCAGTTTATAAGTGTCTTTGAGAGGTTCTTTTTTAGTTTGGGTCACCCAACCAAGAAGGAATATTATTGGGTATGTCTGTGGATATGCAGGCCATCAGGGATATGGCCTAAGTCAGTCAGAGAATATACATTAGCAAGTTGGTTCTGTCAGTGATGGATTGTGCCTGAAAGAGTTAACTTGAATACAGTCTACTGGCAATGGTTATAGAGCAATACAGTGTTTTTCTTCTTTCTATCAGGCTGACATTTCTCTTGGCTCAGCACTTAAATTCCACATACAAATTTGGATGATGTTAATTGTTCCAGAGTGCTTCTACTTCTGCATTTTGGGAAAGGGAAGAAACACTTGGATTAATTTTTTGTGTTAATGTGAGTGGATCAGACTCTAAAGGCAAGTTGATAGCTTTATGGTCAAATGTTAACATACCCATTTCTAACTTCCATTTGTTAAGTAAAAAGGTGAAGTGTTCAGGGTCAAAAACACTGATTTATTTTCTTTTTTTTTTTTTTTTTAATTTTTTATTGTGGGTTGTTCAAAACATTACAAATTTCTTGACATATCATATTCCACACTTTGATTCTAGTGGGTTATGAACTCCCACCTTCACCCCATACACAGATTGCAGATTCACATCAGTTACACATCCATTGATTTACAAATTGCCATACTAGTGTCTGTTGTGCTCCGCTGCCTTTCCCCTCATCCACCCTCCCCCCTCCCCACCTCTCCCCTCCCCTCCCCTCCTCTCTCTCTACCCCCTCCACTGTATAACCCTGAGGGTCTCCTTCCATTACCGTGCAATTTACCTTCTCTCTCCCTTTCCCTCCCACCTCTCATCCCTGTTAAATGTTAATCTTCTTCTCCTGTTCTTCGTCCCTACTCTGTTCTTAGTTACTTTCCTTATATCAAAGAAGACATTTGGCATTTGTTTTTTAGGGATTGGCTAGCTTCACTTAGCATAATCTGCTCTAATGCCATCCATTTCCCTGTAAATTCTATGATTTTGTCATTTTTTAATGCAGAGTAATACTCCATTGTGTATAAATGCCACATTTTTTTTATCCATTCGTCTATTGAAGGGCATCTAGGTTGGTTCCACAGTCTTGCTATTGTGAACTGTGCTGCTATGAACATCGATGTAGCAGTGTCCCTGTAGCATGCTCTTTTTAGGTCTTTAGGGAATAGACCAAGAAGGGGAATAGCTGGGTCAAATGGTGGCTCCATTCCCAGCTTTCCAAGAAATCTCCATACTGCTTTCCAAATTGGCTGCACCAATCTGCAGTCCCACCAGCAATGTACAAGTGTACCCTTTTCCCCACATCCTCGCCAGCACTTGTTGTTGTTTGACTTCCTAATGGCTGCCAATCTTACTGGAGTGAGATGGTATCTTAGGGTGGTTTTGATTTGCATTTCTCTGACAGCTAGAGATGTTGAGCATTTTTTCATGTACTTGTTGATTGACTGTATGTCCTCCTCTGTGAAGTGTCTGTTCAGGTCCTTGGCCCATTTGTTGATTGGGTTGTTTGTTCTCTTATTGTCTAATTTTTTGAGTTCTTTGTATACTCTGGATATTAGGGCTCTATCTGAAGTGTGAGGAGTAAAGATTTGTTCCCAGGATGTAGGCTCCCTATTTACCTCTCTTATTGTTTCTTTTGCTGAGAAAAAACTTCTTAGTTTGAGTAAGTCCCATTTGTTGATTCTAGTTATTAACTTTTGTGCTATGGGTGTCCTATTGAGGAATTTGGAGCCCGACCCCACCGACTGTAGATCGTAGCCAACTTTTTCTTCTATCAGACGGCGCGTCTCTGATTTGATATCAAGTTCCTTGATCCATTTTGAATTCACTTTTGTGCATGGCGAGAGAAAGGGATTCAGTTTCATTTTGTTGCATATGGATTTCCAGTTTTCCCAGCACCATTTGTTGAAGATGCTATCCTTCCTCCATTGCATGCTTTTAGCCCCTTTATCAAATATAAGATAGTTGTAGTTTTGTGGATTGGTTTCTGTGTCCTCTATTCTGTACCATTGGTCCACACGCCTGTTTTGGTACCAGTACCATGCTGTTTTTGTTACTATTGCTCTGTAGTATAGTTTGAAGTCTGGTATCGCTATACCGCCTGATTCACACTTCTTGCTTAGCATTGTTTTTGCTATTCTGGGTCTTTTATTTTTCCATATGAATTTCATGATTGCTTTCTCTATTTCTACAAGAAATGCCATTGGGATTTTGATTGGCATTGCATTAAACCTATAGAGAACTTTTGGTAATATCGCCATTTTGATGATGTTAGTTCTGCCTATCCATGAACAGGGTATATTTTTCCATCTTCTAAGATCTTCTTCTATTTCTCTCTTTAGGGTTCTGTAGTTTTCATTGTATAAGTCTTTCACCTCTTTTGTTAGGTTGATTCCCAAGTATTTTATTTTTTTTGAAGATATTTTGAATGGAGTGGTTGTCCTCATTTCCATTTCAGAGGATTTGTCGCTGATATACAGGAATGCCTTTGATTTATGCGTGTTGATTTTAAATCCTGCCACTTTGCTGAATTCATTTATTAGCTCTAATAGTTTCTTTGTAGAGCCTTTTGGGTCTGCTAGATATAAAATCATATCATCTGCAAATAGTGATAATTTAATTTCTTCTTTTCCTATTTTTATGCCTTTAATTTCTTTCGTCTGTCTAATTGCTCTGGCCAGTGTTTCGAGAACTATGTTGAAGAGAAGTGGAGAGAGAGGGCATCCCTGTCTTGTTCCAGATTTTAGAGGGAATGCCTTCAGTTTTTCTCCATTCAGAATAATGCTAGCCTGAGGCTTAGCATAGATTGCTTTTACAATATTGAGGTATGTTCCTGTTATCCCTAGTTTTTCTAGAGTTTTGAACATAAAGGGATGCTGTACTTTGTCAAATGCTTTTTCCGCATCTATCGAGATGATCATATGGTTCTTATTTTTAAGTCTATTGATGTGGTGAATAACATTTATTGATTTCCGTATATTGAACCAGCCTTGCATCCCAGGGATGAATCCTACTTGATCATGGTGTACAATTTTTTTTATATGTTTTTGTATCCGATTCGCCAGAATTTTATTGAGGATTTTTGCATCTAGGTTCATTAGAGATATTGGTCTGTAGTTTTCTTTCTTTGAAGTGTCTTTGTCTGGTTTAGGTATCAGGGTGATGTTGGCCTCATAGAATGAATTTGGAAGTTCTCCCTCCTTTTCTATTTCCTGAAGTAGCTTGAAAAGTATTGGTATTAGTTCTTCTTTAAAGGTTTTGTAAAATTCTGCTGTATACCCATCGGGACCTGGGCTTTTCTTAGTTGGTAGTCTTTTGATGGTTTCTTCTATCTCCTCAATTGATATTGGTCTGTTTAGGTTTTCTATATCCTCCTGACTCAATCTGGGCAGATCATATGACTTAAGAAATTTATCTATGCCTTCACTATCTTCTAATTTATTGGAGTATAAGGATTCAAAATAGTTTTTGATTATCTTCTGTATTTCTGAAGTGTCTGTTGTGATATTGCCTTTTTCATCCCGTATGCTAGTAATTTGAGTTCTCTCTCTTCTTCTCTTCACTAGCATCGCTAAGGGTCTGTCGATTTTGTTTATTTTTTCAAAGAACCAACTTTTAGTTTTGTCAATTTTTTCAATTGTTTCTTTTGTTTCGATTTCATTAATTTCAGCTCTGATTTTAATTATTTCTTGCCTTCTACTTCTTTTGCTGTTGTTTTGCTCTTCTTTTTCAAGGATTTTGAGATGAAGTATGAGATCATTTATTTGTTGGTTTTTTCTTTTTTTAAGGAATGAACTCCAAGCAATGAATTTTCCTCTTAGAACTGCTTTCAATGTGTCCCATAGATTCCGATATGTTGTGTCTGTGTTTTCATTTATCTCTAAGAATTTTTTAATTTCCTCCTTGATGTCTTCTATAACCCATTGATCATTCAGTAACCTATTGTTCATTCTCCAATTGATGTATGCTTTTTCCTTCCTTCTTTTATCGTTGATTTTCAGTTTCATTCCATTATGATCAGATAAGATGCATGGTAATATCTCTACTCCTTTATATTGTCTAAGAGTTGCCCTGTGACATAATATATGATCTATTTTTGAGAAGGATCCATGTGCTGCTGAGAAAAAAGTGTAACTGCTTGATGTTGGGTGGTATACTCTATATATGTCAATTAGGTCTAGGTTATTAATAGTGTTATTGAGTTCTATAGTTTCCTTATTCAACTTTTGTTTGGAAGATCTGTCCAGTGGCGAGAGAGGTGTGTTGAAGTCTCCCATGATTATGGTGTGGTGGTCTATTAGACTCTTGAACTTGAGAAGAGTTTGTTTGACGAACATAGCTGCACCATTGTTTGGGGCATAAATATTTATGATTGTTATGTCTTGTTGGTGTATGGTTCCCTTAAGCAGTATGTAGTGTCCCTCTTTATCTCTTTTGATTAACTTTGGCTTGAAATCTATTTTATTTGATATGAGTATGGACACGCCTGCTTGTTTCCGAAGTCCATATGAGTGATATGATTTTTCCCAACCTTTCACCTTCAGCCTATGTATGTCTTTTCCTATCAAATGCGTCTCCTGTAGGCAGCATATTGTTGGGTCTTGTTTTGTGATCCATTCTACTAGCCTGTGTCTCTTAATTGGTGAGTTTAAGCCATTAACATTTAGGGTTATTATTGAGATATGGGTTGTTCTTCCAGCCATATTTGTTTATTTCTGTTACTAAACATTGTTTGTTTTCCTCTTTGATTGTTTCCCCCCCCCCCTTTACTGTCCTACCTCCCACTGTTGGTTTTCATTGTTATTTTCCATTTCCTCTTCCTGTAATACTTTGGCTAGGATGTTTTGAAGAGATGGTTTTCTAGCTGCGAATTCTTTAAACTTTTGTTTATCGTGGAAGGTTTTAATTTCATTCTCCATCCTGAAGCTTAATTTCGCTGGATACACAATTCTTGGTTGGAACCCATTATCTTTCAGTGTTTGAAATATGTTATTCCAGGATCTTCTAGCTTTCAGAGTCTGTGTTGAAAGATCAGCTGTTATCCTGATTGGCTTGCCCCTAAATGTAATCTGCTTCCTTTCTCTTGTAGCTTTTAAAATTCTCTCCTTATTCTCTATGTTGGGCATCTTCATTATAATGTGTCTAGGTGTGGATCTCTTATGATTTTGCACATTCGGCGTCCTGTAGGCTTCTAGGATTTGGGATTCTGTCTCATTCTTCAAGTCTGGGAAGTTTTCTTGTATTATTTCATTGAATAGACTGCTCATTCCTTTGGTTTGGAGCTCTGTACCTTCCTGTATCCCAATGACTCTTAAGTTTGGTCTCTTAATGTTATCCCATATTTCTTGGATGTTCTGCTCATGGTTTCTTAACAGTCTTGCTGAGCTGTCTATGTTCTTTTCCAGTTGAAATACTTTGTCTTCATTGTCTGATGTTCTATCTTCTAAGTGTTCTACTCTGTTGGTAGTATTCTCCATTGAGTTTTTAAGTTGGTTTATTGCTTCCTGCATTTCTAGGATTTCTGATTGCTTGTTTTTTATAACCTCTATCTCCCTGTATAGTTGATCCTTTGCTTCCTGGATTTGTTTGCGTAATTCGTTGTCGAAGTGATCTTTCATTGTCTGATTTTGCTGTTTAATGTCTTCCTTGATACTCCAGATCATCTGAAGCATGTATATCCTGAATTCTTTATCTGACATTCCATCTGCTGCAGCTGTTACCTCTTCTAAAGTTGCGTTGACCTGCATTGCTTGTGGTCCTTTCTTTCCTTGTCTTTTCATACTGCTTGCGTATCTTTCCTGCAGGTGCGGGCGGCGGCTCTGCTCTCTCCTTATTCCAATTGGGGTGTCGTGGCTACCACGCCGGCAGGTCACTGGGCCTGTTCTGGGAGCTGGTGGCGGCTCTGTTCTGCCCCTACTCCAATTGGGGTGACGTGTCTGTCGTACCAGCAGGCCACTGGGCCTGTCCTGCTGGTCGGTCGCAGATCTGCCCACCTTTCGGGCACGAGTGGAGGCTCTGCTTTGCCCCTACTCCAACTGGGGTGTCGTGACTACCCCGCCTGCAGGATGCTGGGTCTGTTCCTGGCAAGGGAGGCGACTCTGCTCTGTCACTACTCCAATTAGGGTGGTGTTTGTACCCCGCCGGCAGGCTCCTGGGCCTGATCCGCCGGTCTGTTGTAGGTCTGCCTACCTTGAAGGCGCGGGCGGCGGATCTGCCCTGCCCCTCCTACCACGCCTGCGGACCCCTGGGCCTGATCTGCAGGTTGATCACTGGTCTGCTCGCCCTGCGGGCACGGGTGGCGGTTCCGCTCCACCCCCACTCCAATTGGGGTCACGTGACCACCACACCGGCAGGGCCTGATCCGGGCGTGGGATAAGGATCTGCTCTGCCCCTACTCGAGTTGGGGTGACGTGTGTACCACACTGGCAGGCCACTGGGCCTGACCCGCCAGGCTGTCACAGGTCTGTTTACCTTGCAAGCGCGAAGGGCGGCTCTGCCCTGCCCCTCCTACCACGCCCATGTACTACCGGGTCGTGGGTCTGCCCACCTGGCGGGTGTGGGTGGCGGCTCCGCTCCGCCCCCTCTCCAATTGGGGTCACGCGGTCACCACGCTGGCGAGCCGCTGGGCCTGCTCCGGGGGCTGGCGGCGGCCCGGCTCCTTCCCTCTGGCTCGAGGACAAATTGAGGAGACTCGGGTGACTGAGCCTCACCCCCCTTACCAGGAGACCAACTGCTTATGTCACCGCTGGTATTGATGAAGATCTCTCCTCCACCGCTTTCTGCTGACATCAGATCTCTGCCATGTTGGTATCCTATGCGAATGGCAGCATTTCGTTCCCCTTGCCAGGCAACCCAAGCAATGGGTGAGTCCTGACCTGCCCTCAGCAGGACCCGGACCGAGACACAGTTTCCGCGGGCTCCTAGCCCCGGTCCAGGGAAGTTCCGGGAGCCGGAACTCGGCCGCTCCGTGCTCGGTGTAAGCTCCTATAAGTGTAGGCTCCAAGAAGCAGCCCCCGCGGGCTCAGTTCCGGGAGCCGGAATTCGGCCGCTTAGTGTTTGGTGTATGCTCTGGTAGTAGCAGGGTCCAAGAAGCAGCCTCCGCGGGCTCCGCAGCCCTGAGCCAGGGCGGTTCCGGGACGGTTCCGGGAGCCGGAACTCGGCCGCTCTGTGCTCGGTGTAAGCTCCTATAAGTGTAAGCTCCAAGAAGCAGTCCCCGCGGGCTCAGTTCCGGGAGCTGGAATTCGGCCACTGATTTATTTTCTACTTACAAAGGCAATGAATCAACAAAATAACTATGTTATTGCAGTATTCCAACATCCAGGGTTAAGTGAGGATATTTAATTTGTTTTCTAGCCATTTGGTTGTAGTGGACTCTTCATTTCTTGTTAATCTTTGTTAGATTTAGTAAGAATGCAGAGCGTGGCTGTTAGAATAGGGTCATGTTCATGTAAAATAAAAGCATAGAGATTCAAAATATGGAGCAGTGTTTTAATCAGCATTTTTACTGCTGTGACCTAAAGACCTGACAAGAACAAATAGAAGAGGAAAAATTTATTTTGAGGCTCATAGATACAGAGGTTTCAGTTCATAGATGGCGAGTTCTATTGCTCAGGGCTCAAGGTAAAGCAGAGAGGAAGTTCTGCTCAACAAGGACAAAATATATACCCCAAAGGCATGCTCCCCAGGGACCTACATCCACCAACTACATCCTACTTGCCTACAGTTACCACTCAGTTAACTGCTATCAGGGGATTAATTCACTGATCTCTTGCTTCAGTAATGAATGCTCAAATCTTAGTGAATTAACACAACAAGGCTTAATTTTCACTTATATTACATGCCCATATATCTCTATATATTTCTCTCTATATCTACATCTCTCTCTCTCTCTTTCTCTCTCTCTCTCTATATATATATATGTATGTATATATATATATCCTGAGTGTATATTCAAGCATAGATCCTGCCAATATATTTTATATTTTATATAAAATATAAAATATATATTTATAAAATATATATTTTATATATATTGGCAGGATCTATGCTTGAATATATACTCAGGACATAGGTTGACAGAGATTCCAATGCAACAGACGCTTTTATGATTATGTGGAATAGAGAAAATGGTAAATCATGCACTGGCTTTTACAGCTTCCACTCGGAAACAATACACTTTGAACACGTTTTATTGGTGAAAGCAAATCAGTATATTTAAGACTCTAGGTCTTAGAGATTTTGTACTAGAAGCTTCATGATTTTAAACTTTCAGTCTGTGAACCATTTTGGGTGATTTTTTTGTGTGTGTTATGGAGGTAAAAGTTTAGTTTCATTTTTTTCCCATATCTATTTCTAGTTATTTCAGCACAATTTATTAAAAACATTGTATTTTCCCCATTGAATTATCTTGGAATCTTTGTGAAAAAATAAATTGCCCTGATATGTATGATGGTTACTGGACTGCCTAGTCTGTTTTATAGTTCTGTAGGTCTACCTTTAGGTCAGTGCACAGTGTTATGATTAATATAGCTACACATATTGAAATACATAGTGTAAATCTTGCAATATTGTTCATTTTTAAAATTCTTTACACTGTTCTATATTGTCATATAAATATTATAATCAGATTGTTAGCCTTTAAAAAAAGGTTGATAGGCTTTTGTTTAGTAATATATTGAATCTTTGGAACAATTTGGAGAGGGGAGATTTACATCTTAACACTGTTAATATCCCAGTGTCTCCTATTTTACATAATTTCTCTCAGCAATGTTTTATAATTTTTAATGTATATATTTTACTAAATTTATCTCTAAGTATTTTCATGTTATTGCAAATATTGTTTCTAAATTGCATCTTCTAATTATTCATGCTAGGATATAGCAATAAAATATTTTTCATATATTTGTCTTGTATCCTGAAAACCTGCTAAATTCATTTCCTTTTCCCATATTTTTATTGGTACATTATAATTATATGTAATAGTGAGATTGGTTGTTACATATTTAAAAATGAAAATGATCTCACAATATAATTTGGTCAATATTACTCCCCAGTATTTCCACTTTCCCTCCCTTCTACCCTCCTCCTGATCCCTTTCCTCTACCCTACTGGTTTCCCTTTGATTTTCATGAAATTTGCTTCACCTTTTCTTTTCCTTTATCCTCTGTAGTTTTCACATGTAAAAGACAACATATAACCCTTGACTTTCTGAATTTGGCTTATTTTGCTTAACATAATGCTCTCATGTTCCATCTATTTTTCTACAAATGACACAATTAAATTTTTCTTTATGGCTGAATAAAACTCCATTGTGTTTATGTACCACATTTTCTTTATCCATTCATCTATTGATGGACTAGGTTGGTTCCATAGTTTGGTTATTATGAATTGTGTTGCTATGAACTTGTTTATGCATGTGTTATTGTAGTACGATGACACTAAGTTTTTAGGATAACTACAAAGGAGTGGTACAGTTGTGTTGTATGATGGTTCCACTCCTAGTCTTTTGAGGAACCTCATATTGATTTCTATAGTGATTCTACTAATTTACAATACTGCAAATAGTGTGTAAGTGTTCTCCCTTTTCCTCCACATCCTCACCAGCATTTATTATTGCTTGCATTCTTAATGGTTATCATTCTAACTGGAGTGAGATGAATTTTTTTTGCACTTTCCTAATTGCTTAAGATGTTGAACATTTTTTCATATATTTGTGGGCCATTTGTATTTGTTTTCTTTTGAAAAGTGTCTGTTTAGTTCATTTGTCCATTGATTAATTGATTATTTGGGTTTTTGGATTTAAGTTTTTTGAGTTCTTTACATATTCTGGATATTAATACTCTGTCAGAAGGGTAACTAAGCAAACTTTTTTCTATTATGCATGTTCTCTTTCCACACTCTTTAATTGTTTCCTTTGTTGCACAGAAAGCTTTTTAGTTTGATGCCATTCTATTTATTAGTTCTTGGCATTATTTCCTGAGCTTTAGAGGTCTTATTGAGGAAGTCATTGCCTGTTTTGTGGTTCTATAGGTTTTGCAACTGCTCTTCTAGGAGTTGCAAAGTTTCTGGTCTAATTCCTGCATTTTTGATCCAGTTTGAGTTGACTTTTGTGAAGGTGAAAGACAGGGATCTAGTCTTATTCTTCAGCATAGGAATAACCAATTTGTTGAAAAGGCTATCTTTTCTCCATCATATGTATTTTGGTACTTTTGTCAAGGATCAGATAACTGCATCTCTGTGTGTTTGTCTCTGTGTCTTCTTATTGTTTCATTGTTCTGTGTCTGTTTTTATGCTGGCACCATGCAATTTGTGTTGCTATAACTCTATAATATAATTTGAAGTCAGGTATTATGATGAATCCAGTTTTGCTTTTTCCCCCCTTTTCTTAGAATTTCTTTGGCTATTTTGTGTCTTATTCTTCCAAATGAATTTTAGCACTGTAGTTTTCTAGTTCTGTAAAGAATGTCATTGGTATTTTGATAGAGATTTCATTGAATCTGCATATTTCTTTTTGTAATATGGCTACATTAACAATATTAATTCTGCCTATCCATGAACATGGGAAGTCTTTCCATCTTCTAAGGTCTTTTGTAGTTTCTTTCTTCAAAGTTCTAAGCTCTCATTGTAGAGTTCTTTCACCTCTTTGGTTTGATTTATTCTTAGTTGTGAGTGTGTGTGTGTGTGTGTGTGTGTGTGTGTGTGAGAGAGAGAGAGAGAGAGAGAGAGAGAGAGAGAGAGAGAGAGAGAGACTAACTCTATTGTGAATGGGATTGTTTTCCTGATTTTTTTTCCAGCAGATTTGTTATTGGTGTGTAGGAAAGCTATTGATTTTTGTATGTTGATTTTGTATATAACCTGTTAACTTTGCCAAATTTGTTTATTAGCTCTAGAAGTCTTTCTGTATCTTCTAAATGTAAATCATATTATTGTCTTTTCCTAATTTTATTTTCTTCTCTTGCCCAATTACTCTGACTAGAATTTCTAATACTATATTAAATAGAAGTGGTGAGAGTGGGCATCATTATATTGTTCCAGATTTTAAAGGAAAGGTGTTCAGTTTTCCCCCTTTCACTATGATGTTGATTTTGAGATTGTCATATACAGCCTTTATGATGTTGAGGTAAGTTTCTTATACCCTTAGTTTCTTCAGTGTTTTTATTATGATTGGTCACTGAAGTTTGGTAAAAGGCTTTCTTTGCATCCATTAAGATGCCTTTGTGATTTTTGTCTTAATTCTATTTATGTGGTGAATTACATTTACTGATTTGCATATATCAAACGATCCTTGTATCCCTGGAATAAAACCAACTTGGTCATCATATGCAATTTTTTAAATATGTCATTGAATATGGTTTGCTAGTATTTTTATTAAGGATTTTTGCATCTAAATTTATCAGGGATATTGGTCTATAATTTTCTTTCACAGTTATATTCTTGTCTGGCTTTGGTATCAGGGTGACATAGAAAGAATTTGGAAGTGTTACACCTCTTTCTATTTTATGGAGCAATTTGAAGAGCACTGGCATTATTTTTTATTTAAAGGTTTGGTGGAATTCAGCTGAGAGTCCATCTGGTGTTGGCTTTTCTTTGTCGAATTTTTTTTTTTGATTACTGCTTCTATCTTATTGTGTGTTATTGGTCTGTTTAGGTTTTATGTATCTTCTAAGTTCAATTTTGGCAGGTCCTGTGTGGATAGAAATGTATCCATTTCTTCTAGCTTTTCCAATTTATTGGAGTATAAGTTTTCAGAATAGTCCCTAAGATTCTCTGGATTTCTGCTTTTTCATCTCTAATTTTATTCTTTTGGGTCTTCTCTCTTTTTCTTTTTTAATTTAGCTAAAGTCTCATCTATCTTGTTTACTTTTTCAAAGAAGCCACTCTTCATTTCACTGATCCTTTGTAGTGTTTTCTATTCTCTATTTTATTGGTTTAAGCTTTGATTTTAATTATTTTTTCCTTCTACTGGTTTTAGAATTGATTTGTTTTTGTGTTTCAGGACCTTAAGATGTATCTTTAGGTTGTTTGAAATCTTTCTGATTTTCTTTTGTAGGCACACAAAGCTATAAACTTTCCTCTTAAAACAGCCTTCATAGTGTCCCAGAAGTTCTGGTATGTTGCATCATTATTCTCATTTGATTCTAAGAATTTAAAAATTTATCCCCTTGTTTCTTCTACCAACCATTCATCTTTCAAAAGTTTAATTTTTTAGTTTATAAAGTTTCTGTTTTTTTACCTTTATTTTATTTATTTATTTTTATGTAGTGCTGAGGATTGAACCCAGTACCTTGCACATGGTAGGCAAGCGCTTCTACCACTGAGTCACAACTCCAACCCTTCTGAGTATTTTTAAAGTTGACTTTTAAATGTATTTCATTATGATTATATAAGTTGAAAGGATTTTTTTTTAATTTGCTGAGAGTTGTTTTGTGACCTAAAATATGGTTTATTTTGTAGAAGGTTCCACAAACCACTGAAAATAAGTGAATATGGCTATTGTGGGATAAACTGTTCTATAAATGTCTGTTAAGTCCATTTGATTTATAGTAATTTTTAAGTCCAAAGAGTCCTTACTGAGTTCATGTCTGGATGACCTATTGGTGAGAGAGGTGTGTTGAAATAACTTAGTATTATTGTAGTGGAGTCTCAAGTTTTTATGTCTGTTTTTTTTTTTTTTGAGTAGTGTCTGTTTCATGTAAATAGTGTAGTGATGTGTGAGGCATAAATATTTACTATCATAGTATCTTCTTGTTGGATTGTTCCATTTATAGATATGAAGTGAGTTTCTTTGTCTCTTCTGATTAATTTTGTCTTCAAGTGTGCTTTGTCATATACAAGAGTAACTGCTAATGCTTGTTTTTAGGCTCCATTTGCATGGCATATTAATTTCCATCTTTTCACTTGCAGCATATGGCCTTTTCCTGTAAAGTGAATCTCTTGCAAACAGTGTGTGTGTGTGTGTGTGTGTTTGTGTGTATACATATACATTTTTTTTTGGTGGGGGTACCAGGGCTTGAAATCAGGAGTACTCAACCACAGAGCCACATCCCCAGCCCTATTTTGTATTTTATCTAGAGACAGGGTCTCACTGATTTGCTTAGCACCTCACCATTGCTGAGGCTGGCTTTGCACTCATGATCCTCCTGTCTCAGACTCCTGGGCTGCTGGGATTACAGGCATATACCACCATTCCAAGCGCAAATAGTATAATTTTGGATCTTTTTAAAAAATTTATTCTGTCAGCACTTTTTTTTTTTGTTCTGAGGATTGAATTCAAGGGTATTTAATCACTGACCCAAATCCCCAGCCACTTAAAAAGAATTTTTTTAGTTGTTGATAGACCTTTATTTATTTATACATGGGGCTGAGAATCGAACCCAGTGCCTCACACATGCCAGGCAAGTACGCTACCACTGAGCCCCAGCCCCAGCCCCTCCAGCCATTTTTTTGTATTTTATTTAGAGACAGGGTCTTACTGAGTTGCTTAGTGTCTCACTAAGTTGCTGAGTCTGGCTTTGAACTCACAATCCTCCTTCCTCCACGTCCCAAGCCACTGGGATTACATGCATGTGTCACCATGCCCAGCTCCAGCCTATGTTTTTTAATTGGAAAGTTGAGATCATTTACATTCAGCATTATTATAGAAAGATTCTTATTAATTATTGCCATTGTGATTGATTTTTAATGTTTAATTTGGTCCTGTTTCTCATCTGTTTAGCTACTTTTCAAATGAAATCTGTCCATTATTAACTCTGCAGTTTGGCTTTGATTTATTCTGTGGGTAGTATTTCTTTTTTAAGAAATTTTAAAAATTTGTTCTTTTTAATTATATATGACAGCAGAATGTATTTTGACATATCATACATACATGAAGTTTAACTTGTCATTTTTTGTGGTTGTACATAGTGTGGAGTTACACTTGTCATGTATTCATATATGAACAGGAAATTTATGTCCAATGTGGGTAGTATTTCTTTATTTTCTGTAGTGCCAGCTTAGAGTCTAGTCATGAATTCCTTTAGTTTGTGCTAAGCTTGGCAAGTTTTTATTTCTTCTTCAATTCTGAAGTCTAGCTTTATTGTATAAAGCAATACTGGTTGACAGTTATTTTATTTCAGGGGTTGGAACATATCTTTCCATGCTCTCCTGGATATAAGAGTTTGTCTTGGGAAACCAGAAATAATTCTGATTGGTTTGAATGTAAATATGATCCAGTATTTTTCTCTTGTGACTTTTAAAATTCTATGTTTTTTCTACATGTTAGGCATTTTAAATTATAATATGTTGTGGAGAGATTCTCTTTTTTTAATTTAAAAAATTTGCTTATTTTAGATATGCATAAAAGTAAAGGGTATTTTGACATATTAAATATACATGGAGTCTGACTTATTCTAACTAGAATTCCATTCTTGTAGTGGTACATGATGTGGGGTTTCAAGTGCATTTGTATATGAACATAAGAAAGTTATGTCTGATTCATTCCTATTTTTCCTATTCCTATCTGCCCTCCCTTCCCTTCATTCACCTTAGTATAATCCACTGAAGGAGGGATTCTTTTTTCATCTTGTCTATTTGGGGTTCTGAATGCATCCTGTATCTCAATATTCATCTTATTCCCAATGTTTGGAAATTTTTTCTGTTATTATTTCCTGAAAGGGTTATCCAAGCCTGCATCTCACAACCCTCTTTGATTCCAAGGATTCTCAAGTTTATGTTGTCCCAGAGTTCTTGTATTTCTGGTCATGGTTACTTATTTTCTTCTCTTTAATATGGTCTGAATATTCAAGATTGGCTGCTTTGTCTTCCAGTTTTAAAATTCTGTCTTCTGCATGGCCTGCTGTATTAAAGAGACTTTCAACTGAACATATCATTTGATTTATTGTGCCTCTCATTTCCAAGATTTCTGAATGGTTCTTATTCAATATCTCTTTCTTCTTATTAAATTTTTTATTTGTATTCTGTAGTAACTTTTTAAAGTCATTCAGTTATTTTTCTATGTTCTCTTAGAATTTATCGATCATTTCAATCATCATTCATTTGAATTCTTTATCTGTTATTTCAGCCACTTCAATATCTTTGGAGTCAGTCTCTGGTGAATTATGAACACCAGGAGATGTTGTAGACCTTATTTTTCATATTTTTTGTATTCCTGTATTGGGTTTTACTCATCTGTTGGTATTTCTCTTCCACTCCTATGTGTGGGCATTTTTACGGCACAGTCTTCTCTTGGCACAGTGTTCTAAGAATCAATTTGCTGGGAATTTTTCAATATATTTGCAGATGGCTTGTTTAGTATGGTTTTCCTGATAGTTCTTTTCTGATGATTAGTGTATTTTGTTACAGTGTTTATAATGTCATAACTGAGGATCCCACTTTCCCTGTAGGTCTCACAGAGTGGGATACTTGCACATCTGGCAATTGTATACAAGAAGGTATGTGGGATTTACCCTCCGTGATTGCTCTTCCTCACATAGAAACTGTGGTAGATTCTAATGGGGTATAGGAGTGATCTATATTGAGATACTTCATGGATGAGGTGTCCACAGTCTTTGTGTCAATCTTCTGTTTTTGCTGTTCATTAGTGATACCCAAGGGTCCATCCTAGCCATTCCTACTTGGGGCTTGGTAATTGGTTTGGGATTTTTGTCTCCCATATTCTTCTTTTTTTTTCTTTTTGGGTTCCAGGGATTGGCCCAGGGGTGCTTAACCACTGAGTCACATCCCCAGTCTGTTTTATCTTTTAGTTTGAGACAGGTTCTTGCTATGTTGGTTAGGGACATTCCAAGTTGCTGAGGCTGGCTTTGAACTTGTGATACTTCTGCCTCAGTCTCCTGAGCTTCCGAGATTACAGGTGTGCTTTACAATGCCAAGCTGTTTCCCCTATTCTTTTTCATTAAAGTATCATTGAAGTTGAGTGTGGTTAGTTTATTTGGGGGGCAAACCATAGGCATGGTAGGAGGAGGTGGGTATTGGGGGTGTGCCCTGGAAGGGCTCATTTTCCATATGGCCCATTCCCTGCTTTCTCTCTGCTTCCCAACTGCCATGAGCTGAGTAATTTTCCTCCACTATGCTCTTTGGCCATGATGTTCCACCTCACCTTGAGCCTGGAGCAATGGAACCAATCAACTATGGTCTGTAACTCTGAAACCATAAGCCAAAATAAACTTTTCCTCCTGTAAGTTGTTCCTGTTAGGTATTTTGGTCTTAATGATGAAAAGCTCATTAGCATTCTGTCCTTTTCAAATTGAGACAATTTCATCTTTTGCTTTTCAAACAGTATACCTTTTCTTGCATTATTTCAGTAGTATGACCCCAAGCACAATGTTGAACAAAAGTTCAAAGCAGACTTTTCTACTTTGTTCCTGATCTTTTTGGGGAAAATATTTTCTTTCCCTACTAAGCATGATGTTAGCTATAGATTTTATGTACTGTCGATGCTGTTTATCAGGTTGAGGAGGTTTTCTTATAGTCCTAATTTATGGAAATTTAAAATTCATGAATAGGTTGAATTTTGTCAAAATGTTTTTATATGTTTTGAGATGCTTTCATGCCTTTTTTATTTCATCAGTATGGTAAATTGCCTTGCTTTAATTTTCACATATTTTATCAACCTTATATTCTTGGGAAAATTTCTCTTGGTCGTGATGTATTATTTAATTTGCTTGTATTTTATTAAAATTTTTATGTCCATGTACATGAAGAATATTGGTCTTAAGGTTTCTTTTCTTGTAATTCTTTGCCTCAGATTAGTATTCGGAAACATTTGTCTTAAAAAATCAATTGAGAAATGGTCCCTTCTAGTTTTTCAGAGTTATTTTTAAAGAATTGCTATTTTGTCCTTAAATATATGAAAAGGAAGTTATCTGGGCCCAGACTTGTATTTATAGGAAGAGTTTATTCTAATTCAACTTCTTTAATTGATATAGGAATTATTCAGAGTTTCTCTTTTCTGGAATCACTTTTGTTAATTCATATTTTTCAAGGAATTTGTCTACTTCATCTAGATGATCAAAATTTTTTTGCTTAATAATTTTAATAATAATCTGTTATTTTATTTTATGTATCTGTAGATCTTAGTGATTTTCTTTTTAATATGAATATTAGTCATTTTCTTCTCATTTTTTAGAGTTTTTCTTCAATTTTGTTGAACTTTTCAAACAACTAGCTTATATTTCATTGGCTTCTCCTTCTGTTTGCCTTCTGTTTTATTATTTCCTACTTTTACTTTTATTATTTTTTCCTTCTATCTATTTGGGTTTAATTTGCTCTCTTTTTTTAAGCTTCTTAAATGGAGGCTTAGATAATGGATTTTTGAGCTCTATCCTTTTTTTCGTTTTTAAAAAATTATTTCTTACATACATGACAATAGTGGAATGCATTACATTCATTTTTGTTTGCATTACAATTCTTAATACATCTTTATACCACAATCTATCAAGTCTCTGTTTGTATATATGGTATGTTGACACCAAATTCACATCTTCATACATGAATTTTGTATAATGATGACCATCTCCTTCCACTATCCTTGCTATTCCTCTTCTCCCTCTCTTTCCCTCCCACCCCTATTCCCTATCTAGAGGTAATTCTCCACCCATGCTCTCCCTCCATACTCCACTTTGAGTCACCCCCTTTATATCAGAGAAAACATTCAGCATTTGTTTTTTGGGGATTGGCTAACTTCACTTAGCATAATCTGCTCTAATACCATTCATTTCCCTGCAAATGCCATGATCTTATTATTTTTTAGTGCTGAGTAATATTCCATTGTGTATAAATGCCACATTTTTTTTATCCATTCATCCACTGAAGGACATCTAGGTTGGCTCCACAGTTCAGCTATTGTGAATTGTGCTGCTATAAACATTGATGGCTGTGTCCCTGTAGTATGCTGTTTTTAGGTCCTTTGGGTATAGTCCAAGAAGAGGAATAGCTGGGTCAAATGGTGGTTCCATTCCCAGCTTACCAAAGAATCTCCATACTGCTTTCCATATTGGCTGCACTAATTTGCAGTCCCACCAGCAGTGTATGAGTGTACATTTTTCCGGCATCTTCATCAACACCTGTTGTTTGTCTTCATAATGGCTGCCATTTTTACTGGTATGAGATGGTATCTTAGAGAAGTTTTGATTTGCATTTCTCTGATTGCTAGAGATGATGAGAATTTTTTCATGTATTTGTTGATTGATTGTATATCCTCTTCTGAGAAGTGCCTGTTCAGGTCCTTAGCCCATTTATTGATTGGATTATTTGTTTTTTTGGTGCTTATCTTGTTGAGCTCTTAGTATACCCTAGAAATTAGGAACTCTCTTCTTTTCTAATAAAAGCATTTAAAGCTATAAATTTTCTTCTAACCATTGCTTTAGATGGTTGCACAAATTTTGACATGTTGTGTTCTCATTTTTTTTAGTTCCAAATATTTCCTAAGTTTCCTTGTCATTTTGTCTTTGATTTATGTATTATATTGAAATATATTTTTCACTCCTCACATATTTTGGAATATTGTAGACATGGTTCTAGTATTAATTTCAATTTTAATTTCATTGAGATCCTAGAATATGCTTTATGATTTTATTTTTGAAAAATTTATTGAAACTTAATTTGTGGCATCAAATTTATTGAGATTTCTTTTGTGTTCTAGCATATGGTCTATGTTGGTGAGTGTTCCATGTGTATTTGAAATGCTGAAATGATGCAATGGTGTATAAACATCAGTTGAGTTGGAGTGATTGATAATGTTAAGTCTTTGTATTTTTCTGATTTTTTTTCTCTACCATTTCTATCAATTATGGTGACAAGAGCGTTGAAATGTGTGACAATTGTGGACTTATTTACTTCTTTTTTCAGTTGTGTCAGTTTTTGTTTTATGTATTTTAAAGCTCTATTATTAGGTATGTACATATTTATGATGCCTTCTTGGTGAACTGATACCTTTATTATTATGAAAAGTTTCTCATAATCCTGGTACCATTTTTACTTTTTTGATATTAATATCAAAGCTTTATTAATCATTTTGATATTAAGATCAAAGCTTTATTAATAATTTTTCATGATGTATCTCTTTCCATGTTTTTAATTTTAATTTATCAGTGCCTTTGAGTTTCTTATTGACGACATATTGGAGCTTGCTTTTTGTTCATTCTGACAGTATCTGCATTTTATTTCAAGTTCTTTTTTTATATTTTTAGTTGTAGATGGACATAATACCTTTATTTTGGGTTTATTTTTTTATGTTGTGCTAGGGATTGAACCCAGTGCCTCACACATGCTAGGCAAGTGTTCTACCACTGAGCCACACCCCAGCCCCTGTTTATAGTTCTTATACTTTATATACAATAAACTTTTTGTATATATTTCAGTTTGAATCTGTGAATATGTGCTTTTTAATTTGTTTAATCTGTTTACTATTCTTATAAAGAATTAATAGATTAATTAATAGATTTAATTTTTAATATAGTTTTAGATTTATAGAATAATTGAAAAACTGGTGGTACTGCGAATTCTATGTGTTCACTTCCCTCATAAATCCTTCATCCCAGTGTGGTACATTTGTTATAATTAATGAACCAATATTAGTATGTTATTAATAACTATAGTCTATAATTTATATTAAGGTTCACTCTGTATTGTATGGTTCTGTGGGTTTTTAATAAAT
The DNA here is from genome assembly GCF_021218885.2 of Marmota monax. Taxonomy (NCBI): domain Eukaryota; kingdom Metazoa; phylum Chordata; class Mammalia; order Rodentia; family Sciuridae; genus Marmota; species Marmota monax. The sequence continues at coordinate 4,862,042 of NW_026693726.1, read as the reverse complement.
ACATAGTTACATGTGTCTACCATTATAGTCTCATAGAAAATAGCTTCCCTAATCTGAAAATTCCCTCTGTTTCACCCATTCATTCTTTTATCCCTCAAGTTAAAGCCTTTGAAACCATTGATATTTTTATTGTCCCTATAATTTTGTCCTTTACAAATATCATATAGTTGGAATTATACAGTAGATGGCTTTTAAGACTGGTTTCTTTCACTTAAAAATATAAATTTTAGGTTCTTCCATGTCTCTCTGAAGCTTGCTTTCTCATTTGTTTTTATTACTTAGTAATATTCCATGGTATGGATGGAATAATATAACCATGATTTGTTTATCCATTACCTATTTTAGGATATCTAGGTTGCTTCTAAATTTTGAAAATTATGAATAAATTTGATATAGACATTCACTGGTAGAGTCTCACATTGGCAGAAATTTTCAGCTTTATTGTGTAAATACCTTGGTTGTATCATTGCTGGATTATGTGCTAGTATTATGGTTATCTTTGTAAGAAAAAATGATTTTAGTATACTTACAGATTTACAGAAAAATTGAGTGATAGTACACAGTTCCCAATGTATTCTTGATGCAATGTGGTAGAGACAGAAGACAGGATAAAAATGGAATGTCCCATATACTTTTCCCTTTTAGTTATATCTTACATTATTAGAATGATATTGTAGGTTTGGGGGAAGAAGATCGTAGAGATGCCATTTTCATCACATCATTTCAAGGGTAAATACTACCAACATGACTTATGACTGTTAATGTTGTCTGAGTACCCATCTGAAGTGTGTTTTCCAAGTTTCTCCACTACAAGATACTCTTTTTCTTTGTAAAAATCCCCTTTTCTTACTATATTCTTTTGATGGAAATCATCATGTGCAACCCATAATGAAGGAGTGTGGGTCACCTAACTCCTTAAAGGTAGAGTTTTTCCATAATTTATTTGGAATTTTTCTGTGTGGGAGACTTATCTCTTCTTCCCCACTTACTGTTATATTCAACCATTTGTTTATATTAGTATGGATTCATATATGTTAATTTCATACTTTGGGTTATAATCCAACATTGTTAATTTTGCTTTCCAAATGCTCCAGTTATCAACTTGGGAGATTTTTCAGTTGGTTCCTGTGCCCCTTTGACATACATTTATTTTTTCTTTCTTTTTTTATTAAACTCTTCATTTTGAGATAATTTTAGATTCATATGCAGTTATAAATATAATACAGAGACTTCCATATGCCTTTTAGCCAATTTCTCCCAATAATGACATCCTGTAGTATTATATCACAGTCAGGATACCAACATCAATACAGTCAATATTCAGCATGGTCCATCACCACTAGGATCTCATATGCTGTCCTTTTATGACCACACACACTTTCCTCCCTACCCACCTTCTTAACCCCTGATGACCACTAGCTGTTCTCTATAATTTTAATTTTTAAATTTTAGGCATCTCATGTAAGTGGGCTCATATAATACATAACCTTTGGGGATTGACTTTTCTTCACTTAGCCTAATTCTTTGGTGATTCCTCTTGATTGCTGAGTAACATTCTATAGTTGTGATACACTGCGGTTTGTTTAACCATTCACTCACTGATGGACATCTGGTTTGTTTCTAGTTTGGAGCTATAATCAATAAAGTTGTTATAAATGATTTCTTCTGTGTACATGTTTTTCTGCAAACATAAGTTTTTATTTCTCTGAGATAATGAGAAATATAATTGCTAAATCAGAAAATTTTAGTATTTGTGTTCAATAGCTACATTTTTAGAATTTTAAGAAATTGTTAAATAGTACTACTTTAAATTGCCATAAACAATGCATGACTGATACAGTTTATCTGTATCCTAATTAGCATTTCATGTTGCTATTTCTTGCTTTAATCATTCTGATAGGTGTGTAGTAACATCTCAAATGTGGTTTGAATTTGCATTTCCCTAATGGGTAATCATGTTAAACATCTTTTCATGTGTTATCTCTGTTTATTTTCTGGGGAATGTCTGTTTATGGCTTTTCCCCCATGTATTAATTGGATTGTTTGTTTATTTTGCTGATGAGTTTTGCAAATTCTTACATTTTCTATATCCTGATTCTTTGTTGGATATGCTGTTTGTAAATATTTCCTCCTCTTTATGGCCTTCCTTTATGTCCTCTTAAAAGGGTCTTTCATAAAGTAGAGGTTTTCAATTATTAGGAAGTGCAACTGATCAATTTCTTTCTTATTTGTATTGTCCTTTGGTTATTTAGTCTAAGAACATTTGCCTCATTAGAAAGTTGATTTTTGTAGAAGCTATGAGACATGGGTTTAGATGATTTCTTATTTTCCCTTATGAATGTCTAATTGTTCCAGTACCATTTGTTTTAGAGGCTATTTTTCTTTCACTGAATTTCTTTTGCAGTTTTAACACATCATTTGGGTATATTTGTGTTGGACTCTTTCTAGGTTGGAAGGTTTGAGTATTTCAATTCATAAATGTGGTTTGCATTTCTTTTCTTTTGGGTACCAGAGATTGAATTTAGGAGCACTCAACCACTGAGTCACATCCCCAGCCCATTTGTGTACTATATTTAGAGACAGGGTCTCACAGAGTTGTTTAGCGCCTCACTTTTGCTGAGACTGGCTTTGAACTCTAGATCCTCCTGCTTCAGCTTCCTGAGCTGCTGGGATTACAGGTGTTCAACACCGTACCCAGCCACGGTTTGCATTTCTGTTTATCAAATCTTATTCGTTTTAAGTTTTGTAAGTTTTAGATAAAGTTCTTACATGTTTTATTAGATTTACATCTGAGAATTTTTTTCAATGATTGTAAATGGAATTGTATTTAATTTTGGTGGCTACATATTTATTGGTAGTTTAAAGAAACATGATTGACTTTTGTATGTTGATCTTATATTTTACAGTCTAGCTAAACTCACTCATTAGTTGTTATGGTGTAGATGTGGTCTACACCAAAAGCTCACGTTTGAGACAATGCAGAAATTTTGGAGGAGAAATGATTGGGTTATAGCATTAAGTTAATTAGTGAATTAATCCTTGATGGGATTAACTGGTAACTGGAGGCATGAGGGGTGTGGCTGGAGGAAGTAGCTCACTGGGGACATGCCTATGGCGTATATATTTTGTATTTGGAGAGTAGAGTCTCTCTCTTCCATCTGATCATCATGTGAGCTGCTTCTCTCTGCCACACTCTTTCTCCATGATGTTCTGCCTCTCCTTAAGCCCTGAGGAATGAAACTGGCCTTCCTTGGACTAAGACCTCTGAAACTGTGAGCCCTGAAATAAACTTTTCCTCTTTTACAATTGTTTGGTTGGGTCCTTTAGTCACAGCAGCGAAAAAGCTGAATAAAACATTAGTTTTAACAATTTTAATTTTTATAGATTCATTAGGATTCTCTTGTGAACAATCATGCTCTGCAAATAGGAGCAGTATTTTTTATTCGATCTGTATGCCCTTACTTCCTTTTCTTGCCTTTTTGTCCTAGCTAGAGTTTCAAATCCTATGTTAAATGATAGTGGTAAGAGAAGATATTTCCCCCTATTTCCAATCTTAGGGGAAAGACATTTAGTTTATTACTATTATGTATATTGGTAGCCCTGCCTTCCTTCCTTTCTTCCTATATCATGTGAGCTACTTTTCTCTTGTCCTTCTTTCATTTTTCTTTAGGTATTATCAGTTTTAGAGAGTATTCCTGTAATCCTAGTTTCCTGAGGGTTATTTTTTGTTGTTGTTGTTGTTATTGTTGTTTTTCTCTTTTTGGTATTAAGAATTTTTTTGGGGGGGTGGGGAGTACAAGGGTATGAACTCAGGTACACTCAACCACTAAGCCACATCCTCAGCCCTGTTTTGTATTTTATTTAGAGACAGAGTCTCACTGAGTTGCTTAGCGCCTTGATGTTGCCAAGGCTGGTTTTGAATTTGCCATCCTTCTGTCTCAGACTCCTGAGCAACTGGGATTACAGGGGTGTACCACTGTGCCTGGCTCTAAATTTTTAATAATGATTTTTCTATAGATATTAAAATGCTTGGATGACACCCCATTTTCATTAATATGGTAGATTACAGTAATTGATTTTCAAACATTGTTATTTGTTTTCTCTTTATTCTAAGTGTCTGTTTGTTCCGTGTTTGTGTGTGTGTGTGTGTGTGTGTGTGTTTGTGTGTTTGTGTTTTGTGGTGCTGGGAATTGAAACCAGGATTTCATGCATGCTTGACAAGCACTCTGCCATTGAGCTACATCCCAAGCCCTGTTTGTTCCCTTTTTCTTCCTTTTTTCCCCTGTCTTCTTTACAATGAGTATTTAACATTTATTTTTCTTCCCCATTGACTTATTTGCTCTTTCTTTCTCTCCCTCTAATTAATTGCATTAGGACTCACATTTACAATATAGATCCTATACATATCACCATCTACTTTGAAATAACATTATACCACTTCTCAGGTAACATAAAAATCTTACAACATAATAATTCTGTTTTTCCTTCTAATCTTTTGCATTACTGTTCCCATTCATTTAGTTTTACACAATTATAAATGTTTTAATAAACTATGATTTTTATCTTAAATTGTCAGTTATATTTTAAAGAACTAAAATAGGAAACATTCTCCAAAATTACTTCAATAGTTACTATTTTTAGCATCTACATTCTTTTGTGTTTATCTATGGTTTTATCTTCTTTTGTTTGAAGAACTTCCTCTAACACTTCCTATAGTGTAGGGTTTTCTCCTAGCTTTTGTATAATTGACATAAAACAGTCTATCCACATTTTAATCAAATAATCTTACACATTTTGACATGTGCACATCCATGAAGAAAGAAGATAATGAATATTTTTATCACCCATCAAAGTTTTATCATGAATTTACATTCTGTCTCCTTAGACCCTTGCCAACTCATATGATAGGCAAACAATGCTATTTCCTGTTATGTAGATTAATTTACATTTTCCAAAACTGATTTATATGAAAGCATATGATGTTATACTCTTTTTAAAAACATGTAGTCTTCTACTCAATATAATTGAGATTTATCCAAATTGTATGTATTAATTGTTAATATTTTTCAACTGTTAATATTTTTAATGATGAGTAATATCCTATTATTTGGATATAACAAAATTTGTCTACCCATTTATGCACGGAATAACATTTGACTTGTGTGCAGTTTTTGGCTTTTATAAATAGAGCTACTTTGAGCTTTTGTGAATAAGCCATTGTATGAACATAAACTTTCTTTTCACTTGAGTAAATACCTATGAGTAGCATGACTGAATCCTTATGGGGGTTTTATATTTAACATTTTAAGAAACAAACTTTAAAAAATGATGGTATACATTTTGACTTTTATACCAGAAGGGCATGAGAATTCCTATCTTTGAAAACACTACGGCCTGTCTTTTTTTAAAAATTAAATTATTTATTTATTCTAATTTGTTATACATGACGGCAGAATGCAATTCATTTCATATTACATATAGAGCAAAATTTTTCAAGTCACTAATTGTACACAAAGTATTTTCATTTTCACACCATTTGTGTCTTCATACAAGTACTTAGGGTAATGATGTCTAACACATTCCACCATCATCTCCACCTTCTTGCCCCTTCCCTTCCCCTCTTTCCCCTTTGCCCTATCTAATGTTCCTCCATCCATTATGCTCTCCCCATGGCCATTATGAATCAGCCTCCTTATATTAAAGAAAACATTCAGCCTTTGGTTTTTTTTTGGGATTGGCTTGCTTCACTTAGCATTATATTCTCTAACTCCATCCATTTACCTGCAAATGCCATGATTTTATTCTCTTTTAATGCTGAGTAATGTTTCATTGTGTAGATATACCAAAGTTTCCCTATCCATTCATCTCCTGAAGGGCAACTGGTTTGTTCCACAATTTAGCTATTGTGAATTGTGCTGCTATAAACATTGATATGGCCAGTCTTTTAAAATATTAGATATTATAATAAATGTTCAGAAACTTCTTATGATTTTTAACTTGAATTTTTTAAATGATGAATGATGTTGACTGAGTTCATCAAACATGATGAACTCAACTTTTTGCTATCTCTATATTGTCTTTGGTAATTTATCTTTTTAGATCTTTCACCCATTTAAAAAATGGACTTTTAAAAATTGTTGAGTTTTGAGAATTGTTAATGTAGATTGGATACAAGTCCTTTATATCAGATATGTTCTTTGCAAAACTTTTCTGTCTATAGCTTGTCTTTCATCTTCTTAATAGTGTTTTTTTTTCTTTTTCTTTTTTGGTACTGGGAATTGGACCCAGGGGTTCTTAACCACTGAGCCACACCCCCAGCCCTTTTATTTTTTATTTTGAGAGAGGGTCTCGCTAAGTTGCTGAGGCTGACTTTGAACTGGTGATGCTCCTGCCTTAGCCTCCTGAGCTGCTGGAATTACAGGCATGTATCTTCACACCTGGCCTTAATAGTGTTTTTTGAAGACTAGACATTTTAATTTTGATGAAGTTCAATTAATTAATTTCTTCTTTTATGGAATGTGGTTTTTATATTATATCTAAGAAATCTTCATCGAATCCAGGGACTGATTGGTAAACACTGGCCTGTAACCCAAATCTGGCCTGCTAAGTAGTTTCGCACCATCCAAGGGCTAAAATTTTTTAATTGAAATTTTGTTGAGAAAATTGTAGTTTTGTGTGCAATTGTAACAGACAGTACAGGGGCATCTTGGTACGTGTTTTCCAGTTTCTCTGAATAGTAACAGTTTGCAAAACTATATTGTATCAAGATACTGACTTTGATACCATCTACCAACTACAGTTTTGCCTGTGTACATTTATGTGGGTAAGAATGGCTTTTACAGTTTTAAGTGGTTGGAAAAAATCAAAATAATAAAATTTCTTAATTGATGTGTATTATATGAAATTCACCTTTCAGTGTCCCTAAGTCAAATTTTATTGGAGCATAGTCACATTTGTTTGTTTACATATTGTCTATGACTGCTTTTGCACTATCATATCAGAATGGAGTGGTTGTGACAGAGACCATATGTGTTGATCTCATTGCTTCCCAATGCTGTTCAGTGACTATAAATTGTAGTGATGCAGTTATAACTAAGCAGCATTTTTTCTTACCATGTATCATTGTCCCATGACATTTACTTTACTTTTTAATTACCATTACATTCCCATCATGTCAAAACAAGTACAGTGAACTTTGGATATCTGGCTTTTAAGGCACAGTGGACTTTAGATTATTTTGTTAGGAAATTAGTTGGTAAAGCATTGTGCTTATTAGGCAATTATACTATAGTTGTGATAAGGAATGCAACATTCATTGATATTAAATTATTATTTGCCATATTCCAAGTTTATAGGAAAGAAGCTATTAGAAAAATTAGAAAATTCAACATAGAATATCTTGTGACAGCAAAATTTCTTTCCAAAAATAATAAAGAAGGCTTCACCCACCATAAATTCTGAATGGTTAATTTGTAAGCCAGGCAGGGATTAAGTAAATCATAATTTGATTATGGCAGTTGAAGGAATGTATTTAAAGAAAACACATTTATTTAAGTTTATTAGGCTTTTGGTGAATTGAGGAGCAACATCAGTAATTAAAAAACAAGGTGCATGATTTCAAATGGGTTTCCTTGGCTCTTGATGAGGTAAGAGATGCTACTAATATTCTTCAATTATTGTTTATTCAAAAATGTTCATGCAAATTTGAAGTGATAAACTATTAGCCTTATGAATAGTCTTCATAGAACTGCAACAGGTGAGAAAACATTCAAATAAGTTAAGACAATACTAATTCAGTACAACTTGAAGCTAAAATGTGTCACCACAACAAGAGTGACAAAAATATGCATGGAACAGGAAAGGCTTGGTTGAAAGGCTTTTAAAAACTTTGGTTATTTAGCAGGTACTTTGCAGAAAAATATTTATTCTGTCATGTGTTACACCAGAAGTGTAACAATGAAATTGATTCACTCTCATTGATTTAACCATTGTCAGTTCTATGAAAAAGAATCACAGTAGTCTCAGTTGCCCCCCTACATAGCAGTTCCATGAGTTAGAAGTGGTAACATTTTATTGTGACTTGTCAAGCTCAGGGATAAAACTTAACCATTGTAAGTTTTGTGAATTTATTGTGTGAAATGATCAGTTCTGTGAAATAAAGCAGGATATTCTAAATTGCCCTTTCACACAGAAGTTCAGTGACTTAAAAGTAGTAACATTTTATTGTGCTTTTTATTTTTTAGCTAGTAGGCAAGACTGAATTTCTTCTGAAAGAAAATAACTTCTTTGAATTACCATTATTGAACACTAAATGGCTTTGGAAATTGTCTTTTGCTGTACCTTCACTGAGTTTCTCAATGAATTCAACCTAAAATTACAAAGTGAACAGCATTTACACAAGAAAGTTATACTAACACAGTTTGATTTTTATTGTATGAATCACATTCTACTATCATTGCTAACCCCCGTCCCCTCCTTTCCCCTCCCACCCCCATTCATTTGTATGAATTACAAATGATACCAAATGGATTTATATTCACCTTGTACTATAAAAATAAAACATAAAAATGAGCTCTTCATTCCTACAGAAATTTGTAGCAGATATATTTTCCAGCGGCATTTTGTGGGACCATCATGCCAGTGCAAAGAAAATTCTGTTTTTCCAAATCCCATTTAATTGTGCAACTGAAGAGTTTCTAACTTTTAATCAGAAGTAATTAATTTGCTATGTAATCTAAAAGGAAAATATCAAAAGGATCTAATTTGTAGTTCTATAAATGCCTTCCAAGTGACAAATATGGTCAATTAAAATCATAAAATTTTGATATCAATCAGTATTTGGCAGTCCCCATCTTTTTGAAAAGATATTGTCAAAGATAAAATTAATAAAATCTCATTGTAGATGAGTATTAGCAGATATATGTTTGCAATTATTTTTAAAAATATTTTTAGTTGTAGATGGACACAATAACTTTATTTTATTTGTTTATATTTTTATGTAGTGCTGAGGATCAAACCAGTGCCTCATACATGGTAGGCAAGTGATCTACCACTGAGCTACAACCCCAGCCCTAAAATTTAAAAGTTTTTAATTGAGATATAATTTGCAGTCAAACTATCTATTTTTTTCTTTGATGACTTGTACTTTCAGTGTCATATATTTGATAGAATTTAGTTGATGGGCACTTGGGTGGTTTCCACTTTCTCGTTATTATGAATAATGCTCCTATAAACATCCATGTATGCAGTTTTGTTTGAATACCTATTGGAGAGATGCAACCACAAGCCATCGATACCAAGGATTACTAGTAATGATTGAAACTAGAAGTGGCAAGGAAGAATTCTTCCTGGAACATTCAGAAGAACATGAATCTTCAGATAGCCTGATTTCAGACTTCTAACTTCCAGAGCTGTGAGAGAATAACTGTTGTTTAAGGTCATCTGGTTTTTGATAATTTTTAAAGGAAGTCTAAAAAATTAATACACTGGGTCATATGAAAAGTCTGTTTATCTTTTTGAAGAACTGTCAAATTGATTCAACAGTAGCTGTACTGTTTTATAATCCCACCAGTAATAGATGAATATTCTTTTTATTTTTTGAGTGTTCTTGTTTCTCTTTAGCTACATCAACAATTCTCATTTCTTTCTTTTTATTTTTTAAAATTATAATCATCCTAGTGTCATATCTGAGAAACTGTCAAATCCATGATCACTATTATGAACTTTTGTTCCCCCCACTTTACTACAATAAATTCATGTGTCGAAATCCTAACCCTCATTATAAAGACATTAGGTTAAGGGGTGTGGCCTTTGGGATATGATTAGGTGAAGAGAGTAGAACCCTCCTTAATTGGATTCATGTCCTTGTAAAAAACACTACAGAGTTCCCTTACTCCTACCATGTGAGGACACAGTAAGAAGGCTATCTGTGAACCAGAAAAGGAGCCCATACCAGACACTAAATCTACTTCTCCTTGATCTTGGATTGCCTGGCTTCTATTGCAATGAGGAATACTTTTTTTTTTTTGTAATCTAAAGTCACCCAGTCTGTGGTATTTTTGTTAAAGCAGCCTGAGTGGACTAAAACAGTCATGAAGATTTATAGCTATGCTTTCTTCTAAGAGTTTTGCTGAGAGCCACGGCCAAGTCTGTATGGCCCCTGGCATTTTGCCAACAGTATTGATTGACAGGCGAGGCATTACTATCCGCCTCTGCCGCAACTTTTGAGTTCTCGCACTATTTTGGAGTTCTCATGGGGATTTCCGGGGATTCCCCGAGAGTTCCCATTGGTTGGGGAAGTGCAGGAGGAGGGATTTCCGGGAGAGATATTTCCAGCTGGGGGTTCCTGGACAAGCCTCCTGGCGCGTTCGGGAGGATTCCCCGGGAGCTGTGTGAAGTGTTTTCCTGCAGTTTAAAAATAAAGTTTGTTCCTGCTTCAGTGGCTCGTGATTTGTGCCCAGCCAGACTGCGGCATTTGGTGGCCCGTACGGGGGACGTCTGAAGCTTCGGGGTAAGTGAAATTGCTTGCCCCTAAGGGAAGGCGAGAGAATGGGCGACCATTTTAAAAAACAACGTGTTCTTGTTTTGATTTGTTTTGTGTTTGTTTCAAGCTGCCTATCCCTAGAATTTTCTCAGGCAGATTGGGAAAAATGGTTGGCTCAAGGTTTGAAGTTGTTCGCCCCTGAGGAAGAGATAGAAATAGACCACAAATGCACATGTCAAGAAAATAGGAAAATTGATACAACAAATTTTTGTTCCGTTTTTGTTTCATTCTGTTTCGGTTTTGTTTTGTGTTATCTTACTGGGTTGCGTTATCTTTATAACAGATTAGAAATTAGTAAAAAACAAACTGAAAGAGTGTTAAGTAAATTGTTAGAGGTTCAGACCATGGAGAAAGACATTTTAGATCAAGCAAAAGAGAAGGTCTCTCAAGCTAGTCAGACAGAGGAAGAAAATTTAAAGGAAGAAAGCTTAGAGGAGAAACAGCTATTAGGGAAAAAGCTACAACAGGAGGCTGCTACTAACACCGTTCTATCACCAGAGGGCGTAATTCAACCAACAGCTCCCCCTATGGAGATAGCTGAGTGGCCCTCAAACCCCGTAGTTGATAGATGGGATCCTGAGACAGGACCTCAAAGATTAGCATGCCCTGTAATTGAGCAGGCAGGACGGCAGCGAATTCACCGTGCTTTAGATTTCAAAACAGTGAAGCAGTTAAAGGAGGCTGTAACAACCTATGGTCCTCAAGCACCATTCACTGTAAGCATGGTCGAATCCATTACCAACTTGGACATGACGCCAGCAGATTGGGCTAGTATGTGTAAATCTGTGCTAAATGGAGGACAATATTTGTTATGGAAGGTTGCCAATGAGGAATTTTGCAGGGAGACAGCTAGATGAAATGCAGCAGCCGGTTACCCTCAAAGAAATCTAGATATGTTGGTAGGAAAAGGACCTTATGAGGGTCAACGGCAACAAATTGAATATGATCCTGGCGTATACGCACAAATTGCTGTAGATGCGGTTAGGGCATGGAAAACTTTACAGGGGCATGGAGGTTTACAAGGTCAATTATCTAAGGTAATACAAGGAACTAATGAACCTTACGCTGAATTTGTAGATAGGCTTATTCAAGCAGCTTCCAGAATTTTTGGGGATACAGAACAGGCAATGCCATTTATAAAACAACTGGCTTATGACCAAGCAAATCGTTGTTGCAGAGAGGTCATTAGACCATGGAGACATGAAGATTTAAACACATATATTAAATTATGTAGAGACATTAATGAACAAGGGCAAGTCTTAGCAGCAGTACAACAGGCTTTAGATGCCAGGCCAAAAACATGCTATAATTGTGATCAAACAGGACATTTTAAAAGGAGTTGCCCCATAGGAGGAGGGTTTAACAAAGCTAGATATCAAACGAATAGAATACCGGGTATTTGCCCACGATGCCGTAGAGGGAAACATTGGGCTAATGAATGCCGTTCTCAAACCACCATAGAGGGTATTCCGTTATCAAAAAACAGACAAGGACCAAGTGTTTACCCACTATATCGTGGAGAAAGGCATCGAGCTCCATTGCCAAAAAACGGACAGGGGGGCCCAATGCTCCGGGGCCCATGACCACAAATGTACGGGGCACTGGAGGAACGCAGAAACACCATGGAGGAACCCAGCAACACCATCAGGGTAGTGCCCAGGACACATTATCCATCAGATCTCTCATCAGACGAACCAGAGGAAGCGCAGGGTTGGACATCTGCGCCTCCGCCAGAGCAGTACTAACTCCAGAGATGGGAGTTCAAATCATTCCCACAGGAGTAAAAGGACCTCTTCCCCAAGGAACAGTAGGCTTATTGTTAGGACGCAGTTCTTCTACGCTAAAAGGACTTATGATAAGTCCCGGGGTAATTGATCCCGATTATGAAGGTGAAATAAAAATTATAGCTAGCTCTCCAAAGGGTGTATCAGTAATTTCACCAGGAGATAGAATAGCACAGTTATTAATAATACCCAGCCTACATGATAAATTTTCCAGTAGTACTATAGAAAGAGGTTCCAGGGGATTAGGCTCCACAGGTGTAGATTGGGCTATGCTGTCTTTAAATTTAGATTCTCGTCCCATGCTAAAACTAAATATTCAAGGACATGAATTTAATGGACTACTGGATACAGGTGCAGACCTTAGCATCATATCTCGTCAAGAATGGCCAAAACATTGGCCGTTACAACAAGCCACTCAAATGCTTCGAGGCCTAGGAGTGGCGACTAATCCCCATAGAAGTGCAATGGTATTAGATTGGAAGGATCCTGAAGGATGTGAAGGAACTATACAGCCATATGTATTGGATCATCTTCCTATAAATTTATGGGGACGAGATGTCCTAGATCAATTAGGTTTGACATTAACAAATAACATCAATCCAAATGCGCCCACTATTAGGGCTAGACAAGGTTTCAGGAAAGAAAAAAGATTAGGAGAACAAGGCATAGCAGCACCAATTCAAATAGATCAGGGAATAAATAGACATGGACTGGGTTTTCAGAAGGGGTCACTGAGGCAATAAAAATTACTTGGAAATCAGATAGACCAGTATGGGTTCCTCAGTGGCCCCTGACTAAAGAAAAGATACAAGCAGCCCATGACCTGGTCAAACAACAATTAGCGGAGGGACATATACAACCTTCCGTATCTCCTTACAATACTCCCATTTTTGTCATTAAAAAGAAATCTGGTAAATGGAGATTATTGCAAGATTTAAGAGCCATTAATAATGAGATGGTTATTATGGGACCTGCTCAATCAGGGATTCCTCAATTGTCTGCTTTGCCAAAAACCTGGTACGTTTTAGCTATAGATATTAAAGATTGTTTTTTTTCAATTCCAATTCATCCTGAGGATAGTCCACATTTTGCATTTACTATCCCTGCACTGAATCATGAAGGTCCTGATCGGAGATATGAATGGAAAGTACTACCTCACGGGATGGCTAACAGCCCAACTATGTGTCAAATTTATGTTAACAAAGCAATCCAGCCACTTAGAAATCAAAATCCTAAACTACAAATATTTCACTATATGGATGATGTATTGTTAGCACACAAAGATAAAAACACATTGCTAGAATGTTATGCCACACTTACAAATTTATTAAAAAATTATAATCTAGAGATAGCAATAGATAAAGTACAATTAAATTTTCCAATTAATTATTTAGGAGTTCTATTATCCTCAACCATGGTCCGTCCACCCAAAATTCAAATACGAGTAGATCAACTCAAATCACTTAACGACTTTCAAAAGTTATTAGGAGACATAAATTGGATAAGGCCTTATCTAGGCATACCAACAGGAGAGTTGGGACCTTTATTTGATATCCTAAAAGGTCCATCAGATCCAAATTCACCCCGCATGTTAACGCCTGAAGCAAGAAAGGCATTAAAAATTATTGAAACATATATGGAAAATATGCATTTGGATAGAATTGATATAACTTTGCCTTTATTATTTATTGTAATACCAACAAAAAATATTCCTACAGGAGTATTTTGGCCAGAAGGTCCATTATTGTGGATACATTTATCTTATTCTCCTAACACTATTCTTACTAGGTATCCTGAGGCTGTAGGACAATTAATACTCAAAGGAATAAAAGCAGCAAAGGGAGTGTTTGGAATTTCTCCCAATAAAATTATTACTCCATATACTATGGATCAAATTGATGAGTTAGCTAATGAGTTAAATACTTGGGCAATAATCATGTGTAAATCTAATGTTTCATTTGATAATCACTTACCATCGAATCCTTTGTTGTCTTTTTGGTCTTCGCATCCTGTAGTTTTTCCAAAAATGACAAGAAAAACCCCTATCATGAATGCTCCAAATGTATTCACTGATGGGTCAAATAATGGTACAGCAGCAGTAGTTACCCCTGATCAAACTTTTACATTTTTAGTACCCAAACAATCAGCTCAAAAGGTAGAGCTTAATGCAGTTTTACAAGCTTTTGTGATGTTTAAAGATTCTGTATTTAATTTATTCTCTGATAGTCAGTATGTAGTTAATGCTATAGTATCCCTTGAAGATGCTGGCAGGATTTCCCCTTCCTCTACTGTTTTCTCTTTGTTTTCTGCTATACAAAGTGTAATCTGGGACAGAAAAGATCCATTCTTTATAGGACATATCAGAGCACATACAGGATTGCCTGGAGCCCTTAGTTTGGGCAACGATTTAGCAGATAAAACTACACATGACATACATATTTTCTCTACACTAGAAGAAGCTACACATTTTCATAAAAGGTTCCATGTCAATGCTAATACTTTACAAAAGCGTTTTAAAATAACTAAGGAACAAGCTAGACAAATAATAAAACAATGTCAAAATTGTGTGACCTTTTTACCACAAGTTAATCTTGGAGTCAATCCCAGAGGACTGATACCTAACCATATTTGGCAGATGGACGTCACACACTTGCCACAATTTGGAAAATTAAAATATTTGCATGTTACAGTTGATACTTCTTCCGGATTTTTGATGGGCTGCCTTCATTCCGGAGAAAAAACTAAAGATGTTATAGCTCATTGCTTACAAAATTTTGCCACTGTGGGCGTTCCAAAACAGTTAAAAACAGATAATGGTCCTGGTTATATTTCTACCTCTTTTAAACAATTTTGCTCATCATTTGGCATTACTCATATAACAGGAATTCCATACAATCCACAGGGACAAGGCATAGTTGAAAGAGCTCATCAAACTATTAAAATGTACTTACTAAAGCAAAAAGAGGGAATTGGAAAGGGGTATATGTCACCCAAAGATAAACTTAAAATAACCCTTTTTACTCTAAACTTTTTAGATTTGGATTCCTCAGGGCTTAGTGCTGCAGAAAGGCATATGTGTCCAAAAAATGTACATAAGCCTAAGGTACTTTGGAAGGATATTCTAACAGGACAATGGAAAGGTCCTGACCCAGTGATTGTCTGGAGTCGGGGTTCTGTTTGTGTTTTTCCACAGGGAGAACAGCAGCCGATTTGGATTCCAGAGAGATTAACTAAAACAATTTCTACAGGCCAAAAGGAAGATGATTTGACTCAAATCCATAACAGCTGATATCCAGAACTCCAGTTTGGCTATTCTTACATCTGCGACAGTGATTAACCAGGATGCTTTTTTCAATATTTATTTTATTATTTGCCTTTTCCCACATCATAAAGTTCTATTTTATTTTTGAGCTCATACAGACCTAGGTTAATGTTTTTCTGATCAGTTTTATTTTTTGACTGTGGAGTTTTTAAGCATTGCAATGGAGATTTCACCTAGGTAAAGCTACAAGGCCTTTACTATTGTCTTATGTGTTGTATGTTACGTGTGCACACTTCTGTTTTGTGTTGTATGTCTGTATGTGCGTATGTCCATATATCATATATGAGGAGCGCTCATGAATAAATGGATCCGAATTTTTTTATTCACGTGATTTTAATGGTTTAATTTAGATTGGGTAAACAGCTGTTGAAAATTGTTTTAATATGTGAACAAATAAGGAGGTTAACAGATCTGTTTGTTTACTTTCACCTTTCCTTCTCATTATATTTAATAATTCTGTTCAGGATAATGTAAATTGTTCAAAAAATTGTTTTCTTAGTGCCTGTTGGAATGTTACATAATTTTTTTCTTAGCATCATTGCCAGAATTCCTATCTTCATCCCAGTGCTGGTGAAGACAAAGATAAAACCAAACTACAGCTTCTTCGATAGTTATCACAACAAACTGTAAAAACTGATGCATCAATGAATAATAACTCAACAAGTAATGCTCAATTAAGGAGTTGATTTACTTTGGGAGGAAATGGACATATTGACAGATTCCTCTGCTTTGAATTGCTTGCAGACCTTGCCTGGACTATGTATCACTTGTATGCATTGTGAACTATCTGTTGGTACAGCGAATTGTGGTAGTGCTGGAGTATTTTTGCTGATGGTGTCACCGGTGGTACAATTTTTCAAAGGAGCCCTCAATTGGCTTAGTGTCATGGCATTTTGCATCCTCCTCCCTTCTACTAGTGATGGTCTAAAATTTGGGGGCCAACAGAGGTGAGGCAAAGAACCTCACCCCCCCACTGGTGCAAAGGCCTATCCACAAGTATGGCTGTTTGCTGGACCGGTAGTCAGTGACGGGTATGATCCAATTGCAGTGGTACCAACCTAAGACAAGAGGCTGACGCCTAGAGGTCAGTTCATCCGATGATGGGTAAGGACCATATGTTGAATTGGACTGCCTAACAGGCACGGTCCCTAAGCCACATTGCTTGTTGTTTAATTAAACAAAAAGGGGGAGATGCTGAGAGCCACGGCCAAGTCTGTATGGCCCCTGGCATTTTGCCAACAGTATTGATTGACAGGCGAGGCATTACTATCCGCCTCTGCCGCAACTTTTGAGTTCTCGCACTATTTTGGAATTCTCATGGGAATTTCCGGGGATTCCCCGAGAGTTCCCATTGGTTGGGGACGTGCAGGAGGAGGGATTTCCGGGAGAGATATTTCCGGCTGGGGGTTCCTGGACAAGCCTCCTGGCGCGTTCGGGAGGATTCCCCGGGAGCTGTGTGAAGTGTTTTCCTGCAGTTTAAAAATAAAGTTTGTTCCTGCTTCAGTGGCTCGTGATTTGTGCCCAGTCAGACTGCGGCAGAGTTTTATATTTTATGTCTTTTTATATAGATCTCTGACACATTTTAAGATAAATTTTGTGAGGTTGGAGATCAAATTCATTCTTTTGCATGTGGTTATTAGCTGTCCCAGTGCCAGTTGTTGAAGACAGTGTTTTCCTCATTGAATAGTCTTGATACCTTCATGCAAAACCAGTTGACCACAAATCTTTACTCCTCACACTTCAGATAGAGCCCTAATATCCAGAGTATACAAAGAACTCAAAAAATTAGACAATAAGAGAACAAACAACCCAATCAACAAATGGGCCAAGGACCTGAACAGACACTTCTCAGAGGAGGACATACAGTCAATCAACAAGTACATGAAAAAATGCTCACCATCTCTAGCTGTCAGAGAAATGCAAATCAAAACCACCCTAAGATACCATCTCACTCCAGTAAGATTGGCAGCCATTATGAATTCAAACAACAATAAGTGCTGGCGAGGATGTGGGGAAAAGGGTACACTTGTACATTGCTGGTGGGACTGCAGATTGGTGCAGCCAATTTGGAAAGCAGTATGGAGATTTCTTGGAAAGCTGGGAATGGAGCCACCATTTGACCCAGCTATTCCCCTTCTCGGTCTATTCCCTAAAGACCTAAAAAGAGCATGCTACAGGGACACTGCTACATCGATGTTCATAGCAGCACAATTCACAACAGCAAGACTGTGGAACCAACCTAGATGCCCTTCAATAGACGAATGGATAAAAAAAATGTGGCATTTATATACAATGGAGTATTACTCTGCATTAAAAAATGACAAAATCATAGAATTTACAGGGAAATGGATGGCATTAGAGCAGATTATGCTAAGTGAAGCTAGCCAATCCCTAAAAAACAAATGCCAAATGTCTTCTTTGATATAAGGAGAGTAACTAAGATCAGAGTAGGGACGAAGAGCAGGAGAAGAAGATTAACATTTAACAGGGATGAGAGGTGGGAGGGAAAGGGAGAGAGAAGGGAAATTGCATGGTAATGGAAGGAGACCCTCAGGGTTATACAGTGGAGGGGGTAGAGAGAGAGGAGGGGAGGGGAGGGGAGAGGTGGGGAGGGGGGAGGGTGGAGGATGGGAAAGGCAGCGGAGCACAACAGACACTAGTATGGCAATATGTAAATCAATGGATGTGTAACTGATGTGATTCTGCAATCTGTGTATGGGGTGAAGGTGGGAGTTCATAACCCACTTGAATCAAAGTGTGGAATATGATATGTCAAGAAATTTGTAATGTTTTGAACAACCCACAATAAAAAAAAACAAAAACAAAAACAAAAACCAGTTGACCATAAGTATATGGGTTTATTTCTGGATTTACACTTCTATTTATAGATTCATATTTATCTTTATGCTACACTGCCTTAATTACTTTGCCTACTTTATAGTAGAATTTGAAATCAGGACATGTGAGTACCACAACGTATTTCTTCTTTTCCAAGATTGTTTTATATGTTCTGAATCTCTAATAATTCCATATGAGTTTTAGGATCAGCTGCCCATTTCTGTAAAAAAGGCATATGACATTTTGATAGTGTTTCCATAGAAGCCCTTGATCATTTTGGGGAGGACTGCTGTCTCAACAATTTATCTTCCAGTCTGTAAACACAGGATATTTATCCATTTATTTACATGTATTATATTTTTTTTGGTGTTTTCAATGTGTAGTTATTGCATTTTTTACATTAAATTATACCTTTTATTTTTGTTTGATGATTTTACAAGCAAATTTGTTTCCTTAATTCTAGTGATACAATTGATTTTTGCATATTGGCCTTGTATACTTGCTGAAACTTATTCGTTGTAAGAGTTTTTTTTTTTTAAATTTTTAGTAGTTCTTTGGAATTTTTACATATGAAAACATGTCATCTAATAGAGATGCTTTTATTCCTTCCTTTCCAATACAGATGCCTTTTATTTCTTTTTCTTGCCTAATTCCCTTGGCTAGAACTTCAGTACAATATTGAATAGGAGTGGTGAGAGCAGATATTTGTTTTATTCCTTAGAGGAAAATTTTCAGTCTTTCATTATTAGTTATGGTGTTAGATACAGGTGTTTCATATGATTCTTCTTTTTTTTTTAAGTCGAATAAGTTTCCTTCTGAAATAAGCACAGAAAGACAATTGTTGCATGGTTTCACTGATATGTGGAATCTAAAATATCAGTCAGAAAAGTTGAGAGTAGAGTGATAATTACCAGAGGGCAGGGAGAATAGAGGGAAAGAATGGATAGGAAAATGTTGATCAATGAGTACTAAATTTTAGTAGATAGGAGCAAGATATTCTGGTGTGCTATTGCACAGTAGGGTGATTATAGGTAAAAATAATGAACTGTACATACAAAAAAAGCTAGAATAAAGGATTTTCCAAGTTCATACTTTAAAGAAATGATAAATGTTTGAGGAGAAAGATTCATTTAATCTAATTTAAACATTGCACCATATATATGTATCAAAACAATACATGGATCACCACTAATATGTATGATTTTTCTGTTTTTATGTGTATGTTAAAGATAAATTTAAAGGATTAAAATAACCAAATTAAACTGCTTGTATCATTGAAAGAGAAAAAAATCTCTTCTGTTTCTAGTTTGTTGAATGTTTATCATGAAGGGGCAGTGGATTTCGTCAAATGTTTTTCTTTGTTGATAATTGTGTGTATATGTGTATATTCTATTAATGTGATGTATTGTGTTGATTGTATTTTCTATGTTAAATCCATTTTCATTCCTGGTATAAATACCACTCGATCATGGTATGTGCTTATTTTTGTTTGTTAATATTTTATGAAGGATTTTTGTGTCTATATTCATAAAATGCATTGATCTGTAGTTTCCTTTTTTTGTGATGTCTTTGAGTTTGTAATCAGGATCATACTGAACTCAAAAAATAAGTTAAGACGTGTTCTACTTTTTTGTTACTTGGAACTTTTCCATATTCACTCAATTTCTGTCACTGGTTCAGATTTTGAAATTTTCCTGAGTCAGTTTTGATAGTTTATGTTTATATAATTTGTTTGTGTATAATTGTTCATTTATGTTTATTAGTAATTTTCCTTTTTTAATTCATGATTTTAGTAATTTGAGTCTCCTTTTTTTTCTCATCAGTTTTGTTAAAGGTCTGTCAATTTTAAAACTTTCCCCCACACAGAACAAACTTCTGATCTTACTCTATTATTTTTCTCTCTTCTATTTTATTAATTTCAGCTATAATTTCTATAATTAGATTATTGTCTTGAGATCTATCTTTCTCATTTTTGGTGGTACTGGGCTTTGCATAAACTGAGCAAGTGCTCTACCACTGAGCTACTTCCCCAGCTCTTTTTATTTTATTTTGAGACAAGGTCTCCTTAAGTTGCTCAGTCTGGCCATAAACTTGTGATCCTCTTGCCTCAGCCTCCCAAGTAGCTGGGATTACAGGTGTGTGCCATTGTAAGATCTCCCTTTTCTAAGAGGCATTTACAACTACAGATTTTCTTCTGAGTACTACCATTGATAAATACTATAAATGTTGGTATGGTGTAACTTCGTTTTCACTTATTTTAAGGTGTTTTCTAATTTCACTTTTAATGTCTTCTTTTACCAATGGTTATTATAAGATTGCATTATTTTCCCACATATTTATAAATTCCCCAATTTCCTTCTATATGGATTTTTAATTTAATTTGATTGTCATTGAAAAGCATCCTTTGTATGAATTCAATCTTTGAAATTTTACTGAAACTTATTTATGAGAAAATTCCATGTGCATTTGAGAGAATATCAATTCTATTACTATTGGGTAGAGTGTTCAATAGACTTCTTTTAGGTCGGGTTGGTTTAAGTGTTTTTCAACCTTTGATTTTTTTTTTTTAGTAATCTTAAGTGTAGTTGTTCTATTTGTTATTGAAAGTTGAGCATTTAAGTCTCTAACTGTTGTTTTTGAATTTTCTATTTCTCCCTAAAATTTGGGCAGTTTTCCATTAAACACTATGGGACTATTTTTAGGTGTATATATTTTTATAATCGTTCAAACTTTTGTTATTACAGAATGGCTTTATTTAACTCTAGTAATAATATCTGTCTTAAAGTCTATTTTTTTTTGCAGTTACACTGTGATTTTTTATTTTATTTTCTTGTTTGTTTTTTTATTTTTATTTTTATTTTTTTATTGGTTGTTCAAAACATTACAAAGCTCTTGACATATCATATTTCATACATTAGATTCAAGTTGGTTATGAACTCCCAATTTTACCCCAAATACAGATTGCAGAATCACATCGGTTACACATCCACATTTTTACATAATGCCCTATTAGTAACTGTTGTATTCTGCTACCTTTCCTATCCTCTACTATCCCCCCTCCCCTCCCCTCCCATATTATCTCTCTACCCCATCTACTGTAATTGATTTCTCTCCTTGTTTATTTTCCCATTCCCCTCACAACCTCTTATATGTAATTTTGTATAACAATGAGGGTCTCCCTCCATTACCATGCAATTTCCCTTTTCTATCCCTTTCCCTCCCACCTCATGTATCTGTTTAATGTTAATCTTTTCTTCCTGCTCTTCCTCCCTGCTCTGTTCTTAGTTGCTCTCATTATATCAAAGAAGACATTTGGTATTTGTTTTTTAGGGATTGGCTAGCTTCACTAAGCATAATCTGCTCTAGTGCCATCCATTTCCCTGCAAATTCCATGATTCTGTCATTTTTTTAGTGCTGCGTAATACTCCGTGGTGTATAAAAGCCACATTTTTTTAATCCATTCATCTATTGAAGGGCATCTGGGTTGGTTCCACAGTCTAGCAATTGTGAATTGTGCTGCTATGAACATCGATGTGGCAGTATCCCTGTAGTACGCTCTTTTAAGGTCTTCAGGGAATAGTCCGAGAAGGGCAATAGCTGGGTCAAATGGTGGTTCCGTTCCCAGCTTTCCCAGGAATCTCCATACTGCTTTCCAAATTGGCTGCACCAGTTTGCAGTCCCACCAGCAGTGTACAAGAGTACCCTTTTCCCCACATCCTCGCCAACACTTGTTGTTTGACTTCATAATGGCTGCCAATCTTACTGGAGTGAGATGGTATCTTAGGGTGGTTTTGATTTGCATTTCTCTGACAGCTAGAGATGGTGAGCATTTTTCATGTACTTGTTGATTGATTGTATGTCCTCCTCTGAGAAGTGTCTGTTCAGGTCCTTGGCCCATTTGTTGATTGGGTTATTTGTTATCTTATTTTCTAATTTTTTGAGTTCTTTGTATACACTGGATATTAGGGCTCTATCTGAAGTGTGAGGAGTAAAGATTTGTTCCCAGGATGTAGGCTCCCTATTTACCTCTCTTATTGTTTCTCTTGCTGAGAAAAAACTTTTCAGTTTAAGTAAGTCCCATTTGTTGATTCTTGTTTTTAACTCTTGTGCTATGGGTGTCCTATTAAGGAATTTGGAGCCCGACCCCACAATATGTAGATCAGAGCCAACTTTTTCTTCTATCAGACGCAGAGTCTCTGATTTGATATCTAGCTCCTTGATCCACTTTGAGTTAACTTTTGTGCATGGCGAGAGAAAGGGATTCAGTTTCATTTTGTTGCATATGGATTTCCAGTTTTCCCAGCACCATTTGTTGAAGATGCTATCCTTCCTCCATTGCATGCTTTTAGCTCCTTTATCAAATATAAGATAGTTGTAACTTTGTGGATTAGTCTCTGTGTCCTCTATTCTGTACCATTGGTCCACCTGCCTGTTTTGGTACCAGTACCATGCTGTTTTTGTTACTATTGCTCTGTAA
Source organism: Marmota monax (assembly GCF_021218885.2). NCBI lineage: Eukaryota > Metazoa > Chordata > Mammalia > Rodentia > Sciuridae > Marmota > Marmota monax. The sequence goes on along the minus strand of NW_026693726.1, from coordinate 4,839,078 downwards.
TATAGTTTGAAATCTGGTATCGCTATACCGCCTGATTCTCACTTCCTTCTTAGAATTGCTTTTGCTATTCTGGGTCTTTTATTTTTCCATATGAATTTCATGATTGCTTTATCTATTTCTACAAGAAATGCCGTTGGGATTTTGATTGGCATTGCATTAAACCTATAGAGAACTTTTGGTAATATCGCCATTTTGATGATGTTAGTTCTGCCTATCCATGAACAGGGTATATTTTTCCATCTTCTAAGATCTTCTTCTACTTCTCTTTTTAGGGTTTTGTAGTTTTCATTGTATAAATCTTTCACCTCTTTTGTTAGGTTGATTCCCAAGTATTTTATTTTTTTTTGAGGATATTGTGAATGGGGTGTTTTTCCTCATTTCCGTTTCAGAAGTTTTGTCGCTGATATACAGAAATGCCTTTGATATATGCGTGTTGATTTTATATCCTGCCACTTTGCTGAATTCATTTATTAGTTCTAGTAGTTTTTTTGTAGACCCTTTTGGGTCTTCTAGGTATAGAATCATGTCACCTGCAAATAGTGATAATTTAAGTTCTTCTTTTCCTATTTTTATGCCTTTAATTTCTTTCGTCTGTCTAATTGCTCTGGCCAGTGTTTCGAGAACTATATTGAATAAAAGTGGTGATAGAGGGCATCCCTGTCTTGTTCCAGATTTTAGAGGGAATGCTTTCAATTTTTCTCCATTGAGAATGATGCTAGCCTGAGGCTTAGCATAAATAGCTTTTACAATGTCGAGGTAAGTTCCTGTTATCCCTAGTTTTTCTAATGTTTTGAACATAAAGGGATGCTGTACTTTGTCGAATTCTTTTTCTGCATCTATCGAGATGATCATATGGTTCTTATCTTTAAGTCTATTGATGTGGTGAATAACATTTATTGATTTCCGTATATTGAACCATCCTTGCATCCCAGGGATGAATCCTACTTGATCATGGTGCACAATTTTTTTGATGTGCCTTTGTATCCGATTTGCGAGAATTTTATTGAGGATTTTTGCATCTAGGTTCATCAGAGATATTGGTCTGTAGTTTTCTTTCTTTGAGGTGTCTTTGTCTGGTTTTGGAATCAGGGTGATGTTGGCCTCATAGAATGAATTTGGCAGAGCTCCCTCTTTTTCTATTTCCTGAAATAACTTGAAAAGTATTGGTATTAATTCTTCTTTAAAGGTTTTGTAAAACTCTGCTGTATACCCATCCGGTCCTGGGCTCTTCTTGGTTGGTAGTCTTTTGATTGCTTCTTCTATTTCATCCATTGAGATTGGTCTGTTTAAGTTGTGAGTATCCTCCTGACTCAGTCTGGGCAAATCATATGACTTAAGAAATTTATTGATGTCTTCACTATCTTCTGTTTTATTGGAATATAGGTTTTCAACATAATTTCTAATTGTCTTGTGTATTTCTGTAGCATCTGTTGTGATATTGCCTTTTTCATCCCGTATGTTAGTAATTTGAGTTCTCTCTCTTCTTCTCTTCGTTAGCATGGCTAAGGGTCTGTCGATCTTATTTATTTTTTCAAAGAACCAACTTTTAGTTTTGTTAATTTTTTCAATAGTTTCTTTTGTTTCAATTTCATTGATTTCCGCTCTGATTTTAATTATTTCTTGCCTTCTGCTACATTTGCTGTTGTTTTGCTCTTCCCTTTCTAGGGCTTTGAGATGAAGTGTGAGCTCATGTATTTGTTGGTTTTTCCTTTTTTTGAGGAATGACTTCCAGGTAATGAATTTCCCTCTTAAAACTGCTTTCATTGTGTCCCATAGATTCCGATATGTTGTGTCTGTTTTTTCATTTATCTCTAAGAATTTTTTGATTTCCTCCTTTATGTCTTCTGCACCCCATTGATCATTCAGTAACATATTGTTCATTTTCCATGTGATGTAGGATTTTTCCTTCCTTCTTTTATCATTGATTTCCAGTTTCATTCCATTATGATCAGATAAAATGCATGGTATTATCTCCACCCCTTTATATTTACTGAGGGTTGCCCTATGGCATAATATATGGTCTATTTTTGAGAAGGATCCATGTGCTGCTGAGAAAAAAGTAAATCCACTTGATGATGGTTGATATATTCTATATATGTCAGTTAAGTCTAGGTTATTGATTGTGATATTGAGTTCTATAGTTTCTTTATTCAACTTTTGTTTGGAGGATCTGTCCAATGGTGAGAGAGGTGTGTTGAAGTCACCCATAATTATTGTGTTGTGGTCTATTTGATTCTTGAACTTGAGGAGAATTTGTTTTATGAACGTCACAGCACCATTATTTGGTGCATAAATATTGATAATTGTTATGTCTTGTTGGTGAATAGTTCCTTTTAACAGTATATAATGTCCTTCCTTATCCCTTTTGATTAACTTAGTCTTGAAGTCGATTTTATTCGATATGAGGACGGCCACCCCTGCTTGCTTACGAGGACCGTGTGCGTGGTATATTTTTTCCCAACCTTTCACCTTCAGCCTGTGTATGTCTTTTCCAATCAGATGTGTCTCCTGGAGGCAGCATATTGTTGGATTTGTTTTTTTTAATCCATGTTACCAGCCTATGTCTCTTTATTGGAGAGTTTAAGCCATTAACGTTTAGAGTTACTATTGATATATGGTTTGTACTTCCAGCCATGTTTGATTATTTATCTTCTTCTTTTTTATTTTTATTTAGTTTGTTTCTCCATGATTAGCTTTCCCCCCACCCTCTGTCTTTACAGAGGCACTTCCCACTGATGGTTTTGGTTATTGTTTTTCATTTCTTCCTCGTGTAGTGTTTTGCTCAAGATGCTTTGCAATGCTGGTTTTCTGGCTGCAAATTCTTTTAGCTTTTGTTTATCATGAAAGATTTTTTTTCGTTGTCGTACCTGAAGCTTAATTTTGCTGGATACAGAATTCTTGGTTGGCATCCATTGTCTTTCAGTGTTTGAAATACGTTGTTCCAGGATCTTCTCGCTTTCAGCGTCTGTGATGAAAAATCCGTTGTTAACCTTATTGGTTTACCCCTGAATGTAATCTGCCTTCTTTCTCTTGTAGCTTTTAATATTTTCTCTTTGTTCTGTATATTGGATATCTTCATAACAATGTGTCTTGTCGTTGGTCTACTGTGATTTTGTGTGCTCGGTGTCCTGTATGCATCTACAATTTGTATATCCGTTTCCTTTTTTATTTCTGGAAAGTTTTCTGTAATTATTTCATTCAGCAGGTTACTCATTCCCTTGGTTTGAATCTCTGTACCTTCCTCTATCCCGATGACTCGTAGGTTTGTTTTTTTTATGTTATCCCATATCTCTTGGATGTTTTTCTTGTGATTTTTTACCAGCCTTTCTGAGTTGGCTAGGCTCTTTTCAAGATGATATATTTTGTCTTCATTATCTGACGTTCTGGCTTCTACTTGCTCCACTCTGTTAGTGATACTCTCAATTGAGTTCTTAATTTGGTTTATAGTTTCCTTCATTTCTAGAATTATTGTTTGATTTTTTTTATAATCTCTATCTCCTGATAAAGATGCTTAACTTCTTCTTTTATCTGTTTATGTAATTCATTTTCAATGTGTTCTTTCACTGTTTGGATTTGCTGTCTCGTAGCCTCTTTAAGGTTCCATTCCATCTGTCTAAGGTATTCCTTGAGTTCTTTATATGACCATTTTTCTGCTGACTCTAGGTCCTCCTGAATATTTAGGCTGTTCTTCATTTTTGTACTCCTTTTCTTCCTTGCTTTTTTATGCTGCTCATGTTACTTCTTGTTCTGTTTGACTGCTGAGTTACTGTTTACTCTTATAAATTTATCTGATGCTTGGGAGGAAAGATATTAGAAGGGAAGGGAAGAAGTCACTAAAGAGAATGAGAGTAGGCAGGTAGAATTCAAGGAAGGGGGAATATGAAAATTGAAAAGAAATAAAAAGACAAAAGAAACAAGAAAAAATAGAAAATAAAGAAAAATTTTTTTACAAAAATAATAATGATAATAAAAAAATGAAAATTAAAATTCAAAATAATAATAATAATAATAAAATAAAAAAATTAAAAACATTAAAAAAAAGTTAAAGAACAACAACAAAAAAAAATGAAAATGAAAGAAAAAGAAAAAAAAAATAATAAATGCGTTCATAGAGTTCGATTAACTTCTCTTCCAGTAGGTGGAGCTGTGCCCACTGGGCCAAGCTTCTCCTCTCAATAGGTGGGAACCAATCACTGTGCATCAGCTCTTCCTCCCAGACTGGGCGGGTCTCCAATCCTGAGTGTCTAGGGACTTCTCTTGTGTTTCCTCAAGCCAGGCCCCGCTCACCTGTGATGCTCACCACAATACTGGCTACACGCCATGTCTGCTGCTCCTGGGAGCCCTGTTTTCATGAACGCCTGGACACTCTCCCTGTTTGCCTCCCTCAGACCCTAAGTTTGTAGATCTTGGGGCTGAGAACCCCCAGTGAATTTGCTTGCCCTCCAGTAGCCACGCCCCCGGTAGCTGGTGCAAGAGACCTCAGTTGTCAGCACTGGTGGGAGCGGTAGCCGGGAGTTCCGCGCTGCGAGTCCCGCGCCACTCCTGATACCCTCGGTCTGGCTATCGCGCTCACAGGAGAGCTGGGAGGGGCCCTTATGGGAGAGCTGGGAGGGGCCCTTAAGGTTTCCCCTCTGTGTGGAGAGAGATGGCTAGGGGATTACACACCTGTTGCGCTGGTTTCAATGAAGTTATCTCCTCCACCCGTGACGTCAGTTCTCTGCCAAGGTGGTATCCCATGAAAGGTGGTTCCCTTTGCCGGGTGACCAATGCAACGGGTGGGTCCTGACTGTCTCTCCCAATCCCCGTTTCAATCCTGTGGCCACTGTCTATGAAGGCTCGGTTGGCTTTTACCTCTGTAAGTTCAGAAGGGCCGACCAGTTATTTCAGCGGGATTGTTAGTGCTGAGTCATGAGAAGCAGGCGAACCGGAGCTTGAATGCAGCCGATACGGGCTCGATGTGTGTGTTCTGATGGGCCCAGACTGTTCGCCCCAGATCCACGTCAGCTCAGCATTGCCTAGTGATCTTGAGCAAACAGCATTTAGACAATTTACGGCTCCCTATTCCCGCGCAGCTGAAGAGGTCAGAGACTTGATCTCTCCGCGCCCGCCGCAATGTTGGATCTCCTTAAAGTCTATTTTGAATGATATTAGCATAACTATTCCAATTATCTTGGTTACAATTTGCTTGCTATGTACTCTCCCACTCAGCATTTACCCCAGCAGTTTGCAACTCTGCCTTATCCTTCACTTACTTCTTTTGTAGAGCCTCCAGGTCAGTCAGAAGTGAGAACTTAGGGCATTTTCAGGGCTTTCCTGAGCACACTCATAGTTATAGGCCTGTGTGTGGCCTTCTAAACTTCAGGAATACCTTAGAGCTTTCAAAGTCCCTATGAATCTCATTTTCTTAATTTTTCTTTCTAAGCCTTTTGGTTTGTCTCAGCTGTTATCCAGTGCCTCTGGTAGCTGGGATGTTAAAACATTTGGCAAATGCTTCCCAGGGTAATATGTTCAGAACTGGGCAGTGTCAAATGAGGCCAAATAAAGGCAAGCATTTTGAGTAGGGTCTTCCAGGGATCCACTACATTGGTTAAATAACAATTCTTTGAGAATTAGGTCTATCCATTCCTTTCATTACTGGGAATGTGAGTTATCATTTTTTCAAAACTACTTCTGAACTGGAAAATATGGTATGTGACTTGTGTAAGTTAAAGTAAAGTTCAATTTTCTTATTGAAAAAGTTTAATATTCTAAAATTAAATGCTGCCTGGATTTCTGCAAGTCTTTTGTTAATTTTTAGATTTCTGAAAAAGTTGGCTTCAATAATTTTTGCAGTTTTTTGGGGGGTGTTGCTTTTATTGAGGGGCATATGTTTAGAAGCTCCCTACTCCATTTTCACTGAGGTTGCTTTGTAATCAATTTCAGGAAATCAATGTTAGGAAACACTAACTTTGGGCTCCATTTAAACAAGCTATTACTTCCCCCTGAATAATTCCATTATTGTCATTACTTTATAAGAAATCTACACAGTTATCATTGCTATATCTTGAATCTCTTTATAACATTTGTGGAAATTTTTAATTTTTGTTGCATAATTACTTATACAATATGCCTCAATTTTTTTCTCTTGGTCCTCCCAACCTAAAATATTTACTATCTGACCCTTTACAGGGTCAACCTCTGGCTTATTCCAGAGTCCAGGGATTTTCTCCTATGTTTTTTCTAAAAATTTTAGGTTTAAACTTAGATCTATGATCCATTTGAATTTTTAAAAATATACATTAAAAGATATGGATCTAAATTCATATTTTTACTTTATGTATATGTAATGTTTGCATCACAATTTATTGCAAAATCTTTGTCCCTTTGTCAAAAATGTTTTTTGTATGTGTGAGTTTATATACTCTATTCTTGTCAATTCCTTCATTGTCTATACCATTACCTTGCAGTTTTAATTATTGTAGCTTTATAATCTGGAAATCATGCAGTGTAAATTCTTCAGCTTTATTGTCTCTTTTCAGAACTGCTTGGCAATTAAACTTTTGGCTATTAATAGTTTGCTCTTTAATATTTCTATCTGAAAGTTAGGATTAGTTTGTCAATTTCCACAAAAAAAGCATTCCTGAGATTTTTATTGGGATTATGTTGAATCTATAGGTAAATTTGGGAGAAAAGTAATCTTAACAATATTAAGCTTTTGGACTCATTAACAAGATATCTCTCTTCATTTATTTAGTTTTTAATTCCCTCAGGAATATTTAATTTCTAATTCCAGGGTGCTGGATCTTAAGGACTACACATACTACAAAGCTAAACAGGAGAATATGAATTCTGACTCTTGGGCCAAACTACCTAGTTTTAAATTTCAGCTTTACTACTTACCACTATGTTATCTTACAGAATGAACTGATTTCTCTATGTTTCAGTTTACCACCTATAAAATGGGGGAGCTGGGCATCGTAGTGCACGTCTGTAATACTAGTGGCTCTGGAGGCTGAGGCAGGAGGATTGCAAGTACAAAGCTAGACTCAGTAACTTATCAAGGCCTCAGAAACTTAGTGAGACCCTGTCTCAAAATAAAAAAAATAAAATGGGCTGGGGATGTGGCTTAGTGGTTAAGTGCCCCTGGGTTCAATCCCTGGTACTGCCTGCCCCCAACAAAAAGAGGCAGTGATAGGGATTAAAATGAGTTCATTGCTTAGGATAATGCCGGGCACAGATTAAGAACTATATAAAGATCAGCTTTTGTAACCTTTGATAAGGAACCCATGTACACATCATTTTCTAATATTATTAATAACAAAGGATGGGTACGCCTAAAACTTTATTATTGTATTTGGGCAACTAAAAATGAAAGGGATACCAAGTGGTAATAACTGTAAAACATTTTTGTAGTAAGCACAATTTTTAAATTTATAGGGTAATGATGATGTTAAAGGACATAGTAAAGTCCTTTGAACCCTGTGGATAAGAACAGTTTTATAATAATAGTTTACATTTATAAAGTGCTTTTAGCCTTTAACTACTTTCACATGATCACTGTGGCTGGTTTTAAAACTACTGCAGTCATGGAAGAGAAACTCTCTGTCTCTAGCCAAATACTATTACTTAGGCTATTTCTCATTTTGATGTTTAAATAAACAAGAAAATTCTTAACTTGAACTAATGAGTGCTTTGTATATAATGATAGTCTAATAGATTATGTGATTTATAGTGTTTGTAGAATAATGATTAAGAGTATAGGACTCTGAAGCTCGACTGACTGGGTTCAGGATCTTTCTTGCCACTATCTGAACATATGATTTTGAGGAAGTTATTTAACATTTCTGTGCCTTGGTTTCCTCATCTGTAAAATAGGGATAAATAATGGGGATAAATCATATCTATTGGGTTATATTATTTAATCAGTATATACAAAATGTTTATATTTTTTTAAAAAAATATTTTATTTTTACACAGGGTCTTGCTAAGTTACTTAGGACCTCACTGAGTTGCTGAGGCTGGCTTTAAACTCCTGCCCCAATCTCCCCAATTGCTGGGATTACAAGCATGCACCACTGCACTAGGCTTGATGTTACTTACTATCGTAAAGATATTTTTTCTAGTTATAAAAGTGTTGTCTGTTTACTATAGAACAGGTTAGTAGTGACTCTCAAACAGGAAAAGAAAATCACTTATAATATTGTCTCTTGAGATAATTGCTACTAATCCTTTAATTTATGTAATCTCCAGAGTTGTTTCATTATTATAATGTGTGCTTACTCCCTCCCCTGCCCCAAATAATTGTAAGATCACACAAAATGTTGTTCTACTAAATTACCTAACTCTATGGGTTGCTAATTATATGGCCATAGTCAAGTTTTGCTAACTTTTTATGCCTCAATTTCATCATCTGTGAAATGGATCACTAAATTAAATAAATGATATAGTGCATGTAAAGGTCATAGTAGAAACAGGATATCACTGTTATTATTAGATAAAAATTGGGAAACAACTTGGAAATAAAGTGTATAGTAAAGGCAGGTGGTTTAGACATATTTTCCATGGATAATAATCAGGGTCAAAGAGTTATGAGGCATACTTCTTTTTTCTTTCTTTCTTTTTTTATAGTTGAGATGGACAGTATGCCTTTTTTAATTTGTTTATTTATTTTTTTTATGCAGTGATATGGATTGAACCCAGTGCCTCACACGTTAGGCAGGCCCTTTGTCACTGAGCTACAGCCTCAGACCTTGAAGCATCGTCTTTTCTGTAAAAAATGTTTTCATACTAAGAGTTTTTGTGTAGTTGTCAAATCTAATACATGTGATTGCCTAGCAAATTGTGCTGTAATAGAAGCTAATCATATAATACAAATTATTATATTATTTCAATTTTGGCAACTGGAAAATCAGTGAGCATTAATACATCTTTTAGCATGTATTTTAGCCAGCTTTTTCACTGCTGTGACTAAAAGATCTGACCAGAACAATTTTAGGGGAGGAAATGTTTGAGGGCTCACAGTTTCAGAGGTCTTAGTCCATAGAAGGCTGGCTCCATTCCTCAGAGTTTTAGGTGAGGCAGACCATAATGGCAGAAGAATGTGGCAGAAGGAAGCAGCTCACGTGATGATCAGAAAGCAGAGAGAAAGACTCTACTGGTCAAATACAAAAAATATACCCCAAAGCCACACCTCCAATGCCCACCTCCTCCAGGCACACACCACCCACCTTGAGTTACCACTCATCAATCCCCATGAGGGGATTAGTTCACTGATTGGGTTAATGCCCTGATAACACAGTCAGGAGACTCTAAACCTTCTTGCATTCTTTCACACATGAGCTTTTGGGAGCCAATTCACATCCAAAGCATAACAGCATGTTTGATGAAATAAAAGGGTAGAAGCTAGGTCTATTGGGGCATATTGCATATGGGATTGGGAAGGTGGTGGGGGGTCAGTACCAAGCAGTAATAAGAATGAAGGAAGCTGGGTATGGAGGAAAAGGAAGGAAGGATGGGTATGGGACCAATCTTACACAAAATATCTGTAGATTCACATGATTTGGTTTCTCTCCAAGAGTAGATCCAAATCGAACTGCTAGTAGCTCTATGCAAGAATCCCTTCTGTACACTCAGATCTGTACAGAGAGGTTTTTGAGATAGAAGGACAGGGGATTTATGGATATCTATTCAAACCAATTGTTTTGAAAATCTGAAGAATTTCTAAGAGAACAATAATGGCCAATAAAAACACTTAAAGAGTTTTTTGTATAATGCATTATTCTTACTCATTAGAATATTCTTAATAAATATTGACTTTGTCATTTCAATCCTATGAGATAATGGTTATTGCAATCCTTATTCGTATATAATAAGAAGAAACACAAATAGGTTAACCAGCTTGCCCAAAGACACATAGTTATTAATTAAAATCTTGTATATAGGCCTTGCAGTTTGGTTCCAGAGCCACACTCCCAACTGCACTGCCTTTCTAGAGCGTCAAGGGTCCTCTTGAAGGAAGGCAAATTCCAGTACAATTTGAGGATGAGGGGTATAGCTGACACTACTAGTTGCCAGATTGGAATCAATTCTTTTTCTTCTTAGTAATAGAATACCATTTTTAACTCAGCATATTAATCTCCACATTTAAAAAGCAAAATAAAATACCTTCCCTTGTTGTTAGGCACAGTCATGGCAACTAACTTATAGCCAAAGAAATGAAAGTGGAAGTCTTGTATGGGATTTCCGGGAAGAGTCATTAAAAAGAAGAGGTTGTGCTTTTAGTGTTTTTCTCTCTTTCCTCCTGCTTCTCTCTTGAAATATCTGAGAAATATTCAGTAAATCTTTTGTACCATGATATGACCTTGAAAACAGAAACAATGGGCTGAGGTCGGCAGAACACTGGACCTCTATAGCAATTGCAGATTGGCTACTTATGTACTTTATTTATGATCTTCATTTATAAGAACAATAAATGAATTATGTCACATTTAGCAAGTTATGTTAGATGAAACTGACTCAATCTTGACTGATACAGAAAGAAACAGTATTGATAAGGCACAACTAAACAGCTAAACAGGCCCTTCCTGAGATTGACCTTTATTTCTCTGGCCTTCTGTTTTCTGTCTCCCTTGCCAGCTTTTCTTCTACTTGACTTCTAAGTGTAGTTTTTAGTCATGGTTTCCCTTCTCTTTTCTGAATATGTTTTTCTGTTGGATATGTCATCCATTCCAGACTTTATATAAAGTATCTATATTGTTGTTTCTCAAATTCATATTTTTAGTGTAGACTTTCCTTGCATATGTATAGCTGCTTTCTTGACTTCTCCTCCTGGGTATTTCCCAGGACCTTTAGAGTAAATGTACCCCCAAATAACCAAACTGGATATTTAATCCCATCCTAAGCTCCACATCTGGCTGATGCTGATTCTTCTAATTAAACTATTATTTAAGCCAGAAATCTGGAAATCATCTGAGATTCTTTCCTCTTGCTTAGCATTCATCCTCCTATGCAACTATGACTTGCAACCTTGAATCTGATCATATTTCTCCATCTCTACTGCCGTTATGTGAGTTAAGCTACCATTCTTGTATAAACTACAACAATTACATCAGACTGATGGTTTTTCTTCCCACCTTATTTCTTTCCAACCCGTTTCTATCTGCCAATGAGAGCAAATGGTCTTTTAATAATATAAGTAGGGTTAGATTAGTCCTTAGCTTAAAATGCTTGACTGGTTTCTCAATTATATTTATAAATAAAAAAAAACTTTGTCCTTGGGCTCCAAGGTCTTTCTTAATATATTTTGTGCTCTGAATCTTACCTTGGTATTCTTCCCTTTGCTTGTGATACTTTATTCACTATGGTCTTTAAAGCTTAGCACCTTTGCTCAGGTCATTAACTTGGAATGCTTTTTTCTGTTAGTTTTCACATGATTTATTCTTTTTTTTAATCCTTCATATTTCAGCTTAAGCCCTCAGTCCTTCTCTGGTTATCCATCTAAAAATAGTTCCCCCTTCCAGGTGCTCTCATATACTATCATGGGGGTTTGTTTATTTTAATCTTTTGCAGCACTTCTCTTGTAATCACCTTTTATTTCTTTACTTATCTACATGTTATCGATTATCTCTTACATAGACTATAAACTTCATGAGTATAGGCATTAGGCTTTTTATTTATTGTAATGCAACGTTCAAACTATTATTCTCTACTAACACATATCTAGTGCCTATTGGCTGGCTCCATTTGATGAATGACTATAGCTGAGTGAACAAATATATTTGAGCGTCCACAGAAATTCTGGAAAGATCTATGCATGCTAGGGACAGATGACTATTTGTAATTGGTAGTATTAGACAATATTTGTGCTGGGTTGTGTATAATATATTTGATGGTCTGGGACTTTTGTTCATACAAAATCAATATAGAGAAGTGTAACTGAGGGTGGAGTGGTTGTAGAGACTATACCATTTTGACATACCTCTGCTAGATCATTACCAGAGAATTGGGTTACACACTAGTCTATTTACAGTGCAGTTGCAGTTTGGCAAAACCAAGTCCATGGCCAGCCATCTGGGTCTTAGGTCCTTCTTTAGCTCTGGAACAGTGAGACAAAAGCACTCCTGTCTTTCTAAAGCTGATGAAGAACAGACTTCTTCCCTGGAATGGAGCCGACTGGTAATGTGCCTCTAAGGACTATACTGAGTAAACCTTTAGAGCAAGGTGCAGTCAAAGCTGATTAAAATCACACCATTTCATAACACTACTTACAGGCAAAGACATACACCAGGAAGCTGTGAAGAAAGAGAGCTGGCTGCACATCCAACAGCAGCTTGGATCTGTTCTCTTACCCCCTTGAGCTGTTTGTTTAGCACTGCATGGAAACAGATTTCCTGGTTTGTCTGTTAAAGTTTTCCTTTGGTGTCTAACTTACTGATAAGATACCTGCAGATGTCTTCAAGTTTTCCACTTTGAGACTGAAAGTTAAGTTAACACTCCTGTTTCACCTTTGCTTCCTTGAAAGAAAAGATTTAGTGATATTTTAGGAAAATGGAGAGAAAAGAGAACCATACTTCTTAGAAGTTTTCAGCATGTTACTAACATATAAAAGTTTCCATTCTCTCTGTGAGGGATGAGACTGTGTTTCCAGGAAGCTGTCCATTGATGTTTCAGTATTCAGTGTTTTCTGAGTGGTGATGAAAAGACAGTTGTTCCTGGAATTTAAAGAAGGGTTCAAATTATGACTATGTTACTTAATTTGAGAACTTCAGGCAAATCACTTAACATCTCTGAGCCTCAATTTCCTTATGTAAAATAGAAATAACAGCTGCTCTACTTACCTCATAGGGTTGTTTTAGGAATCAGATAGAATAATGGATATGAAAATATTTTGTATCCTGTGAAACTCTTTGCAAATGTACAGTACTACTGTCCTTGCCAAGGCTCCCTCCTCCTTTTTGTAAAGAAAATGTCGACATTTTCCAACCATTAGTTAATCATTCCTCTAGGGCCACGCTTGTTCCCAGACAGAATAGGTGTCAGTCTCTACCTTGAGATTTGGAGGAAAGTAAAGAAACCCTATAGTCTTTTAAGTGACCTTCCAGTCTGCTACCCTTCAAAAAGGAAGGCTGGCTTATGCAGAATCCATCTCTTTATTATTGCTCTTGTAGCAAAGACTTCTTTGAAACTATAAACTTCTGATAGAAAGCATTCATGAGGTTCAGAAAATGCTATTTCTAAGTGACATATTGGAATTTCAGAAAACAGCCTAAGCAGGAAGTTCACTCTCCAACCTTTTCCTATCTTTTCTTCCTGAAGCATGTCATAGACTCTGGTTTGAGAGATGCTTGCCTTATACCTAGAGAAAGGAAGATCCTTAACACTGAAGACACAGGGACACAGAGAAGACAAAACAGGCCTTGCTAAGCTCCTCTTAGTTGGTTAACATTACATCATATAATTTTGTCCAATCAGATTTCTCCAGTAATATTCATCTACTCTTCATTGAATCTAAGCATGAAAATACACAAGTTTACCTGTTTCTTGGGGCCTTCGTTTCTGAAGTCTCCGTGTCACCTAAAACTTATATTAAATAAATTTGCATGCTTTCTCTTACAAATCTGTCTTTTGTTTAAGGGCCTCAGCCATGAATTTAGCAATGGGTGAAAAAATAAATCTTTTCTTCTCCATAGCATGTATTTACAAGTATATTGTTAGTATATATTTATTAAAAGAGATTTTATAGGCATTAATTTAATAGATAACCAATTTCTTCATTGTAAAGGAAAATAGAAGTACCTTTGATATACATATCTACTTGACTAAAAATCAATTTAATTCTTTGAATTAGGTCACATTATTTTTATCCATGCAACAATATTTTGATTAAAAGTAATCTTATTTTCCCTGTCTAAATCTCATCAGAACAGTTTCAGTGATCTTAATTATAGGTCAAATTATAGGATAATTTATCATAATTGTTACAGAAGAATATATATTTTTAAATATTTTTTTAGTTGTAGTTGGACATAATACCATATCTATTTATTTATTTATTTTTATGTGATGCTAAAGATTGAACCCAGTGCCTCACACATGCTAGGCAAGCACTCTGCCACTGAACTACAATCCCAGCCCCAAGAAGAATGTCTTGTGAAAATAATTTCAGATAGCTTGGGAAGAGCAGGAATGTTCCTGTTCTCAGTAATACAAACAGAAGATGAAGGATTTTATTCTTTGTATCTGTATCTGCTAATTTTCTCCGAACTGTTATTCTACTTGTTTTTACTTGAAAACTTAGAAATATAGTTTGCTGATTATATTTTTATACTAACATAATAATTATAATGCAATCTTTGTTAAGACAAGGGAGTAAATTCAAATTCTGATAGCAGGCATTTAGGTTAATCACTTTAACTTAGTGAAATGAACACTTTGGTGCTACTCAGTGAAAGTTGGTTCTGAGCAACAAATGTAGGTTTAACAACAAACATGTCTTGTTTCCTCCATCCCTGTCCTCCTGTCCCAAATTTAAGATTTTACATGCTCCAAAGATGCAAGCTGACCTGACTCTCCCCCCACCAAGAGGGCTAAGTACCTGAACAACTCTTTGGCAGGAAAATTAATAGTTAAGAATATAAGACATTATCAGATAAACAGATTGAAGTTTTAGGAACCTATAAAAGTTCTTATGCATAATATTAAAATCAATCAAATAAAACAATGAACATGGTTACATGAAATACAGAAAACAATCTATAACATTTTAAATTTGATAAATAATAATAATAATATATACTTTACAATTAGTTATCTATCACTGCTTGCTTTTTAGAAAATTTTTAGGATCATCCGTCTGCTAGAGTTTCAATTTGATGTAATAAAAAGCTCAGTTTGCCTTATGGGAGATAACACATAAACAAAGGGACTATTTCTTTTGTGTGTGATGGCCTGACTGTCTTTTTGGTCTAGAGTTGTTGTCTCTGTCTCTAGGTGTAATTTAGTCCCACACATACAAAAATTAAAAATTAAAAAATTTAACAAATAAATAAAATAAAGTGATCTCTCTATATATACACACACATCATTGATTTAGGTTGGGGAGGCTTCATTTTACATATTTGAAAATAAGTGTTTCTTAAGTTATGTCCTCAATTTAAGATTCCATAGCCATGCTTCTGATCACTATAATTTGTATAACAACATATTACTAGATCTTTAAAACGCAAAACTCAACTTTTGCCTGCCTTACAGAATTAGAAGTACAGTTCAAGACTCAAAGTTACTTTTTCTCAGCTCCCTATCTCCGATAAGGGACAAATGTAGCAGTTTCTAAATTGCTGTTCTGCCATACACTATTTTTTTTCTATTCCCAACTACTAATTCCTTCATTTTCTTTTTATCTCTAATAGGAATGGCACATAGTTTGTGCACTCAGGAACTCAAATTATTGTAGTTGTTAAAATATATTTACGAAACTAGAAATCCTGATAAGAGAAAATTGCTACTGGGAAAAAAAATTCTTGTGCTCAGATAAAATAAATATATTTAATACTTTTGAATGTTGTCATATCTCAATGAGGTGTGTTTTTAAGATTGCTTCCTGAGAAATATATGTGGGACTGGGGATAAAAGAGACCACAAGAGTCTCTAAACTCTATGAAGTGAGCAGGCATTTACACAAAGGAGTCAGGCTGATGCTGAAGCAAGGGTTTAGGAACACTGCAGATGAACTCTGTTCACTTTACTATTTTGCCTAAAGTAGAAATAAAGTCTACATTTTCAAAGAACTTAAAATACAGTTGTTTTTTTTTTTTTTAAATATTTATTTATTTATTTATTTTAGTTCTCGGCAGACACAACATCTTTGTATGTGGTGCTGAGGATCGAACCCGGGCCGCACGCATGCCAGGCGAGCGTGCTACCGCTTGAGCCACATCCCCAGCCCAAAATACAGTTTTTAATAGCAAGAATTTCTTGTGGTAGAATTGTGAACCACTGGAATATATTTGTCAAAATGATTTCAATCTTTTGAGAATTTTTAAATGAAAAAAATCAGATGGCAATAATTTTTGGAGTAGATTGGCTTAAATGTAATACTGTGCAGAGAATACTGGAAACAACGAGCTATGTACTATGAGATAATGGCTAAGGAAATAAATTAGAATAAAACAGACGATTCTAGTCATTGTGTCTTTTGGAAAAATAATATATGAGTACTTGATTTTCTTTATTCTCTGTTTTAAATGTTAGCCTGGCACATAGTAAGTAGCCAATACTTATAAGTTGTTTTTAGCAGAGTTATGAACACAAGGTTATTATCTAGAATTTTTCTGTAGTATAAGTTAAGACCTATGTTTGCTATTTCCCTTCTTTTTATTTAGTTTTATAATTCTGTTCTTTATTCATGATTAAACATTCTTATTACTAATATGGCATTATGTAAAAATGTGGATGTGTAACCAATGTGATTCTGCAATCTGTATTTGGGGTAAAAATGGGAGTTCATAACCCACTTGAATCTAATGTATGAAATATGATATGTCAAGAGCTTTGTAATGTTTTGAACAACCAATAAAAATATTTTCCTATTTCTAAGCCTAATAATCTTATTTTCAAGCATTCTTATTACCAACCTTGTGAAAATGCATTTTATTGCTAAACTCAGACTATGTAGATTTGATAATCCTCTATTAAGAAAATCTTATCCTCTTGCCAATTGTTTACCTATTGAAGACCTAAAAAAGTTGAGCTCTAATTCTACCAAAGTTTATATTTCCCTCCTCTCTGTCTCTTGAAAATTCTACAGAGGAACTATGACAGACATTTATAACTAAGAACTATTAGAAAAGATTAAAAATAGTGTCTGGTGAATATCTATAATTTCACAAAAATATTTTATAATCTTCTTGAACTGTGGTGTATGGTCTTAGATTTTAGTGGGCTCAGTTTAAACAAAAGTACTTCCCAAGTGACATAATTCAGATGTAGGGACTTAGGCCAACAAGTGCTAACTAGTAGTTAATAGAGAATTTGTTGACATCACAGAGTTCTTCAGAAACTTTAATGTTTTCTTATTCCTTAACGTCAGGTTAAAATGTTCAATATAGTTTCAGTGGCAAGAATATTTGGTTTTAACCTGCACTGGTTTCCCCCTTCATGATTATTTGGTTCCTTCTTTGTTCAGATTCCCTGAAACATGAAGGTCTGATCTTTGCCTGAAATTTTCTTTCCCCTCTTGAAGTTATTTGTGAATGTTCATTTGTAATCTATAGCCCATCTTCTGCTCCCGTACTACTGATCATAACCTTAGACTTCTTTTCTTTCTATGGAGTTCTCTGTTGAACTTGATAGACGTTTTTCTCGTCCTTACTCCATTAAGTGACCTACTTAGCTATCTTGGAAAATTTACTGGTCTGAATTATCCTCTGAGTTCTATTATTTGGAAGGCTATCTCCTTTTATGCTGCCCCTTAGAGTTTTCCTGAATATAATGAAACATTTTTAACTCATACATGTCTATCAAAGAATCCCAAATACCTAATCTTTAAAAATTATGTTCATATTCCAATTAAAAGAACATTTCCTTGAAAGATTGGCTTAGTCATTTTCTTTTTAGCCTTTGGAAATAACAAGTGCTTGTAGTTCTTTTATAGGACCACCCTGAAAAGCTTATTTTTAACGAGGACCCAACCACTTCCATGTCTCCCAAGTCACACAGTCATGTCTGTGAATGTCATTGCTGTCATCTAGAATTTTAATAGATAAGCCATGGGGAAATCTATTAGACACCTGGATACTTAAGAATCCTTTGAAAATCGATCATTCATTTGTGGGATCTCTGGATATGGTCTATTAACTATTGGACTTCCTTCCTCTTTCCTCTACCCCTGGAAAATGGAATGCTGCAAAGAAATTTAAAAATGAACTATACTTCTTTCAAGTGGTCCAATTTGTCCTTTTGGTATCTATCTATCTATCTATTGTCTATCTTTCAATCTAAAATATATTCTGCATGTAATCTTTTAGATATATTTGTATGTTATAATTTATTTTGTAATTAATTTTAAATCAGGATATATGGTAGAACAAGCTAATTGATAAGGAAAAAATTAGAGTCAGAGACCTCTAGTCACTAAATACATGTTTATAAAAGTGAGATTCTGTTACTTACTTTGGGTCTTTGTTTTCCAAGGGAAGACTATATTGTCTCTGTGTTGGCCAAGATGTATAGATATTGAATTTTAACTCTGGGTTCAAAAGTTTCAACAGGTTCAAAAATATTTTAAGTGTGGATTGTAGAATTTGAATTACAAGTTTTGTGGTGTGCCAGAAGCTTTGCAAAATGTCAATTTACCTGTTTTCTATTATTAGCAAGATCAAACACTAACTTGGCTTGTTTCAACATTTTTCACCATTCTTAAGCATCCTTTATCCAGAGACATATTAGATAACCTGATCTTTGCTTTCTTTTTTTGGATGAAAGACATTGGTTAAGTCTAATTTAATACATATAAAATTACTTACATAATACTTATATTTAAATTATCACAAATTTGGAGGATGGATACTTGCCTTCTTTTACCCATATGATGTACTCATATTGATTTATGTTCCTTCCTTTAAGAATTGTAATAGCTCAAGCTGGTGGATTTTGCAGGCTTTCCATTGCTCAAATATGAAACATCTTTTTCTGGTAGTTAATTTGAGAAACTCTTTAGGTAGCATTTCTGGACTATTCTCAGATATAGTATGTCTAGAAATGGAGCTTAGTTTTAATATTGATATAAGCAATTATGAACACATTTTAAAACAAAAATGCTCTTATATCACTGAAAATCAATAATCTAATTTATAATGATGCATTTTGCATTTTATTCTTTTCATAGTTTAAAAAGAAAAACAAATTATTGAAGCAATGTTTTTGAAGATTGATTTTTTTTCAAAAAAGGTTAACAAAATAGAGCAGGCTACATAAGTGTAGCTTCTTTAATGATATCCTCAACTTTTAAATTTTGTTGGACATAAAAGCGGTGATAATCTGATTAGTAACTGTGATTGAGTAAAGCTACTGTAAAAATGGACTATGTTCTGGCTTTTAACATGATACCATGAAGTCATTTGAGAACTGCTCTGTGAAACATAAAAGTCTCTTTGATGGAATATTTATTCCATGATTAAAAACTATATTTACAAGTAGTTTTATAGTTCTACATTCTTATACACATGCACACATACATACACACTTATGTGAATATATGATTTGTGCTGTTTACTTCCATAAATAGTTATGAATTTCAGTTCCTAGAAACTGATAGAAAGGAAAGAAAACCAGTATGCTGCAAATAAGTGTCAAATCTAGATGTGAATGTGGTTACCAAAAGTTAAGACCCAAGATTATCTGATGTTCTTTTTAACTTCTACCCTGCCCTCTTCCTGCTTCTAAACATACATATAGGGAGAAGAAAACTAGTATCTGAAAGATTGTTGTATATAGGTATTTTACATATGGTGCTTCATAACTGGAAGAATAAGGGGAAGTTTGGAAAGGTTTGTGATGTTGAAAAAAATCTGTTAGCTGAATTGTGAGACTTTGGAAATATCCCTCAAGCAAGCCGTCTATCTAGCTGTAGAATATTTTTGTATGTCACTTTACCAGTCAAAGATACTTCTTTTAAAGCAGACAAGTTCATTCCTTGGCACCAACACATACTACAATTAGTCTCTTTGCAAAATGCCAAAAATCTCTAGCAGTTTAAGTTAAGTCCAAAAAAATGTCAGCACTGCGTATGAATGTATTCATTGGGAAAAAAGGTGGTCATTTAAAAATAGTTAATATGTATGAAAATATACTAAGAATGAAAAGGTTTTAACCAAATGAAATAAAATGCTTAATTTACAGTTTATATGGAATTTAAACAGAACTTTCCATTTTTATCCCAGTAGATATCTGTTAAAATTTCAAATTAAGTGATCTCATTTTGATATATTTTTAAATAAGACCAGTTAACACCTTATTTATAAATAAAGTCATTTTGTGCTTTTATAAAGCTTTTTGCACAAGAATTTCATTACTAACAATGTTATAAAATGTGAGTATGAACGTCATGTAAGACACATTATAATAGATGAGGTGGGATCAATTGACCCAACAAAGTTGGGGTTTTGTTTCAACTTAGTTGCTTGGCATCTTTTCTTAGCTTCATGGCAAATTTTGAAGGAATTGAACAAGTTTGTTGCCCTTTTAAGGGTTTCAAACAACACATTGGTTTGTGAAGCCAGCCGGTTCTATCTTCAGAGGTGGCCAATGGAAGTTTTTAAATAGGCTTATAGTGTATGATTTAAAAAGTAGATTCCAAGTTTACTTGGATTTTAGGTTTATGATTTAACTATGAAACCTACATCTTTTAGTTCATGGTAATAACAAGGGTTGTTATGAGTATATAAGGAGGACACTGGAAGCGTGGATCCTGCATGGAGAATAGGACAAGAGTGACTATGGGCTGGGTGAGGGCAGGAGTTGAAACCTGACCATTTAGTTTAAAGCATAGGAAGGATTGGCCGGAGGAAAACAGCACTTAGGAGAGTAGAGGATATAGTGCCTATAAAGGGTAAATTATTCCAAGCTATATTATCAATTGGGCCATTAATAGCCTGAGAATAAAGCCCAAGTTTCCATTCTAAAATCTTCACATGCATCAATTTTTTTCCAGCTCTGTATGTTCTTTAACAATTTTCAATTAATTTCTTTTAGAAGAATTTAAACTTCTTTAATTGTCAAAGAAATTTAATTTTGTTTTCCTCCCAAAATGAGAAATTCTCCTGGTGGAAGTTACAGTGATTTTACTAGCAACATAAATGACACATATGATTATGCCTGGGCGTTGATTGCCACGTGTGTTTGGGTAGAAGTTTATCTTTTAAATAAAAAGTGTAGTCTTGCTGGCCGTAGCAGTGCAGGCCTGTAATCTCAGTATCTGGGGAGGCTGAGACAGGAGAATCATGAGTTCAAAGCCAGCCTCAGCAAAAAACGAGGTGCTAAGCAACTCAGTGAGACCCTGTCTCTAAATAAAGTACAAAATAGGGCTGGGGATGTGGCTTAGTGGTTGAGTGCTCCTGAGTTCAATCCTGGGTACCCTCTACCCACCACCAAAAAGAAAAAATAAAAATGTATAGGCTTTCCTGTCCAAGGGCCTAAACTCAAATCCTGGTTCCTTAGGATTGCCAAATGTGTGACTGAAAACTACTTAGTCTTTCTTCACCTCAGTTTCTTATTTGGCATAAAGAAAATAATAAGACTTCTGTATAAGTTAAACAGGAAATAATAAGTAAGGCACTTACAACAATAAGCACTTGATTGATGTGGTGGTGTATGTTTATAGTCCACGCTACTTGAAGGATCCATTGAGCCTACGAGTTTGAGGCCAGCCTGAGCAACACAGCAAGACCCTCTCTCAAAGAAAACAAACAACCAGTTTGTTTGTTTGGGCTACAACTATTATTATTGTTATTATGCACTTTTTTTATACCCATGAAATTCAGGGGATCCTCAGGACCTAGTTCTGGTTTAAGAAGTGAAATTTTACCTATAATCCCAGCAGTTTGGGAGGCTGAGGCAGGAGGATTGTAAGTTCAAGGCCAACCTCAGCAATTTATCGAGGCCCTAAGTAACTAAATGAGACACTGTCTCAACATAAAAATGTAAAAAGGGCTGGGGATGTAGCTCAGTGGTCAAGTGCCCCTGGGTTCAATCCCTGGTACAAAAAAAGAAAAAAAAAATGGACAAGAATTTAACTACTTTTAAGCCTTTTATACATACTATCAAACTGTTTTTCTCAAAACGATTTTACCAATTCATTTTCCTAAACCATCTATGAAACTTCCCATTTTGCTCATATCATTTTAACACACCATTATTTATAATTTTGAATCTTTGCTACATAGTGCTCAATAACAACATCACAGTGTTGCTTTAATTTTCAGTTCCTGGTTAGGTAAATCAGTTTTTCTTATAAGCTTATTATATTTATTTATTTGTGAAAGTGCTCATATCCTGTCCTACTTTTCTTTGACATGTTATTATTTACTCATCTGTTTTTGTGGAACCTTCATTTATTAAAAATATTAGCCTTTGTCATATTTGTAGTAAGTATTTCTTCTTTTCAATGTTATATTTCTTATGTACAGACATTTTAAAGGCTTATTTAGTGAAATCTACTGACCTTATTTCTTTGTGATTTCTTTCACTGAAAAGCCACCATCCTGAAGATTTGTAAAATTTACTGCTGGTACTATGTCCTAATTATAGTAAAGAGATTTGTTTGCTCATCACTTTCAAGGACTTGGAGTCATTTGTGTGAACTTAAGAAGTTACTCTTACCATCGTTAAGATTTATCATGGAAAATCATAGAAAAAATTTCCCCTTAATATAAATTAAAAGGTGGAAATATTGGGAAATGATATTGGCCAAATTATATTTTATATTTTATGCATGTATGAATATGTGACAACAAATCCTACCATTATGTACAATTATGATACACTAATAAAATATGGAAAAAATAAGACTAACAAATATTAATTAACAAACCAGTTAGGTACCAGTGTCTGCTGATATGGTGCATTATGGTTTACAAAACACTTCTAACTTGCATTCTCTAATTTTATTTCACTTCTTACAACTACCTTAAGTAGCAGAATAAAATGGATATTATCATCACCTTATAACAAAGACACACATCTCTAAAAGGGTGTGTCTTTTCTCAGTTTATACAACTAGTATATATTGAAGAGTTTAGATTTGAATCCAGAGCCTCCAATTCCAAATCTATGTTTGTTCACTGTTCCACTTTGTCTTTATATTTTTTGAAAAAGCATACATATGCCAAATAAGTTTCTTTTGTTTTTGCAGAGCTAGGGTTTGACCTTTAGGACCTCATGCATGTTGGGCAAGCACTCCTCTACTGAGCTACAATCCCAGCCTCCAAATAACTTAAAAATTATTTTTTATGGGCACATTTAATTATAAAAAAATCATTCATCCTGCCTTATTCCGAATAACTTTTTAAGAACCTGACTTCTTTGAGTTTTAAAATTCCAAATTTGTGCTGTTTCAGATATACTGCTGGAGGAGGGGGGAGGAAGTAAATTTTGTTGAGCTAATATTTATTTATATTTAAAATGTATTCTTTGTGTTTAAGCCTCTCTCTTCTTTAAATGCTTACTTTTGCCATATCAACCACACTTTTTTTTTTCTTTTTCCAGAGGTGAAACCTATGTTCAGATCTCATAAATGCTTAGACTATTTTTGGTAACAAAGTGCCATGACAGTGACCCTTCTCTCCTTTGATTCTCAAAACAGTATATGAGGTAGTTATTTTAATTATCTTCTTCATATTATAGGTAAGGAACAAACTTTGAGAAGTTACCTAACTTGCCCAAGGCTGCACTGCTAGTAAATACTGGTGCTGTGATTAGAACATAGGTATTTTTCTGCTCCATCCTTCTGCCTTCCTGGCAGGGACAACTGAAATTCTTTTCACCTGTTAGGATCCTGGAAGCAGTTTTTCTTATGTGTCCGAGCAGCTGTAAATGTACTTCTTGGTTTCTATCCCATAAACCTAATTCCATCTCAGGGTCATTCTGCACAGCTTGACTTACACATAAAAATTAACTTTTAAGAGGTTTACTTTAGCTTGATAGCCATCTATTCACTGACCTAGAAAGCAGGTATCCTGAGTGCAATTTCCTTTTTATAAATGAATACATTGCTGTACTCTTCTGTGAGCTCACTCTTATAGAGTATCACATTTGCATTACTGTTCCAGACTAGATGAGGGCATACTGACCTATGGCTCTCAAGTCCTCCTGGTCTTCAAATTTCCACAAACAACAAGATTTGGGCATTGCTGGAATTTGGACATTAATTTTTTTTCTTGTTTGGAGAAGAGTACAAAAAAGAAAGAAAGAAACAGTACATAGCAAGGATAGACACAAACAACTTTTGGAGTAGATTAAAATATTTGTAGAAATAGAAGGAGCTGAATTTCCATAATATAGACAAAAGACAACTGAGGGGACCTTTACTTACTTGATATTAAGATGGAATTCTGCTGAGGAGAGACTGAGCAGAAAAGTGGTTTAGTTGTAGCAGGTTTTTAACATCAAGAAAGTATAAATGTAAATATAGAAACATATATGCAAACATATGAACATATGTTAAGAATATGGAGTAACCCCTATTAAGTGTTGTTGAGTGCTAGACGGCAAACCTGTTTAACCCTGAAAACAACCCTCTTCTTAGAAAGGTATACTTGTTATCTGTGTGTAGGTTTAGACAGGTTAATAACTTGCTCAAGGCCACAGAATTGGTAAAGAAGGGAACTGAAACAAAATCTTTAGCAGTTATTAGGCTCCTGTATTTGTTTGTTTATTGTCCATCACCTCCACCAGAATGTAAGCCCCACAAAAGAAGACAATGCCTGCTGTTTCATTACTAAATCTCCAGTATCTGGTTCAGGGCTTGACACTTAGAATTTGTTCAATAGATATATATCAAATGAATTAAATTAATAAAATCCAGTGTAAGCCCAGAACTCTAACCCTTTTGTAGTAAAGGATTGCTAGGAAAAATGTTCTCATTGATTTGTCATGTTCTTCAAACACCTATATACAATTTTTCTCAAGCTTTTATAGATTCAGGGAGGAGGAGATTGCTAACCAATAGATGATATTCTCCCTAGTATAATAAACTTACTTCCATCTGAAATGATGGAAAGAAATTTTAGAATTTAAACAATTTAAGTCAGTTGTGATTTTTCAAAATAATGATTTACAGTATTTTTTCTCTCTAATTTTCATGGAATTCAGGTGAATAAACAACTGACCAAGTATCACAGTAATGACCAAGACAGACTGAGTCCTTTCCCACCTGAAGCTTTTTGTCTATTTATTAGTTTGGAGATTTATGGCACATCCTCATTAGATTGTGAATGTAATATTTAGGATGAATTATTTCCCACTAACATTGGTAAGTATCAAATGAAAGGTAAAATACATGTAGACATTACTCTCTAAGGTTTGATACTTGTTAAATAGTGAAAAAAGAAATGTGCAATATCTTGCAGAAGTTATTACCCCATTTCTGGTTTTCAACTTTGATGTGCATCAGAAGCATTGGAAAGTTTTAAAAATTACAGATGCCCAGAGCCTACCGCAGACCAATTGCATATATCAGAACCTCTAGGCTGGGCTCTGGCATCTAGTGTCTTTTTAAAAATGCAACAGTTTAATCACTGTTTTTACTATGATATGAATTTTAATCCCTTCACCAAGTCTTTCCTTCTCAATGGGCCTCATTTTCTCTAGGTTCTTTCAATGCTTGGTGTCCTCACCAATGATGTGATTTCCCCATTCTGTTGTAGTTAATTTTCTAAAAATTTTAAAAGGTTGTATATTTAGTGCCAGTTAAATTTTCAGTTTTAAAATTCCTGAGATAGAGTTTTTTCACTGAAAATTCTGTCTTGTTAGTTTCATCTGAAATTTAGTTTGTCCAAAATTTTTTAAAATTATAATTTGGTTACCTAGCATTTTACCTGCTAGAAGATGGTATAAGAAATCCTTTTATGTATTCATTTAAACCACCATAAGAATATGTTGAACAGGACAAGACCTGTTATGCAAGGAAGCAGCATACATATCTTTCCATGGTATGGATCAAGAAAAAACAATTAATTTATTATTTAGGACTAAACTTATGTACTACTTAAATTACCACAGATTCAGGAAAGATTCTGAGATCAACAACCAACAGTTGCACTTGGGTTCTTTCCTGAGTACCACCATTGATTCATTGAGCTGGATTAGTGGAGTATATGAATGACTGAGAATTGGGGATATGAAGTAAAAACAAAGTCATGCTAGTGTTTTCTACCTTAGAGTTAATCCTAAAATGTTCACATCAAATTTGTTTTATTTAGTTGTTAAACGTTTCTGTGGCTGGAATTTAAGGGTCTTACCTCTGTCAACCACAAGGAGGAGCTGTGACCTTGTGAGGAAAGGGCTTGCTGCTTCTGATTGAGAGTAGAAGCTCCAATCTTAGAAAGTAAGACAAAACTTGGAAAATGATTTTTCTCAGAAATGACATTTTTATAGGAAATTTCATGTGTAAGTCTTTATTTCCAATGGGGAAAGAAACAAGATAATTATAGATAATTCAGATACAACCTCCTTCCACTAAGAAACAAGTGAGTTTCCTTGTGATTTTCAATTAGCTATTTGGAATGGATTGATTGGTTAATTCTTTAATTTTTCACCCAGAACCATAGACTTAGAGTAGAAAGGAATATCTGCACCATGATGTTACCTCTTTTCCTTCAGGCATTAAGGAATTAAGTGTTTAAGAAATATAGTGTGTGGTCTTAAAAATCATTTATTGAATAAATGAATTAATGAGTGATTATAAACCTGAAAGACAGATAGGTTAATTAAGTTGGAAAAGCAAACAAGTAGTCAACCATGGGGTAAGGATTTGGGAAGAGGTGAGATCAGACTAAATCTCAGGCATCTAGTTACTTGGACTATAATTTTTACACAGAATTGTGCTGTCCCTCCTGCATTCCTTGCATAGGTACAGTCTAAATGTGAGTTAAGTAACTATTTTTAGTCATTATTTAAAGATGCGGTAGTCTACCTTGGGACATATTGAGTCTCTGACCACTGTACACATGTAAACTGAGGCTGGCATGATCCATTATTTGGGGAGATTGTAGAAGAGGTTCCTACGTTAGATGTAACTTTAGAAAAGAGGCTTTAACACTTCTGTTCAAGGCTAGTGTTTTTATTTTACTCCTTTCCACTCTATCCATTCATTTAAAGAAAATATTTATTATGGAAAAAATTTTAAATACAGAGAAGTTGAATGAATTTTACAGTGAATGTGCATATACCCACTGCATGGATTCTACCATTAACATTTTGCTCTATCTATCCCTCCCTCTATCCTTCTCCTGCTCCTCCTCCTTCTTCTTCTCCTCCTCCTCTTTCCTCTTTGGTCATTTCAAAGTAAATTATAGGCATCAGTATGCTTCCCCTAACTGCTTCAACATTTATAATATATAAGTAAAGTTCAATATCATTTTTTTAGGTAAAAATTTCACACAAAAATGCACAAACATTAAATGAACATTTCTGAGTTTTGACAAATGAATTGCACTTGTGTAACCTAAGCTTTTCTCAAGATACAGAGCATGACTGTCACCCAACATGGTTTCCTCATGCAGCTGCCCCCACCAGAAGTAACTGCTGTCCTTTGACATAATAGTATGGTGTAAAACAGAAAATAGCAAGTGATCAGTGAATGTTTGGTGAATAAATGGCTTACTACAGCTTGGGGGCTACAATAATAGGAAAAAGAAGCCTGGGGTCAAAAACCTATAAACATGCTGTCACATTATTTTGAGTGTGTCTATCAGGTTATCTGTGTGCAGAGCAGCAAGTTGAAGAGATGGAATAGAGTACATGGAATCTTTTGGAATTAGGGTATAGAATGGGGGGCTACCATGGAGGCAAGGCAGTGAACCTGAGCACTGTCAAAAGACTGAAAGGACAAGATGTAGAGCAGCAGGGACCGGACAAAGAGGAAGAGGAGCAAACTTCACAATTTATCCATGTCCTGGTTGTGTTGCTCTCAGCCCTGGTTTGGAGGCATTAAGAACTCCTATTCAGATATTGTTACCTTTGGATTTCTTTGGTACCATAAATTGAGAGAGAAGAAGTGTGCCTCCAGGGTCACAGGGTAGGCCATGGAAGATGCATGGCTCTTCTGTTTCTCTATTTTGGCATTGAACTAATTAGAAGCAGACCTTTAAGAATGATGAAAATAATCATTAACTAATGTTGGTATTAAATGAAATGTCTTGAGCTTTTTAAACCAGTATGCCTTGTTTAAAAGCTCATAGTCCTTCACAATTACTGAAAGTCACATTCATAGTCAGGACTTGAAATCTCCTTGAATCTGATCACTGAGATAAAAGTTCAGTTGTTTGGTATTACCATTGGTGATAAAAGTTAAGTGCCTTTAGAGAGGACTTAAATTAAAGGCTTTTGAAAAAGCCAGCTAATCTAGGACTAAGCATGATTATTATTAACATTTTTCAAGAGACAGTTGTTGACTATATTTCTAAATAATAGTAAAGATAACAAATGTGTACCACATCCAGTGCAGAAAAACTCTAGATACTCATTATATCTTTTTATTCTTACAACCTTCCTGTTGTAATGTTATTGCACCCTTTTTTTACATGATGAGGGTGAGTCTCAGAGAAAGCAGAGAGAATGTATGTGGGTACTATTTTAAGTACTGAATATATGTTATGATGTCATTTAATTAGGTAGGTGTTTTTATCCTCCATTTTATAGAGAAGGAAACAGACTGTAGAAGATTACTAAGTACTTACAATGGGTCAGACATCCTGCTAAGTGCCTTCCTAGCATGGTCAGTTCAGTTTCATAGCCTCAAAACAACCCCATCAGATATTTCTCCTTATCCCTGCATCACGAATGAGAAAACTGAGGTTCAATCTTGACATCACTATGTTAAATAATTGTCCCAAATTCATGAGTTCAGTAAACAAAACAAAACTGTGAGTCAAAAGTAGTTCCATTTTCCCTGAAGTTCATGTAACCTCAAAGATATGATGTTCTCCCTCTGATGATGTGGCTAAAGTTGCAGAATCATCAAGCAGGGCAGGATTTCCAAATCGTTAGTGTGGTGGTTCTTTCTGCGTCGCCTTGTTTCTTACTCTGTGGTTTTGGTTTGTGTCATCATTGTCCTCTGCACAGGTAGAGAAAACAGACCAGGGTTTGCTTTTTATGAGATGTTTTCAGATCCATGTGAGTAAGCAACCTTGAATATTCCTTGTCTCTAGACTAAATACTGTGATACCAAATCCTTTAGCCTTCATTTATAGATTATGTTTTTAGCCCTCCAGTATTTTCACTTATCCTCTTTAGTTTTAGACCTCCTGTTAACACTGTCAGGCAGCACACACTGGCCCTATACTGAGGGCTGTTTTCTGATACAGAGGTCCTCTAATGTTTCTAAAGAACAGTGTTGCTCTGACAAATGAATTGTGGGTGCAACAATATGGCCTAATTCTATATTTATTACATTCAGATGACTTGGGAGGGATACACTGTCTTGGGATGTCAGGGAGGGAAATTTCGTAGTCCTAGAACTTCTATTTTGTGTCCTAAAATACTGAATTTTGTCTGTACAATGACACCTACAATATAAACCAAGTATGCTTCCAGGGATTTCACTAGAAAGGAACGTTTCACCTTCTGAATCAGCATCTTTGTGCCTGGAAGCTAGTGGTTGTCTGTTTCTTTCTATGTACCACATGGAAAATGTTGTTTTGAGGCTATGTTCTCCATGAGGTTAGCATTCTCAGGAGATTTTTAAGACTTGTCCTTAAATATGTTCTCAGATAAAACACTGCACTGCATTTATGTTTTTTCCAAGTATCAGAGTTACCACCATTTATAAAAATGTGTTATTACTTGCTTAAACATTAAGATGATTTTATCTGCAGGATTTTAGTGAACCACTCAGACAGAAATTGATATTTTTGCAAAATGAGTTTTTGTCTATCACTTTTTTTCTCTTCTGTTTGTTTTTGAGATACCATGATCCACTTTCTCCAGAGAATTTTCTATTTGCCAAATCAATAGACAAGACAGTCAGTCTAATTTTAACAATGAAAAAAGAAACCATAGCTTACTGAATGATGCCCTGTGCTCTGGTGAGCATAGTCCCTAGATTTTTAAGAGTCTGTGACTGAGAGGAAAGCCACCAGCAGATGGCAGTACCCCTACACAGAATCTCCTGCCAGACAAATGGCAAGTGCCTCAAGTAAACTGATACCCCAGTGAAGTCACATGCCATTTCAGAGAAACCTGATAGTTTGGGCTGGGTAGGAGCCCATTTCACATTATCTCCCAGCTATTATCTCATCTCTCCAATCCATCTGACAATTCTCCAATTCAGCATTTTGTATGCACCATCCTAAAGGTCACACATAGCTACTAGGGTGGGTGCTTTGAATGTGGTCCCTGAGCCTGGTAGGAGGATCAGACATTCCTAAAAATGACTTGTGTCCTCTGCTTTCAGCACACCTACCTTGATAGGGCTATTTGCTGTATCCAACTTCATGGTCTTCTGGTCTTAGCTAACTGATGTTTTGGGATATTAAGCACTGAATTGTGGGAACCCACGATCAATCCTTGAGGTGGAATATGTTGATGGTATTTTATTTAAATAAGAAATTTGGAGCTTTCGCCACAACAAAATGGCTTGTTTGAATTTGGTTGGTTGGTTTATTAACTCTTCTTCCCCTTTTTTTGTGCTTTGCTGACTGGGCTCAGTGGTAGGCCTCTCAGAGAGCTCTGACATTTGCTTATAAAATCTACTTGCAAAGTATAGTGACTTTCCAGAAACTGATTGCGATTTGGGGACTTTTAAAAAATTTGGGGACTATGACTGTTATTTTAATTCTTGTTGTAGGCAGGTTTTCCTGGCCTTATATTTTTTTCTCATTGATGTTTATGTATCAATATACTTTTGGTTATAATAGAAAACCCTATCCAGAAGTTTTAAGTAATAAGGATATTTGTTATTTTCTGTGTTAAGAGATCCTGAGATAAAGCAATCTTCAGGCTGCTTAATGCAGGGGCTAAACAGTGTTGTTGAACACTGAAATTCTTCTGTACTTCTACTTTGTCATTTGTAGCATTGCTCCAGGCTTAGACAACTTCTTAGGATCATAATATGAGAGTTTAGCATCGTCCAAGAGTAAAGACTCCCTTGAACCCTAGTCCTCTGAGAGACCTCTTCATCCTTGAACCAGGTACAGGAGAGGAGATGGAGAGTTAGCATGCTTGACTATATGTAATCACTTGGACTGAAGTGAAGGCTATGGAGAAATTAGCAGTGTTTACTATAGTATCTGTGGAACTGTTTGTACCTCAAATTTGGGTTTAAGTTGATCAATATGTTCTTTTAATTCCTAGGAGATTTGAAAAATAAAGTGTCAGAATAATAATAATTTCTAGCTGAAAGATTAATAGTGAAATGTCTTTTTGGTGAGTAAAAACCTGGAGTCTAAATTCACAGGATTTGGGGGTAGTTTGGTAACTAGAAAATGTGTATCATGCTGGTCACAATGATGCATGCCTGTAATCCCAGCAGTTTGGGAGGCTGAAGCAGGAGGATTGCAAGTTCAAAGCCAGCTTCAGCAATTTAGCGAGGTCCTAAGCAACTCAGCAAGACCCTGTTTCTAAATAAAATAGAGAAAAGGGGCTGGGGATGTGGCTCAGTGGTTAAGCACTCCTGGGTTCATTCATAGTACCATAAAAAAAAACATGATTATGTCTACACTTCACAAAAAATACTTGAGAAATTATTTGAACTATGGAAAGAAGACTTTTGTTTGAATAATGGGAAAATGACCTCAGTTTTTAAAAAAAATTTGTATTTATGAGTAGTGTTCTGTAATTATATATAATCATAGCATTCTTTTTTTTAAATTTTTTATTGTTGGTTGTTCAAAACATTACAAATTTCTTGATATGTCATATTTCACACTTTGATTCAAGTGGGTTATGAACTCCCATTTTTACCCCATATACAGATTGCAGAATTACATCAGTTACACATCCATTGATTACATATTGCCATACTAGTGTCTGTTGTGTTCTGCTGCCTTTCCTATCCTCTACTATCCCCCTTCCCCTCCCCTCCCCTCCCCTCCCCTCTTCTCTCTCTACCCCCTCTACTGTCATTCATTTCTCCCCCTTGTATTATTTTTCCCTTTCCCCTCACTTCCTCTTGTATGTTTGTATAACCCTGAGGGTCTCCTTCCATTTCCATGCAATTTCCCTTTTCTCTCCCTTTCCCTCCCACCTCTCATCCCTGTTTAATGTTAATCTTCTTCTCCTGCTCTTCGTCCCTACTCTGTTCTTAGTTACTCTCCTTATATCAAAGAAGACATTTGACATTTGTTTTTTAGGGATTGGCTAGCTTCACTTAGCATAATCTGCTCTAATGCCATCCATTTCCCTGCAAATTCTATGATTTTGTCATTTTTTAATGCAGAGTAATACTCCATTGTGTATAAATGCCACATTTTTTTTTATCCATTCGTCTATTGAAGGGCATCTAGGTTGGTTCCACAGTCTTGCTATTGTGAATTGTGCTGCTATGAACATCGATGTAGCAGTGTCCCTGTAGCATGCTCTTTTTAGGTCTTTAGGGAATAGACCGAGAAGGGGAATAGCTGGGTCAAATGGTGGCTCCATTCCCAGCTTTCCAAGAAATCTCCATACTGCTTTCCAAATTGGCCGCACCAATTTGCAGTCCCACCAGCAATGTACAAGTGTACCCTTTTCCCCACATCCTTGCCAGCACTTGTTGTTGTTTGACTTCCTAATGGCTGCCAATCTTACTGGAGTGAGATGGTATCTTAGGGTGGTTTTGATTTGCATTTCTCTGACAGCTAGAGATGGTGAGCATTTTTTCATGTACTTGTTGATTGATTGTATGTCCTCCTCTGAGAAGTGTCTGTTCAGGTCCTTGGCCCATTTGTGGATTGGGTTGTTTGTTCTCTTATTGTCTAATTTTTTGAGTTCTTTGTATACTCTGGATATTAGGGCTCTATCTGAAGTGTGAGGAATAAAGATTTGTTCCCAGGGTGTAGGCTCCCTATTTACCTCTCTTATTGTTTCTTTTGCTGAGAAAAAACTTTTTAGTTTGAGTAAGTCCCATTTGTTGATTCTAGTTATTAACTTTTGTGCTATGGGTGTCCTATTGAGGAATTTGGAGCCCGACCCCACCGAATGTAGATCGTAGCCAACTTTTTCTTCTATCAGACGGCATGTCTCTGATTTGATATCAAGCTCCTTGATCCATTTTGAATTAACTTTTGTGCATGGCGAGAGAAAGGGATTCAGTTTCATTTTGTTGCATATGGATTTCCAGTTTTCCCAGCACCATTTGTTGAAGATGCTATCCTTCCTCCATTGCATGCTTTTAGCCCCTTTATCAAATATAAGATAGTTGTAGTTTTGTGGATTGGTTTCTGTGTCCTCTATTCTGTACCATTGGTCCACCCGCCTGTTTTGGTACCAGTACCATGCTGTTTTTGTTACTATTGCTCTGTAGTATAGTTTGAAGTCTGGTATCGCTATACCGCCTGATTCACACTTCCTGCTTAGCATTGTTTTTGCTATTCTGGGTCTTTTATTTTTCCATATGAATTTCATGATTGCTTTCTCTATTTCTACAAGAAATGCCGATGGGATTTTGATTGGCATTGCATTAAATCTATAGAGAACTTTTGGTAATATCGCCATTTTGATGATGTTAGTTCTGCCTATCCATGAACAGGGTATATTTTTCCATCTTCTAAGATTTTCTTCTATTTCTCTCTTTAGGGTTCTGTAGTTTTCATTGTATAAGTCTTTCTCCTCTTTTGTTAGGTTGATTCCCAAGTATTTTATTTTTTTTGAAGATATTGTGAATGGAGTGGTTGTCCTCATTTCCATTTCAGAGGATTTGTCGCTGATATACAGGAATGCCTTTGATTTATGCGTGTAATCATAGCATTCTTGTTTTCTGGCTTCAGTTTCCAACTCTGTAAAGGAAGATTGAATTATTTTTCAGATTTGAATAAGGAAATAGTTCAAAATAAATATTTCTGCTTATTTGAGTGCATACTTCAGTAAAGATTTATATGTGTTCTCTGTTTTATATATGTCACAATTTGGTTTTATATTGTGTCATATTTAATAACTTAATAATCTACTTGAGATTTTTTTAAAAAAGCAATATATTTGGCAACATTTTCAATCTTATATAAAAATCTCAAGAACAGCATGAAAAAATATCTGTATATTCTTTACTTAGAGACACTATAGAATCACCTATTGCCCTACTGATCTCTTTCATAGCAGACAGAACCAGGATCACATGTTGTAATTAGTAGTCATGTCTTTATTCATTCTTTTAATTTGTCCTCAAGTTTTCCCTTGAGTTTCAAATCCTTGATATGATTTAAGATCACAGTTCAGTTACTTTGTAGCAGTGTCTTCAATCTGAGTTTTTCAAATGTTTCCTCATGATCAGGTGGTGTAGTTTTTGAAAAAAATTCACCAAAGTGAGGATGTATTTTTGCATTTCACTTGAGTGGCATATGATGTTGATTTCTCCCTTGCTAGTGGTGTAAAGTCTGATTATTTGATTAACTCAGTGTATCTCATAATTCTCCACTGTAAAGCTTCTTCTTTTTCTTTTGTAATTAAATAAGTATTCTATGTAGAAATACTCATGGGCACTTGATCACTGAGCCACATCCCCAGCCCTGTTTTGTATTTTATTTAGAGACAGGGTCCCACTGAGTTGCTTACCACCTCACTGTTGCTGAGGCTGGCTTTGAATTTGAGATCCTCCTGCCTCAGCCTCCTGAGCCTCTGGTATTACAGGCATGCACCACTGTGCCCAGCTCATTTAAATTTTTTTTTTTAAAAGTTGTAGATGGACACAATACCTTTATTTTGTTTATTTATTTTTTTATGTGGTGCTGAGGGATCGAACCCAGTGCCTCACACATGTTAGGCGAGCGCTCTACCACTGAGCCACAACCCCAGCTCTTTGTTTTGTTTTTTAAATCTCACTCTCACTCACTCACTGGTTTTAGTAACCATTGATATTTCTTGCTTGAATTAGTTAATTATTATTGTGATGCATTTTAAGGTGTTTCTCTGATTATATCATTATATATTTGTTTTTGTTATATTGCATGCAATGCTTCTTTTTCTCTTCATTTACTTATTCACTTACCTATTTAGATCAGCACAGACTTGTGGATTCCTATTTATTCAATGGCGGTTATTATCATTTTTCTTTCCACATTTTTTTCTTGGTGTATTATAGTTGTGCATAATGATTCATTATTACATATTTGTACATGCTCACTATCATTTTGATGCTCAAAATGTCCTAAATTCAGCCATAAGTGCTACAAGCTGTCTTTTGTGTCCTTTTGACAAATCTTCACCATTCATTTAGTATTTCCTTACCATCAGGTTTATCTTGTATTTTCCTAGTCCAGCTTTGGATTCAGCCATTTTTCCAAGAAGTACTAGTTTCTTTGACTGTAGAGTGAAATTTCCAAGCTAAGAGCTGAGTGATAGATGTTTGATGAGCTCATTGCTACTTGATGTTGCTGTTCTCATGCCACAGATACAAAATACCCATAAACATTTACATCTATGTTTATTGAAACATTAGTTCTTACTGATAACTCTTATTCCAACCAAATACCATAGGGTTCTTTTCAATCATTGAGAAGTTTGGCTCCCATTATCATCATGAGCTTTATTAATTTTCTGGATTTGTTTGTATGTAGCCATCTGCTAATCTTATACAGCTATTCCTGCTTCTCTACCTCTGACATCATCTTCGCATGGGCTACCATCGCCAGCTGTGGCAGGGTACCTGTGGTCCTTTGGTCCCAAAACATCTTTGAAAGGCCACCATTTATGAGCTTCTCAGGCTGTCTTTTCTTCCCAGCTTCAATATAATCCTCCTTTAGGCCCCATAATTGTCCTTCTGGAGGCTACCTGATGGTGGACTAATGAAGGAGATAAGGAAGGAATATAAGAAGAATGGAGGCCTAAGAAATCATGAATTAAAACGAATAATGGTGATTTGACTATAATTAAGTCAGGATGCAAATCTAGGATTTGTTATTTATTCTTTGTAAGTTTAAGTTTCATATTAAAATCTACCTTAACTTAAAATTGGCATAATTCCTTTTTCAAGAGAAACAGTAATACTATAAAAATTAATGAAATGGTGTACAACCTGAATGAATTTGGTGTATAACTTGGATTTGGTGTACAAAGCCACACACACTAGTTCTAATATAGCCAATAAACATAACCTTCTATTATGAATATCTCAAAATAAGTACACCATTGGTTGTGGCTTAATTGGCCTAAGTTGCTTATTATATGACTTTGTTTAAGTTATTTAAACTCTCTATTCTTTAGATTATTCATCTGCAAATTATGAATCAGCATAGTACTTACAGAATGATTTGTAGGATTAAAATAATTGATTACTGTAAAGTTCTTAGAATAATGTTTGGTATTTAGTAAATACTACCATAATGGTTGCTATTATTATTGTATAATCATTATTTATACTTCCGTATCCTCTTTTTTCACAAATATTTGTCATCTGAATTTTTACTATTTCATATCTCTAACTTCTTTAAAAGTTGCTTTAACTAGCTATTATGGTTTGAATGTTCATGTCTGTCCCCCCAAAGTTCATATTTTGAAACCCTAATCCCAGTGTGATGGTATTTGGAGGTGGAGTGTTTGGGAGACTATTAGGTCATGAAGATGGAACCCAAATGAATGGGATTAGTGTCCTTGTAAGAAGATTACAGATAACCAGCTTGCTCTCTTTCCACCTTGTGAGGATACAAAGTTGGTAGTCTGCCTCCTGGAAGAGAGTTCTTACTAGAGCCTGACCGTGCCACTTCCTCACCCAGACTTTCAGCTTCTGAAACTGTGGAGAAATAAATTTCTGTTGTTTATAATTAATCTAGTCTGTGGTACCTCATTATAACCTTTGACCTGATTTAGGCACAAACTTTCTCTAAAGTTTATTCACAGTGTTTCCCTTTGAATATAAACTATTAATTTGATTTTCCTTCCTCTCCTCTTCTTCCTGTTCCTGGACAGGCAACTAGTTATTTATCATAACTGTCTACCTCACCCATGCCCCTGTGACTCTGATCTGATTTTACTCTTTTCCACCTGAATGTTTATTAATGTCTTACCCAAATTCTGGGGGGCTTTGCATGGTTCAGAACATTAGAAGACTAGATAGTTCTTTTATTCCTGAGGACAAACTCCCCAAACTGATGCAGTGTAGTTTGGATTTGACTGTGAGACCTTACTCAAGTTGCTCAACTACTCTAAGCCTCAGTTTTCTTCAATTGTCCAATGGAGCTAAGCAGCGTTACCTTATAGGACTATTGTATGATTTAAATGAGACAATTTGGTAACGCAATTTGCAGAACACTCAAAAAATGTTAGCTCTTGTTATTACTATTTCAAATTATAGAAGTAGATTCTGGCCTTTTCTACTTTGACATTCTTCTCTTTCTTTAAATATCTTTCTCCACATCTCAAATATTTGCCCTAATACTGAGAAAATTATATATATATCTTGCTGTGTAACAGTTTCCTCTGTAAAATTGGGATGACAATATAATATAATAAAATATTTAATGCACAAGGCTATTGTGAGAATTCTGTAAGTTAATGTATGTCAACATACCTGGATTGGCTGGTACTTAATAAGCACTGGTAGTGACCTTCCCTTGAGCACAGGATGTGTTCCTGTTAACCATAACCAAATTATTCTTAGTTCCTGTGGTTTAGATGTTTTTTTTCCCTTCATATGTAGGAAGTTGAAATTTTGGTGTGTGTGTGTGTATAATATTTACAAAACAAGTCCTTCTATGATAACAATATTTTGATTGTTGCTGGTGTGGGAGAAACCTTCTTCCTTCAGCTTCCATCCTTGTGAATAAGCGAGACAGCATAGAACCAAAGCACCTCACCGATGTGATTCACTAAAGGATGTCTGGGAAGCAGTGATAGATGCCTCTCCTTTTCTACATGTGACTCAGAGGCTTAAAGAGCCATGGAAAACCAAGCCAATTGAATGTTCTGGAGCTCTCCATTTTGTTTGTGACTTAAAACCTACATGGTCTCTCTTAAGCCACTGCCACCCCTTTACTGTGAGCTGATTAAAGCACCTGAAGTTAGGAGTTTTACATTTTAGAACTGAAGTCACTAGCAAAAATGATGTATTTTGGAATATATGTCCCACTATTTTGGTAGAATCCTTATTTTTTTGATTTTTTTTGTGTGTGTATGTGTGTTTTAGATAAATTGGGCCAGTACAGATCAGGCTTTGAATTGTGCTCTTTAAGGCATAGGTTATACTTGACATCTGTTCTGATTTTTTATAGTTAGCACAGTATAATAAAAAGACCCATTAATTCATTAAACAAATATGTATTATGCATTCAATAAATGTTAGCTGAGTGTGGGTAAAGAGTAGGTATGTGGGTACACACATTCCCCCCAGCACTGATAAAAAGGTGTTTCCACTCTTATGAATTACATCTGGCGGGAGACAGATATTAATCTAAGAATGATGAAATATGAGTGACCATGACTGAGGCAAAAGTATGGCACTGGGAGAGTATGTTGGCAGAAAAAATCTGCCCACTTAAGAGAGGTCAAGAAGGCTTCTCAGGAGGCAGTGGTACTGAGAACTGAAGAACTAGCAGGAGAGAATACTAAAAAGGAATCAAGAAATGAAGGGAGGAGAATATTCCAGACAGAGGCCTAATGTGTGCAAAGGTCTTGTGGTAGGAGGGAACATGGGTTGTTTGAAGGAAAGAAAGAAGGTCAGTGTTGCCAGAGTTCAGAAGCAAGGAGTATGGTAAAAATATAAGGCTGCTGAGCTGGGTAGGAGCCAGACAGTCAGCATATTATGGACCATGGAAAGCCCTTGTGTTGTCCTAAATTTGCTGGATATAGACTTCTGAGAGATTGCAAGATTGGGCCACAGCTTCTGATATATGAAGAAGGGGAAGGAAAAGGAGAAATTCCTCCAAATGGCTAATAACTAGGGCTATAATCTTAACACTCTTAATACATAAAAATATAATTCAGTAGGTATGTAATTTACCAGATAATTACAGAATTTATAAAAAATCAGTTCAAAGTTTATTACAGGAGTTATGGGCTGTAGCCATGTCCTTAATTGGCAATGGACACTAATTTAAAGTTGTATGATGAATATCTTTTCTCAATTTGGTAACTGCATTCCTGTGACCATGTGTACATCCTCATTTGGAGGTAATGTCAAACTAAATTTGTGGCCTATTCAGAATGTGAGGCTCAGGCCTCTGTGGTAAGTTCTAAATGTAAAACCATTGAAATGTTTCAAGC